>NC_049237.1:33276317-34476317 GCF_011100685.1 Canis lupus familiaris
TTTTTTTCTAATCAGCACTGAACGTCTGGGGCCTGTGTTTTAGTGGAAGTATTCTAAAAACAAGATTTCTGCTTGAATCACTTAGGAGATGGTAAGTGATCATGATGTGTATTCAGGGAAACATCAACTATAAGATTTCTTTGCCCTCATAGAAAAAAAAAATTAAAAAACAAGAAAATTAGCAAAGTCTCAAATAGAAGGGACATGCATATTATAGACCATTTTATTTCTTAGTTTAGGATTTAGAGGAGATGGAAATTGATCTATCAACATCTCTATAATTGCAGGCAATACCACAAAATAAAATTCTGAGTGTTCACCAATCATATTTTAGTGCTGAACACTTCATGCAAGCAGCTGTTAATGATGCCAAATATAGCTTTCACAGCATGCAAAATGAACTAATGACCAAGCCTACATTTTAGATTTTAGAGATGTTCTTTCTTGGTGCAATTAATCCTATATTCTGTAGAGATCACAGTCTGCTGATCCATGCAGAGGTCAGAAGGACGGACTATTTATGATGTCAAGGGTCTATCTAGCATGCTCTTCCCGTTGCCTAAATTAAAATCACCAAGACCTGTTTTAGTGTATGAAAATAGATATATGCAAGCAATTTCTATTGCCTAAGATTTTTGTCACATCCCCTGTGTGATCATGAAAGGAACCTCCTTGGGATCCTACAGGATGGGTTTAAGAGACAGCTGGAGCACTTCAATAAACTGGCACCAATCACTGAGGCAAACAGTGGAGAACACAGCTGACCATACACATCACTCTGGGTGACAGACATTATAAGCTGAGCAAATTTGGTTTGTTAGGCATTATATTGTGGTGACTTTCAGGAAATGATGAGATTTGTGCTTAAATTAGTTATGCCTCCATATTTTTAGAATTCATGTACTTTACACATAATAAAAAAGCAGTATTTAGTAATGGGTAATTAGGAATCATCACCATATGCCTCAGTGAAGGCTATTATATAATTTCATACCAGAAAATCCCACATAGTTTGATTTCCCAATAATTACTTTAAAAATTATCCTATAAGTTTAGCATGACCAAGATGTCATATACTCTTATAACATATAAAAAACCTGAGAAAAGCTTTTGCAACATTGTGGGGGGGAAAAAGCTTTCAGGTACCTGATTTTTATGCCTATCTATATCTATATATATTTGATTTTTAAACAGTCAATAATGGAGTCCTTATTACTTATCAAACACTGTACCAGCTCATTTTTACATGTATTATCTAGAATCTAGAATATCTTCATCGTAACCCTATGACATATGCAATATGATATTCAGCATTTTACAGATGAGAAACAGGCAATACAACTTGCCCAAGGTCATCAAGACAGTGTGTAGAGGAGCCTGGATTTGAACTCAGGCAGTCTGTCGCCAGAGCCTGGGATCATAGCCATGGTGACAGAAGGCTTCTCAGGAGCCAGATGGGCTCTGAGCAAGTCTGCAGAACTATTTGGAGTCATTCAGAACAAACCAGGTTACATCAGAGTCACATCACAATTTTGGCAACAGAGCAATGCCAGACAACTCCATGTGTTTTGGATTTGGTAACTACTGAATGAAACATACCCTGCATTCATTAATAATGATTATTTATTTCTATAAAATACCTATCAACATATTCTTTCAGAATTAAAACATTCAACCTAAAAATACTTTTTATTTATTAGAACATATGCATACATCACTTTTTAAAATTTAAAGCACAAAGTAGTTCCAGTCAGTGACAGTAGTTCAAAATATCGACATACTTTGAAAGACTGTAACAGTGCAACACAATTCTTCTAATCTTCACTAAGCAATACAAAACAAAATACATTATAAAAAAAATCACATTATGTCACATTCCTTTTAATTTCAACCATCATCTCTACAATTTGATTATTGAACTATTTTGTTAATAGGCTTTTATTAAAACTAACCCAACTCAAGAACAAGCACATGTATTTAATAATCCAAATAGTTTTCCCATTCTAGTAGGGCCATGAGATAAAGAATGTCTAGGTTTATCTGCATTTATTTTTTATATATACATACCCAGCAGTTCTCAATTTCAAATCACATTTAATATTTTTTTCTTCTCTATACCATGGCACTTAGTGTCTCTTACATTGCGGTATGCCATCTTGTATTTCATTGGCCCATATATATATCTTGTTTCTTCTACTGAATTATAAGTTCATTTAGAGCAAGAACTATCTCGCTCATCTCTCTTGCCCATGAGGGTAAGTAGCAGTATGCCCTGTACTATGATAGTGTTCAATGAGTGTCCAGATAGCATTGTGAACTAAAGTGTGAAATCAGATTAACACTAAATCAACCATGTATCTTCTGAAATATTTTGATATTACTAATTGGGTTTCTGTAATGTGTCAAAGTTTAAGAGCTGCCTCCTTAAAATCTATTCAGAGCAGGACTTCCTATGAATACGTAAATAACTTGTCACTGTTATAAAATGCACAAACTCAGGCACATTGTCAAAATACAGAATCTCATACTGTTGACTTCTCTTGGATCTGATATTTCAATACAATAATGTAGAAAGAATGAAAAAAAAAAAAGACAAAAAAACAACCAAACAAGATGACAATGCCTTCCTTCTTTCTCCATTTTATTTGGTTGGAGAGTCTAAATAAAATGAAATACTTAAAGAAACTACAACTGAATCCTATATGCTTCTTCAAATAATATGACAAATATTTAGAGAAAAATGAAAAATAGACTAAACTGTTCTGGGCCTATTATGCAATTTTCCATGAGAATATGGTTGTAGGCATTATTGCCAAACTGTTCTAGTATTTTCTATCTCCTGGACTATTTTCCATTTGGGAGATATCAAAACTGTTAGAAGAAAATGAATAATCAATTAATGCCTTCCTGTTTTCTTGGACGCTTCCATTTTCTGTGAAATGTGCTGGAAGTAAGCAAAAATAAAGCTCTAATTTCAGAATGTGTTTGGTGGAGACCAGTCGTTTAAAAAATTCTTATTAAAAACATCTTTACTATTTAATGTTTCCTAAAAAGAAATTATATTTTACAATAGAAAGGGGGCATTAAGGTGAGATCAAAACCCATAATCTTAGAAATATGTGCATAATATAAATATTAAGAGAATGTGTAAATTAAACTGGCAAAATATGTCATCTCCAATGAGCTGCTAAACATTATAACCTATTCTATCAATCATGTCATTGGTACTAATGGCCTTTTTGGATCAGGAATCTATGAAACAGCTTGTAAAAGATATAAAATGAGTATATATTTATAGAGATGAATTCTGTGTACTTTTTATAACTACTTTGCAATACTGCAGGTGTAAGATTGTGAAATATCCAATTTAAACTAAAATGGTTCATGGCTATTAATATTTAGGTTCTCTGTAACTATTTTGGCACTGCTTACCCAAGTGCAGCTAAGACATAACTCAATTTCTATCTGTTCTTTCAGAGGAATAATATGGTCAGTAAGGAAAAGGTAAGCTGACAGAGCTCAGTATGAGGGGGATGTTTTCAAAACTATAATTTACACAAGATCCCCCAAGGAATTAATGTAGAGATGAATGTACCAGAGCTGACATGAAGATGAAAACAGTATTTTATATAGTTCTGTCAGCAAACCATGTGCCTGCCATCATAATTTATGGTCTTAGCTATTTTGCCCTTAGCAAAAATAACTATATACAATCTAAGCAATTATTTTGGGTATTGAGCATATTTTGAATAGAAGTGTTTTTAATTAAAATTAACTAAAAGCAGAATTTTTGAATCACCAGCTTCCAGATGAATGACAGATATTACAACTCTCTAGCAATAATTTAAAATACATAATGTTCTCAATTTCTAAGTAACTGTAAGATACTTCATAAAAGGAATAATTTGAAAAGAACTAATTGCTTTGGAAATTCAATAAATTATGAAAAATATTTAAATAAATTGTTTTGATATTATTAACATATAAATAACTGAAAATTATGGAAAGTTTATAGTTGATACCATATGATAGCCACTGAAAAAAGCAAGCAATGCTAAAAAGAAACCATCAGACAAGCAATTAAGTATATTTCATTATGCTGAAATTCTGACCAGGTTTTGGCCAAATAATTGAACTGCAATAGAAAATAAAGCTCTGAGACACTAGGCCTTCAATAAAAAGATGATATATACCCCAAAACCCTGAAAAAAATATTTGATGAAATGATGAATACCCAGATTGGAATAAATTGGTCTTACTTCAATTAAGTTATTTTATTAGCTGTTAATATTTTCATGAATGTGAACTAAATGCTATTTCTGGGTCCCTTAAAATCTTAGTTCTCCCAAAGCCACAAGAGTTTACCACTCCTCATACAACATGCGCCACTAGATGATCTAGAGTGGACAGAAAGTCAAAATCCAACAGAGGCTAGATAGCTCACATCTGGCATGAAGTAGTTTGCCACATCTAGTAACTTTAAAAAATTACATATATATCCTCTCAAACATTGAAAACTTAAGCAGCAGTCATCTTTCAAATATTGGCCAGAAAATCTCATTTGGAAATTTAATGTTTTTTAGTGAGAATCCAAAAACTGGGCAGGATTTTAGAGTAAAACTTGCATAAAACTGAGTGAAAAAGTGACATATAATAATATAATAATGCTAAGAGTGTTTACTGGAATTTTGCATATTAAGAGGAATTTAATTATATCTGAGAAACAATGGCTAGAAAGTCATAAAACAGTTTGTTACCTAGAAGTACCAACATCGAAACCACTAAAAAGAGAAAGAAAAATCTTCTTGAAGAAGGATGTCTACATTAAATAAGATTCTCATCTGGGGAGAGAAGTCAAGATGCTAGAGGTCATATCCCCTTTGGCCAAATAAATTAATGTCTTAGAAATGGAAGGAGAGATATTTTAGTCAGAATTCCAATTAGTAGGTTGTTTTCACATACGGCTGGGTCTTGACTTGTTTCCTTGTTTGCTCTGCAACTTTTGCTAAAGAAACCATCTTATCTTCCAACTCAGTCTAGCTTTGGAACTCAAGGAAAATGGAAACTCAGTTAAAATGACAATGATGTTCCTGACAGTTAATGGAATGGTTTTAAAAACCGAACCTCATTCTCTGTGTGAACTGGGTTTCTGACAAACCCTCTAGATTCTTTCAGTATATAGACTGAACTAAATTTGGAAGGCACCAAGATACAATGAGGGGAAGAAATTAAGTTTTGGAAGGATAAAAGCCCAAGTGGAAAAGAAGCCTGCCTTCTTTGATTCTTTTCAGGTTGGCTTGTGATGTCCCCCTTCCCTGCCCACCTCCTGGTGACCACATGCAGTGTTGAACATACTCCTATCTTTCTACTGATAATTATAATTCTCTGTTCATGTGTTTGTCTTCTTCAGTGGTTCTTGAGGCCCTTAAGAACAAAGGCCATCTCTTATTCTTCTTTGTAACCCTGGATGACTTGGTTTTCATAAATTGCTAGCTATGTATTACTGTTGCATGAAAAGTAAATGAACATGTTGAACTTGGGCAAATGACTCAACTTTTCTAAACAATTCCCTCAAGAAACTAACCATTCCCCCAACAAAAATAAGGATAAATTATCCATTTTGGATTTTTTCTGAAGATCATAAGAAAACATCTACAAAGTAATATGGCAGGTGGTATGTGGCCAGGAAATGTACTTCCCATCCCTTCCTCCTACTCTGAAAAAAATACCTCAATAAAGAGAGCAGTGAGCACCTGTTCTGTTATAAATAGGATACAGAAGAAGGATGAACTGATATATCTAAGGAATGGAGATTGTTTTATACTCAGTGGCTCATGCAAAGGCTCCAAAGGTACTCATACCTAGTTGCAATCATGGTTTTATCCCACTCTAACTGTAGGAAACAGGGAGAGTTAACTAGCCTCCTTATATCTTAATATCCCAATTAGCAAAAAGGGAATAATACCCACTTTCAAAAGAATTTGTATGAAACTAAAAAATAAAATGTCTGAATAGAGCTATTACAGAGATTAATTTTAAGTGCCTAATAAAGGGTGGCTAAATCTAGCTAACCACCTATCATCAAAATACTACAGCAGCAAAAAGGTGGGTTTCATATAACCTATAGAGAAATAAACTACAAATATTTTAAAAGGAAAAACAAATATCAGCACATGTGAGGCTTAAAAAGCAGAATTAAAATAATGGAAAATAGGTTTAAGTGGTGGCATCCCTCTTACAGGTATGACAAAATACAGGCTTTTAAGTTTCATAGATATTTGCTTTTCTTTCTGGTGGGGGAATATAGAGGAGGCAGGAAAGAGAACTACATAATTCTCATTGAAATACTTGGAAATTTTAATTTTTTTTCTCTTTCTCCTTCTCTTACAAAGAACATCTCCCAAATAACAAGCAAACCTCATCCTAGTCTTTCACTCATGTTCCAAACCAAGAAATGAACATTTCTAAAGCTCTGCAGGGTTTTCTGAGTCATCCTACTGCACCTATATGTACAACTTCTCTGAGACAGGTCAACCCTCTTTGCCTGTGGATGCTCCCTCACTCTGCCTGGTCCTATCCTGGATTTTATCCCCAGAGCAGCTGCCTCCTCGGCTTCCATACCAACAGCCGCCTGCACTTCCATCTGCTCCTCTGCCTAAGCTCTGCTAGCTGTCATCTTTCCTGGCTATCCACCAACTCGCCCACAACTCCTAGATAGTAAATAGATCTGTACCCAAAAGTAAGGTAGTGCATCTAAAATTAAGAAGCTGACGAAAAAGAGTTATCAATCATAAACACATTAGCACATTTTATTTATAGTGTTTACAGTTAAAGAAATACTTTTCTATACATTATTGCATTTGGCCCTGTGCTTATGCCCAATACACTACTAATAATAAAAATAAATGCCATTCGTGGAGTGCCTCCTATATGGCTGAAGCCCTGTCAGTTTTACCTTGATAACAAGTCTATCAGGTAGATTTTTACCATTTCAGATAAGGAAATTGGGGCTGATGGTTGGTTAAGTGATACGCCCAGGCGTGAGCAACCAGTAACCAAAGGAGCTGGGATTTCAAACCGTGTCTCTTAGTTCAATATTCTTTCTCCTTCACTAGAAATTAAGAAGCCACAAATCAATTACTGAAATCTAACCTATATCTGCAGAAATTAAGAGCCTTACAGCTTGATGTTTAACTAGAAGTACTACCCCATGTTTAAATATATCACTTCAGTTACTCTTTGTATATCATTTTGTCTCATTATTATAGTACACACAACAAACAGATTGCTCATGAAATGGAGTAAAGTAAGACAAAGAGAATCATCAAAGATCAATGAAGAAAGTACCTCAAGATCCCCAAATGATGTAATAATTGTGATGTGAGCCCTGTCAGTAAACGTGCCTTCACTATGGACTTCTCAGCCAGCAGTGCTAAAGACAGCCACCCACTCCCTTCTGCTTATGAAATCCTCTTCTCTTTGACAACTTTCTCTTGATGCACCTCCACAACACTGGCTTTCTTTTATAGTTTGACTTTAGTTTGACTATAGTTTGACTTTAGTTTGACTTACACCATATCTTATCTTTAAAATTAGAGTTCCTCAAAGTTTGATCCTGGCTCATCTTCTTAATGTATTTCCCCAGAAATTTATGTATCACATATATGCTCAAAACTTCAAAATGTCTACATCTTTCCTAGACTTTTATATACAATGGATACTTCAAATCTTTCAATTAGATAGATGTCTCTTGGACATCTCAAATGTAGCATTTCCAAAGTGGAACTTTTGATAAATCCCACACCAAGAGCATCTTATTTCTTACCCTGTCTTCCCTAAAGCAGTAAATGGTGCCACTATTCCCTCAATTATTAAAACCAGAGATTTGGGAGTCATCCTTTCTCCCTTCTCCCTTTGAATCCTCACTCCTCATGTCTAGTCCATCAGCAAGTTCACCACTTCTACTTCAAAAACATGTTTTGTTTTCATTCTCTTCTCTCCATCCCCAGTCTTATTCCCAAATCCATATAACCATTATCCATCTGCTGGACTGTCACAATGGTCTCTTTCCTTTCTTTCACTCATATCAAATAGGATGATCCTTTGAGAATATATGTCAGATTAATTCACAGCCCTACTTAAAACCCTTCACATAGGTTCTCCTTGTACTTAGAAGTCAGACACATGATAGAAGCCTCAGAGTCTGGCATAATCTGGACCCTGCCTCATGAGGTTTGTTGTGGTTGGTCCCGTGGCCTGAAACACTTTTTCAGATGAGTCACTCTGATTCTTGTGCTCTCATTTTAAACATTATCTCTTCCTTAGAGAGGCTCCTCTTAGCCACTCTATCAAAACAAGCCAGCCTCTTCTATTTTTATTATGGCACTCTATTTCTTTCTTAACAATAATCAGAATCTGCAATTTATTAGATAACCATATTTGATTTGCATTTTAATGACCCTTTTCTGCACCAGAATGTCATCCCTTTGAGGACAGGGACCTTGTTCACTGTCTTATCCTCAGCACCAAGCACACTGTCTCACATAATTAGGTTCATCTAATGGGTGAATGAGAGAAGCACCAAAAAATATTATTGAGAATAAGTACTAAGGTAGTTCCAAGAAGAGCAACATGCTAACAAGGATTTTCCTTTCCTTTTTTTTTTAATTATTTATTTATTCATGAGAGAGAAAGAGAGAGACAGAAACATAGAGAGAGGGAGAAGCAGGCTCCCCAAGGGGAACCTGATGTGGGACTCAATCCCAGAACCCCAGGATCATGACCTGAGCCAAAGGCAGATGCTCTACTGCTGACCAATCAGATGCCCCACAGATTTTCTTTTCCATGTATAGAATGCAATGTTCCATAGAAAACATTCTCATGAAAAGTTCTATCAATGTTTCTGAAATCTACTGCTACTCACAACCATTTGTATTACAGGTCTATTTTTTATGTTTATAGAGACAATCACACTCTGCCACAATCATTGCCTATATATGTGTAAAAAGGAGGGATTTGGAACAGTGCTAAAACATCCAGCCAAGAATATTACAGAAAATCAACTAATTCCCACTCAGAGACATAATACTGAATTATGAGCAATTTGTAACTACCAGTCTACATAAATGTTGACCAAGCTTAACAGAAAGTAGTAGATTTGATTTATTTGCAAAGCTATTTTATATATAGATTCTGTGCTTGGGCAACTCTAGTACATTACAGTAGAAGAGCTCTGAAGGTCAAGTTAGAAAGTCTGGTCAAGGCCTCTGCTACTTGCCTACTGGCAGTCAATGAATATCTTTGAGACTCACTGTCTTCAACCAGAAAATGTCCCTGCCTCATGTACAGGGTTGCTATGAAGTTCCAGTAAAAAACAAAAACAAAACAAAAAACAATATAGTTGAATGCCCTTGAAAACTGTAACATGACCTATAATGGTAAGGCAATATTATTATTTTATTTCTCCCAAATACTTACTAATGAAAATTGAGCATATTTTCTTGATTAGCTGAATGTAGAGTTACATTTTAGAAGGTCATATGATTATTTGCTATTCAAAAATAGAATTAAGTATAGACATATCCCTATTTTGGATATTGAAAGCAAGTAACACTGGTATTTGCTATAATAGATGCCATTAAAGACAGCTTTTACCAAACCAGGACACCAAACACACACTAAGTCAGGTAAGATGACCTACGTTTGAAGTCTAGGTTCTAATCAACTGCTTGTTTCTACTGGCTGGAATATTCTCTGGAATGAACACTAACATTGTCTTCATTATTATAAAATCTAAAAGGTTTCAAGAAATACCAGCAAAAGAAAAGAAAGCAAAATAACAGATACCAGCACACCATAGTTATTCAATCATAAATTTTGAATGATTCAAATGAATGAAGACTCAATACGCAATCTCATTTCTCATCTATTCTGGAAAACTGATTTTGGCATTTAAAAAAATGTCTATTGTTGGAGTCCACTCACAGCGATAAAGCCACAACACACATCTGCCCCTCATCTCCACATCTGTCACCAGTATCCGCTCATATGTACAACAGGAGCTCTAACAATATTTCCCTAAAGAATAGATGTAGTGTCAAGTCTTAGTTATAAAATATGTTTGGAAACAGATAATCCAGATAAGGAAAACCAGCACTTCTGATAAAATATTATGCAACTTATAATTTCATGCTTTTCCCTAGGCTCAAGAATTTGTGTTGACTTATGAATTCACAGATTCACATTTCAACACTCCCCCCCCGCCCCTTTCAGGGAGAGGTGCTAATGAGCAGAGAAAGATCACTGAGTCTAGACAGTTATCAAGTTTGGAAAATTAAGTAATCCATTAATTGCTTAATTAGATCTTTGTAGCCTTTTCTGAATGATACAGTCTCTAAATATGCATATGAATGGCTAAAATGGGGGTGGTGTAAGACATTAGGAAGGAAAATGGAATGTGAATTCCAGAATTAGATTGTAACTCTCAAAAAGAAAAAATAGATTATAGTAACTCTCTACATATCCTTCAATGTAAATTAACAGATATTTGTTGAGTACTTCCTAAATACAAAGCAGTGTGCTAGAAAGAACTAGGGACAAAATAATAAAAAGTAAACAGTGCCAGTTCTCAAGTAGTTTACAATTTGGATAGACAAGTTCATCACAAGTCCATGATTACACACATAATTAGGATATCATGTGTAAGAGAAATTGATCAATCCAAAGGAATTTATTGGGCTTTAACTATATCATTGCAGCTAAAGAGGAACAAGTTTAATTATTTTTCATTCCACCCTAACAATGTATAAGTTTATGGTTGAGCCTTCCAATTCACTTAGAATCTCAAATTCCTGAAGATAAAGGCAAGGAAATCAAATGAAAATGAAAAGTTAAGTATTAACAACAGCAACAACTATCTCCAGGACCTCTTTTTTACGTATGAGGAAATGAGGCTGTGAGTGGTCCAAAAGGCCTCCTAAAATGCCACAGTAGGTATGAGAGACAAGATTCAAACCTGGTTTTGTATAAATCAAAAACTACACTTAATTTTGTTTAGGATTTGTAAAAACCTGCAAACTCACACACATACTTTCCAATCTGAGATTAGTTTGTGTATTTAAAAAATGGGGAAAAAAAGTACCATCTGCTTTGCCTGAAGGTTTATTTGGATTTATCAATTTAGTATTATCAATCCCCAGGTATTTCCTTGAGGAAATGGCTGGAAAAATAAGGCTTGATCTTTCCTGTGGCATTTCCCATCAGGAGTTCATATTCTCCCGTTGTCACTTACTTCGGAGAATGTTTCTGTTTATGAGGCTCAAGAGAGCTTATTTTGAAAGCTTTCTCTCCATAGTGCCCTAAGGCTCTGAGTATACCTGGTTTTCCTTACAATTGGCCCAAAACACTGAAAATACTTTGCATAAAAATGCTCTGAGGTTGGTGTCTAGTTTCCCTATTGGGATCCCAGGTTTTTGCTTTGTATTTTATCCTCTGACTTTTCTCATTTCCCTCCTAAAAAGTAACATACATTTTCTGGACATTTGTACTACAGTTTTATTCTAACTTATCTCTTTTTCACAGACTGAGATTGTAGCTTTGTTGTTTTTTCCCTTCTAGTCTTTGTGCCATATTTGTGTCCATTTCACTTGAAAAACTTCACAGAGGCAGGTTTTTATTTTTGTGGAAGAAGCTGAAAGATTCAGAAACCAAAACCAAAAAAAAAAAAAAAACCACACACACTAAAAAACAAAACAAAAATGTCCCTCCACAGAGAATAGAATATTCTAATAGAGCAATGAAGTTAAATCACACTGCATGTCACACACTAGAAAGAGATGGTAAATGATTATTTTTTTATACACTGGAGACTTTTCCCTCACATTTAAAGGGAAGATAATTTTTTTTCTTAAAAGAACTGCTCAGTATGAAAAATCGAGGTGTAAAGAATAAGTACACATGAAAAAGAATATATTGGGGTATTTTAAATTTAGGCAATGATTCTTTTGAATCATAGGTGAGGCAATGGTAGGCTGCAAAACTAGGAACTCTAGCAAGAAATGTACCTATGGTAGCAGCTACCAAGAGAGCTCCCAATGACCTGCAGATTCTGGATTCCACACCCCATATTGTTCCCTCTTACACTATCCCAGTGTTGATACCATGAAAGTGATGGTGTGTCACTTCCGAGATTAGATTATACAACTAGATCTCTCTTTCTCTCACACCATTTGCTCTCAGGGAAGCTATCTCATGAGTCCCATATAAGAAGGAAGTGAAGTTTCTGGCCAGCAGCCACATGAGTGAGCGTATTAGTGGACCATCTTGTCAGCCAAGCCTTCAAAGATGAGCCTAGTCCCACAGCATGACTACAACTTCATGGAAGACCTGAAGCCAGAACTTCCCAGTGAAGCTGGTGGATCCTGACCCTTAGAAAATGTGTAAGATAATGTTTGTTATTTAAACCTAAAAAGTTTTAAGGCTCCTTATAAGGTAGTCAATAACTAATATAGTAGCCCACCAGTTGTTCGGTATAGTAAAATATATACGTAGATGGGAGCTTAATCAGATCCCTTATTGGCATGGGACTAAAGGGTAAGATGCAGAAGTATCCTAGATGATGATGACAGTAAACAGTATGGTGATAATAATCATAGTAATTACAACTAATGCCTATTTAATTCTCACTATATACCAGGCCATATGCTAGGCACACCATCCACACTATCTCATTTAATTTTCTTGTAACATTTGGGATGAGAATGGTGAGAAGACTAAGGCTGGGAAAAACCAAACAAGTTGTCCTGAGTCACAAAATTAATAAATGATGGAGATAATATTCAAAGTCAGGTCTGACTCCAACTCTCTAAAACTCCACTGATACATGGCATATGGGATTGGCTGAGTGCCAATAAAGACAAGATCAGTGGGCAATACTAACTGAAGCTTGGTCAAGAAGCCAAAGTCAGCTGTAGAGTTACTCAGAAAATAGAATCAATATGCAAGAGGAATTGTCTTCATTGGCATCTTCTCTTCAGAGCCAAGACCCAGCAGGACCTAATAAATAGATTTTTCATCGACACCTTCACAATTTCCTCACAAAGAACTCTCCATAAGTATTGTCTCAGTCATGCACAAATTGATGTCACAAAGAAGGGAAACAGTGACTAACACGAATACCCATGGGAGAACTGAGTTGGGCTCATTGCCTTGGGTCCCTCTGGAGTACCGGCCAATACTATGCTACTGTTGCAATTTAGTCTTTGGTCTGCTTCTGTATAAATTGCTTCACCAAAAACCCTATATTTTTCTATGAAGAAGTGCAGATGTAGAAATAGGAAAACAATGTTAACATTCTGGTTTCTAAGAAAATATATTTTTTCCAGTCTCCCCAAAACAGTGTGGTACAATGGACCAAAGCTGAAGAGAAAAAGTTGCCAAGTAGTCTTTAGTTTCAAGGATACAGAGTGACAATTATTTATCCACATTATTCATCATATAAACCATTTAAAAATGTGTGAAACTATAGATGAATTCTATACTCTTTGAAAGTTTTATAACATATATACTACTAATGATCATCAGATTTTTTTAACCATTTGTTGAAAGTCAAAGAGAATTGCCTAATTGATCCATGAGCTGAAATTTTGATTGCCTACTAGGCAGTATATTTTTTGTGCAAAAGTGTTGACTTTAATGTCAAACATTTTCACTTACATAATACTTACCAATAACCTGTAAAAAATAAAAAGAGGTGTTCAATTAGACAAGACAAAGAGGATCCCAGTTCAATAAACAATCCAATAATGTTCCAACTGAATTTTACTGATAGTCATTTTGTTGACAAAAACAGTGGATGGTTTATCTAAAACTAAGTTTAAGAGCAGAATTAAACTTCCTATTAATAAAAAATCCGCTCTCTAAAGAGCAATGGTTGACATACTGTCCCTGGCAAACATAACTGCTATAATTTTTTAAAGAAATGCATAGATGTACCTTCACTAACAAAGTGACAGCAACATATATGATAGCTTGATTTTCTCAAAGGGGGAAGTTGTGTCTCTAGAAAAATAGGATATTTGATCCTGAAAACAATAAAGATTCTAATGCTGCTGTCATACGAATGAAAAGATCAAATCAGAATTAACCTTAATGTCTTGTTTTTCTCTTTTGGAAATACATTTGCTCTAAGGTGATAAAGAATCAGTTATTTCAAACTGTTTCACTAACAACTTGGCTTACTACTGGTTTTTCTGGATTAAAAAAATAAATAAATCTGGGGAAATATAAATAAATTATTTTATCATGACATTTCTGGTTTAAGGAAATATTCTTAAAAAGATAATCATACCCTAAGAAAAGAGGCAGATATATAGACATTTCACAAATCAGGCCTATAACAAGGTTTAGTGTAGTCATTACTAATAAGGCCTGATCATCTTTACTAAGATGAAATGCTCCAGTTCTGACATGTACTGAGGGTTTTAACCTGTCATACTGATTTGTCTGTACATGAGAGCAGTCACTGGGACAGGCTACCAGTTCTGCCACAACCATAGTCACAGTTCCCAATATAAAATCTACTTAAATGAGTCTTCCTGATACAGGAAAATACGTGTTCTTATGCCCATTTAACACATCTGCATGAAGATGAAATCCAGTGGCTTCTCTTCTCAAGATACATTATTGATTTTTTTTTAAAGCCTCTTGCTAAATAGAGAGAGAGAGAAACACCATCACTTACAGCACCATTTCTCAACTTAGGTATTAACCCTTCATATGTAAGGAGGAGAATTAAATATTAAGAAATAAGATTTCGTCAGGTAGGGCTGACGTTAGACATTGTTGATGAACCACTGTAACATTTAGGGCTTTTGAACCTTTCCTCCACTAAGAGTCCATTTTCAGCCCCTTGGCAGTGATATGCTCCCAGTTTAAATGCACAGACTTTAGACAATTAAGTCTAAAGTCCTTAGTCCAGAGGATAAAACCAAATGTATGTCCCTCTGTCATTTCCTCCCACTACTATACCTATTCCCTAGCCAATGGAAACTCTTCAAGGTCAAAGATTCTATAATTCATAATGGTAATTCTAGGCTCCAGCACATTCTGTAGCCCATAGTAGAAACTATCAAAGAAACTTACAAAAAAGTAAGCAGATGAATTTAACAGTTCCCTAGACCTACCAGCCTCTCAGGTCTCTAATTTATTCCATGCACTTTCCCTTATTGCAGCCTTAGAAATTCTTTGGTTTCAAGATTGAGAATCCAGTCAAACTAGTTCTTTGTAAAAGGAAGCTTACTGGAGGGATTCAGAGGGAATTTCACAGAATTAAAAAGCAATAAAGTCAATTTGGGAGTGGGAAGATAGTGGGGACTTGGCTATCTCTCCCTGGGGCTGTGTGTCATCTTGATTATAGTACTGCCCCATTATTCTTTGCTGTAGGCCTGCTTCTCCTGCCTGTATGAAGTCCACAATGGCTGCCAACCCCAAGTCTACATGATTTTAACAGCTTCAGGATATAACTGCTAAGTCTTAATCTCTGTGTCTCTTAGTTCAAAATCTTAGGAAAGAGATTCTAATTAGTGGCTCAAACCACATTGAGTCTCTGGAATCACTTGTTTACTGTGCTTGAATCATCAATAGCCAAGGTCGCAGAATCACGAGACACTAATAGGACCTTTAGTAGCATCTATAAATGGGCACAGCATTCTTACATGGCAATACAGTGTGCAAACAAACAAACAAAAAAGGATCAACATTTTAAGAAAAGTAACCTCCTGGCTCCACTTCATTTCATAAACTTCTAATCTCCTTCCAGATTTAGTTCACGAGTCAACTTTCTCTATGAAGTTAACTTCCTCAAATCTCATTTGAGTTTCATTTTCCTAAACTGGCTCCTGGAGCTCTTGGTTTCAAACCCAGTTCATGTCTTTGTCTTCCACTATACTACATATTCCTCAAAGGAAGAACTGTCTTTTATTCATTTTTAAGAAAGCACAGAGGGATCCCTGGGTGGCACAGCGGTTTAGCGCCTGCCTTTGGCCCAGGGCGCGATCCTGGAGACCCGGGATCGAATCCCACGTCAGGCTCCCGGTGCATGGAGCCTGCTTCTCCCTCTGCCTATGTCTCTGCCTCTCTCTCTCTCTCTCTGTGTGACTATCATAAATAAATGAAAAAAAAATTAAGAAAGCACAGATATTTGCTGGGATGAATAAATATTGCCTAAATGTGCATTAGAATTTTAGAATTTCTGTAATACATTTGACTATCTTGCAATGAACACATTCTTGACAAGTTTCTATCTTGGTTAATTATGAGAAAGATGGAAAAAAGAGGAAAAAGAAATTGGAGGAATGAGTACAATGATGGTTTGCTCTGATCATTTCAAGGAGTCATGGAAACAATCTAGTAGGTAACTTGGTGACATCAGGAACCTAAAAGTCACATACAGACAGTTAAAAGATATTTTGATCTTTTGTCTTCACATGTATGTTACTGTCTGGATCATTCTTCCCTGTAGCCCAACAGAGTGTTTCTATCATTTTATAGACATGCTGAGGAAGTCAGGTCTTTTCTACAATAATTTTTTTAAAGTAAAAGTAAAATTAGATACTTAGAATAGTAGTGAACATAGTAGGAAATAGTAGGAAAGGTTTAGGATATTCTTTTTGGTCTAATTGCCATGTGGAGGGGGAAATTCATTCTTTTATTTGGCTGCTGTGAAAATATAAGTTTCTACTGGATAGTATTCAGCAGCTAAGTTAATATTTTATTAATTTATCAAATAAATTGCAGAGGAGAACATTTTAAATGTTTTTTTCAGAGATACTATCATGAGACAGACTCTGGTAGAAACAGTGGCTATCTACACTAAATATACATATATATATATATATATATATATATATATATATATATATATAACATGTATTATATATGTGTGTGTATATAAATGTTATCTTCAACATTAAATAGAGAACATCTTTATTTACATTATAATGCAGTCAATGAATGGAAAATGTACTTATAGGTGCTTCCTTACAAAAGAAATTTTTATTTATTTTTTTTAAGTTTTTTTTTTTTTAGTTTTAAGTAGTACCTCCATGTTCTACCCATACTGATCGAAGCTTTGATGTTAGCCATTGAGAGTAAAGGGCTCTAATCAGGAGACTCTGGGAAGATTGACTGATTTTTTTTTTTTTTTGAGTACCTATTAGCAAAATGAAGGAAATTATATCACATACTGGGAACACAGGTGAGTTTTAAAAATTATTTTCTAAAATTTGACAAAATGATTTGTCTACTATTTTGAAACTAAGTTTTCAGAAATGAAGACATATGTTTTTGAAAGTTAGGTTATTTATATGTTAAAGAGAAATTCTTAAATGAATAGCTAGAGCCAGTATAAATTTAGGTATGAAAATCTGACATATTTTCCAGTTATTATGGTTATGTAACAAATAACTATTAATTATTAATAACTATTAATAATATCAAATAGTGATAATATGCTATTAGATTCTATGGGTCAGGAATTCAGACAGACCACAGAGGGAATGGCTAGTCTCTTCTCCATGATATCTGGGGCCTCTGATGGAAGACTCCAACTGCAGGTGCTGGGGTGGTATCATTTGGAGCCTCCTTCATTCCCACATTTGGTGATTGATGCTAAATATCCCTTAAATCTCCAGTACCTTTCTCTGTGAGCCTCTCTATATGATTTCTCGGCATAGGCTAGTTTGGACCCTCTCACAGCATGGTGGCTGGGTTCCAAGATCATGTGTCCTGACAGAAAGTTCCATTGCCTCTTAGGACCTAGACTTCCAGGTTAGTTCTGTTGCATGTTACTGGATTGAAGCGAGTCACTAAGGTGGCTCCAAATCCTAGGGAAAGGAAGAAAGACTCCCAGCTCTCCACAGAGGAATGTCAACATCTTATTGTAAGGTCACATGAATGACATTTATTCGTATATTATTTTTAAAAAATCTGTTAAAATCCACAGAGAAACATATCTTTCTGGATTCCATTCAAATAGTTATAACCCTTGTAGGCTACACTATAAAAGAAACAAATTTTAATTAGTATTTTTTAATTCTTATCTTCAAATTACCTTTTATACTCATTCATTTCCTGGTGATGTCTCATCTTTTGCATTTTCTCTGGCAATGATAGCCTTGTAGGTAGTTAACTTTTGAAACTAAGACAAAATTTTCACCAAAACATTGTTACTAATGGAGTGGTTGCCCCTGTAGCACAGATGGCAACATCTACCAATTATTGATTTATTTGCAATCAAACTTGTTATGTACAAGACAATCCAAGTATCAAAAAGTATCTCAGGTAATACACTAACCTATTCTTGTTAGATTATCCCAGGGTCCATCCATTCGCATTCCTGGAAAGGCTCTCCTAATTCCTAAATCCAGCCCATTAAGGCTCACTTCCTACTGGAAGGAAGCATCCTTGATAAGACCAGAGTTCAAACTTTCTCTATACGTTTCATTTTCTTTTACTTCAATGTCACACCGCTTATTTAGTTCTGATTTGTTTCTCTAATTGCTTTCTGGATTTTGTTCCTGAACTAAATTCTTAGCACCGTGGTGGTGAGGGGCAAGGACAGTCAAGTCTCCCCTCTCCCCCTCCTTTATTTTAAAATCACACACTTTAACGAGTAGGGCTCTGAATACAAGACAGATACTGGTAAGTAATTATTGACATCTTCCCTAATTACAGCTGTGTCATTCAAAAAGCCTTCACATGCAACTGAAAGGAAAAAGTTATATTTCATGGCGTAGAAAACAGAAGAAGAGAACAGATTAAAGCCTCATCCTTATGAAAGTGTCACTGAGAAATACATGAATTAAAATTCATTTGAAAAAGAAAAAGATTCTGAAAACATCTGATAAAAGAATTATGACAACAAGCAGGAATTGATATTGAGAAGAAAATAGACAGTATCCTCACAGAACTTTGTTCAGCTACATAAAACATGTAATGTAAAGCAGCCACTAAATCTCTTGAAAAGCTACAATCACTTCAGGATCATGGATTCCTTACCAGACAGGCTTCACCTGTCAGTACATTTTTCTAACATTCACTCATTTTGTGCAGTTATGTAGACCATTCAAAACCTACAGAGCCACAGAGGTTATTGAATACAATTTTTTAAAGCACCTGTTCAAATGGATCTGTGGCCTTTGATGTGAGACTATGCAGTTTACTAGAGGGCATAGTCTGGTTAACCAAGTCAATACCCCTTTTCTGCTTCATACTCAGGAACTGAGACAGACCAAATGCTTTTGTCAGGCCATTTCCCATTCTTCCTCATTTTTTCTTTTGCACATTCTAGATTATACAAAACATAGTTTGGTGCAATAGTGAAACAATGTTATCATTACAAAATGCCTTGAGAAACAGTTTTCCTCTGCAGCATCTAAGGCAGACTTAGAATCAGGAAGAACCAATCTAAAGCTCTTCTGACAGGTCACACAGATGGACTGTCATCCACTTTTGCAAATATGATCAGTGAGCTCTAAACTTTTCCATTTGTAGTCCTTTCACAACAAGCCCCAAATCTTAAAAGTCTTTTCTTTTGCTTTTTCAGTTAAAAATGTTTCTCATTATTAGCTACAAAAAAAGAGTTATCATTCAGTCATTAATTTCTAGATTATATATAAGATTGAAATATTTTTTCAGTTAGACACTATTTCTAAAAACTGTGAAATTTCTTAAAAAGAAGGAAAAATGGTATTTGGAATTTGAATATGGCTGAGATTTCAAATGCTTTTCAGAAGGATGTACTAAAGCTTAGATACCAAGGTTTTTGACCTCTATTTTCAGGAAGGGCACTTACTGCCAGTTGCTCTTATCTAAAATCTGTTTAGCAAGAACAGGCATTGAAAGATAAGAAGCAGTAAAACAGTTTCTCTGATGGCAAATTCTTGATTGCTATAGAAAGTGATTAAAAATACACAGGGAAGGGGAAAAGGGGGTGGAGTGGGAGTTCATATATGCTATAAAGTAGTCAGGGTGGGATATGCTCAGGATGTAGTTTACAACAGAAGATGACATCTGTTCTATAAAAAAATTTGGCAAGTTCTAACTTGTTATATGACCTGTCCAACTTATTTGATCATAGCTGATAAAAACTCTGCCCTAGAGTTCATGACAACTAAAAGAATGACTTGATATCTGTAGGTTCTCTGATTTTCATATTTCTCTAGTGTCTCAGTGCTCTATACTATATACCATAACCAGAGGTTCAAGTAAAAATGTATGGTAAAACCTTCAGCTTGTAATACAGTGATTTTAATTCTTGGACTCTCAGGGGTGACCTTACGGCTGATTCCATTATATTTTATGGTTTTGTTTTTGTTACCTTGGATTGTTCTCAGGTTTTATAGACATAGGCATTTACCTCACTTTTTGGTGGGGTAGCCAGTATCCTGTTATTGTCAATGGATGAGAATGTCAATGTTAGTGTTAATTGACTTAATTTCTCTCACATAATGGACTATATGTAAAGCTAATACGAGTAAACTGGCTTGCCTCTTCTAATTGTATTTCTTTCTCCCTCATCAAGGAGCATTCTTTTTTTTTTAATTTATTTTTTATTGGTGTTCAATTTACTAACATACAGAATAACCCCCAGTGCCCGTCACCCATTCACTCCCACCGCCCGCCTTCCTCCCCTTCTAACACCCCTAGTTCGTTTCCCAGAGTTAGCAGTCTTTACGTTCTGTCTCCCTTTCTGATATTTCCCACACATTTCTTGTCCCTTCCCTTCTATTCCCTTTCACTATCATTTGGGGAATATCAAGGAGCATTCTTAACTGCCTTCTCATTGTGCCTATATTTACATTTGCTGCTCCAAATTTACTTTCATGAATCTGATACACACAGCAGAAACAATGAAACATTTAATGTTCATTCAAACAAAAAATATTTAGGGGAACCTGGATGGCTTAGTCGGTTAAACATCTGACTCTAGATCTTGGCTCAGGTTATGATCTCACAGTCATGAGATGGGTTGTTGGGCTCCACGCTCAGCACAGAGCCTTCTTATCCCTCTCCCTGCCCTCTGCTCCTTCTTCTCTCTCTAAAAAAAAACATAAATAAATAAAATCTTTTAAAAATACATTTATGAAGTGACTAACATGTTTGGCCTCAAAGATTCAACACAGATACAGGTCCAAGATTTGGAAAAACCAAACCAAAGATCAGTCAGCAAAAAGAATATGATCCCCAATTCACCTCATCCTCCCTCTTTATTTTCTTTTAATTTTTATTGATTAATTACTTCTGGCCCCATGGTGGTAACTTTAAAACAACTGCATTTTTTTTTTCAGAATATGAAGCTGAGGCTTTGTTTTGTATCCTTTAAAAAATGAGCTTATTATGATGGACTTGATTTATATTTTTCCTCTGCAACTCAAATTTAAGCTTGGAAAATTTTACAAATGAATATAGCCAGGTGCAGCTAGAGGCCTGTACAATGGAAGTACAGAGTAAATCTAAGAAATAATCAATATCTGATATTCCAATTCAGCCAGGAGGTCGATAAACAATGTGAAGAAAGAGTCCCATAGTACTACTCTTCAATATTTTTTCCAAATTGCAGCCATGACTTTCAGATAGCCTAACAGAAATCACAAATGCTGACTATCAACCTTGCACAGTAGATAAAGGTGAATTAAATCAATATTGATTAAAAAGATGTCCCATATCTACCTCCACTCTTCAGTGCCAAGCAAAAACATCCAACAATACAGTATGAAATAAAAATGAAATTTTTACCTTTTAAAATGACAAATTATATTCTTTGTCAAGTAGTTTAAACAAATGAATATATACAAGAGACTAGATTAACAATTTGTGACAACCTTTGATATATGACCACAGTTTTTGGCTTTGCATCCCTGAATGATGTGAAATATGAAATTTACATTTAGTGAACTATTAACTAAATGAACTGGTTGCCACAGGTTCAAATTTGTTCTTTATTCTAAAGTGATCATCTATTATCATTTTTAAGGAGACAATAATTTTAATAATAAGTAGAAGAATAGATATTTGACCTTCCAAAATACACCTATGTTTATAACTTAAGGAAGGAAAAAAATCTAATTATTTCCAAGAGATTTTACTCTTCTTGGCAATGAAGAAAAGAATGGTTGTAAAGTAAGAATTAAAGATAATACATACATATATATACATATATATATATATACACACACACACACACTTTTTTAATATATATACTTTTCAAAAAATTCAACAAACTTTCAATGTTGAACATTTAAAAATGAATTCCATTTCTTCTTCAGTCACAGAACAAAAAACATTTACTAGAAATTACAAATGAGTGTTCAGTTTTAACATCTCTTAATTGTTTCTTTGCTTAGTTCTTCTATTTGGTTAAGGAAGAAAACAAACTATATTTGATTTACAAATGCAGTCAGTCAAAGTAAGCTTTGGTAAAGCCCTAGAAGCAAGACATTTAGAGTTACCTCTTCAATGATCTACAGAAAAGGAAAGAGAGACATGGTAGAAATTATTGTGATACAGAAAGTAATTTAGGAGTTGAACTTGGATGCAAAGAACAAATGGAAAGAGGAATCAGAATCATCACTAATAACATTAACATAGAGGTCATCTCTTATTTTATCTGGAGATGTACCAATGTTCCATCATCTTAACATGCCAAGAGACAAATGAAAATCGATTTTGAAGACAGCAGAGTGAAACAAGTTCTGGAATTAAAAAAAAAAAAAAAAGCTAAATTCACATGCTGTTTTATACTACCTTCCCATCACATATTTATAAAATTTCTTAATCTTTCTGAGCCTCAGTTTATTTATCTCTACAATGGAAATAATATAGTTATGCCATAGGAGTTACCCAAAGGATAACTTAGAATACTGTATATAAAGCACAGTACTTTGCACATACTAGTTATTTTAAAAAAAATAGTAACAGTTTTCCTTTTCTAAGTGTCCTAAAAACAGAAAAGTTTCTTTTGAGAACAAAGACACAACAAAAAGAAAAATCAGGGAAACAAAGAATTCATCTTACACAAGCAACTCTAAATGAGTAAAATGTTTCCAAGCACATCATATATTCACTCAAATTCTTCAGTGCCAAAAATGACGTTAGACCATGGAGATCTAAACAACTAGAACAATTCTGTCCCTTTTAAAAAAGAAAGTCAGTTAAGTAAGAAAGACACAAGTAATTATCAAAAAGAATGTTGTTTAACAGATCAAACCATAAAAATAGAGGAAAGAGCAATTAAGTATATTCTGTGTAGTCAGAAAAGGATTTGTAGATCATTTTGTTTGGGTCTTCAAGAATATGTAGAAACAATACTTATGAAAGTTGGTGTGAGACTAGCAGCCTCATGACTACTTAGGAACTGATTAGAAATACAACTTTTGGGGTCTCAGACTTACTAAATCAGAAACCCTGGAGGTGGAGTCCAGAAACGTATTTAATTTACCTTCTGGGTATATTCTGATGTCAAGTGTGAGAATCACCGCAGTAGGAGTTCACCAAGTAAATAAGAATTGACGAAGGTGGCATTTCATGCAAGAAACAACATGCTCATACAACAAAGGAAGATTCCACATGGCAGTAGGATAGTGGGCATGGAGGTGAGTGACAATGGATAAGAATGGATCGGGAGCCTGAGGTTGAACTGTGGAAGTTTATATGCCATATCCAAGAGTCTAGAATTTATCTTCTAAGCACTGGGGGTTAGGAGTATTATAGAGAGCCTCATTTCTTTTCCCTTCAAGTGTCTGCAGAGAAAGTAGGAAGCACACATATATAAAAAAATACAAATAGAAATGAAAAAGTCCTATTAAAGAGTTTGAGCACATCAACGATGTGCTCAGAATGGATCCTACCACAATTAATTCCCAAACACTAACGTCATTCCAAGACACCTTTGGTCTAGTAGGTGAATCTGAGGAATGGAGAAAGAGGAGACAAAGATTCCTAGCTGGGCAGTCTGGGGAAGAACCCCTGAACTTTACTGAACTTGAGTTTTCTCATATGGAAAATGAACAAAAACCTGCTCCAAGATGAGCTGTGAGAATTAAATGGGAGAAGAGTGTCAGTCACTGAAAACGTTAAGGTATATGCGCTGCAAAATACACTTGCTAATAATGTAACTTAGTTCTGCTTTAAATTCTTCCTGTAGAGTAAGTGCAAGTAAATCTATAAACGGGGTATTCTAACAGCTGGTGGAGGAGGGAAGGGGCACATCAGAAATAATTACTATTTTTCTATGCCAAACAATATCTTAGACTAAGCAAGGCTACAAATCCAAATTCAAAATCTACCAAAATGAACAGAAGGAAGAAATATCCAAGGGTCAGGCACTCAGAGGGGGAGAGAAAACCCAGATCCTGCTGCCTCTGGCCAAAATTCATATGTGGATATAATTAAGAACTGACAGTTAACGATAGTACAAGAAGGGACAAAATTTAGGCCACTGCACTAAAGGTAAAAGTCTTCAAGTTTTGTGCCTGGATATAAATGAATATCAGACTAAATGCTGATACTAGACATAGATAAGAGAAAGCCTCCCAATGAATTACATGCAGACTCCAGGATTAGAAGAGTTTCCAATTTCAGACGCAAAAACAGAATTTTGCAATTTTACAATTCATCAACAAAGCCAAAGGGGAAATGACATTTGAAGACCAACAGATAGGTTGGTTTTTCTTTCTTTCTTTCTTTCTTTCTTTCTTTCTTTCTTTCTTTCTTTCTTTCTTTCTTTCTTTCTTTCTCTTTTCTTTTCTTTTCTTCTTTTCTTTTCTTTTTTCTTTTCTTTTCTTTTTCTTTCTTTCTCTCTTTTCTTTTTTTGCCTTCTCCTGGGTGAAAGCCAGGTACACAAGCCAAAAGGACAGGATTCATAGTCAGTTAAAAGCAGACAGAGTAATTGCAGACATTCTGCCTCCCGCCAAGTTGTAACACAAAAAAACCCTGACTTCTTTGGGGACCTAGCTTTATCAGTAAAACCCTTGGAAAAATCAATGCAAATGAAAATACAGATACAGTGCACAAAACATATCAGAATCTGTCAGACTCCCTAGTGCTAACAGGGGACCTTAATCTCTCCTTTCTTCTTTTGTATAAATGCACCTTACTGTTATTTTACTTGTAGCAGTTAAGGATGCCAAATCCACACAGTGCCAAAGTACTGCAGATCAGGACAGAGATGTTAGTTACATAATACTGTGGTTTTATTAACTACTTTATTTAAATAAGTTTATAAATGCTTCTGGTGCTACATATATAATTCCTTCGAGAATTCAAAAACATATTTTTTCTGATTACAAAAATTGGAGGCTTACAGTTGAAAATTTGGAATATTCAGAAAAGTAACGAGAAAATGACAATTATGATTCCACCACTCAGTGGTAATGGCTGCTAAAATTTTGCCATATTTCCCTACAGCTTAACATATATTTACATTGCCTCATCGCTTCACATTCATTACGCCATAAGTACTCTTCCATTTTATTAAAACAAAAACCCTTCAAAGAAACAATTATAAATGATTGCATAGGACTCTATCATGAGTACGTGATGATGTAATTTAACATTTTCTTCTTGATAAGCATTTAATATTCACCATTATTAAGAATGTAGTGATTTGGGCAGCCCTGGTGGCTCAGCGGTTTAGCGCCACCTTCAGTCCAGGGCGTGATCCTGGAGATCCAGGATCCAGTCCCACATCCGGCTTCCTGCATGGAGCCTGCTTCTCCCTCTGCCTGTGTCTCTGCCTCTCTCTCTCTCTCTGTCTCTCATGAATAAATACATAAAATCTTAAAAAAAAAATGAATGTAGTGATTAATTTCTTTGTACAGAAATAGTTGATTGCAGTCAGAAAGTATTTTCTAAACAGTTGATGCAGCATTACAACAAAGGATTTAATATTTTGTTATATTGCCTTGAAACCTTTTCTTTCATATGTAAGGATAAGTCATATGATCTTTATTTTTTATATTTATCTATATCAGAATCTGTCAAATTCTGTCAAAATTAAATATATTAATTTTATCTGAATCTTGCATTTACTATAATTTTAGTAGTTTCCTAAACACTGAATATTTTTGGAAACCCATTTTTATACCTCCTTTTTTTTTTATGAGAACATTAAAGCCCTACTCTTATCAAATTTCACTTAATACAATGCTGTGACATCAACTATAGTCACCATTAGGTCCTCAGACTTTATTCTGCTTATAACTAAAAATTTGTACTTTTTATCAACTTCTATTTCCCCTACCCACCAGCCCCTGTCAACAATTTTCCTGTTCTGTTGGTATGAGTTCAACTTTTTTCTTTTTACATTCTACATATAAATGATGCCATGTAGTATTTGTCTTTCTCTCTCTGGCTTATTTCACTTACCATAATGCCTTCCAGGTCCACCCATGTTGCAGCAAATGACAGGATTTCCTTCTTTTCTAGATTGAATAATATTCCATTATGTATGTGTAAATATATCTGAGGACATTTAGGTTGTAGGAATGCAATTTTGAATGACTGAATGGTACTGCACTGTACCTTAGGAATAAAAATTAAGTATGTAAACAATATTTTTACTATTGGGTAAGAGCATTATTAGTTGGAACTTGGCACCAATATAAATAATGCTTAAACAAAATGACTAGGACTCATATTCTTATATGCAATTCTGATTTCAAAGCTATTAAGACTGTAAAATACTTTTTTCTAAAAATTCTGTTCTAAAAGGTTATAGATACCCACAAGCCATATTCTTCACAGACCACAGGTCAGATATTAGCTCTTAAAAAAATAGCCGTTCTAATACAATATTTTATTTCAGTTTGCAGTTCTTTCATTAATAAGTGGGTATTTCAAAAAATTGTTAATGTTTATATTTATAAACTATAAAATGTATAAAATTTATAAAATGTAAAAGTCTGTTTTTCTTCTCTTAAGATGTTCACTTTTTATTTTCAACAGCATGTTATATACTAGTATATTGTCTTTTATATATGACATATCACTAATATAAATATTTAAAATATTAATGATGCTTAACATCCATAAGACTTACTATTTATATAGTAAAATTTATTAATATTTATCTTTACATTTTCCCTTTAACACATTGAAAGAATTCCTTCACTCTATTATGTAGAAAATATTTCTATTTCTCTAGATAAGTCTAGATACTTTGTCTAGATACTTCTAGATATCGCTTTGGTTTGGGGGGGATTTTTTGTATTTAACTTTTAAATTTATAAGAAATATTTTGGTATATGGTGCCACAAATGGGGCCTACATTATGGTGATTTAATTGCTCTAATGTCTTTTATTTAATGGTTTTTTTTCCTTCCTGTAATATATAAGAATATGTAATATAGTCTATGCTATATTATTATGTATCAAAATATGTTACATTAAATAATATATAAGTTAACGTAGAATATTAAACACAAACTCTCATACATAGAAGAGTCTCTTTCTGGGCTTTTTATATGCTTATTTCTGCTCCTATATTCTTTATTCAGCATAGTATGCTATTCCAAATATGATACTTTTTGGACTACATTTTCAAAGCTAGTAGTGATAATCCCACATAATATTCTATTTTACCATAAAATTAGTTTATCTTCATGCATTTACTTGAATTGTAGATTTTTTTTCAAATTCCAAAACATCCATAACAAATATTCTTCCCAGTAGTTTGGTTGAAATCAGAACCACGCTGAATAAACACAAGCATTTAAGGGAAACTCATCTTTTACATACTTATGCTTCCCAGGGAGAAAAAAATTACATACTGTACAGCTTGTTAGAAATTTACCTTTTAGGGATCCCTGGGTGGCTCAGCAGTTTGGCGTCTGCCTCCGGCCCAGGGTGCAATCCTGGAGTCCCGGGATCGAGTCCCGTGTCAGGCTCCCTGCATGGAGCCTGCTTCTCCCTCTGCCTCTCTCTCTCTCTCTCTCTCTCTGTCTTTCATTAATAAATAAATAAAATATTAAAAATAAAGAAATTTACCTTTTAATATTTTCTACATCTACTCTGCTAAAGAGTCATTAATTATTGGGATACAGCAAAATAAGAGAAAAATAAAGGGGGATTATCCAACAACCAGAGAGAAATAGAGAGCATTTTTAATCTTACACAAGTGGTAGGCTTTCTTAATGTAAATTTTAATCTGTCCTCAATTCAACAAGTAATTTGATCACTGCACTGCTTTACTTACTTATATTAACTAGTCTCCCAGTAAACTACCCAGATACAAGAATTTCACATTATTTTTTATGTATGTAGATATTAAATTATCTGCAGGCATTCTGAAGTTATCCTTAAGTGCTTAAAAACAATCTAGACCTACTTTGGTATTATGGTTTTTGTTTTGTTTTGTTTTGTTTTTGTTTTTGTTTTTACGAGGCCACTGAAATAGAACCCAAACAAAACTGAAAGGGAAGACAAGATAGATAATTGAGAGTTTTCAGTGGTTGGCTGATTCATTATGTAGCTTGTTCTGAAATTATTTAAGCTAAGAGAAGCTTGATCCAATGATGAAATCAAGAAGTCTCAATTTTTTAAATTAAACTTTTCATTTTGAGATAATTTTGGATTCACAGGCAGTTGTGAAAAAGAACACAAGTCCCATGGGCCCTTGACCCATTGCCCTAATGGAAATATCTTACCAAACTTTAGTACACTATCATATCCAGGACACTGACATTAATACGTCAAGATACAGATAATACCATCATCACAAGCATCCGTTGTGCTGTCCTTTTGTAGTCACAATCCTTCCTCTCCACTGCCGTCCCTTATATGCCCAGACCCAGGCAACCACTAATCTGTTCTCCATTTCTTTAATTTCATTATTTTAAAAATGTTATAAAAATGGAATGATAATATGTAACCATTTAAGATTGGCCTTTCTCAGGTGGAAACCTATCCAGGTTGTTCCTTTTTGTTGCTGAAAAGTATTGCATGGCATGGATGCATCATGATGTGCCTAACCATTCACTCCTTGTAGGGATGATCTGTTTCCAGTTTGGGGCTATTATAAATAAAGCTGATATGAACATTCGTGTACAGGTTTTTGTGTGAACACAAGTTTTCACTTCTTTCAGATAAATGTAATTGCTGGGTCATATGGTAGTTCCATGTTTACTTTTTTATAGAAATTAGCCAAAATGGTGGCGGTACCACTTTATATTCCTGTTAGCAATGTATTCCCACTCACATCCTTGTCAGCACTTGGCGGAATCACAATTTTTTATTTTAGTCATTCCAATTAGCATGTAGTGATATCTGATTGTTTTAATTTGCATTTCCCTAATGACTAATAATTTTGAACACCTTTCATGTGCTTTTTTGCCATCTGTATATTCCCTTTGATGAACTATTTCTTCATGTCTTTTACCCATTTTCTAAAAAGATTGATTTTTTACTGCTGAGTTTTGAGATACTAGTCCTTAGTCAATTATGTGGCAAGTGTTTTCTCCCAATCTGTAGCTTGTCTTTTCATCATTTTAAAGTTTTCTTCCACTTATATATCATGCAATCAGTATCAGGTCTAAGAATTCTTTGCCTAACCCCAGATCTGGAAGGTTTTTGCCTACTCTTTTCCAAAGGTTTTTAGTTTCAGGTTTATATTGAAGTACGTGGTCAATTTTGAGTTGACTTTTGTGTAAAATTTATTTTATTTTATTTTTAAAAGGTTTTATTTATTTATTCCTAGAGACTGAGACAGACAGACAGACAGACACAGGCAGAGGGAGAAGCAGGCTCCATGCAAGGAGCCTGACGTGGGATTCAATCCCAGGTCTCCAGGATCACACCCCAGGCTGCAGGTGGCACTAAACCGCTGCACCACCGGGGCTGCCTGACTTTTGTGTAAAATTTAGAAAAAAAGTGGATGCTCACTTTTTTTGCCTTTGGATGTCTAATATCATTTGTTGAAAGGCCATCTTTCTTGCACTGAGTGGCTTTTGTACCTTTGTCAAAAAACCATTTGAACAAATTTATATAGTTCTACTTCTGACTTTTCTATTTTACAGCATTGATTGATGTGTCTATCCCTCCACTAATCCTGTCTTGATTACTGTAGCTATAAGACTTCATATCAAGTAGATTGATTCCTCCCTCCATATGGTTATTTTTTAAAACTGTCTAGCTGTTCTAATTCCTTTGCCTTTCTATTTAAATTTTATAATAACCCTAAGTACAAAAATTCTGCTGGGATTTTGGTAAAAATTTTATTAAATTGTGTATTAATTGGAGAAAATCAGTATCTTTATCATGTTGACTCTTCCAATTCACAAACACTGTATATAATTGCCTTTATTTACATCAAGTTTGATTTTTTTTCATCATTTTGTAGTTTTTTAGCACGTAAGTCTTATATTTTAAAATTTATACCTATTTCTTTTGTTAGCAACTGTAAATGCTATTATATTTTTAATTTTGGTATCCACTATCTTTTGCTAGTATGTAGAAATATAAATGATTTTTTTTAAAGTTTATCTTATATCCTTTGATCCTCACTGAGCTCACATGTTAGTTTTAAGTTTCAGGTTTTGTTTTGGTTTTTATTTTTTGGATTTTTTTTTTTTTTTTTGTAGATTTCTTGGAATATTCTAGGCAGAAAATTTTGAAACCTACTAATAAGAACATTCTTCTTTCTTTCTTTCTGATCTGTATTTCTTTTTCTTATGTTTCTCTAGTGTCTAGATCTTGCAGTATGATGTTAAAGAAGAGTGCTGAGAGTTTATAACCTTGTTTTATTAGCAGACACAGGGAAAACCTTTCAATATTTCACTATTAAGTATAATGTTAGTTGTACTTTTTTAAGATATTCTTATCAAGTTAAGGAAGTTTCCTACTCTTCCTATCACTCTTAGAGTTTATATCATGAAAGGATGGTAAATTTGTGAAATGCCTTTTCTGCATCAATGAAACTTCTTATAGCCTGTTAATGTACATTATATTAACTGATGTCAAATACTGAACCAGACTTGTATCCCTGAAATAAATTACACTTGGTTACACTATACACTTCTTTTTATATATTACTTAATTCAGTTTGTTAAGGATATATGGATTTATATTCATGAGAGATACTGGTTTATAGTTTCTTTTTTTGTACTGCCACTGACTAGTTTTGATATCAGGGTAATACTATCTTCATAAAGTAAATTCAGAAATGTTCCCTTCTCTGTTTTCTGGAAAACACTGTGTAGAATTGGTATTAATTCTTCTTTAAATGTTTCTTAGAATCTTCATTGAAGCCATATAGGACTGGGGATTTCTTTTTTGAGAGCTGTCCAATTATGAATTCAATTTCCTTAATGAAAAAGATTTCAACTGATCTATTTCACAAATAATAAATTGTGGCGTTTTACATTTTTCAAGAAATTAGTTCATTTCTTCTAATTTGTTATGCAGAGTTGCTTGTAGCATTCCCTTAGTATTTTTGTCATGTCTATAGGGTCTGTAGTGATAGCCTATATTTTATTCCTGATACTAGAAATTTGTGTCTTTTTTTTCTTTGTTAATCTTGTCGGAGGTTTGTAAATGTTATTAATCTTTTCAAACAATCATCTATTTGTTTCATTAATTTTCTCTAAGTTTTTCTTTCCAATATAATTGATTTCTGCTCTTCTGTTTCATTGGGTTTACTTCTTTTTTTTCTAGATTTTTGAAGTAAAAGCTTAAGTTATTGAGACTTTTTCTCTTTTCTAATGTACTCATTCTAGTGCTAAATAAATTTCCCTCTCATTGTTGCTTTAGCTGTGTCTCTCAAATTTTGATATGTAACATTTTCATTTAATTTATTTTCCCTAGACTTCCTCTTTGAATAATAGGTTATTTAGAAGTGTGTCCTTTAGTTTTTGAGTGTTTAGAGATTTTCTGTAATATTTCTGTCATTTCTAGTTTGATTCCACTTGTGGTTGATGAATGCACTCTATGTTAATACCTATCCTTTTAAAATTGTTCAGATTTCTGGGGCACTTGGATAGCTCAGTTGCTTAAGCATCTGCCTCTTGATTTCAGCTCAGGTCAGGATCTCAAGGTTGTGAGATCAAGCCCTGCATCAGGCTCTGCACTGTGTGGGGAGCCTGCTTATGATTCACTCTCCCCTTCCCCCTCCCCACTGCTTATGTGTGTTCCTCACTCTCTAAATAAATAAATACATAAATACATAAATACATAAATAAATAATTCCGATTTTTTTTTATGGGCCAGATTATGATCTATCTTGGTTCATGTTTCATGGAAGCCCGAAAACTATGTATAGTCTGCTGTTGCTGGATGTTTGATAAATATCAATTACATCTTCCTGGTGGATGCCATGGCCAAGGTCTTTCATATGCTTGCTGATTCTATCTTCTTGTTCTATAGTAATCGAGAGAGGGATATTGAGGTCTCTAAATTTAATTGTGTTTTTTCCATTTCTCCTTTAAGTTCTATCAATATTTACTTCATATGTTTACAGCTCTGTTGTTCGATGCATATATATTTAGGATTGTTATGTCTTCTTGGTGAACTGACCCTCTTGTTATTATGTAATGTCCCTATTTGTCTCTGGTATTTTTATTTGTTCTGAAAACTCCTGCTTTCTTTTGACTAATGTTTGTATGATATATCTTTTTTTAAGATTTTATTTATTTTAGAGAGAGAGAGTGGGGGAGAAAGAGCATGAGTGGGGGGGCAGGGGGGCGGAGGGAGAGAGAGAGAAGCAGGCTCCCTGCTGAGCAGGGAGCCCAGTGTGAGGCTCAATCCCAGGACCCGCAATCATGACCTGAGCCAAAAGTAGATGCTTAACCAACTGAGCCATCCAGATGCCCCGTAATATTTTTTAGCATCCTTCTACTACCAACTTGACTATACAGTTACATTTGAACTGAGTTTTTTATTATTAGCATGTAGTTGGATCATGTTTTGTATAACCTACTTAAATTAACTCTGTCCTTAATTGGAAAGTAGATATACTTTTCTCTATTCTTCCCACAAAGTATAAATAAAATTACTGGACCTTATATATGAAACAAACATAAGATTCTGAAAGGTGAAGAGAAGGCTAGGGACCTTGGGACACAAGGAACAACACAGTGGTAAGTTCTCTGTGTCTTCTTTTTACTGCATATATTCCATACACAAGGCTGAAAAATTCAACAAACCAAAAGCCCAACAAATAAAGCTTAGATGACAGATAAATAGATTAAAAATGAGGAAAAAAAAAAGCTTAAGCCAAAGCCCAATTGCTTGACCCAAGGGACCAGGAAAGAGGCTGACTAGCAAGATGTACTATTATAAAGTAACCCACTATACTGCAGCTAAATATCAAAGAAAAAAATGTGCTCTCCCACCCCCTATACCCATCATTTCCACTATCACTTCTAAGTTGTAAGGAGGCAAGACACCCAATCCCATCATTGCAGTAGTTCTACAGAAGGCTGAGAAAGTAGACTAGAATTTTATTCCTACTGTGTATTAACAAGCCCTTCCCACCACAAAATCAGTAGAGACCCTGTGGAGATACCCTTTGCCCTCCACCATCCACCATCCACCCATCAGTAAGGAAGCACTCCTCCCATCTCACTAGTATGGTAGAAAATGAAGCCTAATGGAGAATCATGACTTTTTCCACTATATAGTAGTAATAAGGCCACTCTCCTCCTCATCCTATTATTGAGGGCCAAGCAAGAAGCAGTACTAAGACACTCCTACTCAGCTAGAGATGTATCAGTGAAGGCCTATTCCAGCTATAATGAGGAATCTCACTGCTTCCCCAGCCTGGGAGTTAATGGAGGCTGAATGAAAAAGTGGACTCCTACCCCACCTGGGAGTAAGAGGATACCAACTCTGTTCAACTTTCTCTGCTGGAACTCTCAGAGGAAGAAAGTTAAAACAGAAAGTTTAAATAAGATCCAGAGTCTCATACCTTAATAACCAAAATGTCCAGGTTTTGATCTATTATTTACATATAAGATCCAGAAGGATTTAGAATAATCTGAATATTTTAAAAGCAACCCAAAAAGGTTTCAACAAGCTACCATGAATGTGCTTGAAACAAATAAAGAAGTACAAAGTCCTGAGGGGGAAAATTGAGCAAAGAGATAGAAGAATAAAGACAAATCAAATTTAAATTTTAGAAGTGAAAAATAACAGAAATAAAAACTCATGCAGAATGAAGGGGCCAGAAGAAAGAATCAATGAACTAAAAGATAAGGCACTAGAAATTAACCTTTCTAAATGAGAGAACATTGAAAAAATAATAATCAGGGTACCAAGAACTTATGGAACTATAATAAAATATCTAATATCTCTGTCATAAGAATCCTGGAAGGAGAACTGAAAAAGAGGAGAGATGAGAAAGTATTCAAAGAAATAATGGCTACAAACTTCTCAGATTGGCAAATGACATAAACATACAGATTCAGTAGCTGAATAAATTCTAAACAGGATATTCACTCTGATGAACCAGAGTAATTCACTCTGATGCATCATAGTGAGACTTCCGAAAAAATGAAAAATCCTTAAAGAGGAGTGATACCTTCCCATAAAGAGAAACAAATCAAGTGACAATAGATTTCTCATCAAAACCCATAGAGGCCAGAATGAAATGGCACAACATTGTTCAAGCAATGAAAGAAAATAACTGTCAACCCAGAATCCTATCCCCATTGCAAATACCCTTCAGGAACAAAGGAGAAATCAAAATATGTTTGCATGATGGGACACAAAGAGAATTTTTCAGCAGCAGACCTATCCTAAAATGGCTAAAGGAAGTTCTCTGAACAGAAAGTTAACAATGAAAGAAGGAAGGTTAATATCAAGAAGGAATAAAGATGCTAAGTGAAAAATGCATTGATGCAACAGATATTTGTCCCCTTGAGTTTTATAAATTACATTTCATGGTGTAAGCAAAAATTATAACACTGATGTGGTTCTGTCTGACGTGGGGGAAATACTTAAGACAGTTATAAATGGGGAAGGTAATGGAATGTAAAGGGAAGAATTCTAATCTTCAACTGGTATTATGATTACACTGGTATGCTATGATAAGTTATGTACATTTAATGTAATACTTAGAGCAACCATTAAAAAAGCTATCAAAATATACACTCAAAAATACTACATATAAACCAAATGGTATCAATTTTAGGAATTGAGGCTTCATAACAATTATAATCAACATCATATGGCAAATTGCAGAATATTAGAAAAGGGAATAAAAACAGCATGTTTTCCATCCTTTATTCAGATTCATGACAAAAACAGGAAATGCAGTATGATCAGGTCTGAGTACCTCCTTCTATGTTTTAATAGCATGTGAGTTCATCTGTCTATTTCTCCTTTTTTTTTTCTTTCAGTGAAACATTGTTTAAAGGCACTACAATAATAAAAACAAAACTCCAAATAAGTGCTACCAAAATTTGGGGGGAATTTTGCATATAAATAAAATTTTAAGTAAAATCTTAAACTACGTCTGTGGCAAATAGTTCTCTAAGAATAAAAAGGCAAATGTTACTCTGTATGCCATTGTCCTATACTTTTCCATACTTTGTTCCTACCCTACCCTCTTTTTTATGCATAAAACAAATACAAATCATACAAAAAGAGCAAAAGAAAGTCTCCTTCTCATTTGCCATCCTAATACTATCTCCGAATTCAGACACTTCAGACAACTTATTTTGTGGTTCGGGAGGTAAACCTCCATAAATCTACATTGTATGCTTATACCACTAGGTCTCAATATTTTTCTTTCCTTTTAAAAAAAGATTTTAATTATTCATGAGAGACAGAAAGAGGGGCAGAGACAAAGGCAGAGGGAGAACCTGGCTTTCCGGGGGAGGATCCTGGGATCATGACCTGAGCCAAAGGCAGACAACCACTGAATCATCCAGGTGTCCCTGTCAATATTTTTCTTAAATTTTAACCAGGGCGGGAGGGCAAGATGGTGGAGGAATAGGTGCCACAACACACCTGGCCCCACCAACTTACCTAGATTACTTTCAAATCATCCTGAAGACCTACAAATTCAACCTGAGATTTAAAGAGAGAACAGCTGGAACGCTACAGAGAGAAGAGTTTTTGCTTCTAACAAGGTCCTAGATATATTTTCCACTTCTAGATTCCCTTCAACATACTCAATTTTGGGAGATATACAAGATACGTTTTTTGTTGTTATTGTTGTTTTGTGTTTTTTGTTCTCTCTGCCTCATTCTGTTCTACAATGGCAGAAGTTAATACCTTCTAAAACATGACCAGTATGCACCCAGAACCAAGTGGAATAACCATGCTGGCTCATTCTGTGAGATTCCTCATTCCCATTCTGCCCCCTTCTTTTATCTCATTTATGTTTTGGTGGTCAATGTTTGGGGCCCTGGTTTATATAAATTTGGTTTATTAAATTTGGGACAGAGCATATTCTAACATACAGAGCTTAATATACTCAAAAACAAGAGGATCACCATCTAGAACCCCTCAGGTAGACTACATTCTTCTCCCTCCACTACAACTTCATCACCACCACCATATCCCAGTGCCCCCCCCCTCCTTTTTTTCTTCACCTTTTTTTTTTTTTCTTTTCTCTTCTTCTTTTCTTTTTTCCCTCTCTTCCTCTTTAAAATTCCTGGCCTTTTTTTTACTACTTTGTTTTAAAATTTGTTTTTCACTTTAGCGGTCCCTTTGTTTTATTTCTTTCTGATCTTTGTTTTCAATTTCTGGTCTCTTACCTCAGCAGAAACATCTAGTGAAATTTACTTAGGTCGTCGTTGATATTCTTGATGCAGCCTGCTCATACAGCCACTCTGCACTAGAAAAATGACTAGAAAAAGAACTCACCACAAAAAGAATCAGAAACAGTACTCTTAGCCACCAGAGTTACAGAATTTGGATTACAATCCAATGTCAGACAGCCAATTCAGAAGCACAATTATAAAGCTACTGGTGGTTCTGGAAAAAAAGCATAAAGGAATCAAGAGACTTCATGACTGTAGAATTTAGATCTAATCAGGCCAAAATTAAAAAACAAAATTAAAAATCAATCCAAACTGGAGGTCCTAATGATGAGGGTTAATGAGGTAGAAGAGTGAGTGATATAGAAGACAAGTTGATGGCAGGAAGGGAGCTGAGGAAAAAGGAGAAAAACAAAAGACCATAAGGAAAGGTTGAGGTAAATAAATGACAGCCTCAGAAGGAAAAATATACATATAATTGGAGTTCCAGAGGGCTCTGAGAGGGACAGAGGGCCAGAAAGCATATTTGAACAAATCATAGCTGAGAACTTTCCTAATTTGGGGAGGGAAACAGGCATTCAGATCCAGGAGATAGAGAGCCCCTCTAAATCAATAAAAACCATTCAACACCTTGACATTTAATAGCGAAACTTGCAAATTCCAAAGATAAAGAGAAAATCCTTAAAGCAGTAAGAGACAAGAGATCCCTAACTTATATTGGGAGAAATATCAGATTAACAGCAGACCTCTCCACAGAGACCTGGCAGGCCAGAAAGGGCTGGCAGGATATATTCACGGTACTAAATGAGAAGAACATGCAGCCAAGAATACTTTATCCAGCAAGGCTCTCTTTCAGAATAGGAGAGATAAAGAGCTTCCAAGATAGGCAGAAACTGAAAGAATAGGTGACCACCAAACCAGCTCTGCAAGAAATATTAAGGGGGACTCTGTAAAAGAAAGAGGACATCCAAAGAAATAATCCACAAAAACAGGGACTGAATAAGTATTATGTTGACACTAAATACATATATTTCAATAGTAACTCTGAATGTGAATGGGCTAAATGATCCCATCAAAAGATGCAAGGTTTCAGACTGGATAAAAAAAGGAAGACCCATCTATTTGCTGTCTACAAGAGATTCACTTTAGACCGAAGGACTCCTACAGCCTGAAAATGAAAGACTGGAGAACCATCTACCATTCAAATGGTCCTCAAAAGAAAGCAGGAGTAGCAATCTTCACTCATAACAGAAAAATTAAAGTTTATCCCAGACTGTAGTAAGAGATGAAGAGGGACACTATATCATACGTAAAGGATCTATCCAACAAGAGAACCTAAAAAACATGAATATTTGTGCCTCTAATGTGGGAGCTGCCAAGTATGTCAATCAATTAATAACCAAAGTAAAGACATACTTAGATAATAATACACTAATACTGGGAGACTTTAACATGGCACTTTCTGCAAATGACAGATATTCTAAGCACAACCTCTCCAAAGAAACAAGAGCTTTAAATGATACACTGGACCAGATGGATTTCACAGACATTTAGAGAATTTTACATCTAAACACAACTGAATACACATTCTTCTCAAGCGCACATGGAATCTCCAGAATAGACCACATACTGGGTCACAAATCAGGTCTCAACTGATACCAAAAGACTGGGATTGTTCCCAGCGGATTTTCAGACCATAATGCTTTGAAACTTGAATTCAATCACAAGAAGAAATTTGGAAGAAACTCAAACACATGGAGGTTAAAGAGCATCCAGCTAAAAGATGAAAGGGTCAACCAGGAAATTAGAGAAGAATTAAAAAGATTCATGGAAACTAATGAAAATGAAAATATAATCGTTCAAAATCTTTGGGATACAGCAAAAGCAGTCCTAAGAGGGAAATACATCACAATACAAGCATCCCTCAAAAAATTGGAAAGAAACTCAAATACACAGGCTAACATCGCACCTAAAGAAACTGGAGAAAGAACAGCAAATAAAACCTACACCAATCAGAAGAAGAGAGTTAATAATGATTCAAGCAGAACTCAATGAAATAGAGACCAGAAGAACTGTAGAACAGATCAATAAAACCAGGAGTTGGTTCTTTGAAAGAATAATAAGATAGATAAACCATTAGCTAGCCTTATTAAAAACAAAAGAGAAAAGACTCAAATTAATAAAATCATGAATGAAAAATGAGAGATCACAACCAATACCAAGGAAATACAAATGACTTTAAAAACATATTATGAGCTGCTATATGCCAATACATTAGGCAATCTAGAAGAAATGGACACATTTCTGGAAAGCCACAAACTACCAAAACTGGAACAGGAAGAAACAGAAAACCTGAACAGGCCAATAACCAGGGAGGAAATTGAAGCAGTCATCAAAATCAAAAACCTCCCAAGACACAAAAGTCCAGGCCCAGATGGCTCCCCAGGGGAATTCTATCAAACATTTAAAGAAGAAAAAAATACCTATTCTACTAAAGCTGTTCCAAAAGATAGAAAGGGATGGAATACTTCCAAACTCATTTTATGAGGCGCGTATCACCTTAATTCCAAAATCAGACAAAGACCCCACCAAAAAGGAGAATTATAGACCAATATCCCTGATGAACACAGATGCAAAAGTTCTCAATAAGATACTAGCCAATAGAATCCAACAGTACGTTAAGAAGATTATTCACCATGACCAAGTGGGATTTATCCCTGGGATGCAAGGCTGGTTCACTCATAAAGCAATCAATGTGATACATCATATCAATAAGAGAAAAAACAAGAACCATATGATCCTCTCAATAGATGCAGAGAAAGCATTTGACAAAATAAAGTATCCATTCCTGATCAAAACTCTTCAGAGTGTAGGGATAGAGGGAACATTCCTTAGCATCTTTAAAGCCATCTATGAAAAGCCCACAGCAAATATTCTCAATGGGGAAATACTGGGAACCTTTCCCCTAAGATTCCCCTAAGATCAGGAACGAGACAGGGATGTCCACTCTCACCACTGCTATTCAACATAGAACTAGAAGTCCTAGCCTCATCAATCAGGCAACAAAAAGAAATAAAAGGCACTCAAATTGGCAAAGAAGTCAAAATCTCCTTCTTCACAGATGACATGATCCGGTATATAGAAAACCCACAAAACTCCACACCAAGATTGCTAGAACACATATAGCAATTCGGCATTGTGGCAGGATACAAAATCAATGCCCAGAAATCAGTGGCATTTCTTACACTAACAATGAGACTGAAGAAAGAGAAATTAAAAAAAAATTAAAAAAATAAAAAATAAATAAAAAAAAAGAAAGAGAAATTAAGGAATTTATCCCATTTACAATTGCACCCAAAAGCATAAGATACCTAGGAATCAACCTAACCAAAGAGGTAAAGGATCTATACCCTAAAAACTACAGAACACTTCTGAAAGAAATTGAGGAAGACCCAAAGAGATGGAAAAATATTCCATGCTCATGGATTGGAAGAATTAATATTGTGAAAATGTCTATGCTACTCAGGGCAATTTACACGTTTGATGCAATCCCTATCAAAATGCCATGGACTTCCTTCAGAGAGTTGGAACAAATCATCTTAAGATTTGTGTGGAATCAGAAAACACCCAAATAGCCAGGGGAATATTGAAAAAGAAAACCAGAGACGGGGGCGTCACAATGCCAGATTTCAGGTTGTACTACAAAGCTGTGGTCATCAAGACAGTGTGGTACTGGCACAAAAACAGACACATAGATCAATGGAACAGAATAGAGAACCCAGAAATGGGCCCTCAACTCTATGGTCAACTAATATTCGACAAAGCAGAAAAGACTATCCACTGGAAAAAGAACAGTCTCCTCAATAAATGGTGCTGGGAAAATTGGACATCCACATGCAGAAGAATGAAACTAGACCATTCTCTTATGCCATACACAAAGATAAACTCAAAATGGATGAAATATCTAAATGTGAGACAAGAATCCATCAAAACCCTAGAGGAGAACACGGCAACATCCTTTTTGAACTTGGCCACGGCAACACCTTGCAAGATACATCTATGAAGGCAAGGGAAACAAAAGCAAAAATGAACTATTGGGACTTAAGCAAGATAAAAAGTTTCTGCACAGCAAAAGAAACAGTCAACAAAACTCAAAGACAACCTACAGAATGGGAGAAGATATTTGCAAATGACCTATCAGATAAATGGCTAGTATCCAAGATCTATAAAGAACTTATTAAACTCAACACCAAAGAAACAAACAATCCAATCATGAAATGGGCAAAAGACATGAACAGAAATTTCACAGAAGACATAGACATGGCCAACAAGCACATGAGAAACTGCTCCACATCACTTGCCATCAGAGAAATACAAATCAAAACCACAATGAGATACCACCTCACACCAGTGAGAATGGGGAAAATGAACAAGACAGGAAACCACAAATGTTGGAGAGGATGTGGAGAAAGGGGAATCCTCTTGCACTGTTGGTGGGAATGTGAACTGGTACAGCCACTCTGGAAAACTGTGTGGAGGTTCCTCAAAGAGTGAAATATAGACCTGCCCTATGACCCAGCAATTGCACTGCTGAGGATTTACCCCATAGATACAGATGCAGTGAAACAGCGGGACACCAGCACATCTATATTGCTTATAGCAGCAATGTCCACAAAAACCAAATTGTGGAAGGAGCCTCAGTGTCCATAGAAATAAGGGTGGATAAAGAAGATGTGGTCTATGTATACAATGGAATATCACTCAGCCATTAGAAACCACAAATACCCACCATTTGCTTCAACATGGATAGAACTGGAGGGCATTATGCTGAGTGAAGTAAGTTAATCGGAGAAGGACAAACATTATATGGTCTCATTCATTCAGGGAATTTAAAAAATAGTGAAAGGGATTATAGGGGAAAGGAGAGAAAATGAGTGGGAAATATCAGAGAGGGTGATGGAACATGAGAGACTCCTAACTCTGGGAAACGAACAAGGGGTAGAGAAAGGGAGGTGGGTGGGGGGATGGGGTGACTTGGTGATGGGCACTGAGGGGGGCACTTGACAGGATGAGCACTGGGTGTTATACTATATGTTGGCAATTGAACTCCAATTAAAAAAAAAACTTTAACTAGCATTTTTTTTTTTAAGCGAAGATAAGGCATTTAGCTTTCTTATTAGTAGTTTCTTTTTCTTCCTCCTCTTTCCAAGTTCTGTTGCTTTACCTTTTTACAGGCTCCATTATTTGCTATAAACTTTGGAAGATAAACTCGTCTCTATTCACAGTCTACCTTCACCTCTCACTATGCTGAACAAACCACATTTTTCTTCAACCTCACTTCCTCCCAGTTAGTGTCAGCTTATGTCATGATCCAAGTATCACCCAGGTTCTCCATGAAATCATTTAACTGTCCCAAAGTACAAGGACTGGTCTGCTGTTTACCACCCACCTGCCATTCAGAGAATACTCTTCATTGCTTGTGTGGTTTAATTATTGTCCATGGATTTGGAATTTGTCTTGGTGGAATACCAACTGATGTATTTTTTTTTTCAGAACAATAGTTTGGGATCTAAACTTTCTGAATCTCTCCATATCACAAAAAAATCTTTATTTGGTCTCATGCTTGATTGAATTTCTCCTGGGTACATAAAATCTAGGGCTAGGTTTGTTTCCGTCAGAACTTTGGGCTCATGTTCCCACTATCTTCTGGCATTTTGAGATGCTGATTGAAAACTTTAGTATGGGGATACCTGGGTGGCTCAGTGGTTAAGCAACTGCCTTTGGCTCAGGGTGTGATCCCAGGGTCCTGGGATAAAGTTCCACATCAGGCTCCTGTAGGGAGCCTGCTTCTCCCTCTGCCTAAGTCTCTGCCTCTCTCTGTGTCTCTCATGAATAAATAAATAAAATCTTTAAAAAAAAAAAAAGAAAAAGAAAACTTTAGTATGACATTTATTCCTATGACAGACCATTTGTTTATGTTTTTCGATTTTAAGACCATTAAAATCTTCTCTTTAGTCTTAGAGCTTTAAAATTTCATCAGCGCGTGTCTGGGATAGGTCTGTTAAAGTTCACTGTCCTCAGCATTAGTTTGGCCCCTTTATTCTGAAGACATGTGTCTTTCTTCAGCTCTAGAAAATTTCATGATTATTTTATCTCATCTGCTGTTCTTTTTCTCTGGTTTCATAACTCTTACTGGACAAATATTGGCATTTGTAAATTGATTCCATCTCTACTTTTCTCATATTTTACATTTTTTTTCTTTCCTACTGGAACATTTTCTTGAAATTCTTTATAGTCACTTTTTTAAATGTTGGTAAAAATACATTAAAATTCTATGGATTATATCTGTGTTGGTTTCTCCATGTTTCATATTAGAAAATTCTTATTTTAGAGATTATAATTTCTCTGTATCTCTCAGGATACTAATTAGATATCTGTCAGGTATCTTTTCTCTAGATCACTTATTTCCCTTAGAGTAGTGGTTCCCATCCAGGGTTGACTGTTCTCCAGTGGATTTGACAGTATCTTTGTCCAGATATTGAGACAATTTTGTTCACAATGGGTAGAAAGGTAGAGTTGCTTGCTACTACTGGATAGAGGCCTGGAAGGCCACTAAATGCCATACAATGTACAGGGCCCTCTCCATAACAAAAAAGTCAGCCCAAAATGTCAAATAGCACAGAATCTTGAGAAATCCTGCCCTAGACTGATTGCTTTTTTTCCCTTTTTTTCTTCTGTTTAATAGTGCTGGTTTCTATGATCCATTGCTTTTGACAAATGATTAGACTGATGAACAGTAGATGCTTTGCTTTAGGCTTGAGATCTTGCACACAGAACACATAAACTAGCTATGGCCTGTTCAACTGTGGTGCTACTCTTGGTCACCAGTCCACACACTAGAAGGAAGGCCTCAGGCTCTTACACTGGGATTGTTCGAATACCTTCAGAGAATTCTACTGCTTGTAAATTGGTTATAAGCAGGGGGATAGAAAGTGCAAACCTGAACCATTCTTCAAACTTGTGATCAATCACCTCTATTACTGTTTTTCTGCTTCATATCTATGCTGTTTTTACCTTCTGCACTGGACTCACTTAGGTGGATTCCTCCAGCTTCATTCAGAAGCTTCTCCTTTCTGCTCTCAGAAACAGACTCCTCACCATGCTCAGAAACACATTCTCTTTTATCTCTCTTCACTGCCATCTCATACGGGACTTGGGAAGGGAGAGTAGATACATGTTTAGTTAGTCCACAAACTTAAATTTGACAGTTCTTTTTATTTGTTTTCAAATCAAGGGTGTTTGTTTATGAGGTTCCCTTATAAAAGGATACATCTCCAAAATAATTTTAGAAAAGTGGCAGCCATATATTCAGGGAGAAAAACTTCTAAACAATCAATTTATCTAGATTGGATTTGTAACATTTAGAAAAGGATGTCACTTTTCTAGACCCAGGCTTCATGTTTAATTGAGGAGATGACCTGAATAACCTATAGATCCTTTCCAGCTCTATTTCTATTATAAAATGAAGACCAGTATTTAGAATGAGACCTTATATTTTGACCACTAATATTTCATTACACTGTCTTTTAATGAAAACAATTTAGTATAGGACTAGGCTTTCCCTGTGATACAAAATGGAGTAGTATAAAATGCTTCACTGTGATAAACTAATATTTATGAGTCTCCTTTGTGCAAATACAGAGCTTCAGAATTTCCTCATACATTTTCCAGATTTTAATGTTTCTCATCAGAAGGAGGTATGAATATGTTAGCCTAAAAATAATTATCAACAGAGGGAGAGAGAAACATAATGCTGATAACAGATTTATTAATGATGAGGATATATAAAATCAGCCACAAAAAGATCTTAGAGCATCTAATAACTTTGTATTGAAAGTATCTCATTAGGGATTATTGTACTGGTTGCGTTCTTTTCATGGAAAAACATACATTTGGGGAGGTTTATCCACTTGCAAGCTGTAAATATTTGAAGGTTTATGGTCTGATTTACCGCCTAAGGAGAAAAACTGAAGGAAAAATAATACACTGACCTACTCAAGAAAAGGCAATTCAGAATCCTGGAAGCTTCAAAATTCTGAACTGACAGTTGTCAGTGTTGTGAAATGCATCACTGCCCTCCCAAAAGCACACTGCTGCCTTGACTTTCTTCTCGGTCAACAAAAGAAAAAGAATTGGCAATGTTAAACTTCCTCTGCTCTAATGCTGAAAGTGAAAAAAGGTTTATCTTTTCTTTTGCAAAATCATAACAGCTTCCTCTACTGATAGAGTGAAATTCATTGCTGGCATAATCCAGTTTGGAATGTTATCCACATACTTAGGCCTTCTAGAACAGTATCTGAAAGGCATTGATTTTGAGTCTCCAAATAATAGAATTATAAGGTTAGTAAGGCTATTGAGGTCGACTGTGTGCAGATATACATAATATATGTCATACATATTAATATTTTGTATGTAAGTTATTCTTTATTATGTTAATACACATAAATAAAATAATTTCAGCAAAATTATTTTATTTTATTTTTTGTTTGTTTTTTGCAAAATTATTTTATAATCTATTTTAGAAACATATTCTAACTCTTAATATCTCTTAGTATACCTCTTTCATCTAATCTAAATCCATACATTGTAATATAATCTACTTCCATTCCCAGTAGGGTTGCAGAACAGCTGGGCAACATCCTCTATCAAATAATCTCTCATGTATTTGACTCATCATTAAAGATCCTCACAGCCATCTTTCCTCAGGCAAAATGACCCGAAAGCCCTAACTTTTTCCAATAGATCATATTTCCTAAGACTTGAATCATTCTGAAGGTCCATCTTGGGACTGTTCCAAGTTCTGTGCATCGCTCTATTTCCTTTCAAGAATCTCTATCTCCTCCTTACTAGCACGTACGGTAGTGATCTTCCCTACAAGTGTCATTATGGAGCCAACTCATGACTAGAGTAGCTTTAATCTAAGACTTCAACAATATTCACTATGAGAATATTCATGCTACCCCTAAATCTGCATCATAGATTTGAGACAAGAAATCCAAATAGTGATAACTAAAAATTTGAAATGATCTTGATGCAGCATATCTTGATACTTTTTCCCTTATGTACAGTTATTATTACAAACTCATCTCACAAACTGTTGGGCTATATCATAGGAAAACTGTCCACTATCTCATTTATGTGTGTGATTTTCAGTCTTTTCTACAATAGGAAACAGAGCAAGACCAACAAACAGGAATTCCAACATTACAGGGAAATACCAAAGAAATCTGTTCACTGATTGAGTTTTCTTTTTTCTTTCCTAAACTGATCTAACCAAAAGAAAACCTATAGCTATATCTCTTGAGTAATTAACGTGATAGGAAGAGGAGGAAACCATGTCCAGAAAAGCACTGCTAAAGCCAGGAGGCGGGTGTGTAATTCAATGGACCAAGACAATATCTCCATCGGTCTTTGATGGAAAGAAAATCAACTGTAGCCTAAAGTTACTGCTTATTGTTAACAACCCTCTTCCACATAGGGAACTGCTGACAGCTTGGTTATAGGGTTTTTCATTGTGTTGTTTCTCCAAAGCTTAGGGACCTTGTGGTCCAGAGCATACATTCATATCATTGATCTGCCTGTTCAAAATAACCACCACATCCTAATAATGTTGCACCGATTCAGAATACATCTCTTTAAAAAAATTACTTCAGAATCAGGTATGGAAAACACACAAACATATGCTTTCAAAAGAGTTTAATTCATTTATGGTTGGAACTGATTTTCAAGCTCATTTTACCAAGCTTGATTGCCTACCTGTCATCAAAAGTAGCTCCAGATTACTTTTGCTATTTTCTTGAAATCAAATCTACTATTCTTTATGCTTTTCTCATAATTACTTCATTTTCTCAAAAACTGAACACATTTATTTTGTCACACAAAGATGTAAAGTAATTATATGTACCATTCTGCATATATTAAAGAAACTGGTAAGTTTATAAAATTAAGCAAAGCATTAAAGCTGTAAAAATGTACTAAAATGTTAACATTGATTATCACTGATGATAAAATTATGATTCTTTTCTTCCTTCTACATTTCTATTTCCATACTTTTGATAATGAGAATATGTTTCTTCTGCTAGAAAACAAAACTTTAAAGCATTCTTCCACACTACTATATTTAGTAGTCAGCAAGTGATGCTAAATTAAGATTAGCACAGCTGTTCAATTAACTCTGGACATGGAAAGCTGATAGAGGGATAAATTTTTAATATTCTGCCTTACTGAAGAATATACTTTAATATTTGCCCTCTTTGTCATGCATTCAGTCCCTTGCTAATTCTCATTTATTGGCCCAAATAAGAATCTTGTGTTTCCAATAACTGGTAAAATTTCTCTGTACACATGTACAATTCCATTGGTAAATGTTCCATCTTCAACTTAACCTGATTATTTGGTGGGTATGACTTTTTCCTTAATGTTAACCAATTCTTCTCATCTCAAAAAATTCAAAAACATTGAGAATTACAGTAGCATATCTAAAATATGCTTTCTATATTTATTCCAACACATGTAAATTGTGAAAAACAACTGCATAAGAAAGACTCTTCATTTTTATCATGATCTGGCAAAGGTCCAGGACTTACTGAGTATACCAGATATATCTGCTGAATGGCATGACCACAGATGTTGATGGCAAAAACAGTCTCTTACTTGTTATTAGCACCTCTATCCTTACCTACTTTTAAAAAATAACCTTTGTGGAGAGTAGAACCTCTGGGCATTATCTTCTCTTACAGGCATTTTATTTGCATAGACAAACAATTCTTAGCAGGAATTTATCAGGCAACTCTGTTTATAACAAGATCAATCCTCATTGAACTTAAAATTGGGCAGCGGGCATCTTTTGTCTCGACAGTGCGTCTAAAGATTTCCCATACAAAACATCCTCTGTATCTAAATGTATTTTATAAACAACGAGATGTTATCTCCTTTTATTTTGGATTTTTTCTATGATCATGTTCCCTGGTCAATATTCATTTACTGCAGTGGTATCCCCACAACTATCCCCTCTGAGACATCCAAAAATACTTTAAAAGCCAATTATCTTAAAATCAATTTCTTAAAATACATGATTTTATAGCATAAGATATCAATTCTGATTTGGTGATTATTCAAGCCTTATCAAAATCATACAGTGCTGCATGAGTCTGCATCTATTGGTATCATTAAATTCAGTAGCTGACTACACATTCTAGAGAGAAACACATACTTTCTTTTTATTTGTTCCTTATTTACTTGAGATTAGATCACTGAAAAACTCCATATCCTCCAAACATTGGGTTATAAAACTGATAAACTGATATGCATCTTCACAGAGCCAGAGGTATTCTAAAATTACTTCATAAAATCCCCTTTACTCTGCTGTGCTGTATTTCCTCTTTTAGCCACTTAATGCTACAATTTTAGTACCCATTCCTCTTCTTGGGTCTCTTCAGTGTCCCCACTAGCTTTCCTAGGAATCCAAGAAAAAATGTCAACTGCATTATTCCAAATGCATATAATAAAGAATAAAGTTAATACTTGGTTGATACATTCCATAAGAAATTTAAGTGATTTAAAAATTTATCTGCAAACTGGGAAATTATGAAAGAAATGGGACTACCTCCATATGCTGTGTGTTTCAGATGACCTTAGGGTTCTTTATACTTTCATATGTATTTCACACATTAACTAGCTAATAAAGAGCATATTAAGACAAAAGTGAAGGCAGAAAGAAGAGAATGGTCACACTGACTGCGAGGTAGAAGAAACTGCAAGTCTATCCAGAGTTCTTACAGATGCTAAAGCTGAATCTCGAAAGAGAAGGGGCTACTACTCAATAGGCAGTATTGTCACATGTACTTTATCCTCTGGGGCCTGCTGAGGCTATCAGAGATTAGGGTTGGCTGTTGACTCCTCAATTAGAATATTTCAATAACTATAACTATTACATTTATTCCTAAAAAGGCTTTTCATGATTTCTTTGAGTTCTGGTTTTCATTATGTATTACTCCCTCAAGGGTCCAAAGTATAACAAAATACTGACGCTTATTTTACACAGGGCCTCAAAATACATAAATACTAGTGCCTAATATGATGCCCTATAAATTTACAGTACAGCATTACCAATATTTCAAAGAAACAAAAACCAAGATAATAACAATATGCCATTACTTTTTTTTTTAAGATAAAGAGAGAGATAACAAATATAAGTGGCTGGGGGGGGGGGTGGCGTCCAGAGGGGGAGAGAGAATCTCAAGCAGAGTCCTTGCTGAACACAAAGCCATATGAGAGGCTTGATCCCACAATCCTGAGATCATGACCTGAGCTGAAATCAAGAGTCAGATGCCCAACCGACTGAGCCACCCAGGTGACTCTTTGCCATTACTTTTCAAATGTAAAAATTATTTGGTCACCAACAGGAAACAGACAATGTACAAATAATATCTAAATAGTAACTATTAAAACATCTACTGATCAATTGTGACATGCAGAAACAGATCTTCTATTCTGAAGGGGCTATCAGTTAATGAGGGAGATAGAGCACATGCGCAAAATAAATATACCTGTGGGAGAATATTTTAAGTGCCAATCAAAGATATTCTGGAATTAGAAACTACCAGAATTCTATTTGAGTTTCATCCTGCCAAAAATAAATTTTAAGGCACACAAATAAAGATAAATAAGCCTTTCCCCATGATGACTAGGATTCTTTTATTTCATAGAATGTCACAGAAAATGGGAGTTTCAAAACAACAGAGATGTTAAGTAACTCCAAACAACTGAACAGTGGGATCTAAAAATGTTTCACTTCAAATTAGTCCACTTCCCCTATTACTCACGAAAAGAAATATTGTGAATTATTGTATGAGTTCTAAATGAATATGGGATCCCTGGGTGGCGCAGCGGTTTAGCGCCTGCCTTTGGCCCAGGGCGCGATCCTGGAGACCCAGAATCAAATCCCACGTCGGGCTCCTGGTGCATGGAGCCTGCTTCTCTCTCTGCCTGTGTCTTTGCCTCTCTCTCTCTCACTGTGTGCCTATCATAAATAAATAAAAATTAAAAAAAATAAAAAACAATAAATGAATAAATTTACTTAATTGGGCTACTTTGCTTGTACTTCAATAAAAAGATTTTTGAAGTAACTCAACTTATCCAAAAAAATTATTATCTGACTTTGTCATTAATTATACACCTAATAGATTACTATTTTTCAATACTAAGAGCCTGAAATAGAAATGTAACAATGTTTGTTGAATGAATGAATGTTGAAAATATAAATGAATTGATTTAATATTGACACATGGCTGTGGGACTCCACTCTACTTCCCCAATTCCCACTAACAAATTTTGCGAGGTGATAAACTGAATTAGTTCAAAATAGATAAATGCATATGTTCCAGTCTATCGATTTATATCTATATTCATGCATTTTCAAAGACAATATTATTTATGCAATCATGCAGAAATACTCCTTTGAGCCATTCATGTCTTTTGTGCAATTAGGCAATTAGGATGTGCTAGCCATAATAAAATAATAAACAAGAAACTCTGAGAATGATTTGAGATCTTATTTTAAAAAGAAAAGAAGTGGGGTGCCTGGGTGGTTCAGTCAGTTGAATGTCCAACTCCTGGTTTCAGCTTAGGTTATGGTCTCTGAATCCTGAGATCAAGCCCTGCATTAAACTCCATACTCAGTGAGGAGTCTGCTTGAGATTCCTTCTCTCCTCTTCCTTCCTTCCCTGAAAATAAATAAATAAATAAATAAATAAATAAATAAATAAATAAATGAAAGAAAGAAAAGAAAAGAAAAGAAAAGAAAAGAAAAGAAAAGAAAAGAAAAGAAAGAAAGAAAGAAAAGAAAGAAGAAAGAAAAGAAGAAAGAAAAAGAAAGAAAGAAAGAAAGAAAGAAAGAAAAGAAAAGAAAGAAAGAAAGAAAGAAAGAAAGAAAGAAAGAAAGAAAGAAAGAAAGAAAGAAAGAAAGAAAGAAAGAAAACTGTACATAATTAAAGAGATTTTGTTCTGGGTGATTGTGTAAATATTTGTTACTCATGGCTTTTGTATGATATTGTGAAGGAGGCTAAATATTAGTCTTTCTTTACAGCTAATTTGTAACACTCTATTTTACTGAAGGATGAGAGAGGAGAAAAGATTTAGTATTCAGTGCTGCCTACTTGGCTCAGTTAGTTATGTGTCTGCCTTCAGCTCAGGTCATGATCCCAGGGTCCTGGGACTAAGCCCCACGTTGGGCTCCCTACTCTCCCTCCCTCTCTGTCCCTCTCCTTGCTTGTGTGCTCTCTCTCACTGTATCTCAAATAAATAAAATCTTTTTTTAAAAAAAAAAGATTTAGTATTCAATGAGAACCTACATAAAATCATAAAATCTTTACAAAGATCCTATCAGACAGTTATTATCAGATCAATTCCTTCACTAGAAGACATAAAGGATCAGAGGCTATCATTTGTAAGCTAAGACCATAGAGCTGGGAAGCAGAATTATAATTTTAATCCATGGTGGAGTTCTTCCAAGATCCATATTCTTCTCATATAGACCACTCAACCTTTCTTAAAGGAAGACCACCATTGTCCATGATTAAAATGGTAGTTAGCATGTCCTGTAAGCTACACAAGGGCAGATTCTTTCCTTCCCTCTGAAGCAATGACTAATATAACAGCTACTTAATAAACGTTTCTACAATGAATAAATTTGGCTCTTTAAAAATGTTTTCTCCCTCTTCTAGATCTATAACCCTGGTCCAAACTCTGAATGACCTGAGTACTAGCTGGGTCATCTGGATAAAAACTCTAAGTTGCATAAAATATGGCTAATCTAGCCCTGTATCACTGTATTCTGTCTCTATTTAAATTAGCTATTTCCCATCAGATAAATGTATATCTAACTACCAAGGACTTTGTAGTTCAAGAAAACTTAAATAAACAGATCCTGTTATAATAATCTACCATTTCCTCTCCTCTGAAAACAACGGCCTTCAAATTGATGGAGAAAACTTTTCATTAAAACAAATATTATAAAATACACTGGCCACCACTTTGGTCCCAAGAATTCATCCTCTCCTCCAGTGCTGCCACTGGAAGCTGGCTATAGTGAAAAGACCCTAAAACATACCCAATTAACCCTGTGTCCTGTTAGACATGCCCTTATGTAATACCTTCCCCTTGAGTATGGGTAGAATCTGTAACTTTGCTTCTCACCAACAGAATGATGAGAAAAATGGAAAAATGATATAATGTCACTCTCATGATACATAAGATTGTAGTGTCTATATTGCTTATAGAATGTTTCCATTGGTGGCTTCAAGAAAGCAAATGGCCATCCTGAAGAGGTCCACATCATAAGGAAGTAAAGGTGGCCTTCTGCCAATGACTAGCAATAGACTGAGGCTCTTATTCCAACAGATATCAAGAAACTGAATTCTGACAATGACCACATGAGGCACGAAGCAGATCTTTCTTCAATCACTTGTGAGATCAGACTGAAGCCTAAGCCAACACCATGACTGTAGCCTTGCAAAAAGCCTAGTTAAGCCATGCCCAATCTCCTGACTTAGAGAAACTGTATGATGATAAATGTGTGCTGTTTTAAACCACTAAGTGTGTGAAAATATTGTTAAATAACAATAGATAACTAATACATTGTTCCATGAATCTAACTGTGTTAGAAAGTGTGGTGAGTTCCCATAGGTAGACTGATCTCTATTTCGGAACTTCTTAGCCTTCTTGGACAAAACTACCTATTTTATGAATACAGACCTTTAATATCTCTCTCATTAACATAAGTAAAAATAGATTACATAGTCTATGAATTAAAGTTTATATATAATATCACCTGCTTACATAAATAGCTTAAAGATCAATATAATGCCCTAGATATAATACAGAGATATAAAGGGATATTAACTCAAAATAAAATTATATGCATTTCAATATATAAACACATAAAACTACATTAGAAGGCAAATTTTTATCAAATAATAGAAAAATTGTAAATATTTATGCACCTAGATATTTAAAGCAAATATTAAAAAACACTGAGGGAGAAATAGACAGCAACACAATAGTAGCAGAGGACTTCAACAATAAATAGATCATCCAGACAGACAACCAATAAGGAAACATTGGATTTGAACTACACTGTAGACCAAATAGACTTAGAAAACACATACAGAACATTCCATTCCATCCAACAGCAGCAGAATACATGTGCTTTTTGAGAGATAATGAGACATTCTTCAGGATAATCATTTGTTATGGTTGTAAATAAATTCACAAATTTGAAAAGAATAAAATCATATCAAATACTTTTTTTGACCACAGTGGTATAAAACTAGAAATCAAGAGCAAAACTGGAAAATTCACCAATATGTGGAGATAAAGCACCATCCTTCTGAACAATAAATGGGTCAAAAAATTTTAAAAAATACTATGAGATAAATGAAAATGGAAATAAACATACCAAAACTTAGGGGTTGCTGCAAAAGCAATCATAAGACAAAAGTTGACAGCAATAAATCCATATATTAAGTAATAGGAAATGTCTCAAATAAGCTAACTTTACATCTCAAAGAACTAGAAAAAGAGCAACAAACTAAACACAAAGTTAGCAGAAAGGAGTAACAAAGATCAGAGTAGAAATAAATAGAGACTAAAAAATAACAGAACAAAATCAATAAAACTAAGAGCTGTTTTTTTAAAAGATAACCAAAATAGACAAATTACTAGCTAGACTTAAAAAGAAAAAGAGAGAGAACTCAAATAAATGATAAAGGAGACGTTATAATTGATTCCACAAAAATACAAAGGATCATAAAAGACTACTCCAAATGATTATATGCCAACAAATTAGACAGCCTAGAAGAAGAAACATACAAACTACCAAGAGTAAATCATGAATAAACAATCTGAACAAACCAATTACTAACAAGGAGACTGAATCAGTAATCAAAAGCATCCCAACAACAAAACAACTGGGACCAAATGATTTCACTGGTGAACTGTATTAAACATTCAAAGAACTAATACCAATTCTTTTCAAATTCTTCCAAATAACAGGAGGAAGCTCTTCAAAAACTCATTTTACAAGGTCAGCAAGACTTTAACACCAAAGTCAAAGATATTACAAAAAATAAAAAAAAAAGATAAACAAAAAAAGAAAAGAATACTACAGTCCAAAATCCCTGAAAAACATAAAGGCAAAAACCAACAATAAAATATTAGCAAATTTATTTCAATAATACATATAATCATACCCTATGATCAAGTGGGATTTATTCCTGGGATGCAAGGATGGTTTGACATCTGTAAATCAATGTAATATACCACATCAGTAACATGTCAATAGATCCAGGAAACACATTTGACAAAATTCAACATCCTTTCACGAGAAAAACTCTCAACAAAGAGAGTATGGAGGGTGCATACCTCACCTAATAAAGGCTATACATGGGACACTCACAGCTAACATCATACCCAAAAATGAAAAGTTGGAAACTTCTACTGTAAGATTAAGGACAAAGTAAGAATAATCACTCTTACCACTTTTATTGAACAGAGTACTGTAAGCTCTAGCCAGAACAATTAAGAAATAAAAGGAAAAAAAGAGACCTAAATTGAAAAGGAAGAAGTAAGATTTTTCTCTATCTGCAGATGACATGATATTATATATAAAAAACCCTAAAGATTCCACAAAACTGTTAGAACTAATCAACAATTTCAGGAAAGATATAGGATGCAAAATTAATACATAAAAATCAGTTGGTTTTCTATACACAATGAACAATCAAAAGGTGAAATTACCTATTTACAATATCAATAAAATAAAATACTTAGAAAAGCATTTTACCAAGAAGATAAAAGACCTATACACTGAAAACTATATTGATGAAAAGATTGAAAAACATGCATATAAATGGAAAGATATTCCATGTCCATGGATTGAAAGGATTAATAGGTTTAAAAGTCCATACTACCTAATGTGATCTACAGGTTCTATATACTCTCTATCAAAATCCCAATGGCATTTTGAGAAAAATTAAAGAAAGCGAAAAATATATATATTAAAATCTGCAAGAAGTCACAAAATAGCCCCAAGAGCAAAAACCAACTTGAGATAAAAGAACTCAGCCAGAGGCATCACACTTCCTGCTTTCAAGTTGTATTACAAAGCTATAGTAATAAAAACAGTATGGTATTGGCATAAAAAACACATAAATCAATGGAACAAAATGATAGCCTAGAAATAAACCTATTCATATAAGGTAAATTAATTTACTAAAAGGAGTCCAGAGTATACAGGCAAAGAATAGTGTCTTCCATAAATGATGCTGGGAAATCTATATAGCCACATGAAAAAGAATAAAACTGGAGCCCTATCTTACACCATACACAAAAATCAATCAAAATAAATTAAAGACTTTAACACAAAACCTGAAACCATAAACTCCTAGGAGAAAACGGGGAAAAATCTCCTTGACATCAGTCTTGGCAGTGATTTTTTTTTCATCTGACTCCAAGAACAAAGGCAACAAAAACAAAAATAAACAATTGGTAGTGCCTCCAACAAAAAAGGAAACCATCAACAAAATGAAAAGGCAGGGCACCTGGGTGGCTCAGTGGTTGAGCCTCTGCCTTTGGCTCAGCTCCTGATCCCAGGCGTCCTGGGATCAAGTCCCCCATCAGTCCCATGGGGAGCCCACTTCTCCCTCTGCCTATGTCTCATGAATAAATGAACAAAATCTTTTTAAAAAATGAAAAGGCAACCTATGGAGTGGGAGAAAATATTTGCAAACCACACATCAATAGTCAAAATATAAAAGGAACTCCTACAACTCAGTAACAACAACAGAAAAACAATGTGCAAAGAGACCTGATTAAACACTTTTCCAAAGACATACAAATGGCCAACATATATATGAAAAGGTGCTTGACATCACTAATCATCAGGGAAATGCCAATTAAAAAACACACTCATTATCAACCTCATTATCACACTCATTATCAACAACCTCATTATCAAAAGAAAAGGGGTGACAAATGCTGGCACGGATATAGAGTAAAGGGAACCCTCACACTGTTGGTGGAAATGTAAACTAGTACAACTACTATAGAAAACAGTAGGGAAGTTCCTTAGAAATAAAAAATAGACTATAGCTAATAATACCATATTGCATATTTAAAAGTTATTACAAGAGCAGAACTTAAAAGTTCTCATCACAAGAAAAACATTCTTTTGGAACTATGTAAGATGACGGATGCTAACTAGACCTATGTGGTGATCGTTTCCCAGCATATACAAATATCAAATAACTACCTTGTATACCTGACACTAATATAATGCTATATGTATCAATTAAACCTCAATTTTTAAAACATTTAAAAATACAGAACTACCATATGATCCAGCAGTCCCACTTCTGAGTATATATCCAAAGGAAACAAAATCATTATTTCAAAGAGATATCTGTACTTTCATGTTTGTAGCGCCATCCTTCACAATACCAAGATATGGAAACACCCTAAGCATTCATTAACAGATGAACAGATAAAGAAAATGTGGTACATACATACAATGGAATACTATTTAGTCTTTTAAGAGAAGGATGTCATTTACAACTATGTAAATGAACCTGGAAAGCCTTATGCTAAATGAAATAAGCCAGACAGAGAGACAAATACTGCATGGCATTACTTATATGTGGAATGTAAAAAAAGTTGAACTCGTGTAAACAAAAAGTGGAAAAGGGGTTGCCAGCGCCAGTGGATAGTGGAGAGGCTGGTAGAAAGTACAAACTTTCAGTTATAAAATGAATAAGTTCTGAGGATCTAATAGTGGCTATAGTTGATAACAAAACATTGTATAATTGAAATTTGTTAAGAGAGTAGGACTTGAAACATTCTGTTTCGTGCACATGCACACACACACACAAATCCATATAAAAATCCCACAAAGTATTTGGATTCTTGTACCCATCTAGGGTCATGTAATACAACCACTACAGCTTGTACGAAGGTTTTGATCTGTATTGTATTCTTAACTCAAGTACCACCAGCAGTGTTGTTTTGGGGCATGTCATTTTACTAAATATTGAGCATCTCTTATAAAAGCTCTGAATAAATGAAGTAAAATATTATCAATTTACCTGAATTATCTTCCTGGAAAACTCAAAGTACTTTAAAATTGTTGGAATAGTGCTTTGTGCTTATAAGTAAAATGAAATTAATACTAGGCTCATATACAAACTGTTTTCTCACTTACATAAAAATCTAGTGGGTCATTCATATATTTCATGAGAAGCAAGATGATTCTTTCCTGAGCAAGATTCTCCAGTGCATTGCAAGGAATCTAGCATCCCTGCCTTTTGCCAATCATTGTGAAAATAAAATAAAATCCTGATATAAGTACAAAATGCTTAGGATGGAGACTGTCCTTATTAGGGAGCCACCACTAATTGTAAGTATGCTCCTAACCAAAGATTTCATATAAAATATATGATCAAGCATATGTCACAAGCTGCAGATTTAAGCCTCTAGAATGCTCTACAGTAGTAAAGTTACAAGTCAAATGAAAATCACACACACACACACACACACACACACACATTTACAGAGAGAGAGAAAGAGCAATACAGATAACCATAAGAAGCCTGGTGCCCTATTTTACACAAAATATGTAGAGAACATAAAAACACATTTCAAATAGGCTTTTAAAGTCCTTTTTAAAGTCCTTTTTACCCCTAAGATATAAATAAGTAGGTAAATAGATAGATGGATAAGATATATATGCCTGTGAGTCTATAATATATTATATATATGACATGAAAATAAGTTGCTTTTTATAATACTAAATAATACAAATTTTGCTGGGATCTGTAAAGCTTAACATGGCTTTATAAAAAAAGATTTAGTTTGCTTATATATATAACAAGGCTATCATCAACTTTTAACTCATGTCTTCTTTTCTTCACAGTACTTTCTACTAAGCAGGTAATTAGAGATAATGTTGTGCTCTCTAGAGCTATACTCATATTTGATATTCTTCTTCTCACAATCATTACAAGACCAAAGTCTTCATTTCTTTATGGAATTTGAATGAACCTCTTGAATAGTATTAGACTGTTCTTGGCTTTGCTTTTTCCATTCCCCCATTAAAAATTACAAAAATGTTGGCAGCCCGGGTGGCTCAGCGGTTTAGCGCAGCCTTTAGCCCAGGGCCTGATCCTGGAGACCTGGGATTGAGTCCCGTGTCGGGCTCCCTGCATGGAGCCTGCTTCTCCCTCTGCCTGTGTCTTTGCCTCTCTCTCTCTTTCTCTCTATCTGTCTCTCATGAATAAATAAATAAAATCTTAAAAAATATATTTGTTAAGTAAAAAAATTTACAAAAATGTCAATGTGTGGAATAGAAATGTAAAATATATTGTCTTGGCCTATGCTTAAGAAAGTATGCAGGGTTACCTGGGTGGCTCAGTGGTTGAGTGTCTGCCTTTAGCCCAGGGCATGATCCTGAAGACCCGGGATTGAGTCCCACATCGGGCTCCCTGTATGGAGCCTGCTTCTCTCTCTACCTGTGTCTCTGCCTCTCTCTCTGTCTCTCATGAATAAATAAATACAATCTTTAAAAAAAGAAAGTATGCATAACGCTTTTACTTTTATTAGAGATGCCAGTGGAGTTTGACTGTTGACTTTGTGTATGCATTTTTAATCAGGTGTCCAGCTCTAGCTGCTTCTATGAGAATTGTCCAGCATGATTAACGTGGCACCCTTCTTTAAAAGAGTGGGAAGTTGCATACAGAAGTGAATTATGGGGGTTGACCATACTGAATGTAGAACATCTGTTTTTATAATCATCAGCCCACCAAGCAATATTTGTAATGTAAAAAATTTTACTTTTTTGGGACGCCTGGGTGGCTCAGTGGTTGGGTGCCTGCCTTCAGTTCGGGTCATGATCCATCGGGCACCCTTCGAGAAGCCTGCTTCTCCCTCTGCCTATGTCTCTGCCTCTCTCTCTCAGTCTGTATCTCCCATGAATAAATAAATAAATCTTGAAAAAAATTTTACTTTTTGAATTCTTTTTAAATATTCTCAGACTCACTGTCCTAGTATGTATCCAATCCATACCTAAAAGGATCGTGGTCATCATTTATTTACTCTCCCATTCACCCATACATTCACACTTTCAACTGGCAAATTTTTATTCACTATTTATTATAGGTTAAATATTGAATATTCTGTATCAAAGAGGCTCAAACACATCAAAGCATTAAATCAGAATGTTTTACTATTTTTTCAGATGAACAGAAAGTTTTGGAAACAGTTCCCTCTCTCAAATAGAAATTAGTTAACTTATTGAATGCTTATAGTAACCACATGGATAACTGAAATTATTGCCTCCATATTCTGAGTTGGAGAAACAAAGCCTCAGCAATTTTAAGTAACTTTAACAAGCCTAAATAACTAGTAAGTATTCTTAAGGCAGATCCCAACCCAGGCTTGTTTTTACTACAAACTTGGTAGTCTCTTAAACTAGGTCATATGAACAAACTAGTTTTTTTTTTAAGATTTTATTTATTTATTTATTCATGAGAGATACGGGGGGGGGGGGGGGGTGGAGAGACACAGGTAGAGGGAGAAGCAGGCTCCATGCAGGGAGCCTGATGTGGGACTGGATCCTGGGACTCCAGGATCACACCCTGGGCCGAAGGCAGGCACTAAACTGCTGAGCCACTCAGGGATCCCCAACAAACTAGTTTTTAATTGGGCCTGGTTCTAGATGCTTCTGTGCTCAATTCATTTTTTTCCCAAGATTAGTTTTTGTTTTGGCTTTGTTTAGGACAGAGTTATCAGAAACTCAACCTCCTACCTCTGGCAGATCTGAATGTGCTCCCCCCTGCTATCATGATTTGCAGATGCAAATTTGCAGAACACAAATTTAGATCTCTAACAATAGCCGAACATCCATCTGCTTCCCCTGGAAGCTCAGAAATTTCTTCTAGGATAGCTTTATTGAGATATATATGCTTATCTCTAATTCCTCAGAGGAATTTCATTCTAGACACATGAGTTACTTGCCCTTGGACTAAAACATAGAGAAAGAAAAGGATAACAGCAACAAAGCCACAGCAAGAATTATCATCCAAAGTCTCAGGAAAGGTTAGAAGTTGCTACACAAACACAATCCAGAAATCAATGTGTCATTCTTGTTGGAAACTTCTCCCGCAAGTGCCTACAAACTGGCAACAAGATTACGGAAAGACAGGAAGGGAAGAGAACCCACAGCTGGCATACCCACACTGCCTAGCTGTGTGGTCTTGGTGCCAAAGCTGACCTGTCTTTTGCTGTGCTTAAGCCTCAGTAATTCATCAAGAAATTTTCTTAGCTCATAAGGCTCCAAATTATAAGTTGATGGTCTGGACCTTAAAAGTGTTCATCATGGTGAAAAAGAAATTCATTATGAAGTGGCCCCTCTGTACTAAACCAAGACATATTATTTTTCTTTCTTAAGAATGTTACCTCTCAAGCAAGCCTCTATCCTCAATCTGGACAAAGGTGCTATTTTCTCTAAGAAGAAAATATGAATGAACTCAGTTCTGAGAATATAGTTGTCCAGGCTAAGGCAGAGAGACTCCAAACATGCCTTTCATCAACAGTATTGTTTTATACATGTCATCACTGAAGGAAACAGCAGGGAATGGGTACAAGGGTGCCTCAAACACTGGATTTCCAGAGTTAGGTGTTCTCCCCATGCAATAGGCTCTCCAAAAACGGGGAGAAAGAGAAGCTTCCAATTCCATTTCATCCCTCAAGGGCACTTAGGTGGTCACTAGCTAGGCTCTTTGTTTTCCTGGGAGAAGGAAAACAAAAATGGCAATTAGAACTCTGGGATACCCTGCCACTTTTATGTATGTTGATTTTTTTGGTTATTTTGCTTGGTATTGATTTAGAAAGGCAACAATGGTTTTAAAGAGATCCAAAAGTATAAGGAACCCTGACTCCGAGTGACATCTGATTCATCACAAAGGATTTCCCTCTTGGTTCCCCAGTGAGTCACCTGTATGCTGAAACGTGGGAGACACTTTAGAAAAATCAATGACAAGACATTTCTGCTATGAAACACTATGCCTCAAATCTCTTGATTTCTCAAAAGTCAAAGCATGTAGATAAAATCTAGTTCATCCATCACTTCACACTTCAGTATTAACATAAAGAAGGAACATGCAAACTGACTATTATTAGGTCTCTTATTTGTCACGTCTTTGTCGGACAAATTGTCATGCTAAATTCCCCAACTAAACTCTAAGGACTTATTTGCTCACCTAGACTTATAGAATTGCAAAACATCATGAGAAATTTGTGTTTCTTTCATAACATGATAATTGTGCCAAAAACACAAGCATGATTCAATAAGATGAGCATCCAAGGTCCCTTTTAGCTTCCTGATAAATGTATAAAGATTTTTCATTATATCAAAAACTCCAATAGGAAACCACATTTTAATGATTAAAGAGCATGGGAGTTGCAAAGTGCAAAGCAAACACCTTAACAAAAGAACAAAAGTTTACTTAAAGAATGTAATTTAAAAATGGAAATAACTGGGGTACCTGGACACCTCAGTTGGTTAAGCATCTGCCTTAGGCTCAGGTCATGATCTCCAGGTCCTGGAATCAAGACCCATATGGTGCCCCCTGCTCAGCAGGGAGTCCACTTCTCCCTCTGTCCCTCTGTCCTCCTTCTGTCCTCTACTCCTTTCCTCTATCCCTCTCCATGTTCTCTCTCTTCTTTCAAATAAATAAAATCTTTAAAAAATTGGAAATGATCGTTTAACATAAATAGACTACTCCATTGTTTCAAACCTGCTTGAAAGCTACTTCAGCAATACTGTGCTAATTTGAACATATTTTAAAACATACAGACTCCCTAGCACACCAGACTACTTTTCTGATCAACACCTTCACAAATTTAACACTGTACTCTCTCCTTGCTTTGGGGCCAAGTGGTGATAGTATATATGGATGTGCATATGCTAGTCATCCATGGACAATCACATCCATGTCACAAAGGAAATATAAGCATTTTTGAGGCTCTTCTCAGCTTCTCTTTCTATGGAAAGCCCCTCTGGTTTCTCTCCTTGTTTCTAATCCCAATTTTATCTTTTCACTCTATCCGTGAAATGCAAATCCATAAATCTCACCTCAATGTCCGTCTTACAGGAATCCTTTCAATACCTGATTCTTGAAGCTCCCCAACTTCTTGTCTGACTTGAATCTAAATATTTACAGTGTATAATTGAGGTTAACTGCAGCCATACTCTTTGCTAAGCCTTAGGTAAAATCTAAAGCCTGAAGTTTCTGGTTCCGAAAAGTTAAAAAAATTAATAAATAATTTGAAAACCTAATATTACTTGATCAGCTCTGGAAATTCAATATTATATATAAGATTTTTCTATAAAACCAAATATGTCTTTACCTAAGGACAGGAAAGTACGAGAATTCAAAGATCTGGTTTTGGTTTATGGAATAATGAATGACCTTGCTTAAACATTTTCACACATTTGAGAATGCACCTGTGTGGCTCAGTGGTTGAGCATCTGCCTTTGGCTCTGGGCATGATCCCAGGGTCCTAAGATCAAGTGCTGTATTGGGCTCCCCACAGGGAGACTGTTTGTCCCTCTGCCTATGTCTCTGCCTCACTCTGTGTGTTTCTCATGATTAAGTAAATAAAATCTTTAAAAAAAAAAAAAGAAAATGCATAACCAATTAGAAGCATTAACTTTATTTTTATCATCCAGTGTTTTCAAAGTGCTTTGGTATTAACTGGTTATTAGTAAGGTGAGCATTGTATTCCTGTCTCTACATTTTTACCCTTCTAGTGAATACAGGTGAAAGACTGACTAAATTGAGCTGATCCACTTTGCCTTCCCCACCACTGCCATCTTCTTCTTACAGGTTGATTTTTTCAGGTGCAGATAAAACATGACTTATGAAGAGAGCACCTAAAGCCATTTACTTTATGTCTCACCAAAAGAATATATAAGAGTTTGTGTTTCCCTATATTACACAGTAATATAACATAGTAATAATACTGCTGTGTCTGGGCAATGTTGAAAACTAACAGATGTCACCAGGAAAAATGACTAAGACATGAAAAACTGGTATTTGTTCTGGACCTAGTTTTGAAATAAAGTGGCCATAAGGAAGTAATTGTCAGACTTCCACAAGGCGCTAAGTCTACTGAATGTTGCCAACATCATTTAAACAAGAAAGAGGGTATTTCAATACTAAGGGGGGAAAATGCTGAAAGGACAAAAATGCAAGGGTTGTGGGAAAGAGTCCTCTCTTAAATAGGAAAATGCATAAATAACCTTGTGAAGTAATTTCCCATTAATTTTGTTCCTGGTAATAGAAAACAACAGACATGTAATTAAAAAGTTCATTCCCCATTCCCACTGTATCCAAGAATTTCTTCAAGTGTAAGCACTCAGAGCTAGTGAGTGAGCACCTACAATGTTGGACATTGTGCCCAGCACATAGGGCCATTTTAAACATGCTTCAATCCTGATCTGCTGTCAAGGGAGAAGAAGGACATCTGCTTGATGCTCAGGAGTCCTTAATGGTGGCCTTAATGGTCAATGAGAAGCACTGACTGGGCAATGCTACCCTCAGTTAACAATGCATAAAACAGGACCATGTAAAATAAAATAGCATTATCCTTTTGAATTCACATTCCTCTCCTTCTTTAATGAGACTCTTTTCTGCCAGGGTTGCCCATGGTAAAAGCAACTCATTTTTCAGAGGAAAAAGAATTAATCATTATGTGTCTGGAGCCCAAAAGGAATATGATCAAATTAATTTTGATTTTAAGGAATTGGATATACATGGAAAGGAGGAAAGTTGTTAAGAGTTTTCATTTGGTGGTTTTGTTTTTATTGTTGGTTTTTCATTTGTTTCACTCTTATGTTTTTTAAGCAAGAATTTCAATTCCTTAGTGGAAGTTTCAAGGTGAAGGAAAGTGCTGACAGTCCAGAGCTGACTCTTGACACCATTCTTACCCTCTTGGGGGAATGTCATAGAGTAGAGTGACAAGCTCTCAGGAAACGAGAAGCACTGAAACCAGGGAGCACTGAGCAAAGTTTAACACGATAGAAATAGCACCTCTTGGTAGGAGTTATTCCTGGGCAAAGCTGGACAATGGCAGGGCATTACATTTTGTGAAATTCTTTCATTCTATAGCCATGGAACTAAGCATCAAAGCTGGGGTTGAGTCCAGCACTTCTCTATCTACCATGCCACTGAACTTCCTGAAAAATGCAGTTTGGCTTTCTTAATGAAAGGAAAATGTGAACCTAGAGCTGAGAGCACAAAGCGGTCACAAAAAAAGCACTCCTCTTTTGAGTCTTATTTCCCAAGCCATCCTCCTACCCAGAAAACTGACTTTAATTCTGATTTCCTGTCAGTACTGGGCATCACATAGGAGATATAGAATTTAACCACTGAGCCAAACATTGTTGCTGCAGGAACAAACTTGAGAAGCCCTTTGCACAGCAGGAGCACCTAAAATTCTTAGAAAAAGGCTGGACAACCAGTAACAAAGGTTTTAAACAAACAAACCACTAACTTTAACTAGAGAAACATTGCAAATCTCAAGCTTTACTTTCAAATGATTCCAAAAAATGGCCTTCCTGAAAGAAAGTCAAATAAAAGGAACAATACGACTACAGCTATGATTGGTTTTTATATTATTTTCACTTTTTCACAAAACCCTTCCTCAACAGTCAAAATCCTGTAATCCAGCAGCACTTATAAAATGGTGTTTAAGCAGAGAAAGAGCTGGTATATCTTCACTCAATACACAGAATGAGTCTTTCATTATCCTTCCAAGACCAGCATCCCTCATCAAGTTTTAGTACCTTTCCTTCTAAGCTTTTATCTTAAACACTCATTTTTAAACTCCTCCAGAATTTAGATAAAAGTATTCTATTTTTATCTTTCTATTTTTGTATTTTATTGAGCCATCTATGTTATCAAGACTATCTCATAATTGGGTTCCTTGCCTCATGATTGCTTTAACCTGTCCCTGAATATAATTAGATTCAATTTACCATCTGACCAAATTCTAATATTTTCACGTCACCAAGATCATCCCAAACCTTTTGTCCTCTTATCTTGCCTCTGCAAACAGGCTTCAGTTTTCTTTCTTAAACATCCTCTTTTGTTCATGGAAACTAGGGGAAGATCGGCAGCCACAGCATAATTCCCACTTTCTTCTACAACTTAAAGAAAAATTTGTCTTCTCTTTAACTCAATACAACAAATTTCCGGGGATCTTAAATTACTTTGCCATCCATCGTTTTCTTACAAATTTGTAGCAGCAAAATACTGAAACTTCCCAGTTATTTTTCTTGACCACATTACTGTTACTTAGCGGTACCTGGACATTTATCCTAATTTGAAGATTCTGAACGGTAAAATGAATCCAATAAGGTCACTCTTTGCTCTTTGAATCATAATATTTTACAAGGGATGCACACGTGCAACATTCACATGTAAGGTATTTATATGTTAATGCCGCCTTGATGGAGTTTGGGTACCACCCTATGACTATTTGAGACGGCTGCCCTTTAATGAACACTTTGGCTTTTAGGTTTGTTTCAAGCTGGCTAGAAATCATAGGTGTTTCAGGTAGGTATCTTCTATGAACCTAATCTAAAGTTCAAATCTAACACAGAGCAGAAATAATCCCTGAAAGACAAAAATGAAGCAGGTGGTTAATACAGACCAGACTTTTCTTTCCATATAGACTGTGGAGTAAATAACAAAGCCTTTCTTTAACCAAGGATTGTTTATTTATTTTTTTTTTTAATTTATTTATGATAGTCACACACACAGAGAGAGAGAGAGGCGCAGAGACATAGGCAGAGGGAGAAGCAGGCTCCATGCACCGGGAGCCCGATGTGGGATTCGATCCCGGGTCTCCAGGATTGCGCCCTGGGCCAAAGGCAGGCGCCAAACCGCTGCGCCACCCAGGGATCCCCAACCAAGGATTGTTTAAAGAATGAGGTCCTGATGTGAAGGAGGTTAGATAGAATAGGTATTCTGCTCTTACCACCCACCCCCTTCCCCGCCCCACCAAGCTCACAGAGCGGCATGCTGGCAGACACCTTCAAGTCTATTTGGGGCAGCTCCAAACCTAGAAATGGGCACCTATGCAGGTGCACCAAGACAGCAGCTCATGCATGCACTCCTGGCAGGAGGACAGGCTAAAGTCTGCAAACTTGGGGAGTCTAACACAGGCACAGTGTTCTCCAGGGACTACTTAGACTCAGCACGCTTTGATGTTGTGCACAGAGGGACATTTGTGTCTGCTAGGAAGAGATTAGAGTGTTCGATGCAGACTTCACAAGAAGCGTAAGTTTTTAGGATAAGGTCAAACATCTAAGACTGACCCAAAAGTAATGGGACATTAACCTCCATCACGGTTTTATCATCAAAGATACATATTTGCTCCCATCATTTTATGCTCAAATAACAGGAGTTGATAACTGCTTCATCACAATCACCACATAATGGTAAAAACTCAAGTTAGTTCACTTCCAGAAGTTTCCCTTACCCTTTTTAGAGACTCACAAATACCTGTGAACTGATAGCTATTTTAGAGGTATCACATATACATCACAGCTAAATGCATAGAACACAGAATCATCCAGGGCTGAGTTGATTCCTGCCTTTACTAGTAATCAGTGTGACCTGGAGCAACTTACATAATCCCTCTAAACCATCGTTCCCTTATATAGAAAATGTCAGTGATACTAATAATACTTATGTCATAGAATTAGAGTGAAGATTCAGTAAGGTAATCAGTGAACAGGGCATAGCAAGAGATTATTAAAGATGAGCTGGTATTGGTGGAAGGTGAGGTTAGTGAAAGTGCTATGGCTTCAGAATGATAAAAGAATAGCAATAAATTTGAAAGAAGAAAAAGACAAAAGCATAATGACAGGGTCACAAGTAGTTTACAGAGACAGGATGAGGACTTGCCTAATTATACTTTTGTGTGGGGCAAGAGGATAGTTAATTCACTGATGAATGTAGGTCTTGTGTTTGGCACAGATCCACTGAAAGGAGGACAAGAATTAGTGAAATAACATCCAACCCAAACTGGGCTTGCTTTCTTTAGCTGGTCAAATTAATGATTGATCAGTTTTGGTAAAAGTGAATATTTGAGATGGTTGTACTGCCATTTCCATCAGTCATTGCCCCAGGGAATTTCCCTGAGCTGATAACCTCATCACTATTTATTAACCTCTGACATAAAATCAGGTGCCCCTGGAGTTCCTGGGTTCTAATCCCAGTTCTCCTACCATCAATCTCTAAGGCTCAACTGAAAAGTCTGTATGTGTGTGTTTCTGGGATGGTGGTTTACAAGTGCTCAGAGGCATATAGACCTGGTTGGCTAACCAACAGAGTCACCATTCTTAGCATACATCTTTACCCTGAAAGAACAAGACTACAAGCAAACAATCATTCCAGGCAGTATCTTAAATCAATTACACGTATAGAGTTCAAGAGCCTCTGGTCCAATACAGATGGTCAAATTATCTTTCACAATATATGTTCAATGACATGTATTTCAATACATGGGTATCAAATACATACTGGATTCCTTAATTCCCTAAATTCCCTAAAGCCTTGGTTTAGAACTAAAAATTTGGTATTTATCCTTTATGGAAGTCAAATATACTTCTTAAGCCAGGAATTTAAAACAAATAGTCATTCCCATAAGTGAACTAAAACTAGTAAAATATGCCAATTTTATCTTCAAATTTATAATGGATATTTTTCTGACAATGTAATATTTGGTGATATCTGAACGTTCCTAATTAAGTATAAGGATTACTGCCATTATAGTTGAATTTTCCAAAAAAATTACAAAGGTGGAAGTGGGTAGGGGGGTGGGGTAACTGGGAGATGGGCACTTAGGAGGGCACATGATGAGGTGAGCACTGGGTGTTATACTATATGTTAGCAAATTGATTTTAAATTAAATACTTAAAAAATTTTTTTAAATGTATCCTCTTAGAGGTAGTGGTCTCCCGATGTGAAGTAGTTACTGTGTTTCCGGAAGAAAAAAAAAAAGTACAAAGGAATTATACAATAGGGCCCATCTTGTTTCATGTGGCTTTATGGGATATAAGTATATCATAAACCACTGAAGACAGACACAGAAATAACCAAAATTGAAACTAGAGTAACATAAATCTCAAAAAGGATTTCAGAAGGACAAATTAATTTTAGAGAAAAAAAAATTAAAACAGTTTTGAAATATATAAATTGTTAGATGAAACCCTTAAATCAACTTAATATTTAAATATCTAACACTTTTATTCATACATTCTTGCCCTCTCTTCTCAAGGTTAATAGGACAGAGGCACAAATGTTCATGTGTACATTTTCCATCTTTTTGGCTTACCACATTCAGAAAGGAAGCAATCTTTTCCCCCAGGCTGTTCTGAGTTGGATAAAAGGAAACAAAGTAGGAAACATCTTTCTTATTAAGTGATGGTGTTCTCTGTGCTGGTTTCCAATGAGGAAGAAGAAAAGAAGTGGTAAAAGGCTAGGTCCATTCACATAACACTGGGACTGAATTTAAATGTCAGCTCAGCCAAACAAGTTAAAAGTAGACATCTAAAACCTGACATCCTAAAATTGTTACGTTAAAAAAACTACTATGTGATAGAATAACTGCTTTTCTAAGTTTAGGAACTGTACCCACCAAAAATGCATTACCCACACAATTCAATAACTAAAAATGAAACATAAAAATTCACTTAGACTATACTTTAAAAAATCACTTCACTTTACAGCTGAAAAATAGAATAGACTAACATTTTAAAAGCTACCCTCCTATACATGCATAGAGTGCTGTATTTTATGAAGTTTGCTCCCATCTAGAGAGAACATCAACACCAGATCATTTTAGCTCTCACAGAGAACAAGAACCAAGAGCTGAATTACCATCATACTAGAAATTACACTATGTTCATAAAAATATACAAAATAAACTCTTCAATAAACCTGCTTTGTAGCATATTATAAGAGTATTTTCAACTTCTATTGTAATATAGGGAAATAAATAGCATTTGGGCTTCTAATCAGTCCTTATTCTCTGCTTCTCTTTCTTTGCCCAAATGTACCAATGAAAGCCAAGAAGTTGTATCCCTACCCTTCATCCCTAAATAACATTTAAGAGTAAAAACATCAGTAAAGACCTATTTTCTGGTTCTGGCCTTGGCTGCCTAACCCTTAAAAAATAGTTCCCTTTATTTTTCAACTCAGATAACTTTGATTGAGTCTGCACATCCCTTCAGATGTGTGACATCCCTCCACAGTCTCCTCTCATCTACTCTCAGAAGTCTGGAGAAGGCTGTAGCCTTCAGAAGAGAGGAAGGACTTTCTGACACCTGATGCATGAGCAAGGAGTTGAGTGAGGACTGATTATTTTCCAAGTAGTGCCAGTAGTTGCATACAGCTGGATGCAAGTGGTTCATCCCATCAGACAACCCCCCCAGATGCTTCTAATTGTCCCTCTTGGATCTAAATTTTACCAGCCTGATGGCCTCTGAAGGATCTGAAGCTATGACACACTTATCATTGACGCTAGAATACAGATGCAGTGATGCTCAAAGGTCAGGGCTGGTGGAAGCTGTAGCACTTGATTAGATACATATCTTGGCAAGTGACATTAAACAACAATTTTTTAGACAATTGTGATGATTTGCCTTCTCCCAATAAAACTTACTACTTTCAGAGAAACTCAGAAGAATTGTGGTTCCATTTTGTAGATAAACAATTGGAGATAGGGATGGACATTTGCCAAGATTTTCCAAATAATTAATGCTATAGCTATGAGGATGCTCAGGACTTTCAGTTTCCAAGAAATCGGTAATCTCATTTATCTGCTTCAAATTATTAATTTGAGCACATATTTCAAGTGTCATTGCTGTTGTTTGATGGACCAGGAACACTGAATGGTATGAATGTACTTATGAGGAGACTAACAGAACAAGAACCAATGAGGAGATGGGAGGGACCAATGAACTCTCGGGTCCTGCTTTTAAACCCTGCACCCCCACTTCCCCCCAAACCCTCATGGCTGGTGCTGAAAGTGACCACCTGGAAGGAGATAAGCAGGCAGATCGTTCAGAGGAAGAAGCGAAAGAGCAACCCTACAGATGTAATAGACAACTCTTAACATCCAACAGGGCTCAGCAGGATGTGCATGGCAATAGATCATTCGCTATTTCCCAACAGTGCCTGCAAATCTACGTGACAAAGTTGACTTTCCGGGGGCTCTTTCTTTCAACCTCAGCTCAGGACCACATTCACGTTCTTGTTATCAGAGTTGCCATTTCTAGCTGACACACGGCAGTTTTCACATTTTGTAAAGGTTGCATATTTGAAGTCATTCTCTTAGGGAGAAAAATCAGTTACTGTGCAGACAAAAAGCAAGTAAAATTACTTTAAATGCTGATATTATTTTTAAAGGGCAAATCAATTTCCCAAACCAAATTAAATGGAAAAGTCATTTAAAAAGTCATGGTAGGGCTAAACCATGTGTTTAGGTATATCACTTTGTTGCCCAAATCAAGTTAAGTTCAAAACCAGTGACTTTTTGCCTCAGAACAAATAGTTTACAAGAAAAAGTACAACAATCAAAAATTAAGGCTGAATGTTGGCTATTCAGCCACTATCTCGTATTAGGCTTCACAAAATGCCACCTACCACACTATCAGAATGAGTATTTCTGTACCTTTCCTTTCATTGCCATAATTATCAAACCATAATTTTACAAATACTTTGCAGGTGGAAAGAAATTTAGGATGTTTTATCTGGCTTAAAAATAAATGTCTAAACAATTAAACTAAAAACATTTCCTTACCCCTCACTCACAATTTTTCTCACTACAACACAGGGGATAGCACATGGTCAATGTTTCAAAAGTATCCCATGAGAATAAAGAGATATTTTCTACCTGTTGTAAATTAGAATATGTCTCCCTTTTTAAATCCATATTTTAAAAACGAAACACTTCCAAAGATTTCTCTCTCCAAGCACATTATTAAGGTTTGTTTACATTCTAAACCCAATCACGAGCTCAAACACAATTCCAGCATGACATTACAGTGATCACGTGGACTCTACTCAGCTTTGGAAATGCCAAGCCTGATGACAGATTGCTGTCATCCTGGCTCACTCACATCCATACAAAATTAGAGGTTCCTGATTTTCCTTCAAATGGCAGGTGAATTGTTAGACTTTTCTTCAAGAAGTCTGGAAGGTAAAATTGATCACCTGAAATGATGACCAAATTAATAGCAAAAGAGGAAGAAGTACCAGATTAGGTGATATGTTCACAATACTACTAGGAGTAGGTCTAGGACTATTTATTTATTTATTTATTTATTTATTTTTTATTTTTTTTTTTTACAAAGATGATTTGGAAAAAGCTTTTGTCCATCAAGGAAAGAGGAAGGAAAGAGGACTTTGGGTCTCACATTTCTCATTTCAGGTTTCTCTTAAAGCCAGGCTTTGCCTGTGCCTCCTATCTTCCCTCCTATCTTCAAATTCATGGAAAACTCTAATTCTAGCTGATTGTATCACACTGGTTGCAAAGCTGCAAAGGCTACTATGTAAGAAGCAACTATTCCTGGGAGAATCAGAAAGGAATTTTGTTGTTTTATTATTTGGATTTTGGCTTCCTCTACTTTAACTTGCTTTTTTAACTATATACAAATGGTTCTAACTAGGGAGAAACTTTCTTGTGTTATTAAAAGAGCTGGTAATCAATTTTGAACACTGCCCCCACTGGAAAAGTATATGCACCCCCTTGTTAGCAGAAGAAAAGTATATGCACCCCTTTGTTAGCATTAACATGTTAATTATGCAAACCATCTGGGTCATATCAATGAGACACCTTATCAGAAGAGGATAGCATTAAGTCTTCCCTCCAAACGGACACTGTAATCCACTCAGCTTTAAGGTACCCAGCTAAAGAGGAAAGGAATATTATAGACTCCACTAGCCATGATTTTATGTGTTCTCTTAGTGACACGACACTTATTAATCTGTGTCTTTCTCTTCCTGCCCTTGAACCCTCAGTCACAGTATGTTTTCCAACAGAATACAACAGATGATGATGCATATGTAACACTATATTAGAATGGTTACTTTAATATCATTAAGGTTCTAACATTATCAGAGAAAAAATTCAAGAGATTTCTTTTTGTCGAGTAGAAAGTCACTTCACCTTTCTGAATCTCTTTTTAAGCAGAAAACAGGAAACAATGCTTCTCTCCTACCTATTCAAAACATTTATTATAGGTGTCAAGCAGTGTAACATTTGGAAGCATTTTTTGAAACTTTTTTGAGGGCCCATCACAAATATTCAGGAGCATAACCATAAGGTGAGTTGTAATTTTACTTAGTTAATGTAGGTGGAGCAAAATGGAACTCTGAGACAATTACCTGAATGAAGGATGGAAAAAAAAGGATGACCCTGGCTACTGAAAGTGATCTCTGCTTTAAAAGTCCTAGCCCAGGGATCCCTGGGTGGCTCAGCGGTTTGGCGCCTGCCTTTGGCCCAGGGCGCGATCCTGGAGACCCGGGATCGAATCCCACATCGGGCTCCTGGTGCATGGAGGCTGCTTCTCCCTCTGACTATGTCTCTGCCTCTCTCTCTCTCTCTCTGTGACTATCATAAATAAATAAAAATTTTTAAAAAATTAAAAAAAAAAAGTCCTAGCCCAGGTTTTTGCTTTACTCAAATATGATGAAAAATCATTGGTTGTATTTTTTTTCTCTTCACCCTAACTTATGGAAAGAGGGTCAAAGCTGAATATATTATTATTGTCATCATGATTATTATTATTGTGCCGCACACCTGCTAGTCACAATTCAATAACTATCGAACATATGGCAATTGCTTTTCATGCTAAAAAATAATAGGCATATGTTGCCTGGTTAAATGACACATCTAATAGGTTTGAAAGCTGATTCACAGCAATCATTCATAGCAATGATTTGTATTTTCACGACTAAATGCCCACCACATAACCTTTTCTTGATTCTGCTTCCCAGAACTTTAAGGCACAAAAATACTCCTTATATTCTAAATGATCCTTACTATGCCCTCAGCTTTATGAGTGTTTCCGTAGTTATAAACATCACCATACACATCTTAGACATTAAACTGCACCCTGACATTGTAACAGTAGTTACAGAACTTAAAATCGATTAATCATTACAGTATCTATTTTGAGCGTCTACCACAAAGCAAACTCGGGAATGTCTTTGACTTTATATCAGAGCTCCCTCTCATCCACTGTTCTTTCCATTGTGAACAAATTGGGATTCACTCTGTACTATTTATCTCCCTGTCATAACAGGGCTATCCATGTCTCTCGCTCATGAATAACCCTGAGAGCTAGCTAGTTGAATACTTTGCTTACCTACGCACAGTTTTGCCAGGGGGAGGAGGGTGAGAGGGACTGTTATTTCTGTTTCTAAGTATTGATCTGGGAAAAGAATTAAGCAGGCAAGTCTACTGTACAAATTTAGACACATAACCACCCATCATCGGGGAAATAGCCAAGGGAAAACAAGTACAATGAAATTAAAGTTAAAATTTCCAGATTTCATCAGACTTTGAAGAGCCAAGGTCATGTTATAAAAGATTAAAGTAGCAAAAAATAAAAAATAAAAAAATTAAGATAAGCAGCACCTACAATTTGGTGAAAGATGAAACAAAAGCCCAACGAAGTTCAGATGATCACAGGGAACCATTTTTCAATAATAGCAGAATGTATAATAGATTATCTGTCCTCAGAGCTCTCATTGTGTAGCTATTTATCACCTTGTGCAATAGTGGCTGTTATATCCTTTGATAGTTATGTGCAAACCATTTGTAACAAAGCAAATTGCAAAAAGTAATTTATAATTTTAGATATTATAGCTATTCAGTTACCAAATATCTTTAATATTTCCTATGTTAATTATATGCCTCTTCCAAGAGACCCATGGTTGTGAATGAGCTTCAGAAATGTCAGGTAAAGTAAATCATTTGATGTGGATTGCACTGTGATAGAAATAACAGCTTCCACAAAAAAAAAAAAAAAAAAAGAAAGAAAGAAAAAAGAGTGCATCACAACCCCTGCTGGCAAGGAAGAACAAGATTATGATGGACCTAGGAGCTATAATAATAATGAAATGAAATGAATATTAGTATGGCTTGTTGCTTTCTGTTTCATAGACTGGTAGTATTTGGCATAGTACCCAAATTCATCTGACATCTTTATTTCAGTTAATACAGGCCTTCTCTTTGCATTTTTACAATTTGCTTTTCAAATAAAACAATGCTATTAATAAAGCATTTGTCTTTCAATACTTTTCTAAAGTTGACACTTTTGATTATATCCAAATAGAGAGGATACAATTGAAATGGTTTTTAAATAAACTTCGAATAGTTCAAGGTACAATGTCTTTCACCAAGTACACATCACAGAATACTCACATAATCCTTCTAAGAAACCATGTCCAATTTTTTACTCTTAATAACCACAGAAAATTGGAAAACCATTTTCCCAGAGACAGACACTTCCACCGCTAAGGCACTTCCTCCCAAGACAGAATCACACATTGACTAGAATCCTTTAACAGGCTAAAAAGAAGAGAAAATTATCTTTTAATTAGCAGTATGGACTGAAGATTTTGGGTTTCCTTCCCTCTCCTTTGTCAACATAAGATGCGATAAAACTCCAAGCTTACTCACTCTGAGAACCTGACCCTACAGTCTGGCATACCTCTGTCTGAGACTACCTGGATCATTTCTTTCTTTCTCTTTCTTTCTTTTTTCTTTCTTTTCTGTCTTTCTTTTATTTCTTTTCTTTCTTTCTTTCTTTTTTTTAAGATTTTATTTATTTATTTATGAGAGACACACAGAGAGAGGTAGAGACAGGCAGAAGGAGAAGCAGGCTTCCTGCAGGGAGCCTGATGCAGGACTTGATCCCAGAACCCTGGGATCCCGACCTGAGCCAAAAGCAGATGCTCAACCACTGAGCCACGCAAGTGCCCCTGGATCATTTCATTTTCAAAACATTCCATTAATACTCATTAATACTCATGTACTATGAAGTGCTGAGGATACCTCCACCAAGGTTAGTGGAGTACCCTGCAGCCCAGAGGAGAAGGGGTTATCTGCAACAGCAAACACAATGGAAAATATGAAGTGATGATCAGATTTTGTGGCCAGCATTTGCATGTGGATCCCTGAGAAAGCAGTTTCAGTTGAGTAATGGGCACACATGGTGAAAAAGAGAGTGACAAGAGAAAGGATGACAAAGAGTACAGCCTCTTTTTAATAACCCATGGCAATGAAGCTGGGAGGAAGATGAATGATAAGGAGGAGGGGTAAGTAACCAGGGACCTTATGCCTGAATACCATCAGTCTGGCAACAATTGAGGAGAAAACACTGAAATAAATCTCTGTGGAGTGAGTCCTGGCTGAGAAGGAAGCCAAGAGAGGACAGAAGACTGGACTATAGTGAGAAGACTCTCCCCTTGACCAAACTTCAGTCAGGCTCCCCTACTCCCTCTAGGCCTCAGCCTTGGTGTCTATCCTTGTCCAGTCTTTTTATCCCTCAGTTATACCAAGAACCTTGCTATGTCAGTTCAAAGAGAACTCCACATCTTTGATATCTGATCAAATTCTTCACCCACCGTCACTCTTGTTTTTTTTTTTTTTTTTTTTTTTTTTTTTTTTTAAATTTTTATTTATTTATGATAGTCACAGAGAGAGAGAGAGAGAGAGAGAGAGAGAGAGAGGCAGAGACACAGGCAGAGGGAGAAGCAGGCTCCATGCACTGGGAGCCCGATGTGGGATTCGATCCTGGGTCTTCAGAATCGCGCCCTGGGCCAAAGGCAGGCGCCAAACCGCTGCGCCACCCAGGGATCCCCCCACCGTCACTCTTGGAATCTGATTACCCTGACCATCTTGAGCAAGAACCCTGTTGGGTCTGTTTAACCAGAATCCCTCCCTTATCCTCATGTTTCCTCTCAGGAATTTTCCATCCACTGACTGTCACCCTGCTCCTTGGCTATAAATCCCCATGTGCCCATATATTCAGAATGGAGCCCAGATTTACTGAGGTTTCTTCTTCCCTATTGCGATCATCATGAATAAAATCTTTCTACTGCTTTAATTTCTGCTCCGCTCTGGTTTTCCTTTAACAGCAGAAGGGAAAGGTAAGGGAAAGGGGTCAGAGGGGGAAAAACAGTTCAGTGGACATGGGGAATTAAGGCTACTAAAGACACTTATATGGGGAAGAAAAAGTCATACAGGGAGAGCAGAGATTTTGGAACAATTCTGTACCCAGACTTCTATTAGGTTATCTTAACATCATTACACTTTATTATTTTATCATCTTTCTGAAAACACATTCAACCAAAATTTTCCTCTGCTAGGTTTCTCAGAGACAAGAAATTCAAAACACAAATATGTCACCAAGAAGTATACCACCAACTCAGAGACAGATGACCTAACTACCATATTATTTGTGGTGAAACAGCAAAGTGTTGCTAAACAAGGAATTCACCTTCATCCACTTCAGTAATACACCTGTAAAAGCACTGGTAGGTGTGATAGAGCAAATATCCCATGGTCACCCTGCAGTGGAAATGTCAGGGATAGTTTGCCACAAGGCCCTTTCAGGGATAATGTGACACTCTGTCTCCCTTTAGGAATAAAAATCTTTAAAAAGTCCACTGGGGCTTACTTATAAGAAGCAAGAGAGGGACACCTGGGTGGCTCAGTGTTGAGCATCTGCCTTTGGCTTAGGTCATGATTCTGGGGTCCTGGGATCGAGTTCTGCATCCGGCTCCCCTCAGGGATCCTGCTTTGTCCTCTGCCTATGTCTCTGCCTCTTCTCTGTGTCTCTCATGAATAAATGAGTAAAATCTTTAAAAAGAGAGAGAGAGAGAGAGAGAGAGAGAGAGAAAGAATACTACTTGATATATGCCTAGTGGACATTATGGTGACCAGGAGTGACAGGGTTTTATCAGAGAAGGTTCAGATAAAGTTAATATATAACACTTGAAATGAGTTAATTCTTCTAAAAACAATAGCATCACTGTGCTCTCCTCATGATATCTTGACATTTTCATAAACACATTCACATAAATAAATTCACTGTGCTGTATGGGAGTGAGTGCCTACTTAACAATTGAAGCTCTGCATTTCAGTCCAATTTCTGTCACTTACCAGCTATGTGATCTTGGGCAGATGGCTTAGCTCTTCTCAACTTTATGTTTGTTACCTACAGCACACAGGCCTGTTGGCTAAACAAGATGATGTATGTAAAGCACAAGGCCCCACACCAGTTATGAAATGGGCCCTCAGATGATCATTGGTTCCCTCCCTCCCATCTTTATGGAGCCTGTTTTAAAAGAAAAGGTTTATATGTTAGTCACACTGTAAGACTATGCCCCCTGGATCTTTAATGGAAGTGTATCTGCTATGTGAGCAACACTATCTGATTCACAGAGATATAAACCTGGGTGACTGATGTGGGTAATCTATCGTAATTCCATGGATCCTTAAGGAGTGAAATTTGGGCCAACCATGTGACTTTCCCTTCAAGAGGAAAAAAAAAATTATTACATAATCCAGAAAACCTGTTGGGATTCTAGAATGGTCATCCAGTTATGCATCTCTGAATCCTTTAAAAGTCTAACCAATATTTAGGACTCTGAAAGGCTATTTCCCAGAATGCTAGAATCAGAGTATAGAAATAGATGAGAGCTATCCTGTGTTTCATTATTTAGATCTGACAATCTCATAAATTACTGGGCAGATGCCTCTAATCTCATTTATAATGGAGCATTTATTTGTGTTCTACTGTGAGTTCAATATTTAAAATAGTCTACAAGTTGAATCTCAAAAACAAACTCCTGGAAGTTTCTTGTGAGTATGTACTCAAAGTTTTGAGGAAGCCTGGTATCACTCTCAGGTCTTCCTGATGCTGACCAATTAGCAAGGAATGTAAGCTTTTTATTTACTCCTTCCAAATACCTTTTTTAGTTTAGTACAAAAAAGGTCTAGTCACTCTCACTAAATAGAGCATTATACTTGATGTTATAGGTTGATACAAAGATATTAAAGGTCTCTCATTTGTATTTGAAAGGAGAACATGAACTCATAGGGAAATAAGAGAAGTTCATAAACAATGACAGTGGAAATCAGTGAGTTATGAGCTCCGCTTATGTAGTGCCACATGTTCATGATTTCACAGACAGGGACAAGACTTTTCAGAGCTAATAACATTTATGTGGTCTCCTTCAAATACATAAGCTCTTAATAGCCAGGGATGATAAGAGAGAATTCAATCTAAGAAGCACCATAAAGAAAGAGTGGCAAGAGAAGATCTGACCATTTTGAGGAAGACATTCCTTTTACTGCTGAGTGGTAGAGCAGTAAGAAAGTTTTGTTTTTTGTTTTTTTTGTTTTTTTTTTTTTTTTATCAGCTTGAACAAGTAATATCCACTCTCTTTTGTAGACTATAAACTCCCTGAAGACAGGGGCTTGTATTCATCACTGCATAACTAGTGTCCCACACATTGCGTGGTTCATCCTAACCTTATGATGATGGTTATAACTATGGTTATTTGCTCAATAAATATCTGTTGAATGAATGAAAGTGTGCTGAATATTAGGCAATTGTCAACTTGGGGCAAGAGAAGCTCTGTTTTTTGGCTCTGTAGAATTAGTGGTGTGTCCCACAGTTAGAAAGGGTATTTAATATATTGGTTGGTATATGATAAAAGTCATCTTGAAAGTCCAGAAATATGATACAAGACCAACAAAGTGCAAATTATTAAGGATGGGCAAAAATATTTTTATTTTTTTAAAAAAGCAAATAAAAGGGACACCTAGTAAGGTGATCGCCTGGGCCTCTTGCCAACCTCAGACTCCATGGTGACTACCTTTCTTTAGGTAGTACAACTTATGTAGGATCCATATAAAGGAATAAAATGTAGAATTCATCCATTCAATAAGTATTTGTGAAATATAGGGATGCTCCTTTATTTTGAGTCTGTGAACTTCTTGAAAAAAGTGCCACATATCTACCCTCAGTGCCTGACACTGAATAGACCATCGATAAATATTCACTAAATGAAGACATGGATGCAACCTCTTCAGCCTCACCAATCCTGATGTGTATTGTTTAATATTCATTATTTTTCCAACTGTTGTAGTTTTTATAGTTCTGGATTTATTTTCAAAAGGAGGCAAATAAGAGTGACTACAAGACAACAGTTAATTCCTCAGAACTCCTATAGCATGTTTGCATCCTCCTTATGACACATTTCATTCCACCTAACATTACAGTTACGTGAAAACAAGATCTTTCTATTATCCTGGAAGCTCCTTCAGTCCTGAACTACAATATGAGTACTCTTTAAAGCCCAAAGAAACACATCTCATAATGCTTTGCACAAATTAGGCATTAACAAATATTTGTCAGATGTTCAAATTCTAAAACATTTCATATAAACTTCTATCAGCACAACATGAAGTAAGGAGAGTGCTAGTAATAAACAAAATATAAATACTGAGATAATGCTGTAATAAACCGCCTCTTATTACCTAGCCTGAATGCAGGTTAAAGGAAATTCATCATTTTGTCAATTAAACCTCATCATTTTGTCAATTAAACCAAGGAGCCTAACAGCATCTTCATTGACTTCCTCCACTAACTTTGTATTACTGTATCCTAAAACTGAGTTATAAGGTAACTTTAGAACTGATTTGGGCAGCCCAGGTGGCTCAGCAGTTTAGCGCTGCCTTCAGTCCAGGGCCTGATCCTGGGGTCCCAGGATCGAGTCCCACATCAGGCTCCCTGCATGGAGCCTGCTTCTCCCTCTGCCTGTGTCTCTGCCTCTCTCTCATTCTCTCTCTCTCTCTCTCTCTCTCTCTCATAAATAAATAAAATCTTTTTTTTAAAAAAAGAACTGATTTGCTTTAGAATGGCCTATCTATATCTAGGTAGAGATGAATGAACATTTGTGAGAAGGCACTCTCAGTATTTACTCTAAAGCTGAAGGGGTTGCTCACTGTGATAGACCTATCCGGGGTTCAAATCTCACATTTCAAACCTTGTTATGAGGATGACTCTGGGACTCTCTGCCATGGAAATCAGAACAGTATAACAAAGCCTTTATGATTAAAGAAAAAACATTCATTGGAATGAGATCCAAGATCAATTTGCCTTATTGTGAACTCTGCTCTACAGACAACATGGTACAATGAGGTCTTGTAAGGTCTTATAAGCAGATAAATTAAATGACTATTGTTGCATATAAAATCAATTTTAAGACTATGAATTTGACAGTAAAATAAGGAAATAAAAGGTATACTCCAAGTCTTTATCTTTTCTGCTGCAACATTATTAGCTTTGGTAAGAAAATGTGTGACTCAAATGCAACATATGGTGACTTGCCCTCATGGACCCCCAAATGTCTTTCATCAGAATGCAATTAAAGAGATTCTAATGTACTAATTAGAAGCAAAGCAACTTACTTGACATAGGAAAAAATACAAATCTGATAAGTCACAGTCTTTATTCACCTCTGATGATCCTGGCACTATCAAATACAGCCTTTTCTCCTTCCTTCAAAAACAAGCTACAACTGCTTTCAAAAACCTACTCCAAGATTTCAGGATCCAGAAACATGAGATCAATTACTGAAGTCTCAAAAAGTCAGGATGAACTGAACTGTAACAATGATTACTAAAACATCCGTCACTTAGAAGGCAACCTAATATGGAAAGAGGAACCATGTTAATCATGCACAGGGGAAAAAATGCAAGAAGAATAGATAAAAAGAGCCTCTGTAGGGGAACATTTTCTCTAACAGTGTGTGAACCCTGGAGAGTATTGATGCCTTGCATCTAACATACCACCTAACCATCTTATCAGCTAACATGCTCAGTGTTTAATAAGTTTAAGCAACTATAAAATAAAAGTGGCTCCTGAAGAAAAGACTTCCAAAGAACAAGGTAAGGGGAGAATCCATGGAAGCACTGATGGTTTTTCAAACCTGTTCTAGGATCTCCAAAACTTCCTATTTTTTTCAGAAACTCTTTTAGAAAGAAAAAGGAAAAATACATTCATTAGTCCCCCAAAATGTTTCAGGCCCTACGGAGGTAATTTTTTAAAATATGGTATCATTTAGTCCTTGCCACAACCTCTTTTAAGTAGATTTTAATACCTCCATTGACAGGTTGATAAACTGAAGCTGAAAGGAGTGGCAGAAAAATACTGATGGCGGAATTAAATCCTGGGTAATTTATTCCACGAAGCCCCCTTGGAAAGCACTTTTGTAGGCAAAAGAGCTATTTCCTCCTGCTGGGAAAAAAAATTTTTTTGGAGAGGGGGAGGGCAGGAAAATTCTACCATCACCACCTACCATTTGAGTTCCCAGAGCTTACATCTAGAAGCAAAATGAAAATGGGGACCATATAATGAAGAGAGCAGATGGGGGGATGAATCTGCCATTCCCAATCATCCAGCAAGAAATATGAGACATTTCAGAGAGGTCCCCACTGCCTGCGTCAGAGAGATCATAGGAGATTCCTACATACACAGGATTGCTGACTGAGCCCCCTACCTTCTGAGATGAGCAGGTTTCACAACAGTGCCACAGGAGCCAGCTTAGCATCCCTCTTCTTCCCCTTGTGAGCAGCACACTACTGTGGAGCAGAGCCTGACATCCGCAGCCACACTGCCTTGGCTCCGGCCTGGTCACCGCTTCCCAACTCTGTAACACTGAGCGTGTTACTACCTTTCTTTCTGCCTAAGTGGCCCTATCCACAATAATGGCACTGACCTCATACAGTTGAAAACTTGAAATGAGTTAACACGTGTAACACTTTCTCAATAGTTCCTGGCAGATGAACGCTCTATATATTAGTTGTTATTGACATTTATTATTTCTGTAAGTGATATTGAATATAAAGCCCTACTGTCTGATCATTCAACAAAAGAGTATAGGGGCACCTGGGTAGCTCAGTCAGTTAACTGTTTGCTATCTGCTCAGGTCATGACCCCAAGGTCCTGGGATCCAGCCCCCCCACTGGCTCCCTGTTCAGTAGGGAGTCTGCTTCTCCTTCTCCCTCTGCCCCTCCCTGTACTCCCCCACTTATGCTCTCTCTCTTGCTCTGCACTCTCTCTCTCTCACAAATAAATAAAATATTTAAAAATATTATTTTAATTTTAAAAAAGACTACATCTATCACATTGATGATGACCTATGAGAAGTATAGAACTAAATATAAAACCAAACCCCCTCCACACCCTGTTCAGATACACACCAAGCGAGAGTAGATGTTTCCTGTTATAATGAAAATTTAAATTCTGTATATCACAATGGTATCAACAGAAAGAAAAGAGGCAGAGTGACTAGAGGTCAGTAACAAAAGGTTTAAAATTTTACTTAGTATGGTATACACAATCAGGTTATTAACAATTTAATCTAATATTGGTAATATTGGTGAAACTCACCTCCTCCTCCAAACACCTATAGAATCAAATCAAACAGAGGAGGATTAAGTAGTCACATCAGCCAAAAGCATAGGCATTGGTGCATCTTTACAAATAAAGTGTGGTCGACCTCTCTTATTAAAGACAGTCTTAGGGAAGTTGTAAGCCACCAGTAGTGTAAGGAAAAATAACTAATTATTTATTGGAGTTGCTGAAAATTGGAGAAATTTGAAGCCATATGACATTTAGTGACACTACATATATTTCTGTGTTCACCTGGAGTTGAGAGAGCAAATCACACACTACAGAGATGAATTTGGGAGAGTACTCACAACAGTGAAAACAGAACTCCATCCCTTGCAGCCACCAAAGATTTATAAAACTGCTGTATCTATTGCTGGCCAGTAATCACACCATAGCATTCATGTATATGAAAACTAATGGGATACAGACTAGCTTCAAGGTTTGTTGAAATATAAAAGTTATTTTTTTAATGGCAACAAGAAGTATCATGCTATGTCCAAAGTCTGTTTGTGAATGCTTCTTTAGAAATAAACAGCTTTCAGAATTTGCTCTGCGTTAATATGCATGATTTATAGATTAATATACAAACAATTTTCTATTGTGAAGCCCTTTCTCATTGTCTGGAATGTCCTATGAAATCCAATGTTTGACAGGACTGCCACCTAAGGCAGCTGCTGGCCCACTAGTAGTTAGAGGGTAAATTTGCCCTAACTCACCTTCCAGAAAGAGGAACCAAATAAAAAAAGGCAAATTTACCCATGCATTTTGTCCTATTGACAAAATCACGGACATATCTTATGTGTGTATCTAATTACTCTTTAAGCAAATTTTATTGTCTCCTACATATCAGGTATTGAGTTAAATGCTATGAATAAAAAGAGATGTTTCCTGGCTTCAAAAAGCATTCAGTGTGACTGATTAAGACAACAAAAACATTATCACGTAGAGTCACATGTGTTAGAATAAAGGTACAGGAGGGGGTGGGTGCATACAGGGGCAAGTGGAACCTGATGGTCAAATGATGATCCTTGAAAGAGGATACCAACCCACAGTCTTGAGGTATATTGAGTTTAACGTCAACTGAACCTCTCAAGCCTAAAAGACAAAAATGTATGGGAAGAAATGGCTACATTCGGTATAATAATTTGAAGCCATCAAGTCAGTCTGTTGCATATTAATTTAGATTCAGAGGTACGAAGAAAACAAGCACTTGGCAATAGTAACAGTAATGATCAAGTCCTAAAACAGGCTTGTCTATAGAATACTTCATGTAAAGCAGCTATGACAGACGTAAGTGAACACACAAGTAGTTGGTCATGCCCAAGTGATCCTATGAGAAAATAATCTTTATTGAGATGCCTGATAAAACTACGGTTATCCAAAACTGGTAATAGCATTTGTCTAATAGGGAGCTCGAGGGCCCTTTTTCTACCAATAATCAACTGGTTAATAATGTGTCCTTCGGTAAGTCAATCACTTCCAGTGTGCAAAACCTCACTGGCCTCACTCTGAAATGGGAAGGTTTGTAAACTGCACAACTGTAATTCAGAGCTGAAAGGAAAGGAGGAGGAAGAGCAGGAGCATAGCCAGTGGTCCACCTCTGTCTGACTCTTGATATCATACCGGAGATATCAGGGAAGCTTTTGCTGCAGGACATGGAATGCACACTTGTCTAAAAAAATCACTGAGGAGATGGTCTCTGAAATCCTTTGAAGCCCTGATATCATTTGGGTCTCCAGGCTACTCTCTAAATCTTGCAAATGAAAGTCATGACTCCTTGAAATTTTTTTGTAATTGATATTAGCATATTTTTTTAATTGGGATTTGATATATTTGATAAAATATTCCTCTCGCACATGAAGTTAACAAGATAGGGAGTCAGCATCTTAATTTATTACTGCTGAAGGTCCGTTTTTCCTTAAATGTTACCAAAGCTATAGTTTGCCAAATATAATAGTATCAGACTTTCTCTGGTTTACTATGTAGGTCTGGGTTTTGTTCTTCACCTTATAATATCTGTAGACTGACTGTACCCTTAAAATATCCAACTTATTGAGCTCCTTGCTTCCACTTTCTAATCCATTTTCTGAATTTCTTCCAGAAAAAAAGTCTTGCTATGCTACAAAGTATTTTCATGGCTCCTCAATGGCTACAGGGTAAAGTCCAAATTCTTTAGAATGGTGCGCAAGACCTTCCATGATCTAGTACTCTACCCATCCAGACTGGGCTCTTGCAAGACCCATCCCACCCTCAACTACTGAAATTCCCTGAAAGTGCCATGATCTCTTCTAACCATCTACTATGTCTGCAGAGAATGTCTCCTGCTCCGTCTGACAAATAAGTCACTCATCTCTCAAAATTCAGTTTAATCGTCACTCCTTCAGCAATAGAATGTAACATTCCTTCTTTGAGACCCAACTACGTCCTAGGCAGGCAAATTACAGTATCTTTAAATCTTACTTTCAAATAGAACGACCAAAAAAGCTCACTGAAAAAAGGATTCTGTGTTTGAATTCCCATAACATAACATAATGCCTGACACATTTCAAAATATATATTGAATATACATGTCAATATGAATGGATAAGTAACTGCTAAACCAAATTAACTGTAATAAAGCACAAGTCAAATTTAAAAGAAACATGGCTATGGGTAAACTGAAAGGATGCCCCTAAACATTGGCTCTGTTAGTGTCCTCTCCCTTATCTCTTCCTGTTTGCATCCTACACAGCCCCTAGCAGAATGATACAAACTTATAAGGTGCTCCACAGATACTTAATAATTGAAGGATGCTCACTGATAGCAAATAAGTAACCACCTCACTAGTAAGAAAAGTAGATAGTGAAAATATTTCTGAGTGTGTGTGTGTGTGTGTGTGTGCGTGTTAGTGATGTGGTGTGTACTCATGCTTTCCAATCTGACATTTGAGAAAACCAATCTTCTGTGCTATTGGGGCAGAAGATAATGGATCAAGTATCAGGCATGACTAAATGGTGTGAAGTCAGAATAAGATTTCCTATTTGCTATAAAATACCTAAATTGTACTTGGATGAAAACAAGAGAGACAAAGGCAGGACTCAGGTGGAACACAATCAGAGTTGGCTGGATAAGCAGTAGCTTGTATTGTTTAAGTGCTGATATTTCTTTTCTTGGAAGGAACTGTAATGTCTCCATTTTATTCAGACAAAGAAAGAGAGAATATCACATTTGACCTTCTCCTTCTTTACAGATGATTTATCTTATTTAAATAGCCTGCACGTGGGCCATCTCCACTGATGTATCTGCTATATTCTGTGACTAAAGTTTACTGGCTGGCTTTGTCATTGCATTTGCAACAGAACCATCACAAATTGGAGTAAGTCATTTTGCCCATCGCCTTGATACTAAATTTAGGCCACATATATTTTCTTAAATTGTTTATTACTCCATTTGCACAGTCATTTGTCCTTTTCCACATGAACACAGTATGTGCTCATTTGCTTTGCTTGCAGGGACACTCAGAACATTGGGCTTAGGAGAGCTTCTCCACATAAAATTGTTATTCTAGACCATTCTTCACATTGGCCTTGGGAATTTGCTCCCATACTGAAAACCACCTATCTGGTTCCTAATCCTCCTGCCCCCACTTCCAGAAGGCCACAATCCCAGCCCTGCAACTTCTCAGGATATTTCCAGCCACCCCTGCTTTACTCACAAGAGAGACTCAAGCACAACAAGTGAAAATGACTAGCAATAGGCAGAGTTAAGAAGAAAGCTGAAAGTGTTTTACTAAGTATTTCTATGTTTTAGACACTGACATTTTTGCCTTTCCTCAAATACATTTTCTGTTTTCATTTTATGACTGACTGGAATATAAAATGTAATTTGGGCATAAACAGTTGAAAAGAGAGAGTGGGCTAGTTTGTGACATAAAACATCTTGCTCAAAAATAAGAGAGTTTGAAGGGAAAAAGCTTTCCAGCTTGGGCACAGCAAAAGATATCCTTGACTTGCATGCCAGCAGGTTTAGCAATTTTATATGGCTAGACATTATTCTCCTTTTCCATCACTAAAGAATTCCACAATAACACAGCTACATAAGATGAGGAATAATAGTCCATTCCTTCAAAAAAAGAAGCACAAACATACACACAAATAGCAATAGAGAAAAAATTCATTTCTTTTTGGTTGAATTTCCAGCTATTATCACTTGACACTTTGCTCTTTCAATGTGCACATTTGCTTTGACTCAAAGAAAATAAGTAATTACCCCTGAATTCACAGCAGGGACCACTGGGATTCTTGCATAGAACAAGAATCATGGAGGAAGAGTAAACAAAGGATGAGGAGAGAATTAATAAACTTAAAAACAATATGGCTTTTAAAATTATAAAGCTAAAATAATTTATTTAACTTATAGTATTAATGACCCCATGGAGATCATAAAATCATTATCATAGTTGAAACAGCATTTTGTAAAATTCAAATTGATTCTTGATAAAAATATTTATAAAATATTTCCATCTCAATCTAAAAGTCAGCATTATGTTTCAAGGGAAAAGTCTGAGCGTTCTCCAACTGAAATAAGAACAAAAAAAACTGCCCAAACTTTCTACTACAGTTTAACTAGTTCTGGAGGAAATATTAAATACAATTAGGCCAGACAAACAGAGTAAAGGCATAAAAATTGAAGAGAGAAAGATAAAATTGATACCATTTATGGATTTATGCTGGGGTCTTTAGGAAACATAAGAGGATCAATTGTTAAAATGTTACAAAATGAGATGATTCGGCAAGGTTCAAAGTTAATATACACAAGTCAATAGCTTTCTCATGTGCAAGCAAAGACACAACTTCAAAGGCATTAAAAAGATAATGTGGGAATAAATGAAACAATAAATGTGGAAGATCTATTGGAGGAAAAATCATAAAATACTGCCAGAGGACTCAAAAGCATAGTTAAACAAATGGAAAGGTACGTCAGGTTCAGCATCAGATAGATGTCTCTAAATCAATCTTGAAATTTAACACGATCTTAATAAAAATACCAACAGAATTTGTTTTGGAAATAGACGAGCCAAATCTAAATTTTATAAGGAAAAATAAACAAGTCAGAATGATGAGGAAGAGTCCAAAAAAGAAACGTAGTGAAAATAGTCCTATACTAAAACATACCATAAATATAAAATAATTAAAACAATTGGTACTCACAAGAATAGACAGATTTCATGGGACAAACTACAAAGTATAGATTAAAACATGAAATTTAGTATATGATTAAAGTGAAGATAAATATAATAAAATAAACTAAAAAAGTCTGTTGCTCAATTGTGCTAACTACATTTTCAGTGCTTAAAAACCACACTGGACAAAGCAGGCATAGAACATTTCCATCGTCACAGAAATTTCTACTGGGCAATGCTGTTCTAGACTCTATAAATTGAGATAATAGTTCAACACATAACACTACTTGATATGACACGGGAATTAACACAGAAGAGAAGGGCATCTGCCCTCCTCCTCGTACATTTTTATACTGGTGAAAGTGGTTGAAATGAGTATCAAGGGCAACTATAATGAGAAAAATAAGCTCTTAAAGGGCAATAGAAAGCCTAGGCATTTTGTGAAACAAAGACCACAAGCTAGGCCTGGTGACTATGATGAATCTGAATCCACTTATCCACTCACCTGGGTCTGATAACCCAAGCTGTGAAATCACATTATTATCCATCATTATCAGCACTGAACTATCAAACACCTTCTACACTATAGCCATTTCCTGCTCATTTTAGCTTTCCAGATTTAATAAGGCTAAACATGAGTTTTAGGAAAGGACATAGAAAAACTACATTCTCAAACCAGCTAACATGCTAACCCATCTTCAAAAATATCTTCTTTTCTATATAATAAGATTCTAGAAGGTGCATGCTATTCACATAGTCAATGACCATCAGTGGTAGATTCTGGGGTTAGGCAGCCCTGAATTCAAATTCTTTTTTTTTTTTTCTGAATTCAAATTCTGACTCTACTATTCGTTAGCTATGTAACTTGGCAAGTAATATAACCAGAGTTGTAGTTTATAAAAAGTGTTAATGGTTTCTACCTCACAGATCTGTGGAAAAAGAGATAAATAGATGTATAGATTTAGTGCACTGTCATATAGTAAGTATTCATTAAATATACTATCAAAAGCTCTATAAAATGTGTTCTTATAAATGGTTGATCCTCATGGCATCAATATTAATTAGTAATAATAGTATGCTATTAATATGTGTTAACTTTAGACAATTTGCAAGATAGAAAACACACTCTGTGTCACCTTCAAAGGCTTGGGATTCTATATGCAGGGAGGAAAGTCAGACAGGTATTAAAAGGATAAATGTACATTGATATACGCCTGGGAAGACAGTATGCTCATGGGAAAAAACCTGGTACAACCACTGGCAGTGAGTGTGGGCAAGACAAAAAAGAAACATCAAACCACTGAACAATAAGATCTATGGGGGATATTAAGTAATTTGGGCTGCTGATTTGTTAATATATAATATATGTAGTATCTTCAACACATTAATTGCTTCAGGCAAGAAAGCTGGGTATTACCTCATTTCATTAAAAAATAAAACTGCTGTGTATGTGTGTTTGCATGTTTATATGTGTGATTTTCTTTTTCCAATTCCTTATGAAAATGAATGGCTCTACCAAATCAGCTTAATGTTGTGGACTCGGTGTCATATGGTTGGCTGATGTTTAAGCTAACTGGCAACCTTCAGAGGGAGATGGCAAACAACAAACACAGTTGCCAAGAGCTCATGAGTAAAATTATTGCTAGGACAGGTTTAAATCATGCTTGCTCATGGAGCTTCACATCATTGCACTTATTAAGAACAGGCAAGAGTTTCTGAAATATGTCCAGATTTTAAGAACCCACCTGCAAGCCAGCCCAGGAGGGCTTACTTTTACCTGAGCCAAATAGAGTCATGCTGCTTGAAAATATCTCCCCTACTGACTTGCCAAAATGTCTAAATTCTCCACTGTTGGGAAACTCTTTGCCTTAAAGCTAAAATTTGTTAGTTTCCTTATAAAGTTAACCCCCTTGTACCTGCAATAGAATGAGTCATAAAGTTTTATCAAATTTCATATATTCACATACAATTATGGAGCACAGTTTAGGTACCAAAAACCAAGACAATTAAAAAGTGGCACAAGGTTACTGTTGGTGGGAATACAAACTGGTGCAACCACTGTGGAAGACAGTATGGAGGTTCCTCCAAAAATTAAAAATAGATGATTCAGTAATCACACTACTGGGTATTTACTCAAAGAATACAAAAACTTTAATTCAAAAATATTTATGCACCACAATGTTTATTGCAAGATTGTTTACAATAGCTAAACTATAGAAGCAGCCCAAGTGTCCATTGATAGATGAATGGGTAAAGAAGATGTAGTATACGGGGAACCCAAGTGTCTCAGTTAATTAAGTGCACAACTCTTGATTTTGGCTCAGGTCATGATCTCAGGGTAGTGAGATCAAGCCTCATGTCAGGCTCCACACACCTATTGTGGAGGCACTAGGTGGGGAAGCTGCTTAAGATTCTCTTTCTCCTTCCAGGGCCCCCTATACATCACTCTCTCTATAAAAAAAAAGAAAAGAAAAGAAAAAAAATTTTTTTAAAGAGAAGATGTGGTATATATGCAGTGGAATATTATTCAGCCAGAAAAAATAAGGAAATCTTACCAACATGGTTGTATCTAGAAAGTAAAATGCTAAGCAAAATAAGTCAATCAGAGAAAGACAAATAGCATATGATTTCACTCATATGTGGAATTTAAGAAACAAAACAAATTAACAACAAAAAAAAAAAAACCAAAAACCAAAACAAACTCCTAACTAACTCCTAACTCCTAACTGGTGGATTGATGGTAACCAGAGGGGAGGTGGAAGCAGGGGATGGGTGAAAATAGTTGAAGGGGATCAAAAGTACACTCATCGGGATCCCTGGGTGGCGCAGCGGTTTGGCGCCTGCCTTTGGCCCAGGGCGCGATCCTGGAGACCCGGGATCGAATCCCACATCGGGCTCCCGGTGCTTGGAGCCTGCTTCTCCCTCTGCCTGTGTCTCTGCCTCTCTCTCTCTCTCCGTGTGACTATCATGAATAAATAAATTTAAAAAGAAAAAAAAAAGTACACTCATCTTGATTAGCACTGAGTAATACACAGATTTGTTGAATCACTATATTATACACCTAAAACTAATATAACACTGTTGTTAACTATACTGGAATTAAAATAAAGTTTTTTGTTTGTTTGTTTTTGTTTTAATGGCACAAGGGTTTCCATTACAGAGAACAGACATTGAATGACTTAAATGACAGGGGGCCTGTCTGAGCCAATAATTACTTGGAACTTTAGCCAATAATAGTTCTTTCCCTTTTTAGTAAAAATATATTGAGCAATTAATGGTATTGAAGGAACTAGGCATGAGGGTAGGTTATCCATGATACATTTCCCTGAGTGAATTCACAGTTCTGTAGGCCTACCTGAAAACCAATTGGCCAAAGATGTTCTCTTTGGAAGTCATAATCACTCTAGGCAATGAACTCTTCAAGGCCAGGGCTAGGCTTTCACTATGCGATTCCTTAGTGTTAGGTATCTGCTGCTTCCAGACAGATGGTCCTAAAATGGACATGGAGCCATATGTTTTTCTGAGCCATATCTGAGTAAATTTATCTGTTGAATATGATGTATGCATACCCTATGTGTAAACAGTAGCTAAGATTTTAAGTTAAACAATCAAAACAAAAATTCCCTTTCTCATCTTGCTAATCTTCCACATTTCTCCACCAGGGGTCCCTTCATGATATTGTTCTTTCCAATAATTTCATCACTTGTCCATGGCTGAGCTATCTGCTTCTAAAGATAAGAGGTGGGAGATAAGTTACAGTGGGGTTCTGAGGTGGTTTTTCACATTTGTTAGGGGATTCTGGTGTGCCACAGCTTTACAAAGCCAACATTTTAAGGAATGCACATTTGGGGGGGATGTCTGCATGACTCAGTGGTTGAATATCTATCTGCCTTGGCTCAGAGCGTGATCCCAGAGTCCCAGGATCAGGTCCTGCATCGGGCTCGATACGAGGAGCCTGCTTCTCCCTCTGCCAGTGTCTCTGCCTCTCTCTCTGTGTCTCTCATGAATAAATAAAATCTGTTTTTTAAAAAAGAATGCACATTTGGGGTCAAGTCTCCCTGAAACATCTACAAAAGGCAAATTGACTCCCAGATATAGTACATAAAAATTATATAACTTGGACTGCTTGCAATTTTAATTTTAAAAGTTACAAAACAATAGGGAAGTACAACTTATTGTTCACATGTGGAGCAAGGCCAAGATTTCATTGCAATAATGAGAGCCCACTCAGAGGAACCTCTAATATCTCTACTCTAATGTTTGCTCTGGGAAGAAGTAGGATGGCATTATTGAATATAAAGTACCAGATTTTATGCAAGAAATGAATGAAGGAGGAACTAATAAAAACTATAAAATGGTAGCCATTCTCTGTTCTCATGAATAAAATCTAGGGCATGTAATGGTTAGTTTATCTCCCACCACAACCTACGTTTAAATTGAGAGCAAAATCTAACTAAAAAGTAATCCTTAGGCCTCAATTGCAATTGGATATTCAGTATATCACATCTGAAGATGCATCTCAACTCAAAGCTGTTTTCCTGACTAGGAGACCTTGGATTTCAAGAGACAAGAGTCTTAATTATGGCTGTCTTTAGAAGTAGAGAAGTATTAAGGAGAGAGCAAGTAAGAGAAGGAGAAGTGCTTTATAAGAGAGTAACAACAGATTAAAAATATGGCCATCATTACCATCCTTTGTAAACTGTATCACCTGAGAGTACTCAAGTCAGAGCCACCTCCTAGTTGACACTGGTTTAGTGTACAGGTAGCCTCTGAGTGGATCCATTACTAAAGCACAGGGTTTGTATAGAGATCTCAAAATGACCTTGCCATGGGGGAGCTGTAATACAGCTGACACTTTCTTATGGGAGGAGAGGTGATCTCAGCTACCATTCTGAGTCTCCCTTTCCACCTGGAAAAGATTCCAAACTGCCAACATCAATCTCAGAAGGACTGGTCCTTTCTACAGAGAGAGAATGCTCAAAATTAACCCTATCACTAGTCCCAGATGTTCTTTCTTGTCATTAGGAGGCAAGGTTTCACATGTTATGACTATTGTAATGATAAATCAATTATTTCTCAGAAATCTTAAAACTGTTCTACATCTGTCTCGAGAACAGTTTGAAGCTCTATGACATTCTGAATATAGCACAAAGCTACGTGCTCTTTAATTTCCCCAGAAATCTCAATTTCTGAGAATAATGTGCGAACTATATACTATTTTTAAAATGAATCCCTTAGAGGACAGTTGACAGTTTTTGACTGTCTTGCATTCAGTCCCCCTTTCTCTGAGTAATGACACCCAAATCATCAATTAGGAATCAACTTCTACAAAGTGTTTCAGGGGAAGCAGACTCAAACTCTAGCTGCAAGGGATGGGAGCGCTTGGGATGGGAGTCTGGTGCTTAGGCTCTAACTAACCAGCCAAATCCCATCACTAGACATGGTGATCAGTTCAGTAACAGACATATGACCTAAAATCCACCTAAACAGATTGAAGCCCATAAATCATTTTCAAAGATTAGAGGAAGAAGTATGTCCTTCCCTAATGGATTTGAATAAGGAATGAGATAACAATGACTAATTTAAGAGCATGAACACAAAATCTGCTGACAATAGAGCCAAAACCAAGGAACCAAATGGAAATGGAGAGAAAGCAGATCTCGAACCCAATGTTGCCAACTGCCAAAGCCAGATTTGACAGAAATTAGCTCTACCTTCATGATCTAATCACTTTCATTGGTTAAGACCACTTGGTATTTTTTTCAGTAGGCTGCAACTGTAAGTGTACCAGCTAATCCAAGCACCTAATAATGAACTGTTTTCAAAAGACCAGATTGGTAGGGAGTAAGTAAATAAATACACTCATTCAAAAATTAAGTTTTTAAAATGACTAAATAGGGACAAGCCAAACAATCTTTTTCTTCTCTTAGTAACTACTTCTGGGAGTTTTTTGGGGGGTGTGGGAGGGTTTTTTTGTTTTGTAACTGTCATTCATCATATCTGGGAAAAGACTGAACTGATAATATTCTCAGCTGAAGGGATCCCTGGGTGGCGCAGTGGTTTGGCGCCTGCTTTTGGCCCAGGGCGCGATCCTGGAGACCCGGGATCGAATCCCACATCGGGCTCCTGGTGCATGGAGCCTGCTTCTCCCTCTGCCTGTGTCTCTGCCCCTCTCTCTCTCTCTCTCTCTCTCTCTCTGTGTGTGTGTGTGACTATCATAAATAAATAAAAAATTAAAAAAAATATTCTCAGCTGAAGATTGTGACTGGAAAAGACTGGCTGTTATACTATTTTTATATGAAATGGAAACCCCCCCAAAAGGTCAAACTATCAGAAAGAGAAGTTTGAAGTCTATCAGATTTAGACTAACCTGTGTACAAATATACTTCCTCAGTATCTGGTGAGATGTGCAACAGCATTTGATCAACTTTACAGGAGATATTCATCAAGACTAGAGCATGATGGTGAAAATGGCTCAGTTGCCCCAACTCATGTTGCCCCAGTTGCATCTTGTGGCCAGCCTTTCCCTGGCCTAGTCACCTGCCAGTCTGGCCAATCTCTGTAAAACAAAAGCCATTTCTAGGGGAAAATAGGCAGCTACATATGGACATGCATAAGGCATGCAATCGTGCAGGGGTGCCCCACTGGCTGGAAGGCAATTTTTCCCTTCACTCAGCAGTAATAGATTCTAGGACCATTGTCCTTTCCCATCTTACCAAATGCCTTTTGAAAAGCCTTAGCATTTTTGTTAAAAACAAAAAAATTATGGGAATATTAAAAATTTAAAATTAAGTTGTAGCCATATGACATTAGGCAGTGGGTGAGATTTTAATGAAAACTGTATTGTTGGGGATCCCAGAGTGGCTCAGCGGTTTAGCACCTGCCTTCGGCCCAGGGCGTGATCCTGAAGTCCAGGGATCAAGTCCCACATCAGGCTCCCTGCATGGAGCCTGCTTCTCCTTCTGCCTGTGTCTCTGCTTCTCTCTCTCTCTCTCTCTCTCTCTCTTCTCTCTGTGTCTCTCATGAATAAATAAAATCTTAAAAAAAACTGTAATGTAAATTTTACCCACCATATATCACAGATGTGGTCTGTCAGTACGCTGTTCCTCACTGCTATGTAATGCCCAGTTATGACAAGATTATCCATTTATAACTTGAGAGTATAGTAGGTGCAAAAAACTTGGGTTGAGTGAATGAGTTCATCAAGTTTATTTAACATGAATTAAGCATCCAGCAACGTGTTAGCGAAAGGCAAAACTAAAGTAGCCCAAAACATTGAAATCTCTCTTAAGGAGTTTCCAAATGAGTAAGAACACAACAAAAGACCATGAGAAATTCAAAATCCCTACATGAAAGAAGTGTAGGAGGAAGGCTACAAGGGACTACCAATGCATGTGGTAAGAAGATTCTAAAAAGATAGCACACTCAGAGCTGAGAGGGGTTATTCAGAGACCTCTTCAATGAAGAAGGTGAGCTTTCCATTGATTACTGAAAGCAGGAAGGTTTAGCTGGAAAGCGTAAGACTAGCATTCATGGAGAGGAAAAAGACAAAATCTTCAAAGAGGCCCTGTCGCTTTTTGCTCACCATTGTAGCTCCAGTAAGAAACACAGTATCTGCTAATTAATTATTCAATAAATGTCAAATAAATGACTGATAGCCAGTGTTTGTTGACTAAACAAATAAGTAAACAGCAAACTCTACTGACTAGGAGATATCAGAATTCATCTGCAAGATTGCCAGGAAATCCAGGTTCTGGTTCTAAGAATATTGCAGAAAGGGAAAGAGTGTTGGTGAAGCTGGCTTCGCACTACAAAACTAAATTGTTTGACCTACAAGTACAAAGGCAAAGGAGTAAGTTGAAATAGCATGGGTAAATAAGGTAAGGGGCGGGGGAGGTCAAAATCTGGCAACAGGTGCCACCCACTATATAATTCCCAGTGCTACCCTGACCTGCTGTTTTGCTTTCTGCCAGGGCAGCTGATGCTGTTGGACAGCGCGCAAGTGGTGTTTACACCAGAGGAGACCATCTGGAAACGCAATCAGAGACCTGAGCCTCGGGGGGATTATTGGACCCAGCCAAGCATGAAAGGAAGATTTGTGCCCAGAGCGTTTTGGTTCTGTCGTGACCTTAGCTCCATGCAGCCATAATTTTGACCCTTTAATGTAACTAAATCAACTACAGTTACTTTTGCAGGCGCCAGCTCAGTCAATTGTCATCAAAGAGCAGGAATTATACTGAAGCAGGTAACAAAGCAAAACAAAGCCATGGCTATTTTGCGAAGATGAACACTCATCATCAATTATTGACCAGAGTAGTTTTTGTCTTGGAAATTTGATAGGACATATGAAGTATATAATGTCATAAGTATACATCCTATACAATGTGATTTTAATTTTTTTTTTAATTTTTATTTATTTATGATAGTCACAGAGAGAGAAAGAGAGGCAGAGACACAGGCAGAGAGAAGCAGGCTCCATGCACCGGGAGCCGGACGTGGGAATCGATCCTGGGTCTCCAGGATCGCGCCCTAGGCCAAAGGCAGGCGCCAAACCGCTGCGCCACCCAGGGATCCCTACAATGTGATTTTAAAATGGAATTATATCAAAAATACCTGCTGGAGTCTTCCAAAATACCCAAGGATTCAAAGAAAATTTGGACTTCCTTGGCCTTACCAGCTCTCTCACAATGAATTTGGCAGAAGCAGCTTTCATAGGCTCAAATCATTTTATGCTTAGACTATTTTATATTCTTCAGTTTTTAAAATTAAATTTCTTGCTACCCACAGATTCCTTTGGGACATCACCTAATTTCTTTAAACCCTAAACTAAGACTGATTTCCTGGCCAGATCCTATGGATATAAGACTATGTCCTCAGTATGCTAAAATGTAGACCAGCTTATGCAGAAAGATGTCAATACAGCTGACCACAAACACTCATGATTGTGTGTAATGAAGCAATAAAGCCACCCTATCAAAGCAAACAGTCAAATAAAATGAAAAAGGGAGAAATGAAAAAAGAAATGGAAGCAGAAATAATTTATCTTTTTGTTGAGCGAAATCTGCCCAGGAAGGCTACCCAAGTGTCATCAAAGAAAAATGATATTTATGATAGCTGGCATTCAAATAAAATTTCTTGGTAGTTCATCACCTAAAAATCATGCTACAGAAACTCAGCCTTTTATGTAAAGAATTTTAACGATGCTGCTGTGTTTATCTTGTCCAAACTGGTGATGCAAAAGAACTACTATTCTTCACTCATTAAAATTCATACCAAACCCCATGTTATTTTTTAAAGAGAAAGAAGATCACCTCAAAGAAGAAAAATGCAGGCCCATTTTCTCCCAGTGACTGTGGGAGACCATATGGAAAGTCTTACTCAAATGGCCATTACTCTTCCATGACAAGTGGCTTGCATAATTGCAGCAGTTAGAACCAAGACTGCCCAAATATCAGGGAAAAACTATCCTACACTTTTCTTATTCTCAAGTAAAATAACTCTAACACTAAAAACACTGAAGCTGCTGTATAGCACTGCTTTGTTCACTAGTACGATATTTAAAGTACAAAAGAAATTAGTTCCATAAAAAACAGAAATTCCCACTTTCTACTGTGATGAAGAACCAAAACATCATTCTTGCACAGAGCCAGCAAATCCACAGGCCAATGGCTTCTGTGGCTCAGTGTCACCTAGCTTTGAGGTCATTGTCTGCTGCAGCTGGTGAAGAATTTTCCTTCCAATGTGTTTCTAAAATTATCCTATTTAGAGGGTGTATCAGTTAGGATTAGGTTTAGCATCATGTGGCTGAGAGAGGGAAAAAACCTAACTTATATTTGAGTGACATTTTTTCATACAGAATAAGTCCAGGTAGAGGTGGTCCAGGATTAATATGGAATTGACATGTCATCAGGGACCCAAGCCCCTTCCATCTTCCTACTCCACACCCAAGCACTGGCTTCCACCCCAGGGCTACCTGATGGCCCAAAAGAGTCACTGAAACTGCACCTAGATGGATATAATGACCAGATGGTGAGATCAGGCCAGAAGGAGAAAAGGTGGAAAGAGAAAAGGTGGACCGTGCCGCCCCTTCCACTTCCATCTGCTCCCTTGGGGAGAGATCCCTGAAGACCCAAAGAAACATCCTACTCAGAGCTTACTAAACTGAGTCTCCAGGATTTTTTAAAAATTTTATTTATTCATAAGAAACACACAGAGAGAGGCAGAGACACGGGCTGAAGGAGAAGCAGGCTCCCTACGGGGAGTCTGATGTGGAACTCAATCCCAGGACCCCAAGATCACAACCTGGGCCAAAGGCAGACCCTCAGCCCCTGAGCCACCCAAGTCTCCCTGAGTCTCCTGGTTTTACTCAGCTATAAGAATAGAAAATGTAGCCTTTTATCCCAAGTGGCAGTACACAGCTCAAAGGGGGCATTCTATTTCTAGGGAAAACACAGAGTAGGAACAGTGAGAGAGAACCACCACTCTATGGCTCTATGTCGCAGAGGGTGCCTCTTAATGTAGGGATGATAGCCACAGATTAATGTGAATTTTAAAAACACATGATATAAGTTGACTTGCCCTCCAAGAGGCTCACTCGCTCTCTCCTCCTCCCCCTCCATGTAAGTGTATGTGTCTGATCTCTTTTCTCTTTTTCTGTTTACCTTTTTGTGACAGTTTCTTGTTGTTGTTGTTTTTTCCATACCTTGGAAAGTTACTTAACCACTTTGTGCCTTAGTTTTTTCATCCAAAAGATGAAAATAACAATAGCCCTGACCTCAGGTTGTTGTGAGGGCAGATGTATTAATAGAGTGTTAGACATTTTTTTAATTTCTCTGCTCAGCTACTCTCCCTTCCCTGTTCTTTCCATTTATTTCCATCTCCCTCATCCTACCAGCTCAAAGAAAATAAGTGGGAGGCATGGCAGAAAAATCATTTGTTGTAGGCATTAACTGTTTGCATCCGGTTATTAATTTTAAATCAAGTGATTTTTTTATCTACATGGCTGTACTTAATAAAAATAATAAACACATAAAATATACAGTGTAAGTAAATCTGATTTTTTTTCCTCTCATGGGATTAGTGTTTATTTTTTCTTCTGTGCATCACTGACCCTCAGTAAAAAATATTTACGTGTGGTAGAATGGATCTTTAAAAAAAATCAGTCTCCCTAATGTTCACATATGGTGGGTACATGGAAACTCCCTGCTAGCCTAGCAACTGCCTGATGCTAATACTTAGCTAGTGGTATCCTTTCTTTGCCCCTTACTGAACATAATTCCCCTTCATTAGTTATTTTGTTAATAAAAGCAAACTTTACACACATCTGCAGAAACAGATACATTTACTTTAATAATCTTTTTTTAATAAATTTATTTTTTATTGGTGTTCAATTTACCAACATACAGAACACCCCATGCTCATCCCGTCAAGTGCCCCCCTCAGTGCCCGTCACCCATTCACCCCCACCCCCCATCCTCTCTTAAGAAAACATCCAGAGGGAATCAGGGCGGGCAGGGGGGGGGCAGGGAATAAGGCACACAAAGCCACTTTTCTGTTTATTTGTTTCAAACTGCTAGGATTTATTGATCATGTATATCTATCAGTAGGGGCCACAGATATAACACATTGGCCAAAGATACGAAGAGAATCACTTCTACATCTGATCTAGAAACACCATTTTGGATATGGTTAAAGTTATTTTCAGTATATCTATTTTGCCTGACAAGCCCCATCAGGAATTCAAGGTGGTTTCTGTCGCCTTTCAAGGCCCAGAGGTAAAAAAGAAACCACTAAAACCCTTACAACTGCATAAAAGAAGCACACAATGTGTTTGTTGTATGGACCCATCTCTGGAGTTAGACAGACGTATTCAGAGATTCTGTCTTTTCCAGGTCCTATGTCTTTAAATTATTCAACTTTTTCAGCCTCTTTCCCCCATTTAAAAATATAAATAATAAACTACCATATGAAGATTTTCATGAACATTAAATATTTAAATATAAAATATAAGTGAAAACTCCTAGCCCAAATTGCAATCACGAGAAGTTATTTTTCTTCACATCAGTAGGAAGTACAATGATGGCATATATTTGGTTACTATGTTACAGTTTTCAAAGCATTATGACATTTTCTTTTATTTTGTTGTATTTCATATTTTGTTTTGGTTTTGGGGGTGTTTTGAGCCTTTTTAAGATTAGTTATATTTTATTTATTGTGGACAATGATGTTTCCTTAAGTCCAAAGGCAGGTGTCAAAATCCACTCTAAATTTTTTCAATATTAACACACTTTCAATTATTGAACTGACCTGACAAGATGTTAAATATGCCACAAGACTAACAATGGTGAAATTAGTTTTAAAACAAACCAACTTTGGGACGTCTGGGTGGCTCAGTGGTTGAGCATCTGCCTTTGGCTCAGGGTTTGACTTTGCGGTCCTGGGATCAAGTCCCACATCCGGCTCCCTACAGGGAGTCTGCTTCTCCCTCTGCCTATGTCTCTGCTTCCCATGAATAAATAAATACAATCTTAAAAAAAAAAAAAAAGCAACTTTTTTCAATGAAATTCCACAAAAATAAAACAATGTAGTATTCAGGCTGCCAGTCAGCTACAGTTCTTACAAATTTTATTACAATGAAAATGAATTTATAATGAATTGAGTGGTACACTCCTTAAATTTTCTATGACCAAAATTTTCTTGATTTGGGGGGTAGCATTAGCAGTAAACAGCAAGATGCCTATAGCAGACTGTTAATTAGGTCAAGGATCAGTATGGGGTTACTGATTTAAAAGAGATCCTGCCAATACATCCTTATCCTGCTGACACTGTTTTGGAGGAAGCAATCAGTCACTTGGTGCTAAAGCTAGAAAAGGAAGAAAAAAGGGAGAAAAACAAGTCTATATGCAAATGTAAACAAAACTACTATGAAAATACCTTTGGTCATAATTGTTAGAAAAGGTTTCATCTTTCCTGGTTGTCAGGCTCTATTTTATTTGTTTCTGTATCTTTTGTGCAATTGTTCATTTTAAAATGTCAGGGGTAATATTTGTAGCCACATTAATTCATAAAACATGGCCCCCTCTGTTGGCTTCTTGGGTACCAAGGAAAATATTGACAGTAAAACCTTGCCTGAGATTGCTACTAAAAATAAACTTCATAAATTTCTCATGCCATTGTTATTTGTCTCCTGAGACTGTTTCTATTTGCAAAACAAGACACCTTCTTCTAATGAATCTGCATATGAAACCAAAATCTAGACTTCCAAAACAAAAGTGTAGGAACAAGAATTAAGAACTCTGCATTTGTTTTGGTTCCTATATTAAATTATTATTTCATGTTCTTGAAGCTAGGGCCTGCCTTTTACTTTAAATGCCAATCTATTACATAAAATGAAATAAAAACCACACTGCCTTTCAGAAGTCTCTAATATGATTGGGAAGATCCAGGTTATTTTGATATTGCTGTTCACGAATATTCATTGCCCCTCCCTGAGGAAGAAGTCTATTTCCTCAACCTATAGATGTCAAGTATTTGGGTTGTGTGGGTTCTTTTCCATTGGATTTGTTTAGATCAACAGAATGTGAGCAGAAGTGGCACATGTGACTTCTGGGTAGAGGCTTCAGGACTCACAGTCTCTTCCTCTGCCACAAGAGCAGCAGTGTTTAAAGTAGTTAACAATGGGCCAGGCTGGGCCTCAGAGTGAAGTTCACAAGGGGCAAAACTACAGATGACACACATAGGACTCAAAGAATTCTGTATTTGTGCAAGCCACTGAGATGTGAGGGACATTTGTTACCACAGCATTAGTCTATCAAAACTTACACATAATTAAGGAAAATATGGTTTCTCTATTCAAGTAATGAGTTCATGTGCTGATTTCTACTTACCTATGTGACCTTGGGCAACTTTCTTAGCTCTCTTGAATTCCTCATCTGTGAGATGGGGGTACCTACCTAATCAGTTTTCTTACAAGGAGTCGATGAAGCAACACATCCTGCCTAGCTTTATTTAAGCTCCATAAAGTTTAACTATTCTTAAATAAAGGCTTTATAATAGTTTCTTTAAACAGAGATGTGTTAACATCCTCTCCAAAGATCTCACTATGCATAAACACACACACACACACACACACACACACACACAATAAAAAATAAAATCATTCCACAAAGAAGCCAGGGAGCTCTTGTATCAAGTGACTCCAAAAGTACTGTTAGCCAAAAATCTAATTGGTCTCTATTTTGATCCAAATAATTATATTATGGTCTCCAAAGCTAAAAATAACAGAAATAATTGATCATTTTATATTCTAATACTTTAACTTATCCATATGTCTTAATCTCTAAGACATTGTGCCTGTCTGTAGGTCATATTTCTATGAGGCCACCTTCACCCTCCTTAGGGGCTGAGGGCCTCAGAACTTTAGGTTGAGGTCCTAGAGCCTTTTCCTTCCTTTGAAGCACCTTATGCCCCCAACATTCACTGTCTGCTTCTATATTCAGACTTCTCTTCATGGCATGTATAGATACACTTATGAGCAAATGTGAGTTGATGGGTTACTGGCATTTCCCCTCCTTCCGAAGGTCCTTCCAATTCCACTGCTAACTCTCTACATGCAGATGGATAGCCACAGTTGTGTCAGATCTAGAACAGGGAAGTGAAAGGACAGGTACTTTACCTGAGGAGCCTCCAAACTACAACATATATCTATCGGTACAACCATCTCTCCAAACACTCATCAAAATAAGAACTTGTTGGTTATAGAAAGGAAGGTATCTGAGCATCCATATAAGGAGAATCAAATGTAACTTCAATAATTATCCTGTAATTAGTTCTCCTAAGAGGGAGTCCTGATGAGTTATACCCAATCCATGGTAGACTTCAGGTAAATGTTTGAGAAGATATTCTTTTACAAAGGAAACTTGCTTGGGAATATTTTAGATGATCATGGTCTACTCTAGCTTTGCTTAACATGCACAATCAGAAACTTGAAAGAAAATATTATGCCCCAAATCTCATTAAAACTATGAAAATTTCCCTCTATCGGTCATGGAAATGGGGCTTCACATTGGTCAAATGCAAGTATACACTGCATATATACAAAAGAAAAGTGGAACTTTTTTTTATACTTGGGATAAATATGAAAAAGCTCAAACTGGCAGACAAAATAGTACACATAAGCCAAGTTTCTAATTTTAGATGCACTTCAAAACAATGATTCCCACAACCCCTCTTAACAAACATCCTTTTGACACTGTAAAGACTTTAAGAAAAGTGATAATTCATGCTTCTTAGTTTCTAACACATAAAAATGACATAAGTGTATTTGGATTCCCGCTGAGTATCTTTTCAAGTACATCAGACTCATCACACTACCCTCTGAAAAACCTGACAAATACTGCATTTTCCCCTCAAGTGAAGGATCAGACAAGTATCAAAAATGTGAAATAATTGTGGGCATTAGTTTTAAAAACTGCCAAAAAGGACTAACATTCCAAAAGTGCTCCCACTAAATTGGCATGTGCCAAACAAAAGCTTTTCAAATGCTCCCTTAACTGTCTTTGAAAATCAGATAACCAAAAAAAGATCTTAAACTCCACCACAGACTTAACTCTACCATAGTGGGAATAGAATTATTTAGGGATTGCTAATAGCCATGATGCTTATAATTTCATGACAGTTATCATAAGTGATGAAGAGTCTGGCTCTTATTCCAGAGACTGGAGGTAGTTACCATTGGCATGCAAATACACAGTGCATCTTTCATTCAATAACTGAAGCATTAAGGACTTGAGAATCACAAGCATATTACAAAGGTATGAAACCCATCACACTGGACTAGAGCACTAAAAGATTTGTTATAACACCACATATTACTCTTGACTCACATTGAGCTTGATTTTGCTTCTAGAAGGCCTAATGACAGGACACCTGGGTGGTTCAGTGGTTGAGCGTCTGTCTTTGGCTCAGGGTGTGACCCTGGGGTCCTGGGATCCAGTCCTGCATCAGGCTCCCCACAGGTAGCCTGCTTCTCCCTCTGCCTATGTTTCTGCCTCTCTGTGTCTCTCATGAATAAGTAAATCTTTTTTTTTCTAAAAAAAAAAGGTCTAATGACTACTTATATAACCAGACAACATGAACTAGAATCTAAGTTGTAAGATAGGTTACACAAAACATAAAAACCCCAAGTGACTTGGGATATTCATGTCTTGTGTCTAATCATTAACTTACAGACTAATTTTTTTCTCATAAAATGTATAAATTTTCTATTGCTAACTGGTCTAGATAAGTTCCAAAAGCTCATAATTCAAGTTCATGAGTTCGATCCCTACCAACCATTTCTAAAATATTACATAATGCTACAGCAGGTACCATTTGTTAAAAGACATCTTGGTGACTATTTTCACATTTTTTGTATGATCTAGAGCTTCTTAGCAAAGAGTATTGGCAAGTTTGATTAAAGGATGATTGAACGGCAAATATCCCTTAGAAGTTAGAGATAGGAAATTGTTCTGGAAAGATTTAGAGATGTATTTTATCTGAAGCTATTTGCTCATGAAATAAAGCCTAAAGACATCTTTCCACTCTCTCTCAGAGTCATTTGCTTGCATAACAGAATAAAAGTCTTTCTTTCTGTGGAGGTAAGGCAGGGTAGATGTGCCAGATTCCCTATGTAAGCACCAACTTTCATGATGTTAGGATTCCTCTCACATGGTACAACAGTGCTGCATGTGTAGAAGGATATCTGGTCCTAATCATAAAACTCCACAGGGACTAGGGCTTGGGAAAGTAGGACTAAGATGTTGTGTAATAAACAATCTACTCTGTGATCCAGAGATCTCATATGTCCTAACAGCATATGATACACATATAAACTTAACACCATCTATCACACAAAGGAAATATCACTTATGACTCCCAAAGGCATCGCTGCTTTCTGGCCCAGTTATCTTGAAAGCACAGTTTATTGGACACGTTGCAGAGAACCGGTTAAGAGGAGTATAGAGATAAGAAATAGGAAGTGACAAAATAAGAAGTGGAACTATGAGGATTCAATACTATCTTGAATTTTTTTCCTATATGCTTTATTATTATCTAATAATCCTGTAACTTAAACCCTTTATCATGTGAACAGTTAAGAGGCTAATGAGGAAATGTCAGCTTACATGAGGCGAGGCTGAGTTGTTTCATTTTTAGAGGGAAGAAATTTGTTCTGATCACTTAAATTATTCTTTTCCTTTTTTAAAAAAGAACCCTTACTAAGATTTGAAAGAAAAAAGAAAGAAACTGGCCATTGTATAGGGTGAGGTTTCTCATTCATGATTCACTGCCAAATTCAGTATCTAACAATTATATAGGAAGTTGAAGATAGGAACAATTTGCTGAAATGTGGGGGAAAGAAGTTACTTTCATTAGGAACATCTGGTTAGTAATAAACACAAAGTGAGAATTATATGAAATATACACTATTTTAAACAGAAAGCACAAAGCACCTATCCAAAATTGGATGTATAGGCCATGCTATATCACTGAACTCTGACACTATGCTGAGCCTAGGAGTTCAACTGTCTTTTAAAAAAGATGTTACAGCATATTTTTCAGGAATATCTAATAGATTTTATTTTGTATTTAAATCATCGCAGAATTCCTCACAAAAATCTCAACAATAAACAGAATATATAATGCTAGATAAAATGTGAGGATACTGCTTTCCTCACATAGTAGGTATGCAATGCCATCAAATCTGTTTGTCAGAAAAAGGCTTAAAATATAAAAATTGTTTTTTATGAATCCAGATTGAATCTTGTCAAAAAATCATCCCAATTAAGCTTGACCTAGCACCTATAAATATGTACTAATTAGTAAATTACAAAGCAGACACTGAGGGCTCTTCGTCAATGTCACGGGTAGACTTCAGAAATTGATGCAAGTTGACTTTACTTTTCTTCTTCCCTTTTGTCTAATTTGAGGCAGGCTTGATAAATAACTTTCTAATAGCTTCCCTGGGAATCAGTTATTTGCAGGCACAAAAACAGTAACACCAAAATCAGTGATTGTTCCAAAATATCAGTTCTCTCTCCCTCAAAAAAATATTCAACTTAATGTGTAGAAGAAGTAAGTCTATTGAAATTGATTAAAAATTTTAAATATTATTTGGGCATAAGGGTGATTCTCTAAGGAATGAATATATAACATTTATAATTTAAGTGTTCTTTGTAATCTTATGAAAGGAATTTCAGATGATGAGACTGAGTTTAAAGTAAATGAGCTTATACAAATTTAAAACATGTCAAATTTACATGGAATGCAACTTAAAAGGAACAACTTTTTTTTTTTTTTTTTGCAGGGTGCATAGTGTTTTTTTTTGTTTTTTGTTTTTTGTTTGTTTTTTTTTTGTATTAGGAAAATAGCTCTATTTTTCATCACAAGCCTCAGTTCTGAGAAAGTTTAAACAAAGAATGAAGAATCAACTGGAAAGAGAGATATTCCTGGCTCTAATACATTGTACATTGATTTATTTTAAGCAAAGAAAAATGTAAATATAGAGATTTTCTAATCTATTTAACAGCATGTTTTCCCTCATTCAAATGCAAATGATCTCCATATGTTCTGACTTCGCACTCGTAATAAAAATTATGATAGCTTAGTGACCCTACCAGCGGGCCTGATTCACTAATTTCAGAGGCTAGGAGAAAAGCAGGAGCATGTAGTAGAGCGCTTCTGATCCTCTGTAATCAGTCATGTCAATAGAACGCACCTGGTGTATCACCTACTAACTGACTCCTCTTCTGACTTTCAGTGCAAGGCCCAGCACTCCATCACAAGCCTACATGAGATAACAGAAAATGACAGAGGCAAACAAAACTCTTGTTTCAAGATGAGAAGTGCTGAAATGCTAGAGACAACATTCTTAGGTGTCCCTAACACAGAATCGCTCCCACGGTTTCATTGTTGTTATTTTGTTCAACAGTATTTACCAAGTTCTTTAGGCCCTGGGGAAGCTCTGTCTGCTTTGATTGAGACTTCATGCAAGAATTGCTCTGCCAAAAGATATAACCATATGACTAGTAGCTCCTATAGAATATTTTCTAATAGGGGACAGTCCGCTTTCAGATCTAGTGTTTTTATTTTTTCATACAAAAAAAAATCTTAAATATATTTATAGCTTATCTTCTGACTTTTGGAACTTCATTTACATAACATTTAAATCAATCAGCAGGTGAATAAAATATAAATTTTTTATAGATATTAGGAAGAATGTCAACAAAACACTTAACAGGGCTTTGTTTAGAACAAAAAAGGCAATGGCATTCATTTGGCATTTCTTCTAACAACGTCCTTGTAGAACAGCACAAGCCTCAGAGGTCAAATGGAGCCAGAAGACCGAATTTCTAGTCCTGATTCTCCTCTTTATTAGCTGACTCAGCTTGGGAACATCATTAAACTTCCTGAAACTTAGAATTTCAATACCCACACCTTGTCTAGTTCATGAAGTAAGAACCAAGGGAATAATATGCTCCAGATTATTTTTTAAAACTTTAGAGAATGATACACATGTAAAACCTATCAGGACAGCTTGGTCAATATAAGGTTATAATATAATACAAACTTCTATACTTATAAGTTTTTTAAAAGTTGAGATCTTCTCTATTTTCCTGAAGGTACTTAGTAAGGGGAGAAAAGAAAGAAGAATTATAGAGATTTAATCTTAACATCTAAGTAATAATTATGTTGGAATTCAGGTATCAGATGTGCTTAATGATCACAGAGTGGTCAAAGAAAGAACGAGTAGAAATAAACAAGCATGACACAGAAAAATGAGCCAGGGCTTAGGACAAGTGGTTCCTTTGGCAGAGGGACACATCTCTGGCCCAGGTTCACACACTCACCCTTAAGTCTGAGGGAAAAGGGGTAATATAATTACAGATAAAACCTTGTGATGTTTCTTTACTAAACACAAAGTGTCACTGTGGCTTCAAATGTAACAGGCAGTGGCATGAGTGCATCAAAACCAAACATGCACCATTTGCAGACATCAAAACCAGAACAAGCACACTGGTGCCCTAACCCGGGGTAACAAACTCCTCCACAGATATGAAAATGAGAATCCAGGACAGGAAGAGTGGAAAATGGAATTTTTTTTTTATTCTGGGGGGTCCAGGAATAATAGGAGAGAAGATACTTGCAGAGGGTACTATTTGGGTAGGAGCAGAGCCAGAAAAATTGGCTCTCTTAACTACTATAGCCTAAATTTTACTCTCATGCAAATAGGCTTTAAGAATGTTGCCAATAAATAGAAACATTAAATAAAGAAGAAACATTTGGAAGATACAGTATATGTCTGCCCCAAAGGTATTATTTATTACTTATAAGAGTAAACACAGCCAGTGCTACATATCATATATTATTCCTAATAAACACTCAAAATAACTTTTAACAAAATATTTTATGATTAATTTACTAATCTGACTCTAACATCTAATATTTAATGCTTACTTACTAAGAGCCAAAGATTGTGTTAAATGTTTTCTTATGAAGGGCACCTGGGTGGCTTAGTCAGTCAAGATCTTGACTCTTGGCTCAGGTCATTATCTCAGGCCCACGGCATCAAGCCTCCGACCAGCTCCTCGCTCAGCATGGAGTGTGAGTCTCTACTCTCTAGCCCTCCCCACACTCACATTCTCTCTCTATCTCTCACAAATAAATAAATAAATCTTTAAATGCTTTCACATAGATTATATTATTTAGGTCTCCCAACAAATCTACAAAGTGCTTTTACCCTCCCAATAATGCTATTTCACAGTTGAATAAGTAAGGCCTGGAGAGCTTCAGTAACTTTGCCTAGGTCAAACAGCCAGTGAAGGAGCCCAGGTCCAGAGAGTAGTAGCAGTCTGACTCATGCTGCACACCAGAATGAAGACATGGCAAGCTTTACTCCACACAGCTAGGGGGTGAAGACAAGTAAGTAAGGTCTGCCGGATTACTGTGCCAGGAAGACATCTACAGCTAGAACAAGTCCACGGATGCTGGATAAGGTCAGGTGCACACCAGGTATATTCTATGCCATATTTATTGGCTCCAGCTACATTTTGCAATTTATATCTAAATAAAACTCTATGAAAAAATAAATAAATAAATAAAACTCTATGGAGCTAAAAACATTATTCTTGGAATAAGATCTGAGGACAAAACCCAAACTTTGCTTTTTAACCAGTACGTAAACTTTAAAAGTGACAACCCTTCTGAAACGGTTTATTAATACGCAAAAGAGGAGATGAGGAGTAATGATGATCATTACTTTGATGAACTGTTATAAGATTTAAGTGAAATAATAGGGCTGAAGCAGTTAGGAAAATCCTAGCAGCATAGTCGGTGATAAAAGTGGCAACACACTGTTTCATCACGTACAGCTGTTTCTTGTCAGAAAATAAAAATTGTATAATACCAAGTGACTTAAAGCATTCACTGTAAAAAGTATTCTATGTTGTTTTAATGTAATAGGTAGCCACTAACTCTTATCAAGAACTGGCAATGCTCATACTTGCTTATATACAAAATATATAATATTAACAATTTCAACAAAGAGCAATGACATGTATAGAAGTAATCAAAACATGTATAGAAGTAATCAAAATATAAATGTATATGTATAGAAATAACCAAATATGTATAGAAGTATATGTATAGAACACGTATAAAAGTAATCAAAATATGGGCAGCCCGGGTGGCTCAGCGGTTTAGCGTCACCCTCAGCCCAGGTTGTGATCCTGGAGACCCGGGATTGAGTCCTACGTCAGCTCCCTGCATGGAGACTGCTTCTCCTTCTGCCTCTCTCTGTGTCTCTCATAAATAAATAAATAAAATCTTTTAAAAAATAAATCAAAATATAAATTACAACATAAAGTATAGCCATGAGGGACAGCTGTGGGCAGAAGAAAGTAAAAAGAACTTGGAAAAGGAAATGATAGATTCAGATCTTTTTCATTTTTTTGTTTCAGTCTTATCAGTAGAGTTTATAATGTCCAATTTGAAAAAAAATCATGCAAGTCTATTAATTTTCAAGTATTTTTGATAATCAGAGTAGTTGGACCATGGATGAATAGATCATTGCTACACCCAATTTAGTGACAAATTTCAATATCTCTTTTTTTAAAGATTTTATTTATTCATGAGTGACAGAGAGAGAGGCAGAGACATAGGCAGACGGAGAAGCAGACTCCCTGGGGAAAGCCCGATGTGGGACTGCATCCCAGGACAGACACTCACCCACTGAGCCACCCATGAGTCCCAAATTTCAATCTCTAATGTCTGGATTTCATTCTACTACCTTGCCTTTTGGTTCTCCTGAACTTGAATCAACAGTCTAAAGTAATACAATGCTCAAGAAGCAAGGCACCAGGAGTGAGAAAGAATAGAGAAAAAAGATGAAGGAGGGAGAGAAAGGAAGGAGGAGAAGAAGGGTGGAAAAGGTGAAGAGAGGAGTAGGGGGAAGGGGAAAGAGAAACAGGGAGAAAAGGGTAGTTGTGAGGCAAAGAGGGAAGGAAGGAGAAAATAGTCTGGAAACTTCATACATTAAATAATCAGGTTTAATAATAATCAGAACAAGAAATGATCACTAAGGGGCACCTGGGTGGCTCAGTCAGTTAAGTGTCTGACTTAGGCTCAGGTTATAAGCTCAGGGTCCTGGGATCAAGCCCCAAGACAGGCTCTACTCTCAGTGGGGAGTCTGCTTCTCTCTCTTCCCTTGCCCCTACTTGTGCTCTCTCTCAAATAAATAAATATAATCTTTAAAAAAAAAATTACCGCTAAGCTTACTGTCCCTAGAAATCCCTATTGGGAGGCTACTCTAGTCCAGCAGTTCTCTAAGTGTCATCCACAGACTATCAGCATCATCTGAGAACTTGTTAGCAATACAGATTATGAGGCCCCACCCAAACAGTACATCAGAAACTCTAAGGGTGGAGCCCAGCAATTTGTGCTTTAAAAAGTCTTCTAGGTGACCTTCACGCACACTAACCCCTAAAACTGTATTCGTTTTTGCTTTTCTAATGAATTCCAAGATCAAGCTTTTTAAACATTCGCAGTCTTTAATACTCCATATTTAAGCAACTAATCCTACATTCTATCAAGGTTCAAAAATATCCTATAATCCATTCTAAAGCTTGAAATTTCACAGCTGTTATATATGGGGAGTATGTGATACTCTAAGCTCCCACATAATCTATTTCTATCTAGGAAGTCATGAAACAGTTTTAGATTCCAAAGTAGCAGAAATGACCAGAGCTTAGAGAAATTGCTATAGGGGTAGAAGGATATAAGATCTTGCTAATAACACAGAATTTGAGGTACTTCTTCAACATATGGATTAATATGGCAAGAAAAACAGGCAATCCGTAGGACTATATAGCAGTCTAATTAATGTGTATGTCATTTCAGTACTAAGAACACTTATAGCTCTTTTGTTAAACTGCAAAAGTCTCTTCTATTAGTAAATTTCTCCACCCTCAAACCTATTCCAAAGATAATATTCTGATCAGAGGCACATTTTCTATGTACTATAAAATACAAGAAGGAATAGAACAAATACTATAAAATAAAAATAGTGATTCAAAGATGGATCTCTAGCTACATTTAGTAAGCCACAAAAACAAAACAGAAGACCAATAGCAAGCAGTAGAGCCACATGGGATAGAATTTAAGTGGTAGACTAAACATACACATCTCTTCTCCTATCCCAAATCTCACTGAAATTAGGAAAAACCATATTTTATAAGTTCATACCAACGTTGTTGGAAAATTTTTATCTATAAATAATAAGAAATTTGGGGAGGGGGAACAATCTTTAAAGTAGATGGATCAACTAATGAAGAAACAGAGGAAATCAAAGCCCAAACTTATACAGGAAAAATATACTATAAGAAAGATCATGAGGTGCCTGGGTAGCTCAGCTGGTTAAGAGTCTGCCTTAGGCTCAGGTCATGATCCCAGAGTGCTGGGATTGAGCCCCATATTGGGTTCCTATTCTGGGCAGGGGAGGGTCTGCTTCTCCCTTTCCCTCTGCCCCTCCTCCCTGCTTGTGTTCTCTCTCTCTGTCTCATATAAATAAATAAAATCTTTTAAAAAAGAAAGATCAAATCTCTTTAAGGAAACTCCAGATAAAGCTCTACAAGAAACATGCCACTCCCAGAGTCAACCAATCCACAGACTCAAGAAGCAATAACAAGGATAATTATGAAAGGACCACTGTATGAACAGCTGGCAGAGTTTGATGCCTTCTCCCATGCCTTTGTTTATTCTGTGACTAGCAGCCACAGAATTCATCACTAGAATTAAGTCCTGAAACCCACTTTCTAAATAAAGTTAACCATCTGCCTTGAGAAGGCTCCTAGCCAGAATATAGAGAGAACCACCATAGAGCTTCAGACATTCAGAAGCTCCTAAAGACAACAGAGGAGAAATAAAGAAAAGAACTATCTGATGCCAACATTCACAGGAAAGCAAAACCTTCATGCAATCCTTACACATACTGCATCATGCAACAAGTATTTCCTCCGCACCCACTAGATAACATAGTTCAGCGTCCCTGGAGATACCCTGATGAAAAAGCAGTCAAGTTCCCACCCTAGTTATGTTTCCATTCTAGTAAGGAAGAACAAAAACAAACCAGCCAACCTATACCAATCACCAGGCAGTGTTATGTGCTATGAAACAAACAAACAAAAAATAACAGGGAAGGAAAAGCAGAAAATGAATGACAGTGGATTATAATTACATAAAGAGTAATTCTTTTCTTTGGTTGGAGACCCAATTAAAGTGATACCTAAAGAGAGAGTTTGAGGCTGAGGAAACAGAAAGTACAAGAGCCCTGACATGGGAACTTAATTTCTAAACACAAGAAGGCTGGTATGAACGGAACACAAGGGTCAAAAACAAAAATGATAGAAAACAAACTCAGAAAAGTAAACGAGAGTTTGACAATGTAAGACCATTCTGGTTAGGCTAAAGAGTTTGGATTTTATTGTCAGTATATTAGAAAGCCACTAGAAAAGTTTTGTGTTATTTTGTAAGAAGTGATATGACTTTATTTATGTTCTAAAAAATTCTCTGAGGCTGCTGAGTAGTTAATAAACAGAGTGCAGAGAATGGAAGCCAGGAGACCATATTGGAGGTGCTCCCCTAGAACAGGTGAAAGATGATGGTGACCTGGATTGGGGATGTAACTGGGGAGCAGTGAGAGGTGGTCAAATACCTTGTGTGAAGGTAGAGATAGAAGTTGCAGAACTGCTCCTGCACTGGGTGTAGAATGTAGGAGGAAGGGAGGATACAAGGATGAATCTGAGGTTGACATGAGTAACAGAGTGAATCGTATCATCACTTCTGATATGGGGGCTCTAGGAAGGAAGCAGACCTGCCCTGTGGCAGGAGTTCAGTTTGGGATTTGTTCTGAGTGAGAGGCCTATTAGACATCTGAGTTGAAGGTACTGAGTAGGCAGCTGGATTCATGAGACTGAAGTTAAAAGCAGAAGCGCTGGATGGAGAGTTCTGACCCCAGGAAATTCTAAAAAGGAGCACTGATGTTAGAAAAGTAGAGCATTTAGGCACTCCCAAACCCAGAAAGCATGCTTTTTGTATGCATCACCTGGCTAAATCTCCTGCTCTTTCTCTTCAACCACGAGAGGCAGGTTCATAAATAGAAATATTAAAAGAATAAAACCAAAGTGCTATTTAGACCCTAATGACAAATATAAACATAAAACCAAATACCAACAAATACATGAGGAATAATAACAGCAAGAAAGTGAGGCAAGCAAACATATTACTCGAAATAGACTAATTGTTGAAAGACATAACATAGAACTATTAATGGCTTAGTAAAGTTTATTTTTCCCATACATCACAGTCCATTGCAGGCTGGTAGGAGGTGAGATAGAAATGGAGATTTTTGTCCACAGTCATTCAGAGATCCAGTATCCTATATCTAGCAGCTCTGCCAACCTGTATGACTCAGAGTCTTCCACTGGATTCTTTGTATCCTGCCAGCAATCAAGTGATGAGAACATGGAGAAGGCACGCTGTCTCTTCTTCACATCCTCCCTGGAGAGTATTTTAGGAGCAAGGCCCAGAAATGATATAAATGACTTTTCTCTCATTTTACTGGCCAAAATCCAGTATGGCCTATTTAACTACAGGGGAGGCTGAAGTAAAAGAAGTGAAATGGGGTTTCAAGATGCATGACTTACCTCTGCCACACCAACCCAACAGCAGAAAAAAACAGTTCTCAAATAAATAAAAGAAGTAGAAAAAATTTTTGAAATTGAAATAATTAACTATCTTAAGGGATTTAATAAGATCCCACAATCCATAGGAAAAAGTAATCAGTATATATTAAAAAGAAAAAAAGAAATATTAAAAACATAATCACTCTAGGAGCGCCTGGGTGGGTCAGTCAGTGAAGCATCTGCCTTCAGCTCAGGTTATGATCTCAGGTCCTGGGATTGACCCCCACATTGGGCTTCCTGCTTAGCAGTGAGTCTGCAGCTCCCTCTCCCTCTGTGGTCTCTCTCAAGTATAATAAATAAATAAGTAAACATATTTAATAATAAAATATATAATCACTCTAAAGTAAAAAAATTATAAATAGGATAAGTAATAGAGAGTGACTGGTAAAGACTTCATGAGGTATAATTTCGGTCCTTGAGGTTTTCCCAGATTACAGAACAAACAGATAAATAGGTGAAGAGTATAAAAAAAAGAGTTAAGATAGAGAATGTAAATAGGAATTTCAACATAGTCTATTAAGATATTAGAGTACAAAATGTAATGGATAAGAGGAAATAATCCAACAAGAGAACAGGTATATTTTCAAGCTAAAGGAAAAGGCATACATCTTTAGATTGAAAATTCCCCTTGACCACAGAAGATTAACATAACCTTCCCTTGGATACATTGTGATTAAATATAAGAACTCCAAGAATGAGCAAATTTTTTTTTCAAATTTTTATTTATTTATGATAGTCACAGAGAGAGAGAGAGAGAGAGAGAGAGAGAGGCAGAGACACAGGCAGAGGGAGAAGCAGGCTCCATGCACCGGGAGCCCAACGTGGGATTCGATCCCGGGTCTCCAGGATCACGCCCTGGGCCAAAGGCAGGTGCCAAACCGTTGCGCCACCCAGGGATCCCGAATGAGCAAATTTTTAAATATTTCAGAGATAAAAACAAGTACTTACCAATAAAAGGGAATTAGATTGTTATTGATATCTTATCTCTAAGGAGATTTGCTAAAACAAATGTCATCACAGGACCACAGAGAAACATCTAAAATTCTAAAATCTTAAGCCTATCAAACTATCATTCAAATATAAAGATAAATAAATTTTTGCATATCTAATTGCTCATAAATTTAATACCTATAGGCATTTCCAGAAAACTAATGCACCAAAACAAAAGTAAAAATAACTCAGAGACATGGGCAACATGAAATAGCAGGAAGCAAAGAAAACAGATGACTTCTGTTTACACCTAAAAAGTATGTGTTGCAAAATTTGAAAATGGCAATCTGGATGTAACATCCAGTTATTTATAAGGAGATGATATAGAAAGGGAAAGTATCCTAAGGGTGAAATTTTGTGCAAGGGGATGTATTAGTATTAACTAAGTACGTCTAGACATTGATATAAAATATGAATACATATGTTTTCCAAAACTTTAAGGGTTACCCTGGAAAATAATAACAAGAAGTGAATTTTGAAATTCAGTGAAGGAAAAAAGATGAAACAACAATACCAACACAAAGATCTCAATCAATTTTAAAAAGGGGAAAAAAATGATAATATGGAAAATATGAAGAAAATCAAGGAAAAAAGTATAAAAATAAAAACAAACTGACGGAAATAATAAGTAAATATATAATAAGTAAATATACCAATTATGAATTACAACAAACATGAATGGGCTAAATTGTCTCCTACACTTATTATATCTTAAAAATTAGATTCTTTGAAAAATCTAGGACTGAGCAGTATGATGGAAGCTATAGACTCTCTGCAAGATAAACAATTGAAACTAAATACAAAATGTGAAATTCAAAGCTAGAAAAACATTTTCCAGATGTAAGCTTACATAAAGCATGCAAGTATGTCATTATTAACATCAGAAAAAACATATATACACATATAGATATGAAATGCAACTTGAAGTTAATCATGTATAAGAAATCATAACATTGAAAATAAAAAAATATTTTCTAAATGGTACATGCATCAAAGAGAAAATAAATATTGAAATTACATACCACTAGAAATGAAAGTAACTTTACTTACCAAAATCTGTGAAATTTGGCCAAAGATGCATTTGAAACAAAATAAGTAGATACACAGCCATACATAGTAGACCAAGAAAATAAGTCAACTAAGTAGTCATCTCAAGAAACCACACACGTGTGAAGAAATAATAAAGACATAAAGCAGATATTCACCAATTAAAAAGATCATTAGACTTTAATAAATTAAAAGTTCTCTGGAAAGAACACTAAAATATACAAATTTCTGAAAAATTTAAAGAACAAAGAGAAGCTAGAAAATGATAATAAAAGAATTCTTTTTATTAAGAGATAATAACTATGGATGTGAATGATGCAGGCTCAAAAGGATAGAACTCATTGTGAGGACTAAATAAGGTAGTAAATAAAAATAAAAATATAAGTTTATAAAATAAGTTTATAATTTAGTAACCAAATAAATTTAAATAAGTAATTAATCATTAAGTAAATAATGAATGAATGAATGTTAGCACTAAATATATTAATACGTATGAAGGGTTCAATCAGCACCTGGCACACAGCAATGCTACAAAAGTGTTTGCTATCATTATGACTTCATTTCACTCAAGCAGCTTTGTGGAGAAAATATTAGTGATATGAGTGGAAATGAGGCATTAATTAGGATGCTACTTTAACAATTCATGGAAAAATGACGATTGCTTGGATTACAGGGATAGAAGCAGAGGTGATGAGAAATGGCTAAATTTTATGTAGAGTTTGAAAATGAAACTGAAAGGATTCACTGAGAAACTCTATGTGGGATGTGAGATAAATAGGCAGGTCAGGGATGAATACAAGTTTTCAGGCCCAAGCAGGTGAATAAGTGAAATTGTTATTCACTGAGATCAGGGAAATCTAGAGACGGATCTTAAATATATTAAATTTGAGAATCCTATTGGAAATCCAAATGAAGATCTGACTGATTTTTACCTCACTGTAAACTGTTAGGAATGTGTTAGGAATGGTTTGTATGTGCTTGCAACACATACGGATGAAGACTTGAATGATTTGAATTTGGTAAGCAAGATGGCTTATAACCAGTATTCAAGTAACTGTCAGGATGCTTTTTGAGCAGAGGCCATTCTGTGCCCGTGACTAACCTGGGTTAGGTTTCTCATTGCCCTGATCAAATACTAGGATTGGTACATGTATACAACCCTCTGAGGTCTTTAGTTGGCTTGGATGTTACACCAACAGTAAGGAGTGCTATATTATCTCAATACTTTTGTTTCCTCTGCCATTAAACAAATCTTACATCCTTTCATTGTGTTTGCTTCTTTCTGTCTCATCATCCTAACCATAACCTATATGCATGTATCTATACATAGAAAAAGTGCAGAAAGGAATATAGCCATGCCATAAACAGGTAAGGATATAATTGAGGAAGATGTGATGAGAGTCTCTCTTAATTTTTCTCTATATAATTCTTTAATATTTGGCTTTCCCCCTATGTTTTACCACTTAAAAGATTGCTGTGCCATCAACAAAACTGTAATGTCAATTTTAAATGGTTAGAATATAAACCAAAATGTTAAAGTAAATCATATTTACTTCTAAGAGGTAAGATTATTTCTTATCCATATCTTAAAAATATTCTAGAATAAATATCATTAGTGTTATCATTATGTAAAAGAAAGAACATTTGAATGCAAGGATAAGAATCAGGAAACATAAGTCCAGATATTACTTCTGATCCGACCCAGTAATATGGAAGCCAATCTTGGCCTCTGCTGCTTTGTTTACAAAATAAGGAGTTTAAATGATCTTAGACCTCCATTAAAGTTTCATGTACTATGACTTCTTTCTCCTCCTTACTTAGAAAAATGAGCTAATGGTTTGCAAACTCTCTAAAACGAGGATCTTAAAAAAGAGAGAGAATTTTGTTCTCTATCAGTTAAAGCCACAACTATTTTTTGAATTAAGAGTATGAACGTTTAGTGTTTATTCTTTTCTCTTTCTCCCTCCATCCCTCTGCCTCCTTCTTTTCTTCCCATAAATACTTATTTGAGCACTTATTTGAATCAGGCACTGTGATAGCTTGAGAAAATAAAACAAAAATTGATAAGAATACCACAAACTCTGCCTGCATTAAACTCAGTGTTCAGTAAGCACTAAAGAGAAATTACAATAAAATGTGATTTAAAAACCAAAACAATCACCACCACCGAAAAAAATTCCTATTATTCATGTAAGGGTCACGTTCAATAGTTAAACCTCAATATGCTCAAGAAGCACAATGAAGCCTAGAGGACAAAAAAAAGAAGGCCATAGATGAACGCAAATGTTTTTGCCACGTTAGAAGAAAATTAGAGAAAGCTAAGAATTCTTCCAGGCCCCCCAGGTTGCCGTTTCCTGAGTCTACTCAGGATGAGGCTGGCATTTTGACTGTGATAACAAGCTTGACAAAGTATTTCCCCTTTAAATGTGGTAGTTTTCCTTGAAGATACAACCCAAAGTTGTGTTCGATATATTCTACACACAGTTTTACAGAACCATAGCCAACACTTGTACTCAAGGCTCTAAAAATTACTAAACCGTTTACAAAAGAAAATAAAACAGCAACAAACAACTGAACAAAAGTTCAGTTCAGAAGACCATTACACATTGATAGCAGACATCTTTACATGCACATTGATGGGTTGGTCTTAGCAGAAAGCAAGATCACATAGTTACAGCCTACATTTTACCACTTAATTTATTGAACTGAAATAAGTAAAGTCCTTTATTAATGTCTCTGACAATCAAAGGTGTTAGTTATTATGTTTTATAATATGATTAATGGTCAATGTATGTTTTCATTAAAATTAAAGAGATTTCTTTTCCCTAGCAATTAGCAAAAATGAGAGGATATTAGTTTGGATAATTTTTTAAATTGATGCAATAAATGCAGACATCCAAATAAATTATAGTTATTTTACTAGAAGATAGGTAATCTATATTCTCTGAAGCAGACATAATTGTTCTACAATTCTTTGAATTTTATATTATTATGGAATAAACCTTATATTGATGCGAACATGAACAAACTGTGGAACATTAATATATTTGCAGCATAATTAATTTGTAAATGATGCCAGAGGTAAGAATATTAACGTGTAAATGGACGTTATATGCCAATAATTTATTTAGCTTAGTAGCAGTTTTCATTTATAACACAAATATTTAACATTCACGTAAATCATTACTATTTGTTGTAGAAATTATATTTATAATTAAGCAACAAGTACATCTAAGACACTTAATTCACAATTTTCCAGTTGATAACATATATGGCCTACCTCTAGGTAATTATCATGCACCTCTCTTTTTTGACTATTACAACCAAAATTTGGCAATTTACTGAATATAAATTGCTTCAAATAAATAATAATCATATATGACTTGCTCCAGCTAAACGTTCTAATATTATCATTTATTCTTATGTATTTTTTAAAAATTAACCTGGTTAGGTATCTTCTGAGAAGGTAATGTTGGCAATGATTGACAGGCATTAGCATGCACAATGGGTATGTGTATTTCATTTAAATGTTTCCCACAAGAATCCTTAGCAATGTTGTGCAGAAATGCTAGTGTAGCCATTATTGTCTATTATAAACAGAGAGTAGAGATGGCATTCACTTCTTGAAGAAAATCAAATAGGCTAGTTTTCTGCTTATAAAAAAGGTGTAATAGGCTTATCTGAAACAAATACAACTAATTATGTTATTTTATATGCAATAATTCTCTATGGAAGTTGCATGTGAAGTAAGGCTTAATATTAAAAAACAAAGTCTACAATGTCTTGAATATAATTGTAATTTTTCCTATTCTTACATGACTAAATATTATATAATATTCTGTGATACTACAAGTAATTTAAGGTACAAATAAGAAAATATTCAATTCAATTTTAGGTACTCTTTGATCAAACCTTATTTTTATGATAATGATAGATAAATCTAGGTGTACTCAATACCTGAAATGTCACCAATGCATAATAATGCAATAATAATGCAAGTAAATTGGCAATATTTGTTTCAGTCTTTCAGTAAGAATAGGATGATTTTAGTTATTACTTAGAAACTCAGAATCAAAAATATGACATTCAATCCTTTCTGGCAATTTATTTAAGTTTTCTGTATCAATTTATCCAAGCTACAGTACCTAGTTATTTAATCAAACACTAATCAAGGTGTTTCTGTAAAGTGTTTTGTAGATGTGGTTAAGAACAGGAGATTACCCTTGGTAGTGTGGTAGGCCTCATCCAATCAGTTGGAAGGTCTTCTGAGCAAAGGTTTCCAGAGGTTTCCTGCCTCAAGACAGGAGTACCAACTCATTTCCAGACTACAGGCCTGCCCTACAGATTTCTGACTTGCCAACCCCCAAATTACACCAGCCATTTAAATTAAATAAATAAATATAACAGGTGTAAACAAGAGTAACAACTACAAAAGACATCAATTAAAAGTTATCTCAGATGGCCAAGAGAGCAAAGTTTGCATTAGGCAGTTGGAAAAGCTTGGAAGCATGTTTTCTGTATGTCCAAAACTCCATAAGTAGTCAAATATCACTAAACTTTAGGGTTTTAAATTTATTCATTCAACAAATACTCATTGGTTGTTTATAAGGTGCTGATCCCCTGCTGGCTGATAGATATAAAAATTGGACATCAAGACCCCTGCTCACATGGAATTTGCAACCTAGTGGGGAAAGACAGTTAATAGATATAATTAAATAATGGTTAATACCATTAAGACAATAGCATAATGGAAGGATTCAGAGTGGAGGAGCAAGATTGGAGAACTTCTACACAGGGGCAATAAAGGTTGAAAGATGGGAACACCTGGAAGCTTCGGGAAGTGAAAAGAGCAAACACCAAGGCTCTGTGATGGGAATGTGCTTTCAGTTTGGAGGACAAAAGGAAGCTAAAGTGGCTGCAGTATAGTACATAAGGGTCAGAGGTAAGAAATGACGTTCTAGAGAAAGACAAGATAGACCATGTAGATGTTTCAGGCCCTGGAAAGAAATTTGGGATTAATTCTAGGTACAAGGGAAGTCAGCCTAGGATTTTAAGTAGAGAAAAACCATGATCCAATTGATACTTCTAAAGAGAAGTATCTCTTTCTCTTCCTTATGGAATAAGTAGCAGAAAGTTCGGGAAGCAGAGAGATGAGTTAGGAGAGTATTTCAGTGTTCAAGGCATAAGATATTGAGGATAGCAGTGTGGATGCAGAAACATGAATAGGTCTAAGACTTAATGTTGGAGTCAATAGGACCCACTAATAAACTTGGGAATTCAAGAAGTTATCCAATGTGAACTCTAAGCTTACCCAAATTAGGATAAACTTCTAGCAAAACTGAGTATAAACAGAAGACTTGGATTCTACTACCAGGTTACCATCTGTGACACTTTGAACAATTATTCTAGTCTCTGGTCCTCAATTATGTCACCCATACAATGAAAGAGTTGACTAAGGTGAATTCTAAAGCCTTGCTGAGTCTTTACTTCTCATGAATCTATAGAAAGGTTATAACTGCAAGTACATTAAAAAAAAAAAAGGCCTTTTAAATATATCAACTTCTAGAGAAAACTAAATTCACCAGTCTGGTCCTTGATTTATTTTCAGAATATTTCTCTCACTAGCAGAGCAGACTATATTTAATAAAAGAAATAGTCAGTATACATCATTCTGCACCATCATTCATTACACTGTAAACACTCTCAAATTAGCATATAGGTGATGTGTGAATAACATCAGAAGGCTAACCCAGGGTAACTCTTCTGTGCTACAGTCCCCACAAAGAGCTACAAAGGCCATCATGGGTGACTTCCCACAATTGACTCTAAACATCAAAAAAATCCATTTATAATTTATTTCCTTTTACTTAAAAATCCAAATATTAAAAGCAGATCACCTTGGCCATCCTACAGAGTCCAACATTCACTCAAACCATCACAGATCCATATTGTGGACCTGCATTTGGAGTGGTCCCAGAAATAGTCTGTTTCATTGAGTCACTCAGAAACTATTTTCTGGGAGACATATGCTCTTCTTGTTCCTGGTTTACAGGTTGCCTATTTCTCTTAGAGACCAAAAAGGAACAACACAGCATTAAAAATAATAGCAGTTGTAGAGCTGTACCCAGTAGGATGTGGTTTTAAAGTTATACTGTTTTGAGACATATTAAGGATAACTACTTTCAGGAGAAAGAACGAAGAAGCACTAGAAATACTACCATATGAATAACTCTTAGTAGAGGCTAACCTTTTCCTGTCTCTTTTTGGGGGGAATCCCTTTACAAAAACATTTCATCCATGACTCTCAATTTCTTAACTCTACAAACAAATGTAACTCCCAGAACAAGCCTGTATATACAAGAGATTGGAAAATGGAGTCAAAGTATTTTTAACAGCATTATTTTCTCCTGTGAGAAACATTCATTGAGTAGAAATACATTTTTATTTCTATTTGTAAAGAAAAAGCAGCATGGAGTAAAGCCAGATGAAGATAAATGGAAATTGGAGGTAACTTACTCACATTTTTATCTGTAAAGACATGTTTAACTTAAAAAAATATTTTCTGAAAAAGATACTGAGTATATTATGTGACTAAAAGCAAGAACATTATAAACATTTGGAAAATATTATTGGAGAAGGACTCTAATATGCTATGAGTTTGGAGAATAAATTTATGTTGACATTTAAAGATTTCAAAGGTGGTAAAAATAACCGATTAATACAAGTAATCAATTTCAATACAGGATCTTTCCAGGAAGTTAGTTTTACAGAGACTGGAGCTTGGGAAGGGCCCGTTAAGTCAAGATAACTCATCAAACAGGTCTTCCCAGAGAAAGTAGCATCTACAGATTCTCTCCAGCTAATCAAATATAGTGTGGAAGTTGAGCCTCAGCATAAAGGGGGTTGAACCTTTCAGTTGCAATAATGCATCATAATTAAACATGCAAATAATTGCTGGGGTAATTGATAACTCCTTCACTGAGCTCAAAGTGTTTTATTTATTTTTTAAGATTTTATTTATTTGAGAGAGAGAGAGAGAGAGAGAGAGAGAGAGAGTAAGCAAGCACAGGCAAGTAAGCACAAGCCAGGGGAGTGGCAGAGGAAGAAACAGACTCCCTGCTGAGGAGGGAGCCTAACATAGGTCCCAATCCCAGGTAACTGGGATCACAATTCCACCAAAGGCAGACGTTCAACCCACTGAGCCCCCCAGGTGCCCCCTCAAAGTTTTCTAGAAAATATTTCAGCAATTCTTAGAATTCCATGTTAGGTTGATGATAAAGATTTTTCTCTATACATAAGCATACCAAAGATAGGTTTGGACACTTTATGAAGTGGAATTGAATGCTCAAAACTAGAACTGAGTAAATGATCCTGGAATCCTAACTACTATTTCCATGTGCTAGCCACAACATCATACAATATTCCCTGATAGCCTATCAAAAAGAAAAAAGGGAAAAAAAAAAAAGCTCTGCATTTTAAAGTAGGGAATTATAGGGGCACCTGGGTGTTCAGTTAGGCATCTGCCTTTGGCTTAGGTCATGGTCTCAGAGTCCTGGGATCAAGCCCTATGTCTGCCTACCTGCTCTGCAGACAGTCTGCTTCTCTCTCTTCCTCTGCTCCTCCCCTCCCTTGTTCTCTCTCTCTCTCTCTCTCTCTCTCTCTCATTTTCTCTGTCTCACTCTTGCACTTAATAAAGTATGGAATAATATGTTACAATAAAGTATGGAATTATATGTTACAATGATGAATGAGAAAAAGACCTGATATTGTAAAGAAAAAATAGAAATGACTCAATAATTCTTATTATGTGCTAGAAGATATGAACAATCTACAATGGAAGAATGTAAATGCCTCATACACAAAAAAGGTCAACCTCACTATTAATAGCAACTTAAAAATCAAATCGAAACAAGGTATGTTTTATTTATAAAACTGGCTAAAGTTTTTTTTTAATAATTTTGCCACATGTTGGCTAAAACAGCAGGTTATAAAACAGGCATCATTTGATCCCACTTTTGTTAGTAAGTAATTGAACATAGATTTAGATGGAGGCTAAAAGAGTTTAGATCAAAATGCTAATCTGACTTTATCTAGATAGTGGCACTTTCATTTAAATTTTATGTTTTTTTTCTTCGTTTTTCTAATTTTCCAAACTTCCTGGAATAAGAAGTTTTATGATGAAAAACAGTCATTAAAAGTTGAGTTAACAACAACAACAACAAAAAACCCACAAAAGTCAGGTCAACCAAAAAGCCTATTTTGCTATTGTGTCATTTATATTTATCCACACTCTTAGAATACAAATAAAGGACTTTTAATTACCAGAAGAGATATGCATTATAAGAGAGTAACTGCCATTTAAATATTTATCTCATTTGGTGAAGATCATCCCAATAGAAATCCCATCAGCTTTATGAAGATACAGGTTATAAAAAGTTTGACTGGGGCACCTGGGTGGCTCAGTCGCTTAAGCCTCTACCTTTGGTTCAGATCATGATCCCAGGGTGCTGGTATCAAGCCCCACCTCAAACTCCCAGCTCCAAGGGGAGCATGCTTCTCCTTGCCTCTGCCTCCTTCTCTCTCTCTGTCTGTCTCTCATGAATAAATAAGATCTTTAAAAAAAAATCTGGTCACTAAAACATATACTTAACAATTTTTAAGCATTAAAAATGCTGCAGCTAAATGTGATTCCAAAGATATTTGGGATTTAGAAATGTAATGACAAGCTAGTATCAATCACTTGGCCAGAGTAAAAATACAAACTGTTTGCTTGTTGGCTCTTACATCAGATGTCATTGTCTTATGCAGAGAATCCTCATTGCTTTTTTGATATGATAATAGAACTGTAAGAATTAGGCTTCAGATGATCTTAAGAAAATAAAGAAAAATGCTATTAGGCAAACTAAATAAAAAAATAGGAGACATGATTAAATTACAGGAGGGACTATCTTAAAGTTTTTAAACACTGTAGGCAAATAGATATTGAGGTTTCCAAATTAATTATATCTTCAGTAACTTAGCCTTAGCTTTACTTCGAATTATTGTTTAAAAGTTTGCTCCAGTTGCTACATGCAATACAAAAACAAAACTTTAAAAATACTGTATTCATACTGACTGCTTCCTTGATTAGTCCTAATAAATTAAATTTTAATATATGCATAGAAGCTCTCCAATAGGATGGATGAGAGTTGTGTTATTAAAAAAAAATAACGCACCTTTATCTAAAGCAAATTATTCAGACACACACACATCTCAAAACTGAAATGTTCTAATAAAGTATTTTATATTTCCCTGGAAAGCATAGGAATGTAAAATAAAATAATGTTATCATTAGGTCAAATACAAGGTTGGAACACAAAATCACATAAAAATTATGTAATCATACATTAAAGTATATGTGAGAGTGTGTGTGTGTGTTTGTGAAGGACTACATGAAACATACCATCATGTTAATAGGTTGGGATCATAGATATTGTGGAGATCTTTGTTTTTCAATGCATGAACTTCTTCATGGAATATGTAATGAACATGTATTTTAAGTTTGAATTTCAATTCTAATTACTTAACATACAAGTTTCACATGTATAATATAGTAATTCAATACTACTATACATCACCCTGTGCTAATCACAAGTGCATTCCTTAATCTCTATCATCTATTTAACCAATCCCTTCACTCTTTTCCCCCCAGAAACCATCAGTTTCTTCTCTATAATTGAGTCTATTTCTTGATTAATCTCATTCTCATTTTCCCCCTTGTTTTATTTCTTAAATTCCACAAAAGAGTGTAATCATATTGTGTTTGTCTTTCTCTGATTTCTTTTGCTTAGCATTATACTCTCTCAGCTTCATCCATGTTGTTGTAAATGGCGAGATTTCATTCCTTTTGATGGCTGAGTTATATTCCATTGTATGTATACACCACAACTTCTTATCCACTCATCAATCCATGGACACTTGGGTTTCTTCCTTATCTTGACTATTGTAAATAATAGCAATAAACATGGGGGTAGAGATATCCTTTTTAATTAGTATTCTTCTATTCTTTGGAGAAATATCCAGTAGTGGAATTACTAGACCCTACAGTTTTAAGTTTTTGAGGACTCTCCATACTGTTTCCACAGTAGCTACACCAGCTTGCATTCCCACCAACAGCATCTGAGGATTCCTTTTTCTCCACATCCTTGCCAACAACTCTTATTTGTTGTGTTGTTTATTTTAGCCATTCTGACAGGTATGGGGTGATATCTCACTGTAGTTTTGCTTTGCATTTCCCTGATAGTAAGTGATGATGATCACCTTTTCATGTGTCTGTTGGCAATCTGTATGTCTTCTTTGGAAAATTGTCTATTCGCGTCTTCTGCCTATTTTTTTAACGTTTTTATTTAAATTCTAGTTAGTTAACATACAGTGTAATATTGGTTGCAAGTAGAATTCAGTGATTCATCACTTACATATACCACCCAGTGCTCATCACAAGTGCCCTCCTTAATACCCATCACCCATTTAACCCATTCCTATCACTTCCCCTCCAGCAACCATCAGTTTGTTCTCTATAGTTAAAAGGATCTTAGGTTTGCTTCCTTCTTTTTTTCCTTCCCTATTAACCTGTTTTGTTCCTTAAATTCAACATATAAGTGAAATCATATGGTATTTATCTTTCTCTGAATGACTTATTTTGTTTACTGTAATATACTCTAGCTCCATCCAAGTCATTGCAAATGGCAAGATTTCATTCTTTTTGATGCCCGAGTAATAGTCCATTGTATACATAGGCCACATCTTCTGTATCCATTCTTCGGTTGATGGATATTTAGGCTCTTTCCATAACTTGGCTACTACTAATAATGCTGCTATAAACTTCAGGGTGAATGTATCCTTTTGGATCAGTATTTTCATATGCTTTGGGTAAATACCTAGTATGGCAATTGCTGGGTCATAGGGTAGTTCTATTTTTAACCTTTTGAGGAACCTTCATACTATTTTCCAGAGTGACTTTACCAGTTTGCATACCCACCAACATTGTAGGAGGGTATCTTTCTCCACATCCTTGCCATCATCTGCTGCTTCCTGGGCTCTTAATTTTAACTATTCTGACAGGTGTGAGGTGGTAGCTCATCATGGTTTTTTTAAAATATTTTATTTATTTGAGAGAGAGAGAGAGTGTGTGAGAGAGCACAAGCAGGGTAGGGGAGAGAAGCAGGCTCCTTGCTGAGCAGGGAGCCTGACATGGGGCTTGGGATCATGACTTGAGCAGAAGGCAGATTTCCAACTGACTGAGCCACCGAGGCACCCCAGCTCATCATAGTTTTGATTTGCATTTTCTTGGATGAAGACTGATGTTGAGCTTCCTTTCATATGTCTGTAAGCCAGTCTTCTTTGGAAAAATGTCTATCCATATCTTTCTTCTGACTACATATTAACTGGATTGTTTTTTGAGTGTTGAGTTTGAGAAGACCTTTATAGATTTTAGATACTCTTTATTAGATTTGTCATATGCAAATATCCTCTCCCATTCCATAGGTTGCCTTTTAGTTTTGTTGATTGTTTCCTATGCTGTGCAGAACCTTTTTATTTTGATGTAGTCACAATAGTTTATTTTTGCTTTATTTCCCTTGCCTCAGGAGACATACTTAAAAAATAGTTGCTTTGACCAATATCAAAGGAGTTACTGTCTGTGTTCTCTTCTAGAACTTTGATGGATTCTCATCTCCCCTTTAGGCCTTTTTTTTTTTTTTTTCATGATCAGACTATTATATTTAGCAATCAACAGCATGGGTGCAAAAAAAAAAAAAAAAAACTACATTAAAACCCTTTGTTGGAATGCTTTACACTTTCCACAGAACAGAAACTAAAATAACCTGTTATACAATTAGTCACAAATACAGTCCTCGAGTGTTTTGCCCATACACATGAGTATTGTCTAAAACATGTCTTCTTTGTAGCAGCTAGGCCCTGCCACCACTGTGCTTGGCTGAGTTCACAAATCTGTTGTAACCTGTAGCTTTTCTGTCACTTCTCTGCTCTCCTCTCCTGCTAAGATTTGTTTCCTGGCAGTAATTAAAACCTTCTGCCACTGCCATAGCTGCTCCTGCTACTGGAACCACCATAGCCACCTTGGTTTCGTGGTTTAGCAAAGTATTGGCCTCTACCACCATAGGGGCCAGAGCTTCTGCTTCCAAAATTTCCTCCTTTCATGGGTCCAAAATTTGAGGATTGATTGCTGTAATTGCCAAAATCGTTCTAACTTCCCCCACCTCCAAAGTTGCTTCCATCATTACCAAATCCGTTAATGCCATCCCCACTGACACCGTCCACCACAACCTCGACTGCCACTGAAGCCACCTCGACCACTGAAGTTCCCTCCATGACCAAAGTTGTCATTCCCACCAAAACCACCTCCATGACCACCACCAAAGTTTCCAGAACAACTCCGGCCTCTTTGGCTAGATGAAGCACTAGCCATCTCTTGCTTCGATAGGGCTTTCCTTACTTCACAGTTGTGGGCATTCACAGTACGGTATTTTTGAATGACAATCTTGTCTACAGAGTCATGGGTGTCAAAGGTCACAAAAGCAAAACCTCTCTTTTTGCCACTGCCTCAGTCAGTCATGATCTCAGTCACTTCAATTTTCCCATACTGTTCAAAATAATCTCTTAGATGATATTCTTTGGTGTCTTCTTTAATGCCACCAACAAAAATCTTTTTCACAGTTAAGTGGGCACCAGGTCTTTGAGAATCTTCTCGGGAGACATCCCTCTTTGGTTCCACAACTCTTCTGTCCACCTTGTGCGGCGAGGGTTCATGGTTGAGTTTATCTCCTCTATGGTGGCCTACGTGACAAACCCAAAGCCTCTGGAGTGCTTGGTGTTGGGGTCTCTCATTACCACGCAGCCCGTAAGCGTCCCCCATTGCTCAAAATGGCTCCTCAGACTCTCATCGGTTGTTTCGAAGCTCAAACCTCCAATGAAGAGCTTCCACAGCTGCTCAGGCTCTTTGGGGGAAGACTGACTTAGACATGACGGTGGTGGGAGGGGAGACTTTAATGATGCTTACTCGGGGGCGTCCAGGGGCAGAAAGGCTCATTTAGGTCTTTAATCTTTGATTAGGTCTTTTGAATTTGTTTTTGTGTATGGTGTAAGAGAGTGGTGTAGTTTCATTCTTTTGCATGTTGCCGTCCAGTCTTCCCAGCACCATTTCCTAATGAAACAATCCTTTTCTCATTGGATATTCTTTACTGCTTTGTTGCATATTAATTGAACACATGGTTGTGGGTGTATTTCTGGGTTTTCTATTCTGTTCATTGATTGAACTATATGTATAATTTTGTGCCAGTACCATTCTGTATTGATCACTACAGCTTTGTGATATATCTTAAAGTCCAGAATTGTGATGCCTCCAGCTTTGCTTTTCTTTTTCAAGATTGCTTTATAGCTATTCTAGGTCTTTTGTGGTTCTAAACAAATTTTAAGATTGTTTGTTCTACTTTTGTGAAAAATGGTGTTAGTATTTGATACAGATTTTTTAAAAGATTTTTTTTATTTATTCATGAGAGACACAGGCAGAGAGAGAGAAGCAGGCTCCATGCAAGGAGTCTGACGTGGGACTCCATCCTGGGTCTCCAGGATCATGCCCTGGGCTGAAGGTGGCGCTAAACCGCTGAGCCACTGGGGCTGCCCAGTATTTAATACAGATTACATTAAATGTGTAGGCTGTTTTGGGTAGTATAGACATTTAACAATATTTTGTTCTTCCAATGCATCAGCATGGTATATTTTCCATTTCTTTGTGTTGTCTTGAATTTCCTTCATCAGTGTTTTACAGTTTTTAGAGTGCAGTTTACAGAGTACGTTTTACCTCTTTGGTTAAGTTTATTCCTACATACCTTATAATTTGGGGTGCAGTTGTAAATGGGATCGATTCCTTGATTTCTCTTTCTGCTGCTTCCTTATTGGGGTATAGAAGTGTAACACTAATTTTGTAACATGCAACTTTACTGAACTCGCTTATCAGCTCTAGCAGTTTTTTGGTGGAGTCTTTAGGGTTTTCTATATAGAGTGTTATGTCATCAACAAATAGTGAAAATTTTACTTCTTCCTTACAGATTTGGGTATCTTTTATGTCTCTTTCTTGTCTGATTGCTGTGGCTAGGACTTTTAGTACTACATTGTACAAAAGTGGTGAGAGTTGACACACCTTTTTCCTGACCCTACAGAAAAAGCTCTCATTTTTTCCAATAGAGGATGATGTTAGCTGTGGGTTTTTCATATATGGCCTTTATTATGTTGAGGTATGTTCTCTCTAGATCTACTTTGTTGAAGGTTCTATCATGAATGGATGCTGTACTTTGTCAAATGCCTTTTCTGCTTCTTTTGAAATGATCATATAGTTTTTATCCTTTCGCTTATTGATGTGATGTATCACGTTGATTGATTTGCAAATATTGAACCATCCTTGCAACCCAGGGGTAAATCCCATGTGATTGTGAATAATTTTTTTTAATGTACTGTTGAATTCAGTTTGCAAGTATCTTGTTGAGAAGCTTTGCATCTATGTTTATTACAGATGATGACTTATAGTTCTCTTTAGTGGTGTCTTTATCTGATTTTAGTATCAGGGTAATACTGGACTCACAGAATGAATTTGAAAGTTTTTTTGTATTCTATTTCTTGGAATCATTTAAGAATAGATATTAACTCCTTGAAGTGCTTGGTAAAATTCACCTGTGAAGCCATCTGGTCTTGGACTTTTGTTTGGCAGTTTTTTGATTACTGACTTAATTTCCTTCCTGGTTATCAATCCATTCCATCTTTCTATTTCTTCCTATTTCAGTTTTGGAAAGTTAAATGTTTATAGGAATATTTTTAGGTTGTCTAATTTACTGGCATACCGTTTTACATAATATTCTCTTAAAATTGTTTGTACTTCTGTAGCGTTGGTTATTTCTCCTTAATCATTTGTGATTTTATTTCTCATTTTTCTTGATAAGTTTGGCTAAAGGTTTGTCAATTAATTAAAAAAAAAAAAACCAGCTCCTGGTTTCAATGATCCATTCTATTGTTTTCTAGTTTCTATGTCACTCATTTCTGCTCTAATCTTCATTGTTTCCTTCCTTCTGCTGCTTTTAGGTTTTGTTGTTCTTTTACTAGCTCTGTTAGATGTAAGATTAGGTTGAGATTTTTCCTGTTTTATGAGGTAGGTCTGCATTGCTTTAAATTTCCCCCCTTACACTTGATGGGATGAGCACTGGGTGTTATTCTGTATGGTGGCAAATTGAACACCAATAAAAATAAATTTATTATTTTAAATAAATAAATAAATAAATAAATAAATAAATAAATAATAAATAAATAAATAAATAAATAAATTTATTTCCCTCCTTAGAACCAGTTTTGCTGTACTCCAAAGGTTTTTGACCACAGTATTTTCATTTTCACTTGTTTCCAAGTATTTTTTTTTCTTTGATTTCTTGGTCGGTGCACTCATTGCTTAGTAGCATGTTACATAACTTCCATGTATTTGTGGTGTCTTCAGATTTTTTCTTGTGGTTGACTTCAACTTTCATAGCATTGTGATTGGAAAAGATGCATGGTATGACTTTGATGTTCTTGAATTCATTAAGGCTCATTTTGTGAGCTAATATGTGCTTTATTCTGGAGAATGTTCTCTGTGCACTTGAAAAGAATGTGTATTCTGCTATTTTAGGATGGAATGTTCTGAATATATCTGGAAAAGCCATTCGTTCCAGTGTCATTCAGAGCTTTTGTTTCCTTGTTGGGTTTCTGTTTAGATGATCTGTCCATTGATGCAGGGTGTTGAAGTCACCTGCTATTATTGTATTATTATGAGTTCCTTTGTTATTGCTTTATTTGGGCACTCTTATGTTGAATGGATACTTTATCTTCTTGTTAGATTGTTATGTAACCATTTATTATGATATGGTACCCTTCTTTATCTCTTGTTACAGTTTTTGTTTTAAAGTCTACTTTGTATGACATAAGTATTACTATTCCAGCTTTCTTCTGACATCCATTTGCATGACAGATGTTCCTCCATCTCCTCACTTTCAATTTGTAGGCATATTTAGGTCCAAAATGAGTCTCTTGCAGTTAGCATATAGAGGGATCTCAATTTTTTATCCATTCTACTGCCCTATGTCTTTTGATTGGAGCATCAAGTCTATTTATATTCAAAGCAATTATTGATAGATACGGATTTATTGCCATTTATTACTTGTTTTGTGGTTGTTTCTAAAGATTTTCTCTGATCCTTTCTCATCTTTCTCTCATGTTTTGCTGATTTTCTTTAGTGATATATTTGGATTTCTTGTTCTTTATTCTTTGTGTATTAGTGATTTTCATATATAGTTATAATTAGGTTTGTAGATAGCACCTTCTGCAAATAGCAGTCTATATTAAGTTGATGATTGTTTAAGTTTAAACCCATTCTTCTCTTCTCCCCACATGTTCAGTATATGTTATTATATTTTATATTATTTTGAGTCCCTTGACTGATTTTTTTTACAGAACTATTCATTTTTTACTGCTTTTGTCTTTCCTACCTTTATACTCTCACTTTTTGACTCTCCTTTCCATTCAAAAAGTCCCCTTTAATACTTCTTGCAGGGCTGCTTTAGTGGTCAAAAACTCCTTTAGTTTTTGTTTGGGAAACTATCTTCTCCTTCTATTCTGAATGATAGCCTTACTGGATAGAGTATTCTTGGCTGCAGATTTTTCCCATTCAGCACTTTGAACATATCATACCACTATCTCTGGCTTGCCAAGTTTCCATTGAAAAGTCTCCTGCTAGCCTTATGGGCTTTCCTTTCTAAGTTACTGACTTCTTTTGTCTTTCTGCTCTTATGATTTCTTTTCTTTATCGTTGTATTTTGCAAAGTTATTACAATAAGCAAAGGGCTTGCCTTTGTTGATTTTGATGAGAGTTCTCTGTGCCTCCTGGATTTGAATATCTGTTTCTTTCTCCAGATTAGCAAAGTTTTCTGCTATTACTTCATATAAATTGTCTGCCCCCTTTTCTCTCTTCTTCCTATAATATAAATGTTATTACATTTGATGGAGTCACTAAGTTCCCTAAGTGTACTTTTGTTTTCTGTGATTCCTTTTTCCCTTTGTTCAGCTTGAGTATCTTTCATTATTCTGTATTCTAAATCATTAATGCATTCGTTCTTTCATCTTGCTATTCATTCCATTAAGCCTGTGTCTCATTTCATTTACTGAACCCTTTATCTCTGCTGTTATTCCTTACATCTGTGTTAAGGGTCTCATTCATGTCTTCCACTCTTTTGTCAAGTCCAGTTAGTATTTTTATAATCATTGCTTTAAATTCTCTATCAGGCAGATAGAGAATTATATTCTACTTAGAATTATATTCTACTTATATCTGTTTCACTTAGATTTCTGGCCACGACCTTGTCTTGCTCATTTCAATTTCTCTATCTCCTCATTTTGCCTGCCTCTGTGTGTCTGTTTCTCTGTGTTGAGAAAGCCAGCTAGGTCTTTCACTCTTGAAATAGTGACTTTATGAGGAAGAGGCCCTGGAGTGCCCTGAAGTGCAGTATCCCCTGTTCACTACAACCTTACACTTAAGGAAAGTATCCTATGTGTATTGATTATGTCTGCTATTGTGTCTGAGTCACTTTTCCTTTCAGTGCAATTTTCTGCACTGAGTGTCTGTCTGTTACAGGCTGTGCTCACTCTCTGTGGTGTTATAGTGGGACTCAGGCGGTGTACCCATTGAGAAATTTGAAAATTGGAAAGTGGTATTAGCAATTTGTGCTGGGCCACTAGGCCCATGCCAGATCCCCCAAACTGCTGCAGCAGCTGGGGGGTGTGCACCAGTTTGTGGCCAGTGTGCAATATTGAGCACAACGTGCAATGATGGCTGGGCATGGCTATGCAGCGCATGGTAGCTGGAGGTGCCTGGCTGGGCATGGTGTGGTGGCTGGGCATGGCACACAGTAGGAGCTTTGCACCAGGTGACTGGTCAGGGTGTATGTGCAGCTTTAACAAAATTTCCCCTGAGCCTTAGCATGAGGTTACATGTATCTATGCAGCCTTGCCTCCTTCAAATGACTCTACATTCATGCTGGGGGGCAGGGAAAGAAAATGGTTTCCAAAGAAATACTTGATTAGTCTCTGAAATCAGTATGAACTGGTCTGTATCACCTTTGCCTTCCTGGGATGTGTAAACTGTCATTTGTGTGTTGCCTCTCTGCACAGGGTGCTATCTCTTTAAAGGTGGCAGCCCAGCTATCACTTGCCCTCCTGGTTTGCCCAGTCTTGAATCAGCTGACTTTTAAAGCTCCAGGTTCCAAGTCCCACTGGTTTTCACAAACTCATGGAACTCAGCCCCTCTGGTTTTTAAACCCAAGTGTTATAGAGATTGGACTTCCTTGTGTGAGTTCCCTTGTGCAAGGATCCTGTTTCTATGTCCTCTCCAAGTGCACAGCTCCTCTCTCTGCAGCCAGCCCCCTTCTGCCTTTCTGACCTTCATAAACTTTCAGATGTAGCTTCTTCTCTGTGTTTAGTTGTGGAGTTTGTTCTGCCAGCCTTTGGATCATTCTCTGGCTTACTGACTTAGATGTGGATGGTATCTAACTATAAATAGGGAAAAGGGTAAGCTCAGGGTTCTCCTACTCCACCATCTTCCCACCCTCCTCATGATCCTGTATTATTTTTATAAGAAAATTTACTTTGAATTTCTAAAAATGATTAACAGATATGTGCATGCATACAATATCAACACACTCTAATTCTAAAACAAGTTGGAAAAATGTTTTCTCAGGACATTTGGCAACTCCTAAAACTAATCATTGATATACAGGCTACCCAATTTTTCTTCAGGTCGGCTTTCTTAAATTTATGCAGTAACCATATATTTGAAATAAATTCCTATCAGAAGTTCAAATATAAATAAAAACTAATGAATAAGGAAGTATCTGTCTTGGATTTTTTTCTCAATAGTTCCAGTATTTGCTAAAATCACTGAGATCTTTATTTTTATGTAAGTACACCCACAAATAAACACCACCAGAATCAAGTGTTAGAAAATACAGCATGTGTCAAGCCAACCATATTTTAAGAGAATAAATTAGGTATCTCCAGAAACTACTTCATTTAAGTCATATCATACAATTGTTAAAGTCACCTTCAGCTTTTATTCTATAATTTTTTTGTATTTCCCTGAAAACCTCAAAATGTTTCCTATTTCTTCAGTTAATAGTCCTTTCTATATTCTGATGTGGCACTTTATTTGGTATGATTTTTTTAAAAAAGATTTTGTTTATTTATTAGAGATGGAGGGAGAGAGAGAGAGAGAGAGAGAGAGAGAGAGAGAGAAAGCGCGCGCAAGCGGCAAAGACTCAGGCAGAGGGAGAAGCAGGCTCCATACAGGGAGCCCGACGTGGGACTTGATCCTGGGTCTCCAGGATCAGGCCTTGGGCGGAAGGTGGCGCTAAACCGCTAAGCCACCGGGGCTGCCTGTGGCACTTTATTTGGGAAGTAAAGAAATATTAAAGTAAGCATTAAAAAGTTATTAAAAGCAATGACTCTAATATCAGAGGCACCTGGGTCTGAATCCTCCGTTCTGAATCTTAATTCCAGGGTCATTAGAAAGTTACTTCGCTTCCCTAACCATCAGCTTTCTCACATGTAAAATGGAAGTAATAATATTACACAACAGAATCAGAAGATTAAGTCAGATCATGTATACTTAAAACTTAAATTACACATATTTTATATTAAGCAAGCAACGAAAACAATGGCATTGATCCTTTCTCCCACAAAATGAAGGGAGGTAATTTAAAAAATGCTTCAGCCTCTGAGTAATGGTCAACTTTCTCTATTTAACATATTTTTATTTTGGGACACCAGGGTGGCTCAGCAGTTGAGTATCTGCCTTCAGCTCAGGCCACGATCCCGGGATCTAGGATCAAGTCCCGCATCAGGCTCCCGGGAGGGAGCCTGCTTCTCCCTCTGCCTCTCTCTCTGTGTCTCTCGTAAATAATTAATCTTTAAAAAAAGACTCCTAACTCTGGGAAACGAACTAGGGGTGGTGGGAGGGGAGGAGGGCAGGGGGTGGGGGTGAATGGGTGAAGGGCACTGAGGGGGGCACTTGACGGGATGAGCACTGGGTGTTATTCTGTATGTTGGTAAATTGAACACCAATAAAAAATAAATTTATTTTAAAAAATCTTTTTAAAAAATCTTAAAAAATATTTTTATCTTAATAAGTCAAAGGCAAAGAAGAAATTAATCATGAAATCTGAGGACAATGCAAGTAGGCAACAGATTATACTATAGATAAATCATGCAACTTAGGTAGAATCAACAGATTTAAAAATAATTTTGGGTCTGAATAGGCTGTTACATAGGTCTCTCTGGGTCTCTACTGAGATGCATAAATTCTCACAAATTACAGTGATTAAATAAGTGCCTATCATTGCCATCAAGAATGAAAAATAACAACCATCAGAATAACTAAACTTGGCTCACAGCCAAGTAAATATCTCTAGAAAAGGAGCTTATCATTCACTACTCTTCTCTCTCAAGTTTTTGATTTCTCACTGAGATGCCAAGAAAAATGGTTAAATCTAGCAATTCCATGAAACATTGTCTAGCAATGACATTTTCAAGGCATGATAGAATTTGGACCTTCCTAAGTTCCTAAGTCCACATGTTGATAAAGAAGCATACCACAGAAACAGATGTGGTTAGTAGCAAATCACTATATTAGAACACTGAGCCTGATACAATTTCAGCAGATATTTTATATTCTGCTCAAGCCATCTGTCTCAGACCTTTACCAAGAATAACATTTCATTAATACCAGGTTGGAAATGGCAGGTTTACCCTTACTGACCCTATATAATCACTGGTTTTGAGAACACTAGGAACACTGTTGATTCCGTTTCCCTTATAGGACTTACTCATGGATAAGTCAAGTTTCTCCTTTAGAATCATACTCATCATAAGAAACCAACATTTCTAGGGAAGTCAAGAAAATTTGTCTCACCAAATCTTTAGAAATAGGAATTACAAAAGGACAGTTAAAAACATACTCCACCTTCCTTGGCCATGTATTGCTGTTATCAAAGGACAAACTCTTTTTCTCCTTTTTCATTTACCTGAATACAGAATATTACTCAGCCATCAGAAAAGATGAATACCCACAATTTGCTTTGACACGGATGGAACTAGAGGGTATTATGTTGAGTGAAATAAGTCAATTGGAGAAGGACAATAATCATATGGTTTCACTCATTCGTGGAATATAAGAAATAGTAAAAGGGATTATAAGGAAAAGGAGGGGAACTGAGTGAGAAAAATTGGAGAGGAAGACAAACCATGAGAGACTCCTAACTGGGAAACAAATAAAGGGTTGCAGAAGGGGAGTTTGGTGGGAGAATGGGGTGACTGGGTGATGGACACTTGATGGGATGATCACTGGGTGTTATACTATATGTTGGCAAATTGAATTTAAATTTTAAAAAAATTATTCATTTACCTGAATACAGAACAGATTAGCCTGACTAAAAAAAAATGACAAGGTGGTTGAAATAATATATATGTACAAAAGTCTGAGCTAAAAGTTTATGATGTTTTTATTCCTAGTTTGCTGATCAAACTGTAATTTGGTACTAATATATTCAAGAATGTGCCAAAAATCTTACTCTACACCCCTTAAGTGCATGCTCTATCTAGAGTACTTAGAGCAATTTTTTTTCTTACACTCAAAATTATTTTTCTCCAAATACTGTAGGTTGAACTGTAGGTTGAAAAAATATATTTTCTTTGTAACATGGAACAGAAAACTACTTTAAAATGTATTATTAGTGGAATAAAATTTCTTCAGTGACTCCTATATGACAGGGCCTTTTCTAGTTACTGAAAACAAAGATAAACAAAACCCAGAAACCAAGTTCTTTTTTTAAAGATTTTATTTATTTATTCATGAGAAACACAGAGAGAGAGGCACAGACACAGGCAGAGAGAGAAGCAGGCTCCATGTAGGGAGCATGACGCAGGACTCGATCCTGGGTCTCCAGGATCACACTCCCTGGGCTGAAGGTGATGCTAAACCACTGAGCCACCCGGGCTGCCCCAGAAACCAAGTTCTTCAAGCAACACTCAAAAACCTGTAATCCCTTAATTACTCTGGTCATAAAATATGTTCCTTTAACCCAAATCCCACAAAAAAAGCAAAATGGTAATAAATGGTAATTTTTAAAATGGTAATAAATGGTAATTTTTCGTGGTAATAAATCTGACCCACAGAAGATTATACCTAAATATTTGTTGAATGAATAAAGCATATGAAACAAGAAATGGGCTGCCAGATAGAGAAATAAGTATCAGAAATATACAGGTTAGATAATTTCTTATCAGAAAAAAAAGGTGGCGTGCTCGCTTCGGCAGCACATATACTAAAATTAGAAAAAAAAGGTGGATTTTAAAATGTCTGAAGGTTTTGCTGGGTTAACAGACAATATAGAAATCAGTGGTTCAGTACCTTGGATAGCTCCACAGAGGCAGCCACTCTCTGAAGTCCCAGATCTACTTTCTTTGCCTGTGTCTTTCAACAGAAATCACCTTATTAAAGGGTTATGCCACTTTTGTTTTAGATTCATTCTACATAAAACAGAAAAGACTCCTTAATCCTATCCCACCTCAACACACATAAATCAAATATGCACGCATAGAAATCTGGCCTACTTGTTAAAATTATGCCCTGATCAGGGAGTAAACCTGTCACTTTAAAAAAAGTGATCTAGGAAGTCTTGCTTATCTCTTGCTATGTGACAGCTCACGCTAAGAAGGCTTGTTTCCCCTGATGAGCAAGAGATTTACTTGCAGGATCTTATGAAGTGGCTATCTAAAAGTTGGAATAAAATACACTACCAACCTTAACTCGGTGTCAGATTTAAATCAACAAATCTCTGAGGAACACTCAGAATGCTTATGGATAAGCATGCTATCTCTCCATAAACATTCACATAGGTGAAACAACTACACATTATCTATGACTATAAAGTAATAATAATGATTAAAAAGAAAAAACTGTAAAGTAAAAAGACATTACTTAATATGTCTCAAAAACTATACAGAGCTAAAGTAAAACACTGACAAAGACAAGATCTCATCTTTATTAGTCTACTTCTCTTGTTTGCCTACTGAGTTGTTAAATCTTTGCTTGCTTCTATACTGTAGCCATCATCTTATGGTTGAATATTCATTTGCATAGTTTCTCCCATGCTAGATTGAAAATTCTTTGATAGGATGGATCATGTCTCATTCACAATAGCCAACAGTATCCTGGACATAGTAAATACTCAATAACTGTTTATTGAATTAAACAACTGAACTCATCTCTGGCTTATGAAACTCTGTTCTCAGAGCAATATAAATGGGATCTATCCCAGTACATAATTGTGTTACTACAAAGAAAAAAGAAGTGCTGTTGTTTCCAATAGTAAACATAACAAAGAGATTTGAGACATCTGGAAATATTTACCCCATAAAGAATCCTATGAGAGAAAGTAATACAAACCATATCTTTCTGATGAAAAATCACAGAAGATTCTGTTTATGTTGTATTTTTAAATCTCCAAAGACTGTACTATGAAGAACCAGAGAAATATAAAAACTTACCTCTTGGGGGAAAATATAAGGTCAAAAGAAGAGATTCCCTTTAAACAAAGAAAAAGGAGGCAAAGAATAAAAGAGGCAATGGGCAGGGGAAGATAGTGATGGAAAAAGGAAGGGGAAGGAAGGAAGGAAGGAAGGAAGGAAGGAAGGAAGGAAGGAAGGAAGGAAGGAAGGAAGGAAGGAAGGTAAGTTAGTTAGTTAGTTAGTTAGTTAGTTAGTTCAGGTCATAAAGAAAGATGCTGGTAAAAGATGGTCCTGGGAGCAAAGTTCTAACTTGACAGATGGTGAGGTCAGAAAAATCAGCATCACTCTAAAATTGTACAAATATAAAATAAGCTTATTCTTGTCTGCCTATGTATATTACACAAAATAGAAGGATGGGGAGTATCACTTTGGTTTTACTGGAGTGACATAAGAGGTTAAAAAATTATTTCTTGGGGAACAGTTTCCATAAAATGTTTTAGGAGATTTCAATTAGAATGCCTGAAATAGATTCTCAAATAATTTCAATAGTTATCAAGGTTTTCCAAGAGAAATTCACATTATGTGTTTAGTCCTACCAAATTCAGATATGCTGTCAATTTTTATTCTTATAGAAAATGTATCCTACATGAAATTATCCAGTGTTTGAAAGCAGTTATAGAATTTCGGGCACTCATTTTAGAAAATTAAATGTTAATGAGTGAGGCCCTTTTTCATTTCAGCAGATTTTCTATTTCACTAGGAGTCAATTCTATCTGGTGTTTCTAATCCAAAACTTAAAATTCATCCTTCAAGGCCTCTGATCTTATTTAAACACTGAAATTGTACAGTGCAGGTCCAAATTTCCATAAAAGTGACTCTGTTACTGATTCCATTTCATTCTCCCCTCCATCTACAGTTTCTTTTTTCCCTGCATCCGGAACACCTTATCTTTACATTTTAAGAAACAGAATTTGAGTGTGCCTGGGTGGCTCAGTTATTTTAAGCATCTGCCTTGGACTTAGGTCATGATCTCAGGGTCTAGCCCTGGATCAGGCTCCCTGCTCAGCAAGGAGCCTGCTTCTCCCTCTCCCTCTGCCCCTTCCAGCCACTGCTTGTGCTTGCTCTCTCTCTCTCTCTCTCTAATACATAAATACAAATCTTTAAAAAAAAAAAAAACCTGAGCACTTTTGTTACAGAGCCTCATTATAGTTAGAATACTCCCCTGTGAGTACTAGTTAGTGCTATTGCTTGTGAACACATGCTTTTCTAATTCAAATGCAATTAGTTATAGGCTAGTCCATGAATATTTAAATTTAATATAGATAGGTTCCCAAACTACCTGTGCATGGAAGCTGTAAGTTAGAGGGATCTGAGAATCTGAAACATAAGCAGAGCTGTTTAAAATCTTGTTGCTGTACATAAAGCATCATTCTGGACTTGTAATCCCAGCTTTCTGTGGAACTGGATGTCATTCTGAAGGTGTTTCCAAGTCTAGATTTTAAACCAGGCTTGAAGTTGTAATAGCCTCACCATGAATGTCTGGCATTTTCCTACCTTTCTCAAGCTGGAAATAATGCAGAAATTGAGATGGATCTGGGGAAAGTAGGTCTTCAAAGCTAAAAGATAAGACTAGAGACCACAGAGAGACTTCAATGTCCATCAGAAACTTAAAGAAAAATAAAAATCTAGAATAGTACTGGCTTGCTAAACACCAAAATGAACATCAGTATTAAGTTTTTACTAAATTATAAATAAATCTTTAAAAAAACCCTAAGTACTCAATTTAAAAATAAATCACAATTTTATAATTCTAAAACCAATGATGACAGTGTGGTGTGAGATAAAATGCTCTAGACCAAATATTTGGATGTTCTGGATTTTTGTCTTTCTACTCCGTTTCTTCTGATGTCTACCACTGAAAAAGTCACTTAATTCCCCCGACCCCGAGCTTTAATTTCTTCATTTGTAAGACAAAGAATATGGACTGGAAAATTACTAAACTTACTTTAAGAAATAAACATTCCATTCAATTTGAACTCAAATTTGACTTGTATTTCAAAAGCTCTTAAAAAAATTCTGTGTCTGTGTTCTTGTTCTAGGTTTCAAAATCTAAACTAGTTCCTTGTAAGAGTAATGTGTATTTATTTTCTTTCAAATCATTCTAGATGATGGGGATGAGTTCAAAGACCTAAATCAATGAAAAAGACTATTTAACCAGTTCTAGAGAACCCACTCATTTTCTTCCAAATCCTGCAAAGCTGTAGGAAGTGGACAGTAAGCGTCAACACAGCCTTGCTGGTTCAAGGTATGCTTCTATCACAACTCCTGAGCAGACCAAGGAGCCAGAGCATGCAGCTGTGGGAGAAAACTTCCTTCAACATCATATTATCAGAAATCCCATATCCAGGAATAAAATTCAGCTGTTGGAAATTGGATTTTAAGTTTTCAGAACCACAGAGGACAAGCCATCTGCCTTTCCTCTTCTACTATATTTCACTATCTTATAATAAGAGGCAAACTAGAACCAGCCTATACTCAGGGCTGTGGCCCTGCTCTCGTAGCCTTGAAATCCTTGTCAGATAGACACATAATGCTGATGCAGAAGCCTAAAACATTTAGCAACATGAGAAATGAGAAACAGCTCCGGAAAACCCAATGAGGATCCATCCAAACACTGAGAATGATCCTAATGATCAAATCTATGTTTGGTCCACTGAGACATATTGCTTCTCTTAGTGTTATCTAGGGTACCCTACTCTAAGTGATATGTGAGTGATGGCAGTTACAAGCAAGATAAAGGAAATATTGAAAGTTTAGCCTCAAGGGACATGTATAAAGAATAGCCTTGGCCATTTCATGATTGGATTGTTTGTTTCTTTGCTGTTGAGTTTAATAAGTTCTTTATAGATCTTGGAAACTAGCCCTTTATCTGATACGTCATTTGCAAATATCTTCTCCCATTCTGTTGTTTGTCTTTTAGTTTTGTTGACTGTATCCTTTGCTGTGCAAAAGCTTCTTATCTTGATGAAGTCCCAATAGTTCATTTTTGCTTTTGTTTCTTTTGCCTTTGCAGATGTATCTTGCAAGAAGTTACTGTGGCCAAGTTCAAAAAGGGTGTTGCCTGTGTTCTCCTCTAGGATTTTGATGGAATCTTGTCTCACATTTAGATCTTTCATCCATTTTGAGTTTATCTTTGTGTATGGTGAAAGAGAGTGGTCTAGTTTCATTCTTCTGCATGTGGATGTCCAATTTTCCCAGCACCATTTATTGAAGAGACTGTCTTTCTTCCAATGAATAGTCTTTCCTCCTTTATCGAATATTAGTTGACCATAAAGTTCAGGGTCCACTTCTGGGTTCTCTATTCTGTTCCATTGATCTATGTGTCTGTTTTTGTGCCAGTACCACACTCTGTCTTGATGACCACAGCTTTGTAGTACAACCTGAAATCTGGCATTGTGATGCCCCCAGATATGGTTTTCTTTTTTAAAATTCCCCTGGCTATTCGGGGTCTTTTCTGATTCCACACAAATCTTAAAAAGACATGAAGAGAAATCTCACAGAGGAAGACATAGACATGGCCAACATGCATATGAGAAAATGCTCTGCATCACTTGCCATCAGGGAAATACAAATCAAAACCACAATGAGATACCACCTCACACCAGTGAGAATGGGGAAAATTAACAAGGCAGGAAACAACAAATGTTGGAGAGGATGCAGAGAAAAGGGAACCCTCTTACACTGTTGGTGGGAATGTGAACTGGTGCAGCCACTCTGGAAAACTGTGTGGAGGTTCCTCAAAGAGTTAAAAATAGACCTGCCCTACGACCCAGCAATTGCACTGCTGGGGATTTACCCCACAGATTCAGATGCAATGAAACGCCAGGACACTTGCACCCCGATGTTTATAGCAGCAATGTCCACAATAGCCAAACTGTGGAAGGAATATCCATCGAAAGATGAATGGATAAAGAAGATATGGTTTATGTATACAATGGAATATTACTCAGCCATTAGAAATGACAAATATCCACCATTTGCTTCAACGTGGATGGAACTGGAGGGTATTATGCTGAGTGAAGTAAGTCAGTCGGAGAAGGACAAACAGTGTATGTTCTCATTCATTTGGGGAATATAAATAATAGTGAAAGGGAATATAAGGGAAGGGAGAAGAAATGTGTGGGAAATATCAGAAAGGGAGACAGAACATAAAGACTCCTAACTCTGGGAAACGAACTAGGGGTGGTGGAAGGGGAGGAAAGCGGGGGTTGGGGGTGAGTGGGTGACGGGCACGGAGGGGGACACCTGACGGGATGAGCACTGGGTGTTATTCTGTATGTTGGTAAATTGAACACCAATAAAAAATCTATTAAAAAAAAAACTAAATAAGAAACTGAAATCACTAAATGTTTGGAAAAGAAAAACTTAATTTAATCTCCATGGTCTAATAAAAGATCTTATTAGCACAGAAAAAAAAAAAAAAGAATAGCCTTGGGAAGAAGTAGCAAACATATATACTATCTTCTATGCTGTCACATAGCAAAGAGCACCAATCCGTAATAGTTGTCTTTTCTATAGTACCTGAGTCTCTGCTTCACAATCTTTGTCATCAGGCAGGCCATATCAATTGATCTGAGTTGGCATGAGAAAGAAAACCCACTTATCATCTTTCCTACAGAAGGAAGAAAACCCCACAAATCTCTGTACTGAGAATCATGAAGATCTGTTCTTCCTTTAGACTCTACCAGTAAGCAGCGAGGTAAGTAACGTCATACCTCAAAGGTCTCACTACCTTTACTGATAAAATTTGGAAGTATGGAAACTTAGACTATCTCTAAGTTTCCTTCATGTGTTATAGTCCTAAATACCTTAACATTAAGCAATGTGAAGTATCTATGAATGATTTCAAAAAGCATGCCCACCATGTAAGTTTAAGAAATGAAGTTACTCATTTAAGTTATAAATCATTGTAATATTTTACCTCTTGACCAAGCTACAAATACTAATTATAAGATTCTTTGTCCAACAGTGATTGTTTAAGCCAAGGAATATATTCTAGGCCAATTCCTATATGAGGAATTAGACGTTCAGAGAAGTTAATTGATCTGCATAAAATCATGTAGCTAAATCTGCATACCCAGCTTATGATTACCAACATGAAGATTATTAGCACAATTATTAGTTTTCATGTAGTTTAGAGAGAGGATTTTCAAACTGCAAACCCAAATCTACTACCAAGCCAGTACCTCTCTTCCATCACTATTCGTTTTTAGGGTTTCTTGTTTATGATTCCTTTATACCTGAATACTTTTAGGAAGCCTATATTCTTTCTTTCATTTCCTTAAGATTTCTTAATCTCTTGATCCCTAGTTCAATGGACATATATATTTTAGTCATCCTTTCATACTGTATCAGCAAGTTTCCCAATTTAGAACCACTGAAATGTTTACTGGTGGGTGGTATACTTGGTCCTTGAATAACATGGGTTTGAACTGTGTGGGTCCACTTATGTGTGGGCTTTCTTCAATAAACATACTACAGTACTGTAATTGTTTTTTCTCTTCCTTGTGATTTAACATTTTCTTTTATCAATACATATACATAATATGTGTTAAATCTGCTATTTATCTTATCAATAAAGCTTCTATTTAGGAGAAGACATTAGAAGTTTTGGGGGAGTCAAAAGTTATATGTAGATTTTCAGTTGCATGGGAGTTGGTGCCCCTAACCCCTACATTGTTCAAAGGTCAACTGCACTTCCTTTACTGCATCATAACTATGCTAAATAAGGCTTCACCTAACAGAAGCCCTGTGGAATCCAAAAGGCAGCCACTATTGCTTCCTTTCTGTTTCTTGTCTGCATGTGGTTGCTGTATATGAATCCTTGAGCAGTAATTATTTAATTTGCTTAAAAATGATAATATGCCATAAAATGATCTTAGTATGTAACTATGTTTGCTGTGTAACTTTTAATCTAATTTTCAAGCACTTTATGTTGATTTGATATAAAGAGAACAGAGGCATCCCAAGTTGTGTATGAAATATAATGGACACAAATTCACTAAGTGACCATATTCTTATGGTATTACAATCCAGGACTATCATAGCAATGGAAACAAAAGGAAGTATGACATTTAGCATAACTAAATATAAGTGAGAAGTTAGATATGAAGTTGAGAGACCTGAATTCCATCCTTAACTTTCATGCTCAAGTTACAAACTTGCACAATTGTCCTCACTTCCTTGACCCCTGGCTATAAAGTTAGAAAGTTCAGCTGCTTTCTAAGATCACATTGATTTTTATCATTTTATTATTAATACTGCCATGGGAAGACCCAGTACCCCATTCCCATGTGTGGTAATTGGTCCTGTGCTTACCCACTATGACTCACTGCCAGTCTGGCATGAAGAGCCTCCTGCTCTGTGACTAATCCCAAACATCCTAGGCAGTAGTCAATAACAGCCTGCTTCAACAAAAAGTAAGAAAACAAAAGTTCTGCCCCTGCCCCTCACTTTCAGTCTTCACACTACAAAGAACCTATTGACTATATTTTCCTCCAGTGTAAAGGGCCAGGCCACTACAACACTTTGTAAGCATCTAGAAAAACTCTACAACTCCATGAAGCAGATGGTACTGAACTAATAAGGACCTTAGGAATTTCCATAATTTCTAACCCAACCCTTTCATATTACATTGAAGAACTTGAGATCCAGAGAATGGTATTGTCAGTAGAGTCAAGCATTTTTGAGCCAGGCCAATGTGCTTGCATGGGGAAATATGAAAGAATAGGGAGAATTAACAATTCCTAACATCAGTGGGTTTTGATGAGTGGTTTATAAAATATCCCAGAATACAATGTTTTCTTAACATTCACATTAAAAGTTTTAGAAGTCTCCACATACTTATTGTTATAGTGAGGCAGTGTGAGAGAAAAATTACTTGTTCAAGAATTATGACTCCTTCACTTAGTGATGGCTGGCCAACTGCTTTGCACTTCATTTTGTCATCTGAAAAATGGCACTAAAAATGCCTTAATCAAATTTTTTGACAGTAACTGTTATCTAGCATCATTAGCACTGTGTGTTTCACACATTTCTTAACATTTTCAAAGGTACGTATTGTCTGATGGTCACAACAAATCCTACAAAGTATCTCTTTAGTGTGACCTAATACCACAGTGGGTCCTTGGATTAATATCCTAAAATGTGCTCATAATCTTGAAGACTCTCAAAGAAGACATTTTCCTACAATGAACAATACTGTGCTTCTAAGACTGTGAAAGCCATCCTACATGGAAATATTATTGGGGACTTGAGAAGAAAATAGGTTTATCTAAAGTTGTTTTAAAACAATGAAAGGAATGAAATAAAAGAATGTTCTTATTTCTATGAACTCAAGGTGATATAGGATAGGTTTCAAATCTACCACTTCCTGATGGTGATATAGAAATAATGTCTGAGAATGTTAATCTAAACATAGCAAACTAAACTGACTCACCTGTGTACATGTTGTAACAGTAAGCATCAGCTGCAAGAAGTGTTACTCAACATAAGATCAGACTCCTGTACACATATAAAGACCCACTTCCACAGAAAGATTTTCAGTTTAATATACTCTAATGCCTATAGCTCTTATTCCCAAACTGAGAGCAAGCTACATAACACATTTGCAAAGATATTTCCATTTGCAAGTTATATCATGGTGGAACTCAAATGAGCCTTTAAGACCACCCAATACAAACTTTTCATTTTATAGATGAATAACTGGAGACTAAGAGGTTATGTGGCTTTTTGCTGAAAGTAAAAAAGCAAAAAAGAGGCAGAAACTGGGTTAGAATAGAATGCACCCCACTAGAATTCTGTGCCAGGACTCTCTAGGAGTCATGGGGTCTGACTTACACTACACAAGAGGCAGAGTAATCAAGACTTAGGCTTAAAAGAAATCACTCTACCTTAGACTGAGCCTATTCTAAATATATATCTTCTCTTATCCTGTCAATGTTTTATCTTACACCTTTGTTCAAATAGTATAACTTTTTAAAATGTTTTTCTTCTTTCATGACTTTTTTGAAAGTGTCATTTAATTGCACCCTGTCCACAGGATTGGTAGGTGTCAAGAAAAAGTAGTTTCAGATGGATTATACATTGTTCTTCTCTTCTCCATTACCAAAGATGTCTATAGCTCTGGGGCATCTGGGTGGCTCAATTGGTTAAGCATCTACCTTTGGCTCAGGTCATGATCCCAGGGTCCTGGGATGGAGACCCACATCAGGCTCCCTGTTCAGCAGGAAGGCTGCTTCTCCATCTCCCTCTCCCACTCCTCCTGCTTATATACACTTGCTGTCAAATGAATAAATAAAATCCACCAAAAAAGATGTTCATAACTCAGAACGTGCTTTTCCTAATAGTTTGGTCTCTGACTTCTGCAAGTAATCTTTCTAAACAAAATCTACAAAAACAAAAATGTGTGATAGCTCTATTTTCTCCTCTAAGGCATTAACAGTTTTGCCTTCACCTATGGATCACCAAAAATGTTCTCCTAGGAAGTAGCCCAACTATTAATAAGATACTACAGAAAAATCAGTTGAGGTCAGGCCAAAGAGGAGGAACAATATTTTTATTGTTGTGTCAAACCAGAGACAATAACTTTTCATTTCAAGTCAATATAAAATATAATCCTAGGGGAGCCTAGGTGGCTCAGTTGGTTAAGCATCTGTCTTCAGCTAAGGTCATGATCTCAGAGTCCTGGAATCTAGCCCCATATTAGGCTCACCCCCTTTGAGGCTCTCCCGCCTCACCCTCCTTGGTTGTTCTGTGTCAAGCAAATAAATAAAAATCTTTAAAAAAATATAATTCTAGAATCAAATCATGATGCTTGCATTGGAGAAACTGTTTTGTCAGTAGAATCTCTGAAATGATACATGGAACTATGCTGTTTATGCATTTTGAGTTTATAATTATTATCAAAATCAATAAGGTTAAGTAATTGCCCACAGTAGGTTCTATACATGCATTAATCACACATAAAATAAACAATGTAAAATGTTCTTGAAAAATTCAGGGCAAGCTAAATAGTTATAAATATACATGATACATGAAAGAACACTAAAGGAATTCCATTATTCTGCTGTTGTTATTAAGGACACAAACCCTTCAGGATTTATCATTCTAAAATTCTGTATATAGTAAGTGTCCTGTTGTCAACCCCAGTCAATGAATCCCATACCTTGGTTAATTAGCAACTATAGGAGGGAATTGCTTCGATTCTGCACATAAAAACCAATGCAGATGGCCCCCGACTTAATAGTGGTTTGACTTAATGATTTTCAACTTTATGAGGGTGTGAAAGCAATAGCATTCAGTAGAAGTTGAACTTTGAATTTGGATCTTTTCCCAGGCTAACGATATGCAGTAGGACTCTCATGATTCTGGGCAGATCAGTGAGCTGTAGCCCCCAATCAGTCCCCCAATCATGAGAACACACAACTGATACTCTGACAACCATTTTGTTCCCATTCAACCATTCAACTTTTCACTTTCAGTATAACATTCAATAAATTACATAAGATATTCAAAATTTTGCTACAAAAAAGGCTTTCTTTTAGATGATTCTGCCCAACTAATGTAAGCACACTGAGCACATTTAATGCAGAATAAGCTACACTATGGTGTTTGGCAGATTAGGAGTACTAAATAAATGCTTTCTCAACTATGATGTCTTTAACTTACAATGGACCTATACAGATGTAACCCCATTTTAAGTCAAGGAAGATCTGTATTCCATATTCACTGGAGTAAGATAAAATATACTTAATAATTATACCAATGATAATATAAGCTAATATTTACAGAAGGCTTACTAGAGCTCAGACACTATATATGTGACTTATTTCATGTAATCTTCACAACCATATTTTATAGGTAAAAAATTGAAGCTCAGAGAGGTTAAGTAACTTGCTCAAAATTACACAACTATAAAGAAGCAGATCCAAGTTTGCATTTTCAGTCCATGTGATTCCAAAATGCTTGTTCTTAACTGCTACTCTTGCCCACAATTTAATCTCCCATTAATGACTTTCATAAGAATATTACTGTAACTCATCATTGAAAACAATAATCATCATTGTGAAGATTGAATCACTGGATAGAGGTACTACTAATGGTAGACTGATCAATCAAATTTTGTGATATCAGGTTTTCACGAAGCTTACTATCTGCACCATTTGTAATGAAAATATGGGAGAAAATTCTGCTCAAAAATAGCATGTTATGGTGAAAATACACTATACCCAAAACCTTAACACAACACAAAATGGTAAACATGGCATTTTCCTAGATGACTAGATATATATTAAATGATGAGGCTTTCAACATCAGCTGAGACACCTGAGGAATTTTCAAAGAATCAAATCATCCACTGAATCTCACTCAAAATAATAAATACAACTTCAGTCTGAAATATTCTCTTTGTCAACCTTCCTGAATATATATTATAGTCTTGAAGAGCACATAAGGGGATAAGGCTAAAGTAAACAAATCTAAAAGAGAAAATATAGACTAGTCAATTACAGTTATATTTTAATTTTGAATAAATTATAATGTTTGATACTAATGCCTACTAGTTTTTTGTGTTTTTATTAAAAACATTGATTCCTAAAAGAGATAGAAAATAATCTAAATACTCAAAAATAGGGATGCATAAAAAGTATGGAACATCCATATCTTAATACAGTCATTTAAAAAATCATACTGAAATAATACTATGGGAACATTTCTAAAATATATCACCTGAACAAAAGTGTTAAAAGAATATTATAATATGATCATATTCAATGGTGAAAAATGAATTTTCTTCCAGCATCAGGAATAAGGCAAGAATGTTCACTATAACCACTTTTGTTCAACATAGTACGGGAAGTCCTAGCCACAGCAATCAGACAAGAAATAGAAAGTATCCAAATTGGTAAGGAAGAAATAAAACTGTCATTATTTGCAGATGGCATGATGCTATACACAGAAAACCTGAAAAAACAGCAAAATACTTAATAGAACTGATAAATGAGTTCAGTAAAATCACAGGATACAAAGTTGATATTGGTTACATTTCTATACACTAATAATGAAGTAGGAGAAAAAGAAATTAAGAAAACAACCCCAGGGCAGCCCAGGTGGCTCAGCGGTTTAGCGCCACCTTCAGCCCAGGGTGTGATCCTGGAGACCCAGGATCGGGTCCCACATCATGGAGCCTGCTTCTCCCTCTCCTGTGTCTCTGCCTCTCTCTCTCTCTCTCTCTCTCTCTCTCTCTTTCTGTCTGTGTGTGTGTGTGTGTGTCTCTCTAATGAATGAATGAATGAATAAATAAATAAATATCTTTTTAAAAATAAGAAAAAGAAAACAACCCCATTTACAATTGCACCAAAAATAAGATACCTAGAAATAAATTTAACCAAACAGGTGAAAGAGCTGTACTCCAAAAGCTATAAAACAGTGATGGAAGGAATTGAAGATGATATAAGCAAGTGGAAAGATATTCCATGCTCATAAATTGGAAGAACCAGTATGCCCATACCACCCAAAGCAATCTGCAGATTTAATGCAATGCTTGTCAAAATATCTACAACATTTTTCACAGAACCAGAATACTACTAAAATTTGTATGAAACCACAAAAGATCCCAAATGTTAATTCAAAATGTTAACATCGCTCATTCAATGATGGAGTGATCTTTCTCCCTTTTAGTCTTCCTTTATTCCCCATGCTTGCTTGCTTTCTTATATTCTTTTACCAAATTTAATTATCTAAAACTATGCTCAAAAAATATGACTTGGTTAGTAATTATCTTTATCAATGCAGCATAGAATTGAAAGAACCAATTTGCAATCTAACTACCAGGATTCAAAATCTGACTCTCTCATACGCATAGCTGTGTAAATGTGCCTAAATTACTTACTCTGGTCTCACTTTCCTCATATGTGAAATAGGAGTATAATGTGTTTTTACTATACCAGAGCCACTGTGAGAATTATGTGAGTTAATATATGTAAAGTGGTTAAAACAATGCCTGGCACATGGTCAGGACTCAATATATGCCAACTGTTGTTGTTGTTGTTAATTATATTATTGCAGAATACTGATTCAACCAATGGCCCTGTTAGAAAAACAAATTTATATTTTAATCCAGATAAAGATATTATTAAAAACAAATGACATCCCCAACAAGAGAAGTACATATATAACACTGCCAAACATGCAATGAATCTAAAGTATTCTCTCCTTAGAAAAATAAATTTCTGAGAATTTAACAGTGTTAGAACTTTTCAAATAAATATTGTTATTTCTTTCGGTTTTTAAAATTCTTATTCTATCATATATATCCATAAATGATCCTTTGTGTACTTCTCTGGGTTTGCCATATTCATTCTTTTTTTAAAACAAAATGATTTTGTGGTTAGGTAATTAGTTTATTAAAGGACAACAGAAATCTGATGCTACATTTGTGATATATGCAAAGTCAACAAAACAATATCTGTAGGTAAAGAGATAAGAACATCACCAGAGCAAAGATAAAGACCACCATTACAACAACAGGAAAATCTATGACCTGAGCAACTTACTTGGCATTAATAAGGTGATCAAACCCATCTTAGAAAACTCAATGGACTTCTTTCTAGGATGAATAACATTCACATATAATTTAGTTTTTTTTCTTCTTGTTACTGAAAAAGAAACCTCCATGATACCAAACCTCCCTTTATCATGCCAGAGTATACTCTAAACATATATAGTATTGAGCATACACTTTTCTTTGCTGTCTAAGTAAAAATAAATCTTACTTCTTTGCACAAAAAGGCAAATGTTACTTCGTCTCCCTACTTCTACCTGAACCTAAAACCACATCAAGCATATTCCTTGGCATACAGTAGGCTTTTTTAAGTTAATATTTTCTGAATGAATTAATATGCTTTCTGATTTCTCATATTATTCAGAGACGTAAGAAACTGCAAATTCATGTTTCCTAGATATAAACTGTGAAGTGTTATAACTTCTTCCAATCTGAAACATTAGCTCCCTATCTAGTCCCAGAGGATGTTTTGAGTGAGAAATGAGGTGGTCTATCCAGGTCTGACAGTTTGTAGCCAAGAGGAAGACTACACAGAGGTATACATAACTGTATTGGACACCATGCAGTACTCTTTCCCAACACAGAATTCTTAAGGTCCTTTCTTCAAATATGTAATTAACTTCATGGAAACCGGATTTGACCTTACATTTAAGTTAGATTAAAATAAAAATAAAATTGTTTTAGCCACACATAGAAAGAAAATTCTACATTTAATGATTTTAATTATGTTAAATCAAATGAAATGATAAAGATTTGAAAACAAATTTGGTAAGTATAAGACACACCTCAAATATTATCTCTTTCAAATCCTGTTTTACATTAAAATTACATTTTAATGAAGAATCAATAAAGGCATTCAGTTCCAAAATATTGCCTCCTTTAGTCCCTATGACACTATAATAATACAGCCATCTTCTGAACTCTCTATCTGGTCTTGCCTTTCTTCTTTGCAGTTGGACATGTGCACAGCTGTGGGGGAGGGCCTTCATGATCCCATGTTCAATCTTCTGTCCTATTTGTTGACATCAGAAAACACATACATTCTCTGGCCAATGCTTCAACTGTCAATCTTTGGAGGACAACTCCCACACCCAAACATAGAGCCCTGTGTATACTTCTGAGCCACAACCTGTTATCCACATTTGCCCATTCTACATTCACTTAAATGTCCTACAATTTCTCTCAAGTTAAAAATTCTCAGTGCCAAATTCACCACATTTCCTCCATTGCCTTTTTAACACAGATTTCATCTTTCTCAGCATTTGTAAAAAGTCCATGATAGCCTTTTTGTAAACTTAACACAGTGCCATTTGGGGGACTGAATGAACAGAGTCTGTTCTCAATAAGAAATTAGCAGTCAAAGAAACTGAAATGAGAGGGAAAAGCAATAAAGAAAAGATATTCTACACTTATCTGAATATTTCACAATATCAGGGGCTGCCTTGTGATGACAGCCCAACATCTTTGGACATATTCCTACATTTGGGGATTTTTCTCACATTGTGAGTCCAGTTTTGGAAGTCAGAAAATTAAGATACTACCTTATACCTGGGCACCAAACTAGGGAGAACCAGGATTCTGCAGGAGCAGTTGGGGAGGCATTTGGTTCAACAACTTCAGGAGGCAGATACCTGACATCATAGGTTATGAGAAGCCATCTGATCAGAGAAAAGTCTTGGGGTATGGCTGTGTAGCCCCAGAACCAGGCTCTCTGGCACCCTCTCAAAGATTTTGGAAGCTTACTAATATCTGTCAATACATTCTTCTTTCTGATTAAACTATCCTGTGCATATTCTGTTTTGTGCAACTAAAAGCCCTGTCCAATACACAGATTCAAGTATTGAAATTCTGTTAATTCTCAGAAGCACAAATTGAGTATTAAGAAAAAGTGGTCAATTTCAAAAGCAGTTGCATTCATCTTCACCCTAGGCCATTTTAGCATAACAAGTTATGTTTGCCATGCTACAGAGCCACATAAAGTCCATGCTTCCATGAAATGGGAACACTGAAGCTCCTAGCTTGAATAAAAATTTCACCATAATTTCTTTAAGAGTATTTAGTGTTTCTTCTGAAAAATAATTTAGAATAGTTAATTTGCTGATAGAAGTTTATAAAATCTGTTTTCTTTACGCCTGAGGGTAAATTAAACCACAGAACTTTAAGATGTGGTCTACTAAATAGATGCCCCAAGGTTATCAGTACTCAACGTGTTATGGTCATGAATACAGCATGATAGTTAATAGCATGAGCTCTAATATCAGAATATCTAAATGTGAATCCAAACTCAACCACTCAGTAGTTTTGCCACCTAGAACAATATAAACGATGTATCTACACATCAGCTTATTGATCTGCGAAACAAAGACAACTATAGGACCTACTTCAAATAAGTTTTTTAAAGTATTTATGATACAAAAAAACATATGGAAAGTGCTTAGCACACTATCCAGAATATGTTAAGTCTTCAATAAATGTTATCCACTATGATGACTGGTAGCCTCATTGGCAATTATGAGGACAATGATACTATAACAATGTGAAGGAGTCTAGGACTTAACACATTTGACTAAGCCTTGTACTAGATGTCTATTATAGTAGAGCCTTTTAATATTAAACATCTCAGTTCTTCCAAATGTCTTCTCCTGCTCTTTCAAGGGATTATTACTTCTGAAACTAAACTGCCCACACTCCTTGGCTGAGAAAAACACACCTGGGGATAAGTTTCCTGACTGAAAAGCTATGCAGCTCTAAATGGGCTATTTTTTCGCTTTGTGCCTGAAAACAGCTTTTCTACACCAGTGCCCCTTCGAGGGTATTTTGGCCTCAGATTAGAAGGACAGCGAGCTACTGCAATGGCATTTTAGAGAGAGTCTCAGAGTTTCCAAATATTCATTTTTAGCCAATGTTTCCAGCTCAGGTCCATTTCCAGTGGCTAGGGGAAAATAAATATTTGTCTTGGGATTGTTGGGTTCCAAGCATTTTGCAAATGTTCACCTAATACTTCCCTGGGAAAATATCATCTCTGGTAAACGTTAACCTAAAATGTAAGTTGTTTGTTTAGCAAAAACTGTTGCAGTAAAAACCAATCTTGCTAAGCATTTGCAAGCATATGTGCTGGTTTTGTCACCATTGTAACAATGTGGTTATGATATGCTTTGGTTTGGTACCTAAAGTTTCCTCTGTTTAACATCATCTGTTAAAAAATGGTTGCTAACCCTTGTTTAGAGTTATCACCCCTTTAAGAATCTGATGTATGCTCTCTACTATTTACTCAGAAATTGACATATACATAATGCAGGCCTGCATACAAAACAACTATGTATGGCTAACAATTTAAAGTTCTATTTTGAAAAGTCTAACAAATTATCTGTTTATTGGCATTCTGTTAATCAGAAAACTCCAGATAGTAGCACTTCAGTTTTGTGCTACAACAATGATAGTTGGTATTCAAAATAATGACCCTGGCTCTGTGAACTCCTTGAATTCTGCCATGTATGCCTTTAAGCCTTGCTACTCAAAGCACAATCCTTAGACTAGCAGCAACCTCATCAGATGAGAGCCTGTCAGATGTGCAGAACCTCAGCCCCCGAACTCCCCAACTCCCACACTTGCTGAATCAGAAAATGCTCTTTTATTAAGATAACTGGTTGATTCACATGTATATTATATTTTGTGAAACATTGCTTTGAGTGCATGAACAGTCCTTTAGGAAGCTCTGGTCTCCAAGATTCTTTAAGTGCTTGAGTCACAAGTTAAATTCCAATACTGTCTTCTAGAAGCCCCCAATATAATGTATATCAACAAATACAAATTCAATGCTAACCACTTCTTCATTGTTCCAACAAATATTTATTGAGCTTCCACTATGTACCAAGCATTGTTCCAAGCCTCCATCTTCATTCTGGAGGGAAAATACAAATAAACAAATATGCGAGTAAAAAGGTAATCTGTCAGATGCTCATTAGTGCTATAAGGTAAAACACAGCAAGATGAAAATGACAGAGAATGCTGGTGAAGACCAGAAAAACCTGTGGATATGACAGCATCTGAGCAAAAACCTGAAGAAAGTGAGGAGTGAGACCTGAATTATAGGAAAGAGGAGCTTTCCAGCAGACAGCAAAGTTAGGTGAAGACCCTGAAGCAGGAAGGTATTCGGTGCATCTGAAAGATCAAGGAAGAGGTCATTTTCCATGGAGTAGAAAAGCAAGAGGGAGAAGGTGAGCAACAGGGTGGAATAAGGGTGGTCATGTAAGTACTAATAATCACTGACCACAGATACCAATTGCTTATAAACATGAGGAAAGGCAGCGGTATGACAAATCCAGATGGGTTCAGTGGAGGGGAAGACTGCCCCCTCTCTTCCAAGGAAAGTCTGAGACTTTCCTAGGGCTTTCAGAGTCTGTTTGAAATACAACTTACTCCCATCAGAAAGCAATTTATTCTTCTTTACTTTTTTGGAATTTAAGCTTAAAATATAGTTGCTAAGTACCTCTGGCAAAAACCAGATTCTGTTTCAGAGGGTCTGGCACATACTTGGCAGGAAAGACACTAAACTGGAATTAAATAATAATCCCATGGCTGGCTATAATTCAGAACCATATCTTGGCTACCTTTTTAGGCTTATGTTCATAATTATTCTAGACCACATTTCGACAGTATCCTAGCCATCTTGACTGAACATCTGTTTCAGGAACTCTTCTGCCTTTGGCCAGTGTGTGCTCTCGTTGCAGACAGCATGCCAGATGACCAGTGCCATCCCCTTAATATTGTGCATACACATCTTGTGTTTTTGATTCTGTGCCAAGTTCTCATTGGGAGACACAAGGTTTTTGGTAACAAGGGATATGTTCTCCTCTTGTTGCCACATGTAAACCACATGAAAGGAATCATGACTATATTGCTTAAGAAGTCATGCCAGTAACTGTAAAGATCAGCCTAGCCCACAAATAACAGCTATCAATTTGTACAACCTTTGTACGTGGGATAATCTAATCCATGCTAATCTCTCTCCATTATGGCAATGGAGACACTATAATCACTCCTCACACAGAAAGGCTTCAATCAAATTAATGTTCCATGTCAGCTCTATCTTTAAAATATTCCTTCTTCCTCATCCAGCATGAAAAGTGAATAAATCTGTCTATGCTGAACGAGCCTCCCAAGGATTCTCAATCTAATCCAGCCAAAATAGAATTTACCAGTCATAAAAATCTAAATAAAAACAAGAATAAATGGAGGTCACTATTCACTCATAGACAGATATAATCTACTTTAATATAATTAAATTACAAAAAGAAAAATTATGGGATTATTTATAGTTTCCTCTTGCCACTAATTTGTAGAATATTAGAGGCAAATAGGACCAATGGAGATCATTATTTACAGGTGAAAAAATGGTGGCTAAAGGAAGCTAAGTGATCTTGCTCAAAGATACAGTACTCCTTGGTGGCAGAGAAAGCACCAAACCAAGGTCCTTCATCACACCACCACCACCACCATCTCACACACACACACACACACACACATTTTCCCACACACTAAGTTACAGCATAGAAAAGCTTCTCTGATTTGCTCCAGTATTTATATATATATGTCATTAACTATTGGGTTGGGGAAGGGGAGGCTATGTAATTTAGGGTTAAAATGACAAGAACCATTGCTAATTGAAATCAATCCATCAGAAATTGAAGATAAAGCATTTTTTTTGAAAACTTAATGCAAGCCAATAGGAACATTGGATTCAATTTTTCAAAATTTAATTCTCACAACTCTCAAGAACACATCTATTATACCACAGGAGGCACCCTTCTAATGTCAGTGAATATTTCTTTTTTAAAAAAAAATTATTTATTTATTCATGAGAGACAGGGGGGAGAGAGAGAGAGAGAGGCAGGCAGAGGGAGAAGCAGGCTCCATGCAGGGAAACCGACGTGAGACTCGATCCCGGAACCCCAGGATCATGCCCTGGGCGGAAGGCAGGTGCTAAACCGCTGAGCTACCCAGGGATCCCCTAATGTCAGTGTATATTTCTAAGGAATCACCTAATCTGTCTGCTCCATACTTGACCTATTTTAATTTTGCAGGTGGTTGGTGATACAGAGAATAGAAAATGCTGCCACTCAAAATCTGACTTTGTAAAACCTTAAACATTTTAGAAAAGCAATCAGCACAAAAATGTGGCTTCACACCTGTGACTGAAGTTATATGGAGAAACAGAAAATGCCAAGAAAAACTAGAAAAGCTAGCTAACCCAAATTCGTTTTTATATTTGCAAGCTTCAGAAAGTTTTGTCAAACAATAAATTATTTCTCAAGATGTACCAATGCACAAAGTACACTATAGGACATCCACACATGATAAACATTTAAAAATCCCGTTGATGGATATCCATAAATCCTCTGCTTATAATGACTCATCATCATAAAACTCTTGTATGTAGCATGGCCATACTTTCCCAGGATATAACAATGACCCCAGGATATTATGAGATTCTCAGGTGTCTACTTTTGTCTGTATCATGCTAGTGCTGATGGATTTTCTTGGGTTGTGGTTGTTCACAATGGTAATCCTCTCAAAAAAAAAAAAAAAAGTACTGCACTAGCAAGAATACTTTGCTTCCTAATGACCATAGATAACACATTCCATTTTCAGTGATCTGCTTGGTAGAACCTTATGTATGTTGAAAGATCCATTCACAAACACAGCCCTCTCATTTTTCAAACTAGAAAACTGAGATGTTTAAGGATTTTCCCAAAGGCTATTACAATTTATTCATGCAAATCCAGGCCAGGAACTTGGGTCTCCTGGCTCCTTATCAGCTGCTGTTTCTACTGGGTCAAACTCCTCTATGAGTCATCCCCCACCGTAGGATAGAATCTTACTTTATCCTCCAAATCCAATTCAAATGGCCTACATTTTAACTCACCCATAATTGTTAAATTGAACAAGAAGTTTAAAAGCAACTGCTTTTTCTATTACTGTGGAAATTCTGGCTCAATAACTATAAATGTCTTACTCATAACGTTGTACAAAATGACAGCCTGCCAGCCCATCTATTTATCTTATCTTATCTATCACCTACCTTTTTTTTTTTTTTTTTTTTTTTTTTTTTTAACCCTACTGGGCTATTTCTAAACAAGCATTTCCAAGGTTGTGTGGCACAGGGTAAAGCTTGCAACCTGTAGCAAGTGAACAATTCACCAATCCAAGGCTTCTGACTCAACTCAAACCTATAGTTTATTTAGGATTTTAAGGCAATGTCTGCACCTAACAGCCACCAACGTTTACTGAGTGAGCCACAGCCATTCTTCCTACCTGGTTCTTTGCACAAACAGCATCTCATTTAACCTTGATCACAACCCTAACATGGCTAAGCAAATGCCCTCGGCGGGGGTGGGGGGGGGGAGGAAATATCAGGAATTTGAGGAAAATCAGATCCAAGATCCTTAATAATCTGCCAAGATCAAACAGATAATAAATAGGAAAATGAATACCGGAGTTCTCCGTCACACAAAAATGTTCCTTAAGAGTATGCACAAGAAAGAGTTCCCATTTTCCAGCAGAGGATACAGTCTTCAGGTCCTGTCCTTTCCCAGTATCTAAAGGAAAGAGAGTAAGTAGAAGAGATACTGATAAATTTAATAAGAATACTTGAATTACGAATATCTTCTAAATCAACCTCCAATCCATCGAGCTATAATGCTGCTTCCTTAACAGTAGATATTCCAAGGCATAGCAACGCAACTTTTCCTGCACATTCACTGTTTTTAGGGTAGTAAAACTAGACTTTCCACACGCTAGCTACCCAAGAAGCAATAGTTTCCCTATGTCTTCCCTATGTGTAAAATGAAGTTCATAATAGCAGTACATAGAGCTGCTGGCAGGATTAAATGAGTTCTATATGCAAAACCCTTGAATACGCCACATAGTACACTCTGCAAATATTAGCTACTAATCTTATTATCCCTATCCTTACAAAAGTAACAAGCCAAGCAACAGTGTATTTCCAGGTTTTGGGCTGATCATTCAGCTTAATAGCAATAATTTAGCACTGATTAGAGGTAAAGATCTACAGCAGAAACTGAGGAATGATTAATACAAGGGAAAAACAGATCCATTCTTAGTCCTATGGGGATTGGCAATGCACTTGAGGGAATGAAGATAAATGCAAATGAGATCAAGAACAAAAATTAGCAAACGAACATTTCATGCACTGTGTATATAATGAATGGTGTGACAGTGGTGACCAGGGAGAGGCTGGCTGACTTCACAGAGCCAGCATGACTCCCCTGGACCACAGGAGGGTTGTGCCATAGCAGAGAGTAAAGACAATGGCATTATTGTAGACAGATGAAGAAGCAAAGGCTCAGCAGTGGCAATGGACAATACAAGAGAAGGTTTCTGGGAATATGAATAAATAAATTGCTTCATAAACCAAAAAGTGTTCAAGTTTAAGGTGTTATGATTTCCAATGTGGATGGCTCTGATAAAGTTTTTAACCAATCTTGCATTCAAAGCTCTTCAAATGACTGAGACCTCCTGCATGGTTCTCTCTCCTAGAGTTTCAGCCATTAAAGGAAGCAACAGAGCTAGGCTATTTGGGGACAAAGGGGCTGGTGTTGCACCACTGACATCATAAGGCACTTGCAGCTCTGCACTGCCACAGCCTAACTCTGTGACCTTGGACTTTTACTCTCTGAGCCTCAGGGTTTCCTCACCTGTATCATGGGGCTCATATCAGCTATTTCCCTAACAGGGTTATTGTGAAGATTAAGTGAATTAGGTGAACGGTTCTTGGAAGAATACCTGGCATCTCATAAGCATTATGTAAGTGTTTACATTACATTACATTATAATGAGCTCATTATATCTATGCTGTGCTCTGTCTTGCTCCAGCTCTGATTACTTCATCTGAGACAAGCTATCCAGTAGGCAAACCTTTAGTACTGCATTTGCTTGGCAGGACTCCAGGGATTTTATAAGTGGTCTCATAGCAGAAATGAAAGGAAACAAAGGGGAAGTGGGCCTGTACTTTGAAACATAGTCCTGACAAGAACAAAGGTGGGAGAAACAGTTTCTCTGCTTCTTCCCATGTTCTCACACTCACTCAAGCAGGGGAGTTAGTATTTTTTTTTTTTTTTAACCCTTTCCAGCAGAGGCCTGAGGATCTAAATGCAAGTAGGGCATACTTGGTACCCTCCACGACATCCACAGAAACCCATAGGAGCCTTCTCAGACTGCAGACAAGATCTCTAGCTGGGAATTAGGAAGCACAAGGACATCTGTTTTTCCATTTATCTATTTTTCATTTTGCATGGACATAGTCCAGTGGATCTCAAACTCATGGCCTACAACTCTCTGAGGGCTTTAACCAGCCCCTTGAGCAGCACATCATCCTGTCATTAAAAGAAAAGATAAAACAAAAGAAAAAACAAGACAAACAAAAACTAAACAAAAAGAAAGAAAAACAAAACAAAAACAAAAAACCCTGAGTTTCTAGCCCACTTTATAGACAGTGCCCCCAGTTATCTGCATACAACAGACTGGGGGATATTCAGGATTGCCCAGTTTGGGCTGGCTTTATTTTTACTTCATTTCGTTCTCCTAATAACTAATGAAGAAGGTAACATTAGACACATTTTAAAACATGTAAACTAAAGCTTAGCGAGTTGAAAAGAAATGCTTAATCTTTCAATAATTGGCAACTGATGAGGTTTGGATTTGACATCAGGCATATTTGACTCTCACTATAACTCTTTTCTCTGTTCACTCATTCAACATTTGTCAAAAACCTCTTTAGTACTAGATATTGTTATAGATATGGAGATACAGTAAGAAGAAGATAATGTCCCGATCTCAAGGAGTTTACATTCTACAAAGGAAGACAAAATAAACCAAGGCATATTAGATGACCTCGGGTGAAAAGTCATAAAGAAAACTGAAGGATAATTGTGAAGCGAGAGTGATAAAAGAGTGAGGGAAGTTATTTTACATACGGTGGTTAGAGGAGGTGGCATTAGGAAAGACATTTAAGTGAAGTGAGAATCAGGCAGGACAAAAATCAGAGGGGAGGAGGGAGTGTCCAGCAGAGGTGAGAGCAAGTGCAAAGGTCCTGAGGCATAGCCAAAGAAAACCAAGAAAACCAGTGTGATTTGGTTAAAGCAAAGAATAGGGGTAGTGGTATGAAATGAGGTTGAAAGTACCAACTCAGGCCAGATTACACTCAGTTCTAATAGGCTCTGGCAAGGCATCTGCATTGCATCTGATTATAATAGAAAACCATTGGAGAGATTTGCACTGGGAATTATATTCTCAAAAGAATTATATTTTTAGAAGATCACTCTACCTGTTGTGTGGAGAACTGACTGTAATGGAACAAGAGTCAAAAAAAGGGCTAGTTAGTTAGGAAGCAGATTTAGTACTTTTGATGAGAGATTATGACATTTTGGACTAAGTTTGTAGTTGGACTCATGGTATATTTTGAAGGTTTTCTTCCTAGTTAAAAAAAATCAGGGTAGTCCTTAAGGAATTCTTTTGGGAGAATTCTTTCAAAACATAGTTTGAGGAATTTTGAAGTCAAGAATGATGGGATATCTTTAGTCTGTCACAACCATAGCTTAAACTCAACGTTATCATCCATGTGACAGTGTATCAAGCATGTGATCCAGCACTTGGTCAACAGTAATCATGAAGTCACACCAACAATGTCATTTTAACCTTTATAAAAGGTAAAAGGGCAAAGGGCTTGTCTTCCTTTTTACCCATCCATTAGCCAATTTCAGAGCAATTTTATCTTGCTACACAGACAAGTTTTTAAATTCTCGACATTTAAAACAATCTTCAGTTTCCCACATTTCTTCAGGCTTCTCCACAGTGTATCCTGAACCAGAATATTCACAGGTAGACAGATCACGCAACAAATCTATTCTTTTCTCAGGCAACACTCTTTGAAGTACCCAAGTGCTAACAGTACTACCTTGTTTCATATGAAAATATGAAGTTTTAGAGAGATTGAAAATATGGGTTGATCAGTGTCATCAGACTTATAATTTTATACTACAAACCATAGATGGTTTGTTGGATCTGTAGCAGAATGAACTTTTTATATTACCTCCTTTTGTCATCACAACAACCCAATCAATTTCATAGGCTTTTGTATCCACTTAATTTTGCTCTATAAGATCACATAGAGAATTATAGGCAATCTAGTACAGAATCCCAGGTCTTCTTATCGCCACACCAGGGCCCACTTGATCAGATCATTCTATTTTCCAACTTGACGCCTAATTACTCAATGTCAAAAAATAAAATAAAAAAGCAAATTTTATTTCTTAAAAAATCTATTATAAGAGAAAATATAGTATTAGCAGATGCAATGATGGTTGAGAAGAACTCAGGGAAAATAAGTCTGTATTAATTTCTCAAATCCATGTTAAACCTGTCCCCGAAGATCAATATGTATCTCTTTGATGGGTCCAATTAAGCACAGACCAAGCCCTTACTATGTAGAGTCCTGATTATGAAGAAACAGAAAAGACAACTTACATGGGAGAAGCAGAACAAACATAAAGAGAGCACAAATGTGTATGCATAGAAGTATAAAGAGAAACAACTGAATTTATAAAGAAAACTTCTTTGAGAAGATTTAGCAATTTTGAAAGTGTAGCAGTTTTGAAAAAGGAAGAAGATGGAAAATAGTTTTTCCCGATGTCAAAGAGAAAACAGCCCAAGTAGAATGAACTATGTATACCAAGACTCACAAATGGGCTAACAGCTCTATATATTCAAGAAATTAAGTAAAATAATGAATGATTTGTAAACCATGAGCTATAATCATGAATAATGGCCTTGAGGTAAGTTGTATTGGCTGGAGATGGCTATCGTTCAATGTAAATATCCCTAGAACAGCAGATGCAATGATGATTGAGAAGAACTCAGGGAAAATACCTGTAACGACCGGAATACCGTAGCATCTGAATTAAAATGCAACGTTCACACCTATTTTTGCACTGTGCTTGCATTTTTCTGTCCAGTATGCCAAGACAAAAAAAAAAAAAAAAAAACAAACTGGTGGAGGAAGGTCATTAGAGAAAGTCTAAATGAGGAGCAAATGGTTTAAGACTTACCCTCAGTTGGTACAAAGAGCTTTGGCATCACCTAAGCAAAGGGTGATGTCAGAAACTGTAGCCATGGACTATTCTTTTAAGAACTTTGTGAGTTCTTAAAGGCATTCCTCCTCATCTTTTTATAATAATTATTACCCTGTTTTCCTTTAATTCTTAGAATATTCTTGACATGTAATAAAAATGAATAGAGGTATATATTTTATTCAGCTAAAAACTAACCATTCTAGTGATCTTTGCAAACTGCCAATCCACTCTTTATCCTTCTTCTAACTCATCCCATGTGGAGTTAAGACCTAAGAGACATAATACATATTGTCAGAATTCATATAACTAGGGAAAAAAAAACAGTAGAAAGTTAATCTTAGTAAGAGTTAAAATTGGGGGAAAAATAAAATAAAAAGAGATATCTTTCAAGGACTGAATGGATAAACAAACTGTTACATGCAATCAATAAAATACCACTCAACAACTAAAAACACACAACTTGGACAGATCTCAGGGTGTTAACCTGAATGAAAGAAAGCTAATTTCAAAAGGTTGCAAAGAAATCATTATATTTATATAACATTCTTAAAATGACCAATTTTTAGTGCTGGAGACTAGTGATTGCCAGGCTTTAGGGTTGGGGAAAGGATGTGATTATAAAGGTGTAAGAGGAAAAAGCTTCCTTGTCATAACTGGAGAGTTCCATATGCTGAATGTGATGGAGTTACAGGTATCTATACATACAATAGAATTTCACAGAACTATGAAACTATGAACTCCCCCCAAAAAGAGTATGTAAAAACCAGTGAAATCTAAATAAGTTCTATATCTAAAATATTATTAACTAAAAACAAAAAAACTATTATCAACATTTTTCATTGTTTTGATTTTACTATGGTTATATAGACAGGAATTCTCTGTAACACTTGTACAACTCCTGAGTCTAAATTATGTCAAAAGGCTTTTAAAAATGTTTTAGGGATGAATGGGTGGCTCAGTGGCTGAGCATCTGCCTTCATTCAGCTCAGGTCGTGATCCTGGGGTCCTGGGATCGAGTCCCACATCGGGCTCCCCGCAGGGAGCCTGCTTCTCTCTCTGCCTATGTCTCTGCCTCTCCGTGTCCCTCATGAATAAATAAATAAAATCGTTTTTAAAAATTAAAATAAAAATGTTTTAATAAACATATAACTTCATTAACTCTCTTTCCTTAGGCTTATACCAAGCCATAAAATTGCAGCAATTTGACTTTTAGCAAGATAAATAACAAAACAGGAAAAATATTTCTGCTATAAATATATTAATTTTAGGTTTTTACTAGAATTTTAGCTATAGATAATTTTATACTTAGAGTTCTTTTTCATGTATACCCTTCTACCTCAAGGCACAGAGAGGTATCATGTCTTCTTGGAGTGCCAGGAACTTTACCTAGATAACCCCCAACCTACCCACCAAACTTCAAAAACTGCATTCTATTCCCAAGATAACTTCACATGTTCCACTTTATCCTTAAGACTATATAGTTTGCCTTCCTCTCCTTTAAAAAGATGCCAACATCTATCTCTGGAGCATTGTCTCTCCTCAGTGCTCCTGAATATGTCTGTATAGGGCACATCTCTGGAGTTTTGCTGCCTTGAAATAAACACAACAGAGATTTTCTTGTAAGGGCTTGCTGCTTCTCACTAAAGAGAAGTTGCGACAATACCAAATACTTTATAAATTTTCAATATTATTGTCCTCAGTCTATTTTCTTGTTTCCTTTTCCAAACATCCATAAAATATCAGTGCCTCTCAACTTTCTTTGTGGTGATCCTCAGCCTCAGCCTTCTCAGTCACAGGGGAAGTCCATTATATATTAGTACACCACTGGTGCCTTAAGTAATTTACAAATGAGGAAATGCTGGTCTCTATTCACCCCTACTTTGAGGGGTGTTCATCCTCAACACTGGACTCTCCTTTCTCTTATCCTTAAATCTATACTTTTGTTATATTTACTGCCTTCTGTTCCCCATTTCCCTAGCTACTACTCTTGAATCTTGCCTAATGCTGTCCTCTTCTTTTCGGACTCCAGTGAAAAATCTTATCTCAGTGTAAGAAGTTATTGTACTAACATATGACAAGGCAAAGAAAATGGACAAGCTGTGGCAAAGACCTAGAAGCCATGCCCTCTGGAAAAGTGGCCTTCTGGCAATTCAGAATAGGTGGCTACATGCTTCATAAAACAAGTAATCAGTTTGAGATGGAGCTCTCTGGCAGCTTTATGTGATAGGGATAGGTGGCCCTGGATGATTATGAACTCTATTTATGGAGGAGTTCATATTCAAAAAGTTAGATGATTTAGTTTTTTCCAGCATCATTATAAAAATGAACTCTCAGCCATGAATAGAAGTGTGATGAGATGCTTCTAAGATTCCTTCCATTCAAAACTACTGATCTGTTTCCCTCTAACTTTTTCAGATGTTTCCTCCCATTTACTTTCCAATTACAGTTTATGCTTTTCTTCTTTTTAAATCAAAGACCAGGGTGCCCAGGTAGCTCAATCACTTGTCTGCTTTCAGCTCAGGTCATGAACCCAGAGTCCCAGAATCAAGTCCTGCTTGGGCTCCTCTCTCAGCAGGGAATCTGCTTCTCCCTCTGACTCTCCCTCCTCTCATGCTCTCTCTCTCTCAAATAAATAAAATAAAGTCTTTTTTAAAAAATAAAGACCAGCTCCCAACAACTAAACCAAATGCCTAACATCACATATCCACCAACAAATGGTGATACAAATAATCATTAACTCAAAATCATTCCAATATTTTGCACAAGATAGTCCATAAACATCTTCTCAATAAATGTTGAATGACTACATAATTCATACACCTAAAATTACTCTTTCTATAAAAGAAAGCCTTATATAAATAGCTTGGCAATCATATTAAGAAAAAAAAACCCTATAAAGAAGTCTATAAGGACAAGTTTTTTCAAACAAAAAAATGGGTCATATACTATAACAACAGAGTGGAACATCTGAAATTGAGATCATGCAAGAATTCACTACTTATGGCTGTTATCATCATATACTATGTATATAATACACATTGTATACCTGTCTATTATACTAGCATAATATACTATACACTATATAGAGTATGTTATATTAACAGCAACCATAAGTGTATATATACACACACATATATGCTTAATGACATACACATATACATATATTTATAAATTATATAAACTTAAATATTAACTTATGTATTTATAGCATATTAACATATATTACATATAGGTATTACAGATGCACATGTACACATAAATTAACTTCTATACTAATTGATATAATTACATAAGCCTAATTATTTTTAAATATAACTACTGATATGTAAATGCTGATAAAACTCTAACGTATATAAATATATGCAACTCTGATTGCATATATATATATCATATATAAAAATCTCAAGATTCACATTCCCTGGATGCCCTTGAAAGTATACAATTCAGTTTTACAACATATGCTGACCATTGTAATCTTTGAAAAAAACTGGACATTTTTTAACTTCATAGCTTTCTTAGAAAAATCTTTTTATCCTAGATCTAGATGCTTTCATTCAAGAAAGAGCTACCATTGGTTCCCAACCTTGACTTCATAAAAGAAATAACTGGAAGCTTAAAAAAAACTTATACCTGAGTTCTATTCCCCAGGAATTCTTATTTTATTCATCTGTGGTTTATTCTTTATGTTTTAGGTTATATTTTGGAAATTCTAAACATATACAGGATAGGATCTCATCACACAGTTTCAAAAATCATCAAATGTTGACAATCACATTTCATCAATACCTCTGCTTTTGTTTTTTGGCTGGAGTATTTTAAAGAAAATCCCACACATCATGTTATTTCATATGTAAGTATTTCTGTATGCTATTCTGATTTTTAAAAATATAACTACTAGCCTTAACAAAAATTTAAAGTTTTTTAAAAATATTTTATTTTATGTATTTATTTGAGAGAGAGAGAGAGAGAGAGAGAGCACAAATGGGGGAACAGCAGGCAAAAGAAGAGGGAAAAGCAGGCTTCCCGATGACCAGGGAGCCTGATGTGGGTTTGATCCCAGGACCCTGGGATCATGACTGAGCCGAAGGCAGATGCTTAACCAACTCAACCACCCAGGTGCCCCTGAAAATTTAAAGTTTTAACAAAATGTTTAAAAGCTCCTGACTAGGATATATAATAGCCACTCCCTATGCAAACTTCCCAAATTTTTTTCAAAGCTATATTTTAAATTTAGTTTGTTTGAATTAGCATCCAAAAAAGGTTTATACATGTGGCTTTTGGGTTTTACATCACTTAATTCTCTTTACTCTATAATAAATAGCCCCTTCCTTTCTAGACTAGGTGGTCTGCTCCCAAGCCATGATTAGCTTGACAAATCAGGGCATGTTTCCCATATAGTGACCTATATTCTGACATGTCTAGTTATTTCTCTTAGTGTCATTTAACATGTTCTTCTATCCTCAATATTTCCTGAAAACCACTAGAAGTTCAGTTAGATTCCAGTACAATTTTTCAGACATGCATGTTTCACGGATGGAGTTATTTATTTCCAGTTGTAACAGCAAGAGACTCATAATGTGTGGCTGGTCCACCGTGGTTCTGTTAAGATCAACTAGTTGGCTCATGGTTTCCAGCCTGATCCTTTTGTGTCAAAATCCCTCATCAACAGTTCATCTAATGGTTTTAGCTAGTGGTGATCATTGCCTAGATGGTGGAATTATTTTTTAAAAACACCAGTCTCCTCAGTACCTATGTCTTTAAAAGCCCCAGGTGATTGTAGTGTATAGCCAGAATAGGAAACCATTGATATAAATGAATATGACACACCCTTGGAGAAATAATTTAGCTATCCGGAATGGTAGAAGCCATAGGACTTGGAGCCATATATACTAAAACGAATATAGTCATTTAATCGTTTTTAAATTGGAAAAAAAAAAGTCATTTGCAGAAGAACTAATGCATGTATCAGAAATTCAATGGTCTAACAAAAAGTGCTCTCACATGTAGGTATATGTTGTGCCCTTCCACAGCTGATCCATACATAACATGCCTGCCTTTAAAATCTGCTCCAGGGTAAGGATTTAAACAAAATGAAAAACTGCCCCTAACTTCTCTCACACCCTCCAGTGATCACAACAGCAAAGAAAGACACTCTGCAGGAAAACACTTGTTCAACTCCTAAAGAATTATTATAACCCACTACAGATCTTTCTCAATACTCTGAGGCCAGATCAAGTTTAAAACTAAAATCTATTTTGAAAACTAACAATGCTTATTACAGAGAAAACTGAGAGGCCTGAAAATGTCTTTTGCATACCTTATCTTTGTGGAACCCAAAGTCGCTTAAACACAGCTTCGCATTTGCTTCTCCTCCCTCATTTCCAGAGTCAGTGTCTCTGGACCTATCCCACTCCTTTATGTAATGAAATTCATACTCTTTATACCCCATTCTTTATCATCTTCACAGTGTTATTCTGTTTACTTTGTATGAAGGTATCAACTTATTAAACTGATCTGTTAACCTACAAAAGAGAAAGATGTAAAGGTCACTTCAGAGCAGGATAACAATGTGCATTTTAAGATAATATTCGACAAACTGAAGCATTCCAATTAGCTGGCAAACCCCTTAGTGCTATAGATACACACAGCATAGTACAAGGGAAACTATTCTGAGATCATGAACTCGGTTCAATTTCTTGGCTCTGCCAGTTATTTTATTTGAGAAAGACATTTTGCCTCTCTGTGCCTCAATTTTCTCTCTTTTGAAATAGTATATTTGGATCATACACAATTTAACCCTAAACTGTTAAGGTTTTATGAATGGTCAGTCAAGCCTGAGAAATTATTGCTTTTTCAGAAGGCTGCCCAAGATACATTCTTTTTAAGAAGAATATAGGGAGACACTGTACCCATAAAAAATGAGCTTCCACAGCTATTAAAGACATTAAAAAATAATCAAGAATAACAAATTTAACCTTCCTATCAATTATAGAAATATTCATACATGAAATAGTATGATGTTTGGGATTGGTTTAAAATGTTTCAGCAAAAAATATCATAAATGAAAGAGTAAATGAAACAAAATAGGCCAAATATCCAAAAAAATTGATAAAGCAGGGTGACACATATTCTTTCAAGTTGCATATATGAAATATTTTATAATACGAACTGTTAAAATATCATGAAATTGCATCTGCCCTCTTCCAGCTCAACCCATGGTTAGACACTGAATAAAATTCTTCATTTGGAGTTAGTAAGGTTGCCTGGTGTCCAGAGGAAATGGGACAGTCTACAAATAATTATGTGAATTCCAGTATATTCCATAAATGTTAAGTCTTCTCATACCAGTGTTTTTCTCTTCACTGAGATCTTATCTGTGCTTATAGAGTGAGCTAATTCTGAAGAACACAGGTTCACTATAATTTATGACAAGACAAGAACATCAAGGCTCATCAAGGAGAAATTACACTTAGGTTTCCCAAAATGCAGAATCTTGAAGACCAATTCTAGAGTAATCCCATCAGAAAGCATAACATGAGAATATATGGATATGTACTGAATCAGATTTTACAAGTGTAAACTACTCCCTGAGAAATGAGCACCAGGGGATCATTTATTTACTCTTCTTGGTCACTTGAGCAATGTTCAGCAAGTCACCACTGCAGAAGGCTAACATTCCAGTAGTCTTAACAGAAAATGTTTCAATAACCTTCCAAAGAGTTTAAATAGTAAAATAATTCAGCCTTATCACCATAGCAACTCAATATTAGGTGGATATTTTTCTATTCATCTGAAGAGCTTGGTAAATAAAATTATTCTAAACTGTATAAACTGCAGGCCTGCTTCACTCTAAGCAGCAGATATGGTCCTTTCAAGACTATATATAAACTGAATTATTACCTTCTGCACAGGAAAAGTCAGCTACCTAAACTGATTATTAAAGTGAATAATTTTATAAGGTACATAATTTCAAGCATAGAAATTCCCACCAGTTTACTTAGGTGAAGACATTAGATGCGGTAAAGAAGTAACTCCATCTTTCTCTTCCTCCACTGTTTTGAATTTCTGATGCATGAGTTATCTGATTTAAGGAAAGTGTATTCCAGAAAGATACACTCCAGCTCTGCCATTTCTTAAATATGATAGGGAAGATAGGTTTTATGCTTTGTTTCTATTGTTGTATTATTATTTTGGCAGAAGTGGGGAATTTGGTCCATGTCAGTTACAGAAAATGTCTAAGTATAATAATTTGTATTTAAGCTTATACTATTTGCCTACAAGAATTAAAGCTTTCTTGAACTGTATTATTTATTGAACATGATAAAAATGCACAAACATGAGGATTGGGAGTATATCCAAAGTGTGGAATGTTTAATGTTTTCTGTTAAACAGAACAAAATTTTCTTGATAAACCAAGAAAATCAGTGCACATAGATGGAATTCTGGTGCATGCAAAATAAAAAGCATGTAAAATCTGAAATATCCATGGTATAGGAATACAGGATTCTAGTTTACTCAGAATGGGTACTTGTAACTGAATGTTCTGCCACAAATTTTAACAAAATAGTCAACAAGTAAAGTATTTGCAGTTTGTGCTGATAAATGGAATCAACTGTCTGATCAGCTGTTCTGTTCCTGGGCTCTGTGAACTATGCAAGAACACAAAGACTACTATGAAGGCCTGGGAGAATTTCTCTCTTTTCTTCTTCCTAAGACAAAGACCATCTTAGAGTGAGTGAGTGAGTAAGTAAATTAATTAATTAATTAATTAATTAATTAAAATAAAATAAAATAAAAATTACCTACTGCATTCCCCCTTTAAGATACAAATTTAATAAGTGTTTGAAAACATTTATATAACAATCCTTCTTGACCCATGAAGACAAGAAATAAAAGTTCCTGGGAGGATAGAAATGCTTTGCTAGATTTCAAATGACTGTTTAAAGCAAACAAGGGTAAATATGTATGAGATACCATGTTCTACTCCAAGGTGTAAGATAACAAGTGGCAACCTATTGACTAGTAATCCTCCCTTCAAATAAGAATTTATTTATTTAACAGAAGAAAACTTAACTAGATAAAGTCTAGAGTACTTCCCAAGGTAGAAAAATCATTAAACACAGAAGTGTAGTGTTCATGTTTTCTGAATTAAAAGTTAAGACATGATCCAACACCGAATTGAACTATTTAAATGATTAATAATATCTTGGAAAATCTAAGACGTGCTGCTATTATTCTTTGACTTAGTCTACCAAAGCATCTATCTGTTTTTCATGAATCTTTCTGCTCAGATTTCTTACAGTCTGCAGCATAGAAGCTTGCTGCCCTTCCTCTAAAGAGGGTCCTGACTAGGACTCGACCCTCTCTAGAAACCTTCGGCTCTTCAGTATCTTATATGCCCACCCTTCAAATACATACACTCTTCTCCTTCCAAAGCAGTTATCATTCCAATCTTTCTGGACACTGTCTAGTAATAGTGAAGAAATTAACTTATGATAACTTGGGATACAACTAACAGGATCTTCTTTAACATGGTAGGTGGAATTGTCATCTTACTCCTCCTTCTAACTAAATATTAATTTATCCTTCACCATCCACTACTTGTCTCAGAATATCCATAAAAGTTTTCTTAGCACTATTGGTACCATAATCTATTTTCCGTCTCAATGCAACTAGATGTATACTCTCCCCTTTCCTATTCCTGAATGGGGAATGCAAGTTTAGGATGTTCCAATATTGGTGGGTCTGTAGAGAAACTTATTTTTTCCTCTCTGCCAAACCTTTATTGTGGCAAAGCAACAAATGATAAAGACTATCAAGTACTGGGGAAAATACCATTAATACCATACCATGAGTAATTTAGTTCATATCTAAAAATCAATATTAATAAAGCATCTCTTCTATGAATTCATCTAACCATCACTGTAAACATGTAAGCTACCTATTTTTCCCTAATCTGCAAATTAAGAAACTGAGATTCAAAGACAGTATGATCACATTCATCAAGAAGTAAACAGAACCATAAGCCTGAGCTCTTACTTCTCTTCCATAACACAAAAAATTTTCTTTTCTCTATTCTCAACATTGTCACAAAATTTAAGGTGGACTCCCCTGGCAAAGCCCAAAGAGGAACACAGAGAGATGCGAAAACACACATGATGAAGTTTTAAGAGTTTTCAAGTTCAAAAAACTATATAAGACACAGAAGAAGTATTTGACAAATGTCAACATTTACTCATGATAAAAATGCTAAGAAAAAATAGGAATTGGGGTAACTTTCTCCACTTGATAAAGAACTCCTATGAAAAACCTACAGCTAACATTATACTTAATGACGCAAGACTGAATGCTTTCCCACTAAGGTCAGTAAGAAGACAAATGTCTCCACTATCACTCATTCAAAATAGTGCTAAAGATCCTAGCCAATGCAATAAGGCAAGAAAGAAAAAAAGAAAAAATCCTAATGAAAAAAAATCAAAGATCTAAATAGATTGAAAGACATTATGTTCATAGATCAGAAGACTCAACATAGTAGAGATGTCAATTTTTCCCAAATTGACATAAATATTTAACAAAATCTCTATAAAAATCCCAGCAAAATATTTTATAGGTAAAAACCTGATTATTCTAAAATCAATATGGAAATGCAAAGGAATTAAAGAGTCAATATTAAAAAAAGTATAAAGAGGAAGGAATTAGTGAACTCAATGTCAAGACATGTATTACCTAATCAAAACAGTGGTATTGGTTGAGAAATAGACAAATAGATCAATGGAACAGAATAGACAAGCCAAAAATAGATTCACACAAATATTTCCAACTGATTTTTGACTAAAGTATAGAAGGACTAATGAAGAAAAGATAGCCTTTCCAACAAACAGTATGGGAGCAATTGGACATCTATAGGCAAAAGATAAGAAACTTGACCAAAGCCTCACAGTTCATACAAAAATTAACACAAAATTGTTTGCTAAGTAGATGTAAAATATAAAGCCATAGAACTTTTTTTAGAAAAAGGAAGAAAATCTTTTGGGACAAAAACAAAGAGCTATTAGACTTGAAACTAATAGGATGATGGGGCACCTGGGTGGCTTAGTTGATTAAGTGGCTAATTCTTAGTTTCAGCTCAAGATCATGCTCTCAGGGTTGTAAGATGGAGCCCCACATTGGGCTCCACCTTTGGCATGGAGTCTGCTTGATTCTCTTTCTGCTCCTCCCCCTGCTCACATGCTTGCTTTCTCTATGAACTTTTCTCTCTCCCTCTAAATGAATAAAAAAAATTTTTTTTCAAAAAGGAGAGAAAAAAGAGACTAAAAGCATGATCTAAAACAGAAAAACTTGAAAATTGGACTTCACCAAAATTAAAAACCTTTGCTGTATAAAAGATCCTATTAGAAGGATAAAAAGACAAACTACAGAGGAGCAGAGCAAGTGTGAACAGGAAGGAGGGGACATAAAGCAGTCAAGAGTCCAACACCTAGTGCTCTTGACTTTCACCTTGCTATGAAACCTTGATAGTGGAGCATCATGATGCTTCCCCTTGTAGAGCATCTGATGAGGAGCAGAGTTTGGCTTTGGAGTGCTCATAACCAGAGCAATTACTGAGGACTCAGAGCCCAACCCAGACCACTAGGGAGCCCACAACACAATGAACAAATTGAGCTTAAAAAAAAATTACAGACTAGAAGAAAATATTTTCATACATCTGAAAAAGAATTAGTAATTCGAATAGGTACCTTCAAACCTCAACAGTAAAAGAAAAATGAGAAAAAGAAAAAAGAAAACAAACAATATAATTAAAAATGAGCAAAAGATAGGGACAGACATATCACTAAAGAGGATATACAGATGGCAAGTAAGCACATGAAAATATGTTCAACATTGTTAGCAATTAAGAAAATGCACATTAAAACCACAATGAGCTATATCGCTACATACCTATCTTAAGGGCTAAAGTAAAAAACAGTGACAGGATTCTATTCCATTCATGTAACAACCAAATGGTAGTGAGGATGCGGAGAACATAAATCAATCATACATTACTGATGAGAATATAAAATGGTACAGCTCTTCCAAAAAAATATTCTGGCGGTTTCTTAAGAAACGAACCATAATTGCCCTCCTGAGCATTTGTCCTAAAGAAATGAAAATTTGTGTTCACACAAAAAAAACCTATAGATGAATGTTTACAGAAGCTTTATTTGTAACAACCATAAATCGAAAGCCCAGACATCCTTCAAAGGTAAGTGGGTAAACAAACTGTGGTGCATCCATGCCATGGACTACTAGTTGGCAATTAAAAAGTAAATAAACAAACCACTGAAACATGCAACAACCTAAATGAATCAGCAGAGAATTATGTGGAGTGAAAAGTCAACCCTGGAAGGTTATATACTATATGATTCCATTCATGTAACAATCTTGAAGGACAGAATTATAGAAATGGAGAACTGATTAGTAGTTGCCAGAGGCTAAGTAGGAGATGAGGACGAGAGAAAAGTCATTATAGTTATAAAAGCTCAAAATGAGGGATCCTTGTGGTGATGGAAATACTCTGTATCTTGACCGTATAAATGTCAGTATCCTATTATGATATTATAGTTTTGCAAGCTGTTACCACTGGGGGAAACTGTGTAAAGGCTACACACGGTATCTCTGTATTATTTCTTACAATGCATGTGAATCTATAATTACAAGATAAAAATTTTAATTTGAAAAAATGAGGAGGAATTAACTTGTCAGAAAAAAAGGACAGATGAAAGGCCAAGCAGAGAAAACAGCACGTACAAAAGGTCCTGTCCTTTATCCTATCTTTACTTTTATCTTCTATATACATGCAGCAATCCAGAATTACCTATTTTTAAATACGTCTATTTTTAAATATTTTTCCTCCAATTTTACCAGTAAAATTCTCATCTAAATCCTCATATTTTTGTACTTGGGTTCATTTTATTATTGTTACTAAAATAAAGTTTCTAAACAGGGGGTGAGGAAAGTTAGACGGGGTGCTCTGCATTAGAGTGGGCCCCCAATTATTTTGGATCCAGTTTATGAATGCAAGAGGTAAACTCTTACAGAATCTTAAACTGCATTGCCAAAATGTTGGGTTTAAGGAAAGTGTTTTTTTTTTCCTAACTAAAATGGGATCATAATAATAAAATAATGGTTTTCAAGATGTTTGCAGAATGTCATATACATTTTTAATAAAAGTGCAAGAGTTATACCTGATCTTCCATTTTTCATATCTTACCATGTTTGATGCTAGCGATTGGCTTTTTATAGATTCCCTTTGTCAAATGAGGAACTTCCTTTTATTCCAAGTTTTCTGAGATGAACCTTTGTTATATTTTTTCAAATATTTTTAAGCATCTTTTGAGATGATCATATGATTTTTCTCCTCTGTTGTTAAATATGATAAATTGCACTGATTTTTAAATAATAAACCAAGCTTACATGTCTTGATAAACATATATTATTTTTTATACATATCACTAGGTGCAATTTTCTAATGTTTTATTGAAGACTTTTGGGTCTATGTTCATAAGATTACTGATCTATAATTTTATTTTCTTACACTCTCCTTTTCAGGTTTGGGTATCATATAATGCTAGCCTCATAACACACACTGGAAAATGTTATCCTCTGTAAATTCCTTAAAGAAACTGAATAATATTGGTAATATCATTTTACTCTTCCCTTAAATGGACAGAAAATTAACCAGCAACACAATATGGCCCAGGAATTTCCTCTGTGACAAAGTTTTGATAATTATTATAATATGTAATCTCATCACTTCTATCCAGTATTTTAAGTCCTAACCAGAACAATTACACACAAAAAAAATATTTTTAAAGCATAACAATTATGAAAGAAATGAAACTGTAACCAAAGGACATAACTGGGCAAACAGAAAATCCTAAGAAATATACTTGGGCTCGCTGGATCTATTAAATCAATTCAGCAAGATTGGGGTACAAAAAACAATAAAAAATCTATTTTATCCTTAAACAACAAGTAAAAAGCTAAATTAAATACTCAATACAGGGGATCCCTGGGTGGCTCAGTGGTTTAGCGCCTGCCTTTGGCCCAGGGAGTGATCTCAGGAGTCCCAGGATCAAGTCCCACATCAGGCTCCCTGCATGGAGCCTGCTTCTCCCTCTCCCTCTCCCTCTCCCTTTGCCTCTCTCTCTCTCTCTCTCTCTTTCTCTCTCTCTCTGTGTCTCTCATGAAAAAATAAATAAATCTTTTTTAAAAAACTCAATATAATTTATAATAATATCAAAGAACATGAAGTTACTAGCAATATTTTCAAAAGATTCATGAGCTGTCACTTAAAACTATAAAATGTTGGTGAGAAAAATTAATGAAGATCCAAATAAATTGAGAGATATAATATACTCAGGGGTTAGAAGACTCAATATTGTGAAGATATGAATTTCGCCTGAATTTATCTATATACTGAAAGCAATTTCAATCAAAAGTTTAGCATACTTTTTGAAAAATTAGTAAACGATATTAAGTTTATATGGTGAGTAAAGGGACCAAGATTGCTAAAACATCTAGAAAAAGAATCAAAGGTTAGAGAATTTACACTACTTGATTGTATGATTTAATTAAGAGAGTGTAATATTAGTCTAGAAATAGACAAATCACAAAATAAAGAGTCCAGAAGGAGACTCACATTTACACAGAAAATGGACTTTTGACAAAGGCACAAATGCAACTTAATGAGAAGAGAAACATCATTTCAACAGATAAGCAGATATCTGCATAGAAAAAAATTTATCTTGACCCATTCCTCATAATACACATAAAATTAACTCAAGATGGATTGCAAACTTAACTGTATTTGTTAAAACTCAAAATACCGGGCAGCCCGGGTGATTCAGTGGTTTAAAGCCACCTTCAGCCCAGGGCCTGATCCTGGAGACCCGGGATCGAGTCCCACATCAGGCTCCCTGCATGGAGCCTGCTTCTCCCTCTGCCTGTGTCTCTGCCCCCCTCTCTCTCTCTGTCTTTCATAAATACATTCTTAAAAAAAAAAAAAAAAAAACTCAAAATACCACAGAGGAAAACATAGGAGGTTATGCTCATTAACTTGAGGCAGGCAGTGGTTTCTTAGGTAGAATGCAAAAAGCACTAGTCATAAGAGAAAATATTGATAAAATGGCATTCATCAATATTTAAAACTTCTGTTCTTCAAAAGACAACCTTTAAGAAATTGAAAAGGCAAGCTACATACTGAGAGAAAATATTCACAACACATATATTGGACTCATATCCCTAACATGAAAAGAACTTTTGTGAATACTAAGACAAGCCAATAGAAAAATGGGTGAAAGATGTGGACAGATACTTCATAAAAGATACATGAGTGGCCAACAAGGACACAAAAAGATGCTCAAAATCACTAGTCATCAGACATGCATACTAAAACCACAATGAGTTACCACTATACACACTCTATTAAAAAGACTGTATCAGGGCACCTGAGTGGCTCAGTTAAGTGTCTGTCTTCCACTCAGGTCATGATCTCGGTGTCCCAGGATGGAGCCCCTCATCAGGCTCCCTGCTCAGTGGGGAGTCTGCTTCTCCCTCTCCCTCAGCCCTTCCCCCTGACTTGTGGTCTCTCTTTCTCTCTCTTTCAAATAAATAAAATATTTTAAAAAATAAAAAATCAAAAGACTATGTCAATTCATATCTTAGGCTATAGAACAGCTGGAACTCTCATTCACTGAGGTAGGGATCCTGAAAAATGGTACAACCAGTTTGGAAAGCTGGTTTCTTTTTACAGAATTAAATATACACCGACTTATAATCCAGCAATTCCATTCCTAACTACTTTCCCCATAGAAATTAAAATACAGGTCGACACAAAAAAAGTTGTATATGAATCTTCATACCACCTTCATTCATAATACTCCAAAACTGGAAACAATGCAACATCCATTGTAGGACACATCCATACCACAGAACACAAAAAGAAATGATGCATATATGCAACAATTTAAATTAGTTTCAAAAGTATTATGCTGAGTTAAAGAATACAGGCACAAAATAGTACCTACTGTATGATTTTATTTATATGAAATCAGAGAGAGGCACACTAAGTGAGAATGATGGGAATAAGCATTGCCTCTATAACTAGGTTACAAGGAAGATGGATGAGGGGCATTTTCTGGAATGATGAAATTGGTCTGTGTCTTTATAGAGGGAATATCCACAAGTGTGTACATCTGTCAAAATTTACTGAAAATTTTAAGCTTAAATTTTATTGTATATAAATTATACCTCAATAAAAATGCATTAAAATATGTGTTGATAACGTATGATGCAATCTCTTCTCTTCCCTTTTTGTCCCCTCATTCCTCCATTATAGGGGCCTCCTAGAGGGCACAAATGGATGAAAGCAGGCCTTAAAAGAAGATTTCTTCAAATCCTATCTTCATGCAGAATTCCTAATTGGATTTCTTGAAGTCTCGCTGTGCATCTTTCTAGGCTGTTAATAAGAAAACCAGTGAAATTGTGTATTACTTATTCACTTTTTCAAAATCACCCTCAGTACAAATGATCATTTTAGAATATAACATGGTGGAATATAAAAGAAATATCCTGATTTAGTGGAGTGATTTCTTAGGCAATGTGACAAATTTTAAGTTATCTGAAACAAGAACTAGGAGTAGAATTTGTGAAAAACCAAGAGTAACACCAATAACTGAATAATGGAAATAAGTTTCAACATCTTTCTGTACACCAGGCTTGAAACAGTACTGGCAATGAGGAGCATAAGTAGCATTTTTAAAAAAAACTCTCCTTATCTTTACCTACCTTTTGGCAAGAAGTAATAAAATAGAAATCATGTGAGAAAAGTGAGAACAAATTTCCAATATTGAGACACTCTGAAAATGTTACCAAATCTAAATAACATCTCAAAGGATGTCTTTTCAGAGACAGCTTTACTCCTAAATGAATCTGTAAAACTTTGAAAATGCAAGAGATTGGAGATACTCAACCGTGATGGCACCTTAGAATATGCCTGGCCCTTGCCTTCAATAATTCAGCAAATATGTTACTGAGACACTGGGTCTACCACAATCTCAGTGTTTGCTTAAAGAGGTCTGCAAAGATACTGAAATGGAAATGAATCTACAAGCCAAAGAATGCATCCAGGCTCAGTGGGCTCATCAAATCTATTAGGCATGACAATTCTTCCTTCAGAAACTTAAGTATATGGGCACCAGCCAAACAAGTAACACGTTTTGTTACTTTTGAAGCAATAACATTTTTGATTAACCCTCTGTTTCTAATACATGTAAGGGAGAAATAAAATAGGCCATAAAGTTAATCTGGAGAGGCCCAGATGTAGAGATGCTGTAAGAAAAATGGACATTGGTATTCTTTCATCTCAGTTTGGAAGGAGGCACCAGTTGCCTTTAAGGATCTTACCAGCATCCATCTTGAACAGTCATGACACTCCTCAATCAAGAGGGTCGGCTTGGGAAAAACAGGCACACCTAGAAGGCTGCTTTAGTGGCTTACCCCCCCCTCCTCTAGCATCACAAATCTAGCATCTCTGCCTTTACCCTTAATAGACCCACTTTCCACCCATCCATCTGGGAATAATTCTTATGGGAAAAATCTCAATCAATTTCACAAAGATGTGTAAACAAATGTTAGGATGTTACGTGTGTGCCTTCAGAGATACTTGTATTTTTCCAGCACAATCAATAGTTTGCTTGTAATGAATCAATGATATAAGACTGACACTCTTTATAGGAAATGTGAGACATGAGCCAAGGCTTCGGTTGCCTGGTTTCAAATATCATAAAGGGGTTGGTGGAAGTGGAGAGATGAAGATCTTAAGCTGCAAAGATTTTGCATATTGTGCTAAATAAACAATTATTTGCATGGATTTAGATTTCTAGCTATCCAAACAAAGGGCTATTTACCAATAAAGTGGTGAAATGAATAATTTAAGCCTTCTCCTTGAGCTGGCTTTGTCCTAACTGGTCTTTCTTCTCCTGTAGGCCGTGCCTTCCTAACCATCATGTACAGCCTTGATCCTATGGGAAAATGCTTTTCCAGTAACAAATATACAACTGAAATCACTGTTTGGAACAAACACTTCAGGAATTAAGGAGTTAATTATTGTCATCCACTCATACTGCAAGACCAGAGTTGGTTTGGTAAGGTAAGACTCAGGGCATGAATTTCCTCTCTCAGAATAGCAGACAGCCTGAGAGAAAGTGCATTCTCCCTACAGCAGTGCAGTGGAACTCATGCCCCAGATGTGGCATTTGGCCAACTTTTCAAATGTATAGTCAGTATACTGGCTAACTATACATAAAAAAAAACCTTAGGAAGTAGAGCAAGGGTTCATTAAGCCCAGGGCAAGCTTAAATAAAGAGAATATTCTCAGAACTATTTCTGAGAATAGTGAGGTTTAACATGTTACTCACTTGCTCTAAGAGTATAACATGTGAGTGAAATTTGAACACTTGCTAGTCTTTCATATAAGAGCAGCTGAAATTAAGAATGAGTAAAATATAATGATAGACACAGCAAAGAATAGTAAATAGAATGTGGATCTGAATTCATGCTCAAACACCAGTTATATGACCTTGAGCAAGTAAGCTACTTTCTCTAAGTTTCTCGTTATAAAATACCTTCTTAGAGGGTATTGTGAGGGTGATTAGCAGCAAGTGATATGTTGGGATGTCAAGAATAGGATCACAGGTATAGACATCTTTATAAAATTTGGGGCTGCAGCTCAATACAAGAAAGAAAATCTATGGTTCAGATAAGGCCACACAGGTCAGTCTTCCCTGCTGAGACTCTGGAGGAAGTGAGCTAATAAGCAGCCATTTGCTGGAAGAATGCCCAGAGCAGTCCCAACCTGTCCAGGGCAGGAACTGGGAAAGTAGTTATAGATAGGGAGGAAAACAAGGCAGAATGTTATGGCACCAACTACAAAACTGGCAGTGCCTGCGGGGTTCAAAGTGAGGGCTGATGCTCTGCTAAGGAGGTTTACCTTCTGCCTAAATATCTGTGTAGGTGGATAAGGGGAAACTAAATCAGGCAGCCCAATGTTTGGACAATAGCAGGTATTTAAAAGATGGTTAGGACCATTATTAGGCAACTTTGCATTAAAAGGGCTACTTTGATAACCACACTGTGCCTTGTTTTCCTATCTGGGTACGTAAAAGCAGCTGCATTTGTCCCTATAATTTTAGTACTTGTTAAAGGCCATTGAGATCCAATGTATGGAGAGGATTCAGCCAGTTGGAAGGAATGGACTAGAATAGAAGGATTTTCTTTCCAGGGATTAGAAGTAAAATCATATTCCTGCAACAACAGCATCCCACATTAATACAATATGTCATCCTCAGCACTTCCAGCATTGGGTAAAAAGTATGTCAAGAGACTTCCAGGGAAGATGGCAGAAGAGGACAATGCTAAGCTCATATCATCCCACAGATGCAAATACATAACATCCACATCACTGTAAATAACCCAGAAAACAACCCAAAGCCTTCCAGAACAGACTCTCCACAACTAAATGTAGAGAAGAGGCCACATTGAAGAGAATAGGAAAGGCAGAGACACAGTTGGGAGCTAAAGGGACCCTTGAGACTGTCTGCAGGAGACAAGGATGCTATAGATATGGAGAGGGGAGGGGAGCAGACCTTCATACCAGAAACCCCAGGCACAGAGAACTTGCATGGGGAAGACAAATCTCCATAATATTTGGCTTTAAAAAAACAGAGGGGCGTAATTTGGCAAATTCTTACAATCAGCAACTTAACACCTGGAATTTTAAAAAAATCAGTGGGCTCAACTTTGGGAGAGTCAGAAGGGCTAGAGGAAATGGAGTTCCCACCCTTAAAGAGCACAACAAACAGCCCCACAGAAATACAGCATAGGAGTAGCAATTTGAATAACATCTGGGGTATACAGTAGAGAGATTTCTTTACTAATCTCCGAGTTTGTACTGGAGGGACAGGGATCATTGGGAGACTCCTACAAAAACACAGGATCTGCTAGGCACCATTTCCAATCCTGACTCCTAGCCTAAACAGGGAATGAAGATAGTGTCAACACTGTACAGAATAACTTGCTAACAGTATGCCCTGCCCTCTCATTCTCAGGCCAATGCCCCTTCAACCTAGGCCTCAGCTACAGGTCTCTCCCAGAACAGACTTGCTCAAACCTTACTAACACTACATGCCCCACCCCTATGTACTCCTGCAGGCTTCCCTCCTTCAATACACCCTTGGCTAGAGCCCATCCAAAGTGATGCCACAAACCTGACAATATGCAAGCAGCCCCAGTAGGAGCCAGCACCACTCCAAAGTGGCTCCAGCATCAGGGAGAGGGGAGGAGAACCACACATGCCGCTCCTATTATAGTCCCAGCAATAGGCTGGAGGGAGACATCTGGTCTGACTACAGATCCTCCCCACCTGTGAAAGCTTCTTGGGGATAACACAGGGAAAGCACCCGCAGTTCAGTCCTACTGCAGCTCTGGAAAATAAATGCTTGGTCAAACTCCACTCAAGCCAAAGTGGCACCAGACTGGCCAAATGATACCAAAGGGAACAAATTCTGTCCACATCAGGCAAAGAGAGCAACTGAAGACAACTGCACTAACAGCAAAAGCAGTTCAGCCATAAGACCAGGATGTAGGCGACATACCTAGAAGACACTCCTGAAGTGCTAGATTATGATGAACAAGAGATTATGTGGCACTGCAGGGCACCACAGGCCCTCTTCCTTCAAGGCCACTATTTTCAAGAGCAGGAGATGTAACTGACTTTTCTAACACACAGGAAGAGACAAAGAGAATTAGTCAAGATGAAGAGACAGAGGAATATGTATCAAATGAAGCAAAAGGATAAAATCATCACAAGAGAGCTAAACAAAATTGAGATAAATAATATACCTTATAGAGAATTTAAAGTAATGGTCACACAAAGGAGCACCTGGGTGGCTCTGTTGGTTAAGTGACTGACCCTTGGTTTTGGCTCAGGTCATGATCCTAGGGTCTTCAAGTCCCATGTTGAGCTCCCTGCTTAGCAGGGAGTCTACTTAAGGATTTTCTCTTTCTCCCCCTGCCTCTCCCACCACTCTCATACATTCTCTCTATAAAAAAATGAGTAAATCTTTTAAAAAATAAGTACAATAAAGTAATGGTCATAAAGATACTCACTTGAGAAGAGAGTGGAGGACCTCAGTGAGATGCTTAAAAAGAGGGAAAAAAAGAACCAATTACAGATGAAGAACTCAATAACTGATATTAAAAATACACCAGATAGAATAAATAGTAGAGGAATAAGAGGAATGTATCAGCAACCTAGAAGATGGAGTAGTGAAAAGCAATAAAGATGAACCCAGAAACAGAAAATAAATAAATAAATAAATAAATAAATAAATAAATAAATAAATAAATAAATAATAAATAAATAACAATAGATTTGGGGACTCAGCAATATCATGAAGCATAACAACATTTGCATTATAGGGAAACCCAGAAGGACAAGAGAGAGAAAAGGAGGCAGAACATATTTGAAGAAATGATGGCTGAAAACTTACTAAATCTAGGGAAGGAAACAGACATCCAAGATCCAGGAGGCACAGAGAGCCCCCAACAAAATCAACTCAAAGAGGTCCACACCAAGACATATAGCAATTACAATGGAAAAAAGTAATGATAGAGAATTTAAAAGCAAGAGAAAAGAAAACAGTTACATATAAAGGAAACCCTATAAGGCTATCAACTGATGTTTCAGCAGAATCTTGACAAGCCAGAAGAGAATAGCATGATATATTAAAAATCCTGAAAGAAAAAAAAAAAACCTGCAGGCAAGAATACTCAATCCAGCAAGGCTATTATTTAGAAATGAAGGAGAGATAAACAGCTTCTCAGACAAACAAAAGTTAAAGAAATTCATGACCACTAAACCAGCCCTACAAGAAATATATAAAGGGGACTTTTTAAGTGAAAAGAAAGACTATAAAGAGGAGTAAGAAAAGTAGGAAGCACAAAAGCAGTTAAATGAAGCACATATATAAATAAGCTAAGAGATTCACAAAATAAAAAGAAGTAAAATACGATACCATATACCTAAAATGGTGTGGGCAAAGGAATAAAGAATGGGTTCAAACATAAGCAACCAGTAACCTAACATAGACTGCTATATGCAAAAATGTTAAATGCAAACCTAATAGTAACCACAAATCAAAAACCAGTAAAAGATATGCAAAAAACAAAAAGAAAAGAATACAAGCATATCAGTAAAGCCAGCAAACCATGAAAAGAGAGCAAGAGAGGAAAGTATCAGAGAAGAACTACAAAAGCAACCTAAAACAAGTAACAAAATAACAAGTACAGACCTATCAATAATTACTTCTAATTTAAATGGACTAAATGCTCCAATGAAAGACACAGGGTAATAAAAGGGATAAAAAAAGAAAGATCCATCTCTACACTCTCTATAAGACACTCATTTCAGACCTAAGAACACATGCAGATTGAAAGGGAATGGATGGAAAAGCATTTATCACACAAATTAAAGTGAAAAAAGGTTGAAGTAATAAAACTTATATCAGACAAAATAAACTTTAAAACAAGGACTATAACAAGATACAAAGAAGAACATTATATAATCATGGAGAGAACAATCCAACAAGAAAAAATAACAACTGTGAATACTGATGCACCCCAGAGAGCACCCAAATGCACAAAACAGCTGTCACAAAGAATAAAGGAAGTAATCAATAGAAATACAATAATAGTAGGGTCTAAAGCACCCCATTTACATCCATGGGTAGATCATGTAAACAGAAAACCAATAAGGAAACAGTGGCTTTGAATGACACATTGGACCTGATGGATCTAACAAATATATTCAGAACATTCCATCCCAAAACTGTAAAATACATATTCTTTTCAAGTACGCATGGAACATTCTCCAGAATAGATCACATATTAGGCCACAAAACAAGTCTAAACAAATTTTAAGATTGAAGTCTTACCATGCATCTTTTCTGACCATAATGCTATGAAACGAGAAATCAACCACAAGAAAAAAATCTGGGAAGACCACAAATACATTGAGGCTAAATAACATGCTACTAAACAATGATGGGTCAACCAATAAATCAAAGACGAAATAAAAAAATACACAGAGACAAGTGAATTTGAAAACATGTGTCCACAATCTGTGGAATACAACAAAAGAGGCCATCCTCGGAAGAAAGCTTAAAGTAATACAAGCCTACCTCAAGAAGCAAGAAAAATTTACCCCAAAACCACCTAACTTTACATCTAAAGGAGGGAGAAAAAAGAACAACAAACAAAATCCAAAACCAGTAGAAGGAAGGAAATAATAAAGACTAGAGGCACTTCCATACTGTTTTCCAGAGTGGCTGTACCAGTTTGCATTCCCATCAACAGCACAAGAGGGTTCCCCTTTCTTCACATCCTTGTCAACACTTGTTGTTTTCTGTGTTTATACTAGCCATTCTGACAGGTGTGAGGCAATATCTCATTACAGTTTTGATTCGTTTTTCCCTGATGATCAGTAGTGTAATGGCAACTGGTGCAGCCACTATGGAAAACAGTAGCGGTTCCTCAAAAAGTTAAAAATAGAACAATCTTTAATCCAGCCAACCACACTACTGGGTATTTACCTAAAGAATACAAAAATACTAATTCAAAGGGATACATGCACCTTGATGTTCATATCAGCATTATTTACAATAGCCAAATTATGGAAGCAGCCCAGGTGCTGCTGAATAAAGAATATGAATATGAATATGAACTGATGAATAAAGAATATGTAGTGTGTGTATAGATGATAATGGAATATTACTTAGCCATAAAAAATGAAATCCTGCCATTTGCAATGACATGGATGGAGCTAGAGAGTATTTTTTTTAATTATTTATGATAGGCACACAGTGAGAGAGAGAGAGAGAGAGAGAGGCAGAGACACAGGCAGAGGGAGAAGCAGGCTCCATGCACCGGGAGCCTGACGTGGGATTCGATCCCGGGTCTCCAGGACCGCGCCCTGGGCCAAAGGCAGGCGCTAAATCGCTGAGCCACCCAGGGATTCCCGGAGCTAGAGAGTATTATGTTAGGTGAAATAAGTCAGCCAGAGAAAAACAAATACATATGATTTCACTCTGCTGTGGATTTTAAGAAACAAAACAAATGAGCAAAGAGGAAAAAAGAGATGCAACCAATAAACTCTTACTATATAAAACAGACTGGTGGTTATCAGAGGGCAGGTAGTGGGGGATAGGTTATATAGGTGATGGAGACTAAGGAGTGCGTTTGTGATGCGTTAGCACCAGGTGTTAAATGGAAGTGCTGAATCACTGATTGTATACTTGAAACTATTATTACACTGAGGGTTAACTGCCTGGAATTTAAATAAAAACTTCAAAAAGATTAGAAATAAATTAAACAGAAACTAAAAATACAATAGAACAGATCAATAAAGCCAGGAGCTGATTCTTTGAAAAGATCAACAAATGACAAATGACTTTAGCCAGAGTCATCCAGAAAGAAAGAAAGAAAGAAAGAAAGAAAGAAAGAAAGAAAGAAAGAAAGAAAGAAAGAAAGAAAGAAAAAAAGAAAGAAAGAAAGAACTCAAAATCAGAAATGAAAGAGGAGAAATACCAGCTAAACAGAAATAAAAAGGATAATAAGAATATTACAAAATATTATATACCAATAAATTGGACAACCTGGAAGAACTGGATAAATTCCTAAAAACACAGAACTTCACAAAACTAAACCAGGAAGAACTAGAAAAAAAAAGTGAAAAAAATAAAATAAAATAAGAAAAAAAAAGTGAACAGACTGATTACCAGTAATAAAATTGAATCACTGGGAATCCCTGGGGGGCTCAGCAGTTTGGTGCCTGCCTTCAGCCCAGGGTGTGATCCTGGAGTCCCAGAATCAAGTCCCACATCAGGCTCCCTGCATGGAGCCTGCTTCTCCTCTGTCGGTGTCTCTGCCTCTCTCTCTCTCTCTCTCTCTCTCTCTCTCCCTCTTTCTCTCTCTGTGTGTGTTTGTGTGTGTCTCTCATGAGTAAATAAATAAAATCTTAAAAAAAAATTGAATCACTAATCAAAAAACTCCCAACAAACAAAAGTCTAGAACCAGATGGCTTCACAGGCTAATTCTAACAAACATTTAAAGAAGAGTTAACACATATTCTTCTCACACTATTCCAAAAAATAAGAAGAGGCAAGAAAACGTCCCAAATTCATTCTATGAGGCTGGCATTACCCTGATACCAAAACTGGATAAAGAAACCACAGTAAAAAAGAACGACAGACAAATTTCTCTGATGAACATAGATGCAAAATATTAGTAAACCAAATCCAACAACACATTTTAAAAAGTCATTCACCGTGATCAAGTAGGATTTATCCCTACGATGAAAAGGTGGTTCAATATTTGCAAATCAATCAATGTGATACATCACATCAACAAGAAAAAGAATAAGAACCATATGATTATTTCAACAGATGCAGAAAAAGCATTTGAAAAAATACAACCTCCATTCGTGATAAATAAAAACCCCTCTGCAAAGTAGGTCCAAAGAGAATATACTTCAGTATAATAAAAACCATATATGAAAACCCAGAGCCAACATCATCCTCAATGGGGAAACACTGAGAGCTTTTCCCCTAAGATCAGGAAAAAGACAAGAATGTCACTCTTACCACTTTTACTCAATATAGTACTGGAAGTATCAGCCACAGCAATCAGACAACAAAAAAAAAGGAATAAAAGGCATACAAACTGATAAGAAGTAAAACTCACTATTTGCAGAGGAAACGATCCTATATAGAGAAAACACTAAAGACTCCATCAAAAAACTACTAAACTGAATAAATGAATTCAGTAAGATCACAGGATATAAAAATCAATATACAGAAATCTGTTGTATTTCCATATGCTAATAATGAAGTAGCAGAAAAAGAAATTAAGAAAAAATCCCATTAACAATTGTGAAAGACATGTACTCTGGAAACTATAAAACACTGATTAAAGAAATTGAAGACAACCTAAGTGAAAAGATATCCCATGCTTATGGAAAGATGTGGTACGTACACACACACACGCTTATGGAAAGATGTGGTGCATAAACACACATATACACACACACACTGGAATATGAGTCATAAAAGAATGAAATCTTGCCATTTGCAATGATGTGGATGGAGCTAGAGAGTATTATGCTAAGAGAAATAAGTCAGTCTGAGAAAAACAAACATCTTATGATTTCACTCATATCTGGAATTTAAGAAACAAAACAAATGAACGATGAAAAGAGACAAACCGAAAAACAAACTCTGAACTATAAAGAACAAAGTGGTGGTTTCCAGAGGGGAGTTTGGGGGAGGGAAAAGGGTAAAACAGGTGAAGGGGATTAAGAGTACATTTATTGTGATGAGCACTGCATAATGTATAGAATTGTTGAATCACTCTATAGTATACCTGAAACTAATATAACATTGTATGTTAACTATACTAGAATTAAAACTTTAAAAAAAAAGATTTTATTTATTTATTTATTTATTTATTTATTTATTTATTTATTTATGAGAAAGAGAGAGAGTGAGCACATGCACAAGTGGAAGGGGCAGAAGGAGAGGGAGAAGAGACTCCCACTGAACAGGGAATTCAATGAGGGACTCTATCCCAGGACCCTGGGATCATGACCTGAGCCAAATGCAGACACAATCAACTGAGCCACCCAGGTTCCCCTGTAATCAAAATTTTAAAAGGTAAAAAGTATATCAATAACAACAGTAGTGGGGCACCTGGGTGGCTCAGTGGTTGAACATCTGCCTTTGGCTCAGGTCATGATTCCAGAGCCCTGGGATTGAGTCCCCTATCCAGTACCCCTATAAGCAGCCTGCTTCTCCCCCTGCCTATGTCTCTGCCTCTATCTCTGTGTCTCTCATGAATAAATAAATAAAATATTTTTAAAAATAACAGTAGTAAGTAAGCCTCTCTTAAAGAAAATTCAAGCCCCTCTCAACTGCATATTTTCATAATAGGAATGTTGCCTCTGCTTACATTTAATAAGGTAGATACTAATAATCTAACATACATTTAGCATCTTTAGTAGAAATAAAACACATCAAGAGATTGTTTCAGTTCAATCTTTTATTGGAACAATACTTCTTGACCACCTAGGTGGCTCAGTCAGGTAAGCTGGAAGAATTCGGCTCAGGCCATGATCCCAGAGTCCTGGGATCAAGCTCCATATCAGGCTCCCTGCTCAGTAAGGAGCTTGCTTCTCCCTCTTTCTCTGCCTGCCACTCCCCTTTCTTGTGCTGTCAAATGAATAATTAAAATATTTTTTTTGAAAAAGGAACAATACTTCTCACTCCTCCACATAGCTCATACCTAGTCACCAGAACCATACAGTGTACAAATAATTTAGGTTCTAAGAACAACTATTGGGCACTGACATTGCTGCAATACCCTAAGGATGAAATCTTAGGAGGTCTCAAGAGTAAACAAACTTTTAAAAAATCCTGATGTACAAGGAAAAGTAGTTTTTGAATTTTTCTTTCCCTCTATTACATTTATGGTAGTAACTGTTTGGACAGATTTGGCACTATAAATAATTAAAACAGCAGTTCCTGTCCAAATGAGGACTGTAGTCTCCACTGATATTTTATTGCATGATTCAGTTAATTTAATAATAGAAGACAAATCATGGCTCCTTAATTGACTAAAGTTTACTTTTTAAAAGAAGTAATTAAATCTCAAAACTCCCTAGGCTCTCTGCTCCACAGTCCTCCAAGTTTGTATCTAAGTTTCTAAAATCTTACAACAGAGATCAAAGATTTAATTTCAAAATAGCTGCATACATATTAAGGGTAAAAATGGATATATTTCTCCACCTCTAGGAAGGTTGTTTTGTTTTACAATAATTTTACAGTGAGAGAAGTTTGCTAGTTTTTTTTATGATTTTATTAATTAATACCTCCCAACAGCCTGAAATAGAATAATTAACAATGCTTGCAAAAAATTTACTATATCTATTTTTGGAAGTGGCTTGACTATAAAAGGAAAATATCAACATCAATAAAGTAAAAAAGCATGCTGAGATATATAACTAATCAGTCATTTCACAGAATCCTAGGGTGTTAACAACTGATCAGGATCTTACAGACCTTCTAGTAAATTCATATAATACTCAGCTTGGAAAATCTCCAAAATGAAAAGACTGAGATTGAATACATAAACTCCTTCAAGGCACAGAGCAGGTTAATGACAAAGACAAGAATAAAGCACAGTTTATGTGCTCATTAAATCAGGATACTGTTTTTCAGTACTGTCCACTGTAAGAACAATTCAGGAAGTGTTTACTGTTCTTTGCAAAGTCCTTCCTAGTCATTACTTCATTCATCCTCATAAGAACCTTATGCAAAAAAAATGACTGTTCCTTTAACAACTCCAGAAATGAACTCTTGCCGCCCCCTCTTGAAATCTGCTCTCTCCGTAGTATGGACCACCCCAACCCCTTCATCACATTGCTCAAGCCAAAACCCTGAAATTGCCCTTCACTGATCTCTTCCCATACTTACATTCAGTCCATCAGCAAATTTTATCTCAGTCTGCCTTCACTCTTGTCCAAGTGACCAATTTCTCTAGCCTAGACTACAGACATCTGACATATAGTTGATGGTAACTAAGTAACAGCTTAATGTCAACTGAATAGGATCCCAAGTGGTCCCAGCTCCCAGCCTGTCCATTCCTGCCTTCTTTAGTCTATTGCTTATTGTCTGGCAAACAATCTGAAAAGGTAGTTCAGCGAAAAAGTAAAATTGGTTGTGTCACGTTACTCAAAAGTTCCAAATGAGTAGTTCTCATCCCATTGAGAGTAAAATGTAAAATCTAATGGCCTTGCTCACTCAGTTCCAGTCACTGTCCTTATGGCTGTACTTCAGGCATTCCAAGCATGCTCCTGCCTCCTCCATACTCCTCCATCCCTTTACTTTGTTCTCTCTACCTCGAATATTTTTCCTTTCCTTCATTTATCTTTTGTCCAGCTCAGACCTCCTTTCCTACACTAACTCCCCACACCCTCTCTCTCAACTTCCATTCATAGGGGAAAAAAAGAGTTGTCTGCAATTCCACATATTCTCATTCCACCCTTATTTCTTAGTCTTCTCCCATCTAGCTTCCATCCCCATCACACCCTGAATTGATTCCTGCTAAGGTCACCCATAAAGTCCAAGTTACCAAAAACTAATAAAAAAGACTGTCTTCCTCATCTCAACATTTGACACTGTTTATGCTTTCCTTATATTTTGAAACATCAATTTTCATGCCTTCCACAAAACAGTAATCTTCTCATTTTCTTCCTGTCTGGCTATTCTGTTTCTCCTTGAGGGCTCTCTTCCTAATGCAGCTATTAACTGTTGTGGTTCTTTACCCCAGGTGATCTCATCATGCCCATACCATTTGTGGACCTAGATTTTTCTTTTTGAGTCCAGATTCATATTTCTAACTGGCTTTGCACATTTATAAGTTTCACAGGTGTGGCAAATACATGATTCGTGCCTCTAATTCAGCATGAACAACAGACAAATGATCCAATTTTAAAAGTCAAGTCCTCTTTTCCATTCCTTATTTCTGTGATCATACATCTTACTGTACTGAGTAGAGGTCTGTCACCTTAAACATCTTCCTCTTCCTTATTTTCTCATATGCTTTTATCCATAAATCCTATTAATACTACCTTTCATCCCCAAACTGTTTACACATCTACACCTCTACCGAAGCACTTCATCTAAGCTACCCATGTTTCACCCAGATCATTGAACTGACAGTCTACCTGTGCCAATTGGTTCTTTACACTACAACCATAATGATGTACTGAGAAAGCACATATGTTCATATTAAAACCCTTGATTAAACTTTGATTTAATCAAAGTTTGAAAAATCTTTGAAAAACCTTGATTAAGCATTGCTTTTAGAAAGACAGAAAATTCCTTAAGGTGGTCAGAAAAGCACGGCCTGGTCTACCAAATCTTCAGTCTCAGCTTCTATGGTGTTCCTACACATCCTGTCATTCAATCATATTTGTCTTCTACTGCAGATTCTTTGCAAATGCTGCTTCCTCCTCCTCTTTACTCAGGTAGCTCATATCCATCTCTTACTTAGTAGCCCAATGGTCATTTCTTCAAAGAAACCTTCCTTCCCTCTTCCACCGCCCCCCCCCCCCACCTAGGGCTTATGACTAATTACTTAACTTAAAATTTTAAGAATTTTAATTTTTCAATTATATATATGTTATATACATAACATATAAAGCCAACTGCCTCAGGGTTGCAAAAATATTAAATTGTTTCTAAAATGTCTTATCTATATATAGTAAGTAGTTAGCAAATAGTATTTCCTCATCTCTTGCAATTCCCCTTACCCTTATGATTTTGTAGGACCTAGAATATTGTCACTGTAAACTATATTTCAGGAATTGAAATAAAAAGAGAATGGCCCTTTGTTTCCACCTCAATAGAAAATAATTTGATTAGTAATTGGGAGAGCATAATTCTTCCATGAATTCCACTTCTGAATTATTATGCCAGTTTCTAATGGAACACATAAATTCCAACGACCTGAGGTTCATATATCCAAATTGCTTCAAGAGATACTGTCAAGTTATGTAAGCACTTAGAGAACGAGGAAGAGAGAGAACAAGAAAAAACACTAAACTAGAAGAAAGCTAGAAGAGGTCAAATCCCCCATCTGAAAATATCACATAATTAAGAAAAAACACACAGTATTAGGCAATGTTCATTTAGCATAGTAGCATTCATTTCTGCATAAAAATTTAGATGGTCACTTGTGGTTTGTTGTAATAAGATTTGTTCTATACAGCAGTTCATTCTTAATAAAGAAAAGCATAATTCAGAGTTTGCTTACAGCATCAGTACTCAGAGGGTCTTAGTTCTCTCTACTGATAACTTTTAATTTTAAATGTACTTGAGATTTATAATTTACTTGCTAATCGTTTAGTTCTTATGTTCACCTCTCTTTCACACATCACCATCTAGACAGAAAAGTAAAGAGTGTGGTTGTATATAGCAATGTCTGACATAAGATTTAGACATTCAATTTTGCATTTGCATATTTTTACTGCAAAAACACTCCTATGCATATGTGGTATCCCTGAGATATAATAATAATAATAATTCCATTATAGCATGGTACTTCTTGCTATCCACAGAAACCTCTGCTAGTGCCAGCCCAAGATGGAAACAACTTACATTTGAGGTTGACCAAGGGGGGACATTAGAAAATGGATTAGGAAATGGCTCCCCAACCCTACTCATCACATTCCTTCTCCTTTTCCTACAATCAGCTGATGCTCAGGAGATGGGATTTCATCCCCTGGGAATCTCTATTTGAAAACAAAACCATGTTCTTCTATTCTATGGTGATACAGTCCTTCAGGAAAGTAAATGGCTTGTCCTGGTAGAAGGTGGCAGTGACAGAATAGAACCATCCATCCTATCACAAGAAATGGGCAGAAGAGAAATGGAGAAGCTCAGTGTGTCAAGAAGCAATCCTACTGAAAGCCCATCTGTGCAATGTTCATGCGTTACACAGAGGGAAGCATGAAATTCAGGTAACTACTGGCTTGGAGTCTCCCACAAAAAAATAAACAAAATTGGCAAATGCTCATTGCAAATGAGTGTAAGCAACCCCTAATTTGCAAACACTAAATTATACTGGATATCCACTTATATTCCCCACCATTGAGGCAGATACATATTGCCTACAGTGTATCCTTACCCTGTCTCTTCACCCTTTTTTCCAGCACCAGAGTCCTTGCTTCCATGGTGAAATACAAAACAAAACAAAACAAAACAAAACAAAGGCAACAAAATAAAATATGAACTTCTTAATAGAAAGATCAAAGCCAAAAAAGTTAAGGAGAAAGGTGCATAAAGCAAGAAAAGCTTAGTGGGCTGCTTTCACAATTCAATTTCAATTGCTCTAGTTCAGTTACTACCCCTCTATACCTGCCCAATTTTGGTTTTGGTTCATTTTCTTGAGCTGCTTGAAATCCTGCTACTTAAAGATATATTAGGGTTGGCAAATATCATTTTTGAAAATGGCAATACATTTAGGAGTCTTAAGAAAAAAATTAGGCAGTTTATTGTAAATGAGGATTTTTTTCAATTGAACATCTATCTTTTTTCTGGATTGTAAGACCAAAACATTAGAAAACTGGAAAACTTAAATAACTATTTTTATAAAATACCAATATCCCAATCTATAAAACTCTAATATTTGGTCTTTTCCTCCCTTTTTTATATGCATTTTTCTAGGGTTGAAATCACACTGCTTTAAACTTGAACTTGGTCCTTTACATTTAAGCTTACGTATTTTTTTCCCTGTCATTCAGATTCTTGATAAATATAGTTTTTATGGTTGCATAACACTGTGTTGCATCCATTTACCATAATTTACTTAACCATTCATCCAATGTTGCACATTCAGGCAGTTCCCAATTTTTTATTATTGAAAAGAAAGCTGTGATTAACATCTTTATGTGAAAATCTTTGCATTTCAGAATATTGTTTTAGGATGGATTCTGAGAAGAGGAATTATAGGGTCATAAGGAGGGTAGGCTGCTTTCTGTTTAACATGTATTTGAAGTGAGCTACACTGAGAGCTTGGGACACTCTTAGGGATTGGACAGGCTAGAGGTACTGAAAGTGAAGCAAAAAATAGCATAAAAGTAAAGAAAAGGGGTGCCAAAAAGTGAGAAAGAAAGGTGAAAGATGGGAAAGGTATTCTTCACCTCTTACACAAGTTTGCCTTGGGCTGGTCCTGAGGAAGATAAAAGGGCCTTTATTCTATTTTCTTTTCATATGATCTGCTGTTCCAAAATCTAGGTCTTAGGCTACAAACTGCTCAAGGTCAGCTACACAATTATAAGTTTAAAAACAAAAATTTATGTTTGCTTGTATCATTACGTGCATTCCAAATTCAGAACAAGGAACTGGAAGCTAACTTAAAGAGACAATACGTGAAACAGTTAAAGGCACAGATGCCAGAGAGGAAGCAACCTGCCTGGGTTTAAACATTGGCTCTACTACTTACCACCTAACCTTAAATAAGATACTTCACTGCTCTAAGCCTCAATTTCTTCGTCTATGAAATGGGTTCAATTAATACTATTCACAGGGTTGTTGTGAGGATTAATGAGTAAATGGTATAAAGTGTTTAGAATAGTGCCTGGCACAGACTGAATACTATAAAAAGTATCTGTTGTTATTACAAATAAAGTCTGAAAAACAATAAAAGCTGAGAGCAACCATTTTACTATGGACAGGATGTTAAGAGAGAATGAGCCAGGATAATAAGAAAGCAATTTAATTTCTTAAAATAATGTAAATATCACAGGTAGAAGGGTAACCTTTGTTATGCAACCTTTTGGAAAACACAACAAAAACAGGGTCAAAGTGGACCTTGAAAAGTATTGCTGGGACATGATATTAAATTCAAAACAATAAATGCAACAAAAAAGACTGGGTAGTATTAGTCTTAGTTACCTTAAGAGGTCAGTCATCCTTAGAATAAGAAGGTATCTACACCTGCAGTTAAGAAGCTTGGATAGATTTCAACTCTAAAGACCCAGACAATTTCATTTCAAGATGACATGTATTTGAAACCAGTTATATTCCTAGGTTCATCTTAGACCACACAACTATGTATTCCAGTGAGGTTCATCTTAATTCAAACTATACCTTGAGAAATCAAACTCTAATAAAGGTAATTAAAATGGCTAATATCTCCCCCCAAAAAAGTCCAAGATAAGTAGAGAAATGGCTCTGTGACAACTCAGGCATCTCTATCTGGCAGAAGCGCCTAAACTTTGGAGGAAAAAAAATAAGGGGAAGAATCAAAGAGGAGACAGTGTTTACACATTATACAGAACAGGTACCCTCAGGAAATGTTGGTTAATGAGGAGGAGACACTCTTGCTTGAACTAATTAAGTAACTGGAAAAGAATTTCCATCTCCAAATTTGGCAATCCACATGAGACTGCGTGGTCCCTTACTTAGCTGACAACAGCAGTGTAAGCAAACAGCAGGAACACAAACCCAGGTAGTTCTTGTCTGAAATCCCCCAGCATTTTGACAATACTTCTCTTACTTCATCAAGCCTGTCTGTAACACGAGAGAATACATTTGTAACGTATTTCTTCCAACAAACCAACAGTAGGGACTGTCTTTAACTACTTTGCCTCACTTTCAGCTATCATATACTAAATAAGAATTGAATGAGTGAACGTACATCTAATGTTGAACTCTTTCTGCTTGGCCAATTCCATCCCATTCTTTTATTTTTGATTAATTTAAGAATTTAAGAGAATTTAAGAAAATCAGATTGCTCACATATTCTCAGTCAAAAGCAAGCATTAAGATGACCATGGCAGTCATGCCTAAGCTTTAGCCAGTCTTTCCCATGGAGGTTTGCACTGACTGGTTCTGGTTGGTGGACAAATATTTTAACATTATCCTAGGGCTGTTTTTGTACTCCTCAAACAACAACCAAAAAATGCATTTTCCCTTCTCTTTTCCTCCTACACATTTAGCTATTGTGCCAAGTAATAAGGGTTAGTTCAGAGAAAAAAATCTCCTGTAGGATTTAACCAAGTTTACACTGATTTGTCAAGGTACACAGAATACAGAATTTCAACCAAAGCAGTTATTGTCCAGGGAGGCAGCACACAATGTCCTTCTGTGGCCCTGTCTTCATGCTGGCTGGCTACTATAATCTCCTGATGTTATGTCAACTGATGGAAATTTACCTTTCGAATAACCTTCAGATCCCATGATGTTAACATCTTTCTCTCTTCTTTTAACTTCTTTCCTTTTATCTGATGGTAATAACAATATCATTTATTAAGATTATTAAGTACCTATCACATCACTGGTGTATATACATGAGCTCAGTGATGCTCACAACAAGCATGAGAAGTGAATATCATCACAGTCTCAATTTATACATAAAGAAACAGAAGTTCAGTCAGATTAATTCTCCTAAGGATCTCAACTGTAAACAACAGAGCTAGGATTCCAGCTGGGATTTGTTCCATGTTCAAGACTATGATGTTTCCAACGTGTTGAACAGTCTCACACTTTTTGGATAGAGTAGTCTGTTCTAGGGATGCCTGGGTGGCTCAGTGTTTGAACATCTGCCTTTGGCTCAGGTCGTGAACCTAGGGTCCTGGGATTGAGTGCCACTTCGGGCTTCCTGCAGGTAGCCTGCTTCTCCTTCTGCCTATGTCTCTGCCCCTCTCTGTGTGTCTCTCATGAATTTAAAAAAAAAAAAAAATCTTTTTTTTTTTTTTTTTAAAGAAAGGTAGTCTGTTCTACTATCAGGTCAAACTCAGCATAGGAAATTTAGGGATGTCTTCTCTAAGTCCCAGTATCACCTAAACGTGTCCAAGATAATGGTTTATATAGCATTTTAATTTTATTTGCAAATCACATCACTCACACCTGAACTACTGAGTTTCACACCCTGCCACCACCCCTCCTATATGATGTCCCTCAGTATGTGAAGTACTTAAAGTACTTTGAACTCAAATCAAACTTGTTGGCTCAGGCTGTTCCCTGTGTTTGAGGAAAAAGCATGTCTATTCTTGTCACTCTTCAAGCCTTTCTCAACCACCTGCTGCTCAGCAGCTTTCAAATCTCTCTAATATCATCACATAAAATGAGTGTGTATTTAGCATCCTCCTCTCAATTATAAACTACTTGGATAGCAAAGTTTTCTTCATCATTTTCTGCCTCATTTCTTGAAAAAAAACTGATATTCTGCAATAACATTTATTCAATTAACAACATTAATCAAGTTAGTGTGCCATATTGTGTGTCTTCCTCTTCATTCCTACTTTAAAACTTCACAATTATCTTTCAGATAATATGCTGTTTTAGGTTTCCACTTTTTTTTTTTTTTAGGAAATTCCAAAGAATATTTGCTAAGCCATAATATCATTGAGCCAGAAACCCAACATACTTAAGAACACTACTCAACAAATAAAAGCAGCTTTTTTCAGTATTTTTTGGTTTGTCTTTTGTTTTACAAAGGAAAGATGAAGGAAAATGCCAAAAAACAACTGCTACAGGTATTCACAGTGTGGAATAATATAGCTGTACAAAGTGGAAACTTGTATGAATTTCAGTTAACTTAGTACCATGCAAAGCAAAGATCATCTTACACAATATGCAAAATCCATGGGCTCAGATAAATAGTCCATGAAAGCAAGGAGCCCTGAAACTTAAACTTCATTAACTTCATGATAAGCCCACCTTTGGGGGGAAAAAAACAAAACAACAAAAAACAAACAAACAAACAAAAAACAGGGATAAATCTTCAGGAAATCAAGCTGATAGAAACAAGTCAAAAGAACCTCTTGGGCAGCCCAGGTGGCTCAGCGGTTTAGCGCCACCTTCAGCCCAGGGCCTGATCCTGGAGACCCAAGATCCAGTCCCACATCCGGCTCCCTGCGTTGAGCCTGCTTCTCCCTCTGCCTCTCTCTCTCTCTCTGTGCCTCTCATGAATAAATAAATAAAATCTTTAAAAATAATAATAATTAATAAGTAAATAATAAAATAAAATTTTAAAAAATAAAGTAAACCTCAACTTTCTGGGTGGGTGCAGGATAGGGCTGTGCTATTATGATCCACTACACTAATGAAGATAGAGAAACCAGGGGAAGCAAAAGATTAAGGAAACATAGCTAGGACATTTTAGAGGAAGAAATAAATTCCAGAAAATGCTTATGAAAGTGACTAGCACAGGGTTTTTTGTTTGTTTGTTTGTTTTTTTTAAGGATATTCGATTGTTTCTTGTTCCTATCCAGAGATGTTGGACTATAGCTTGAGGATCTTCGTTAACTGTAGAACATGTTCAGAACAAGCAACACACAGCTAGCTGCACATTCTTCATATCTGAGATGAAGCACAGAGCAGAGGCTCAGAATATCATTAGAAAACCTTTGGTAACACATGCATAGGTGAATTATTCTGCACTGTGAGTACCGGCCTTTCTATTCAGAGTCAGGTCCATCAACACCAACCTGGGATTGGCTCACAAGACATCAGCAAGGCTCAAAGGAATCTCAGCAAAATATTTTAACAGTTTCTAAAATGTAGTCTGTCTCCTCTGTTTAATTTATATGTTTACAGAGTGAAGACATAAGAATTTATTAATTTGTACATAGCGATCTTCTTTACTATTCCTCAGCTCCAAAACAAGGAGCTTTTTTTTTTTTTTTTGCCAAGATAAAACACCAATTTTGCAAAGCTACAATGTTCCTATGGAAGCTTGAAGTTTGAAAGTCATAAAAAGAATAAGTCTCAGAGTTTTTTCTAACAATTTTATTATTCTAGGAAGATGGAAAACTAGTTTTAGTGCTATAGGCACAGAAAGTATCAGCTAGAGCTTTAATGCAGATTCTCCAACATACTCAAACCATAGACTCCTTAAATCTTTTCCTATATTTGCCCTATAAATTGTTGTTTACAATAAAATGTATTAAGCAATTTCTTCTAGATGCGCACACGCACACACACACACACACACACATCAAACAGAAGAAAAAAAAAACCCTACCATTATAGCTTGTGATCATGATAGTGACTGGTCTTAACACACTAAGTCGATATAATTTCAGCCAAACCTAAAGAAACTTGGCACTTAAGTTTGCTGTAATGATGATGATATCAGCAGTACCTATTATGTGGTCTTGTTATGTGCAGTTATATACATTCATTAACTCATGCAACTCTAGGCCAAAATGCAGTCATACAATAAGCACAATTGTATGTACTAGGAATACAAAGGGTGGAACCAAGGAGAACAATAACAAAGGACACTCCCCACCTTTCAGCAGGATGTTATTCTTGCCACGCACCAGTCCTTGTCTCCCACCCTCCCCTTTTCCTAGTAGGCATTTTTATTAGACTTATACCTTCTCTCTTTCCCTGCTATACAATGGGGATAGGAGAAGATAAATTGTCTTTTTCAATTCAGAAGTTACAAGACTGTAAGAACTGCACCCAATACTGATAAGGAGGACTTCATATTACTGGGAGATACTGTTCTTTGAGCTCAGTGCAGTGATGGGACTTTGGACTGTGTTCCATTGGTGAGTGGGTTCTATGTCTAGGGAGAATAAATGGATATTTAAGGAGATGATTTAACTAGATGAATAAAACGCAGCAGAAATTCATAGAACCTGTCTCTTTTTCTTTTGCACACACAACTAGGTAACATTTGCCAGCCTCACTACCAGTTAGGAAAGGCCATGTATTCTAGCCAACAGAATGGAGATAGAAGTATAGGCCTTGCTCATGAAAATCTCCCTCAGAAGTAATATTCTGTGTTCTTTCTCCTCTCACTTATTGAAGAGAGTAGATGCCATCAGATGCAAGGACCCAGGGCACCCAAATTACTCCTTTAAGATGAGCTGCTATCTATATGTAATCTCATCCTTTCCCTGACTTGGGCAAGAAATAAACCTCTACTGTGTTAATCTACTAAAACTGGGGGTGTGTACCCTCAGAGGTGAGAGAATGCCCAATATGTTCTAGAAAAAAAAAACAGTATGATCAGAGAAAAATAGGCAAAGGAAAGAGTTATAGGAAATTCCCCAAACCTGATCCTCCTCTAAGCTCCCCATATCTATAGAAGAAAGGTCTATTCCTTTAGTTGCTCAGGCCAAAATCCTTGAAGTCACCTTTGACCCCTTTCTTTCACATTCCTCAACCAACTGGAATCTGACCATCTTTCAACCCCTTTCTGCCATCACTGTGGGGCAGGTCACTACCAGGCAACAGAACTTCTGCAATAGCTTCCTAACTGGTCTCCCTATTTCCAATCTTGTTTCCCCTATTGTCTTTATCTCCTCCAACTCTCCGAGTTTTTTAATTATAAGTCATTACTCAAAGCACTTCCCATCTTACAGTAACATCCAAAGTCTAGAGTTCTTATTTTGACCTTCAAAATCTTACAGCAAGCATGGTACTCATCAGTCCTCTAATCTAATCTACCACTCTCTTTCTTATGCTCCCTAACCTTAGGGCCTACTTTATGTGTCTGTCTTTCTCTATATATCACACACACACACACACACACACACACACACACACACCTACTTCAAAATTCCAGTTTACCCTCATGGAGAAGAGAGACCTATTTGCAAGTTGACAAATTTGGCAGGTTTTGGTTAGTAATGAAAGAAATCCCTGGAAGTTTGTTTAAGCATTATCTTTTCATTCTTTCCTATCATTTTTTCCCATTTTAAAATAGTAGGAACTGTAGAAAATATCATTCAACCCTATATTTTGGTCTGGCTTGTGTATCAACCAAGAAATTTCTCTATTTACTTATAACCTAACACAACTTAAATCCTATTTGATAGATCCCTTTAGAAAAGTAAAAATAGAATACTGTCTGCTATAGATGAAATTAAAATTAGCTTCCAAAGTAAGACATATAAAATCAAAAGTAAAAATAAGGCATATCTTTCATAAAAATAAGGCATCTCAAACACTTCCTCATTTTTCTCTTGAGTCCTGTGCATGGGTTTGATCTGTTCATCTAAATACCTCAGTGGCACAGTTAATTAACAGGGTATGCATTGCCTAATATATATTAAAAAAAGAGAGAGAAGAGAAAACAAAACATTTAACAGAAAACGGCCTCTTTCTTTCCCCCGATAAGGCAAAAAGATTTCAGCTGCAACAGCCTTAAACATTTATAGCTAACTAAATTTTTTATGAGATGCTACTAAGAAGGTTCAATCCATTTCTTAAGAATGATAGCCTGGTCACAGAGAGTCTCTTAGAGAGTGAGTCCAAGTCTTTTTATTCTGAATTGGAATGTTCATCAAATGTTGAGGAGAGCTCAGTAACAACTCCTCCCTATACAATCCCACCTCCTTTATTCAAAATACTAGCCCGCTTTTCTTTTATAACTGTTATAAAGAACAAAATAGCTATAAGGGATAAAGTACAAATTGAAAAAGAAAACACTCTCATGCATCTGGCAATATTAGCATCAGAAGAAGAAAAATTCCTATTCATAGTAAGCAGTGTACAATATTAACATTTAGACATTGTGCTCCCCCAAATGTCATTGCCCCATTTTCTTGCTATTCCAAGTCTGCATGAAATTATAAAATGCCTTTCTTGTACAATCTCCACAACAATGTTTTAGCACACACAAGCACAGTAACACATTATTAATATTTATGAGCCAGGAGAAGTCAGTACAGCTTGGCTTTCAGAAAGGCCACCCTGCCTAGCCTCCTACCATCCAAAAAGTAATAAAATTAGCTCAGAATGGCTTAGTGAAATAACCTGAAAGAAAATATATTTGGATTATAAAAAGGGGAGGGGAGCTGAGGTATAATAAAATGCTAGACCAAAAAGAATACATTAGTAGAATTACCTCTTAAAATTAGTGTTGCATTATAAACTCCAATTTGAATGAAAAGACTAGGTAGCCCAATAATTGGTTTGCAGCACGAGGAGCAGGCATGACAAATTCTACCTTTTCACACTGGGCTTTGTCCATCTTTTGCAGCATAAAGGGTATCAAATCCCCTTGGTCTCAACTCACTTCTAAGCTCATAGATACTCCCAAAGTGGTATTAACAACAGGTTATACTTCCACTATAAACTCAATAACTGCTATCTCTCCTAGGAGACTGAGAGGATTTTTGGAACAGTCCTAACTTAGAGGGATATAGTTTTATAATCAACAGGTCATTTCTTGTAAGCAGGTGTCAGGAAAACTACTGGCAAGATTGAGAAGAAATTTCTTTGCATGGTATGTTGGCATATTATACACACACACATATACACACATAATTTTGTGTCCCCAAAAGAGAAATGTTGAAACCCTAATTCCCAATACCTCAGAATGTGACCTGACACTATTTAGAAATAGGGTCAATACAGATGGGTTTAGATCGACCAAGCTATACTAGAGGACAGTGGACCCTCAATGTAACATGACTGGTGTTCTTTTTAAAAAAAGAAGAAATCTGGACACAGAGACAGACAGGGAGAATGCCATCTGAGGACAGAGGCAGAGTGTGGAGTGAGGCAGCTGCAAGTCAGGAACATGAAGCTTTGATGGCTACAACCAGAAGCTAAGGAGAGACAAGGAAGGATTCTAGTTAATCTCAGAGGGAACATGGCCCTGCTGACACCTTGATTTCAGACCTCTAGACTCCTGAAATATAAGAGAATAATTTTTTTCTTGTTTTAAGCCACCCAGTTTGTGGTGCTTTGTTACAGCAGCCCGAGAAAATGAATACACACACACACACACACACACACACACACACACACACAGATGCATGCACACACTTCACAGGGAAAGACTTGGAAGGCAAGACCTAGGAATAGGAATTTGTATATGGCAGTTCAAAAAGATTTATTTTTAAAAATCAACACATACTTTGAGAATAATAAATTACAATTGGCTATAATCTTGATTTTTAACATGAATATAAATACAGCAGGGCATCATACATGCATTAAATAATGATACACATCTGGCTATTTAAGGAACCAGAATGGTTTAAAAACAAAGTCAAGCTCTTCCCTTTGAAGGAAAGCACTACAGAGCCCTGATTCCCTAACTACCTCAGCTAGTCTCAAAAGAGGCCATCCAGTAATGAGATCAATTTCTTGTACAAATATTTTCATTCCTCATTGTCACTATGAGATCTTTTGTTTCAGGCTCCATCCTCTTCCATCCAGCTTTCTATAATCACCTCTCTACTGATCTTACCTCTTTCAAACCATCCTGCTCACTACCACATGATGGTTACTGTATAAAGTGACTCAATGGCCCCTATTTGCATACATCTACACTTCTTAAACCATGTCCAAAGAAACACTCAGTAGGAAATAGAGATAGTGAAAAATTGTGTCTCAAAAAAAATTAGAGTTCTTTACTGAGTGATTCAGTGTCTGTAATATGCCAATGTCTGTGGCAAAATTCCAAGGGGAAAGGTTAATGAACAATGTTTTCCAAACATGTTGAACCATGGAGCCCTTTTTAGTCAAATCTCATGGGACTAGATTCTACATAAGATTTTAAAAGAATATATCCCTAAGGTATTAGTTTATCAAATTAACCTAAATAGCACAAACTCTTACTACCCAGGTTATTTAATTATTCAACAAAGAGTGATTAACCCCAAAACTGGTAGGTGTCAGAATTTGGAAATTTAACCAAAACAGAGCTACATCTTTATTCTAAATGAAAGATAATTTTACTAAAAGAGATATGGTAGGTAGGCCAGCAGTGTCAAGAATTTTGCCCTTGGAGTCATTCATCCATTTACTCCTTTATTATTCATTTAGCAAATACTTATATCAGGCCCAGTTCTTGATTCTAGATATGCAATGGAGAACAGAAGACATATGGTCTGAACTTCTAGAGAATACAGTTGAGTGGGCAAAGCAGACAAATTAAAATACAGATTAAAATATAAGTAGGATAATTGGGAAAACTAGGTAATCACATTAGAGGAGCCACCTCACACAACTTTGGATGGGGGGGGGCAGATTTCCCAAGAAAAGTGGCATCTACATTGAGCATGGAAGGGGGAATGGGAGGGAACAAACAGAAAAAGGCTGGAGAAAGGGTATCAAATCCCCTTGGTCTCAACTCACTTCTAAGCTCATAGATACTCCCAAAGTGGTATTAACAACAGGTTATACTTCCACTATAAACTCAATAACTGCTATCTCTCCTAGGAGACTGAGAGGATTTTTGGAACAGTCCTAACTTAGAGGGATATAGTTTTATAATCAATAAGTGAAGTCTACCATAGAGGAGAGGCAGAACCATGTACTTGTCCAACCTACTCAAAATGTTTCTCATTTTCTTTGCAATGGGTCCAAGAGGTATGGAACTAACAGAAACTATCTCAGATTTAGGAATCTGAGATAAAGAAAAGTTAAGAACCTGCCAAGGGAAATATAGCTAGTTAGTGGCAGATCTACACTAAACTAAGTTTTTTTGGCTGCCTGTTCAAGCTTTGGTCTACCACCCCATGACAGAATTATTAGAGATGAACTCATTCAAAAAATAGTCATGAAGCAGCTACTATGTTGTGGCACTGCTTTAAGTATTGGGGATCAAAACATCTCTACTCTGATGGAGCTAACAGAGTACAGCAGGATAAGGAAGTTGGAATTGCCAGGTGTGGAATAACAGGATTCTAGTTCATGAATAGTAGCTGAGGAAGGCCTCATGGAGAAGATGATATTTGAACAGACCTAAAGAAAGTATGGAATTAAGCCATCCGAATATCCAAAGGAAGCTCAATCCTGGCACAGGAAGCCCTTAGGGCAAGAGTGTTAGGTTTCTCAGAAAAGGCAGGGAGGCCCCAGTGTCAGAAGCCAAGTGAGCTGGGAAGACTCTTAGGAAATGAGGTCAGAGAGTAACAAGAGGCCAGAGGATAAAGGGCATTAATAGGTCTTGGTAAGGACTTTGGAAATTGACACTAAGTGAAGTTGGAAGTCACTGGAAGGTAGGGGTAAAGGAATTACATGATTTGATTACAGCTTTAGAAAGTTCACTCTGGCCAATGAGTAGAGTGCACAAAGACACAAAAACATCAAATATGAGATTATTGTAATAATGCAGGCAAAACATGGCAGATGGCAGCAATTAAGGGAATAAGAAGTGGCCAAATTCTGGATGTATTCAGCTAACTTCTTATGAACTGGATGTGAGATATGAAAGAAAGTAGAAAAGACTCTTAAGTTTTAAGCCTGATCTACTGGAAAACTGGAGGTGCCATTTTTTTGGACCAAGGGAATATGGGGTGGGAAACCAGTTCATGTATTATGTTAAAAAGCTAAGAGTGTAATGTTAAAAAGCTAAGAGAAAAAGAAAGTCATCTATATGTTTGCAAATAGACAGACTTACACCATTTAATTGTAACTACAGGTTATATGACAAAGAACTAAATAAAAGCAATCAATAAAAACAAAGGGCATAGCCTGATTACAATGCTAACCTCTTACAATGGCTACAAAATACTGTTTTGAGGTCCTATTTAGATATCAAAGTATATATTTTTGTTAACCATTCACATATGTAATCATATTGTACAGATACAGAAAGAGTAATATACATTACTTCAAATTCTGACCTTTAAATATCAAGGGAAGTCAGTGGTTTTCTTGTTAAAAAAGGTAAAGCTCTATACATAGTAAGTGTAGCTTTCACCAGCACTCAGTATGCCTCTTAAATAAATCTTCTCCTCTTTAGACGCCAAACCTGCAAACATAAAATTTATCATAAACCACTTTGGGTTTAGCAAAATTTGTCTTCAGAGTAAGCAGCGGGTGTGTGGAAGCTGGTGGTGGTGCTCTGTTTAAAGTACATCTAAAGACCTTGTCCTTCTCTTAGTCCCTAGAAGTTGACTTGGAAATCGCTCCCATAGGGTTTAGTAAAAGATTGGTTTAGTGCATTGTGTCCAAAAAGTCATTTCCAACTCACTCACTTAGCCTATGCCCAGGTGTCTCACATTGCCCACATATGTGAAGGAGACCATGGGCCTCTGCCCGTGTTACAGATTAGCTAATTTGTTCACTGGGTCCTTAGAGCAGTAATAAGATTGACCAGAAGGAGGAAAGAAGGAAGGTAATGCAAACAAAGGGAAACCAAAGAGGTCAGAGAGACTTACAATGAAAAACAAGATGGGGGTAGTTAAGGCAAGAGTTTTCCTACCCCACAAGATCAATCCCAGTGCCCCATCTGTGAATGGACACATTTATCTGCTTCTTTGGTCATAATGAAAATAAGTTTGCAGTAATATGCAGGGGGGGAAATGGACAAAATAGTATTTTGAATATGTAATCATTATTTCAGCTGTTACTAGTTTCAGATTGAAGAAGAATCTATTAATTCCTAGGATTTATAATGTGGTTTTTAAAAAAGCTTCCATGTTTCAGAGAAATGACATCTATTATGTAACTATTCTAGTCATCAAATCCTCTAGAATACAGTATAATTATTTCCTATATGGGTCATATGATTACAACTTAAAAGATTTATAGTAATGTCATTGTCATTATCTTATCTCAGATGACCAAGAGAGGGTAGGATATTGATTCACTATTGCCAGCAATTAATTCATCTGTGATGGAATATAAACTCCACTTCAGCATTTTGACTTTAATGTCTCTTTCTTCAGTAGCAAATAAGCATATTTATGTTGAAGTTCCTTTTCTCTTTCCTGTTGTCACTGAACATCTTCCTGTAGACACTCTAGCCTCAAGGGTAGAGGAGTATCTTCTTGTTTCTCAGCTTCTTCAAAAGTGCTTAACTCCAAGTAAGCCAGCTCAGTGTGGTCCCACAAGTTATTCAATTGTTCCCTATAAGTTCCATAGTAAAAGAGCACATTTTTAAATCTTTTCCATTTTATTTAACATGATGGTAAGGCAAACATATGGCATGGGTGGGATGGGAAAGCAAGAAAAAGAGGAAATGTTCAATTCTCATTGTGTAAAAGGATCATGAAGGTCACCTAGTCTGTGTCCAATGATACAAACAAGTGATTTTGCAGCCTCTGCAGGAATGTATGTCTGAATGTGAAGCTTGCATCTGCCAAAGGCAGCCATTCTCACTCAGGAAAGCTCTCATTATTTAAAAGGCTGACTGCGGGGTCATATGGGTTCACACTTACAAATGGCACATGATGAAAAGTATGGCAGGGGCGTGGCAATTGGGTTTGCTATCTACCAGAGGCAGGGCTTTCACATCCATCTGTTGTCTATTAAACCCTTTCCCAGAGAATTACCTGGGCTTCTCAAGAGATGGGATGTGGAAGGAAATTCAAGAGCTCAAACTCCTCAAAATATTCACAGGCTCATCCAGCTCACTAAACCCATCATCTCTGGGGAAAAAATGTGACCAAATTTCAAAGTGCATATTCTTATGATGCTTCAATCTTATTTTAGGTGAGACGGGGTACTGTTTTATACCTACAGGTATTGGACTGTAAGGATTCTTAGATGGTTTAAAGAAGTAGACTAAAATAGAGGCAACTGATATACCTATTCTATGTTTGTATTGGTTTCCAGAATCTGGGTGGCTGTTAGACTACAGGATAACCAGAATAACTGGCCCAAGATTTTAGGAATTGAAGCTATGTGTATGCCTCTTGATTTGCCTCTGCCAGTATGATTAAATTCTCCAAAGTGAGAAGCAGGGTTAAGTGAAATAATCAGTATGGCAGTGGTATTGGCCAATCACAACAGTTTCAGCTGTGAACAACCAGTCATTGAACTGAAGCAAACCCTCTGAACCTCATCCTTGAGAGAAAAGGCTCTGTGTGATTTACTCTCTAGCTGCTGTGCCCTGCTCTCATCACCAAGAACAAGGTACTGATTTCATGTAGGAAGACTTCCAACACCTTAAAAGTACTAAGAAAAAAAACAATAAATAATTATGTTTACGTCTGTTCTGTGTTTAGAGGACAAGGAGAAAGAGGCCTAGGAGCTAAAATTACCAAGCACCTACCATGTTCTAGATCATACTGACTCTTCACAAAAATACTATGACAGAAGTATCAACACTCCAGGGTAAGAGGAACTACATGTCTTATAATACAATGGAATTTTAGTTCAAACAGGTCTACTGCTATTGTGCTGGTTCCTACCACCTTTATTTTATTTAATATTACAACTGCATTTTGAATAAGAGTCTAAAGAGCTTCAAACTGCATCTTAGGTCTGAATTTCCATAAACATGGAAATAAACATTTTTATGCTTTCCTTTCATGGGAAAATATGTTTGTTGACTATATGTAAATTAACTGGGTTATGCTTTAAGTATTTTAAAAATTAGGTTACTGAAACATGCTTATTGTTGAACATTTCAAAACTGAAAAATATGTTTTAAAAAATAGAAATCCCATGTAACATAAAATAATTTCTATATGATTTATATATTTATATCTCATATATGCATATAAAAATATATTTTTGTTGTTTCAAAATATGTAGATACGTATATCTCATATAATTTTTTATCCTACTTTTTCATTTTAGTTTATAGCATGGATTTTTCCTACATCATTAGTTTTTGAAAACATTTTAATAGCTTCACAGTATCTCCATGAGTTATTAAATCATCATTTAACAATGCTCTTCAGTTGGCCATATGGACTTTTCCCAGAAATCTGGTATAAGAGTAACATAAACATTCTTTGATTATACATCTTTGTATTTATCTCTGGTATATTTCTAGGCACAATTTCTCTATGAATATTTGCTAGTTCAGCAAGTATGTAATACTGAAGTTTTATTATACATATTTGCTAAACTGCTTTCCAGAATTATGAGGCTTCTTTCTCTCTCCATCTTTCCCAGAATTTAGTATAATTTATTGAAACTTTCTGAAAAGTCCTACCCCTCAAAAGAGAAACAAGTTTTCAAATTATTTGAATTTAAAAAGAAAAAAAATGCTATTTACTGATTTTTCCATTTTGATTATACCCTCTATATTAATATGCTAAGATTTTTTAAAAGCCACATGTATTTCTTTTATTGGTTAAAATATTTAAAATATATTTTCCAAGTCTGTCACTTCTAACTTTATTTATTGTGATTTTTAAATGTTTACTATAGTTTGTGCCTTACCAAAGTTTGCTTCATTGTTTCTTCTTGCTTTTGCATAAATATTTCAAATTATTCTTTTATGGTATCTAGACTTCATGATTGCTTTGGGAATCTTTTCTCTTTTCAAGACTATACAATTATTATATATTTTCCTCTAAACATTTATAATTTTATTATATGAATTTTTAATCCATCTATATTTTATATAGCTAAGTAAGCTAAAAAAAATCTACATTTATTTCAATCCCATTTGTTGACCAGCCTTTTTTTTCTTTATAAATTTATTTTTTATTGGTGTTCTATTTGCCAACATATAGAATAACACCCAGTGCTCATCCCATCAAGTGCCCCCCTCAGTGCCCGTCACCCAGTCACCCCCACCCCCCGCCCACCTCCCCTTCCACCACCCCTAGTTCGTTTCCCAGAGTTAGGAGTCTCTCATGTTCTGTCTCCCTTTCTGATATTTCCCACTCATCTTTTCTCCTTTCCCCTTTATTCCCTTTCACTCTCCTTTATATTCCCCAAATGAATGAGACCATACAATGTCCTTCTCCGATCGACTTATTTCACTCAGCATAATACCCTCCAGTTCCATCCACATCGAAGCAAATGGTGGGTATTTGTCGTTTCTAATCAGCCTATCTTTCCTCATGGATTTGAAATATCAGATTTATCAAATTCTTAAATACATCTATATTGCATATATGCATATAAATATAATTTTCTATATATGTATACGTACATATGTACAAATACCCCTCATATTATCAGAGAGTGGCCCCTATTAGGCCAATACACCAACAGAATTTGTGAAAAATTATTATAAAACAATATATTGAATTGACATTTACCTTTCACCTTTTGATAACTTGGTGAATGACCATAAAGTCTATGACTTATAACAATAGTTTTTATGAGGCATAAACTTGAACTGTGTGAGCTATGAATTTAGCAAGCAGCAGTGAATCCTTTATGACAATAACTAACATCCCAGCTTTCTGATGCAACTTCTTGGGTTGTTTTTGTTTTGTTATTTTGTTTCTGGTTTGGTTTTTTGCGGGGGGGGGGGATTTTGTTGTTGTTGCTTGTCATCATGTTCATGATAATTCTATGGAAAAGATCCCTGAAAATTACTAATATTTGGAACAAAAGTGAAAAGATATATATGAGGCAATCAAAGAAATCAATTTCTTATTCAGAAAGTAGGAATACTAATTACTTTAGTTACAGACTTCGAAAGAGTTTAAAATACTAAAGGCTTTGGTTCTATCTGGATGAATTTTACAAAGGACAATATATGGTACAATTGTGGTCATTAATTTGAAAGAATTGAGGAATGCCTGGGTAGCTCAGTCACTTGAGCAATGACTCTGGGTTTTGGCTCAGGTCATGATCTCAGGGTCATGGGATTGAGCCCCATGTCAGGATCCACGCTTGGCACAGAATTTGCCTAAAGATTTCTCTCCCTCTCACTCTGTTCCTCCTCCTCTCTCTCTCTCTCTCTGTCAAATAAACAAATCTAAAAAAAAAAAAAAAATTGAAAGAATCAAGAAAGGGTATCAGGATCTATGCACTGTATATACCAAGAGTTTATTCTGGCACTTCATACATTTGGTTTAATTTTCAGCAAATGGTTTGATTGTAGAAGAGTATTTGTTTTTCAAAGATTCTGGTTGCTTCATCAAAGTACAGTAAGAAATTAGAAAACATGGAAACATCTGTGAAGGAAAAGAAACTTAAATTGACTATTAGATTTGTAAACTGTAATCTACCAAATGAAAATAAGCCACATAAGAACACTTTTTTGTAAACCAATACATTCAAAAACATCTTGAAACCCATAAATATCCCCCTATTTTAGCAATTATGCCTTAATTTTTATGTCTCTGCCTTCAACTAGATAAGTAAGATCCTTGAATGAAGGGAACTTACTCTTTCATGTTTATATCTTGAGTACCTGACACACAGAAGATACTCAGTACATGCTTTAGAAATAGATAAATGCCCCTTTTCTGCTCTGGAGTCCAAATACTTGCTCCCAGTAACCCTTAAACAATCACTTTTTTACTCCTAAGAATCATTTGTTGTAATGGATGCCTTGGGGCATTGTCCAGAAACACCTTTGGGACTGAAGTGCTCATACTTTTGGTTACCAAGAGTGTTAACTGTTTTTAACACATAGGGAGACCCTCTCTGGCAACTATGCTCTATTGAAAAGATCTGCCTCACTCAGGTTTTTGCCCATCTACCCTAACCCCCCACCCCAGGACAGCCTTCATCCAGTGATTGTCAAGGCAAGGCTATAGTCCTCCTTGTCTTAAGGGTCATCCCAGCTCCAGGTGGAACTTGTACTGCAACTACTTTGAGGTTCAGCCTTTCCTATTTTCCAGGCATGCTTCTCTCTCCAACTATATTATTCCCTAGAGCACTCCCCAGAAAACCTCCTATGTAATATTAACTGCCTCGAATTCTATTCCCTGGAACCTACTCTAAAACACTCGTGGAGCTTTATAAAAATATAGATTTCTTTGACTACAGCCTTAGCCACATTTTTCTAGATAGGTCTCCTACGGCAATGGAGACAAAAGCAAAAATAAACTACCAGACTACACAAAATTAAAAGGTTTTACACAGCAAAGGTAACAATCAAAAACCAAAAAGGCAACCTACTGAATGGGAGAAGATATTTGTAAATTATATATCCAATAAGGAGTTAATATCCAAAATATATAAAGGACTGAAACAATTCAACACCAAAAAATCCAATTAACAATGGGCAGAGGAGCTGAATAGACATTGTTCCAAAGACGACAGATACCAAATAGACACATGAAAAGATGTTCAACTTCACAAATCATCAAGAAAATGCAAATCAAAATGCAGTGAGATATCATTTTACACCTGTCAGAATACCTATAATCAAATGGACAAGAAAACAAGTGTTGGTGAGGATGTGGAGGAAAGCAATTCCTTATGCACTGTGTGAGAATGTAAATTGGTGCAGCCACTATGGAAAACAGTATGGAGATTCCTCAAAGAATTAAAGGCAGAAATATCTATGATCCAGTAATTCCCCTACTGGGTATTTAACCAAATAAAAACACTAATTTGAAAAGATATATATGTACCAATATGCTTATTGTAGCATTATTTACAAGAGTTAAGATACAGAAACAACCCAAGTGTCCATCAATAGATGAATAAAAGAAGGTGTGGTGTGTGTATACACATATGTGTGTATGTATGTATACATACATACATGCATATATACAGTGGAATATTACTCAGCCATAAAAAGCATGAGATCTTAACCATTTGTGACAGAGACATAGAGACTATATCCTAAGTAAAATAAGTGAAACAAAGACAAATACCATAAGATTTCACTTACATGTGGAATCTAAAAAACAAAACAAACAGACTCCAAAATACAGAGAACAAATTGATGGCTGCCAGATATGCAGCGGGTGACAGGACGGAAGAAATAGATAAATGGGATTAAGAGGTCCAAACTCCCAGTGATAAAATAAATACATCATGGAGATGGAAAAATACAGCATAGGGAATATAATCAACAACATTGTAATAACCCTGTTTGGTGACATGATGACTATACTCACCACAGTGAGCACTGAGTAATGTACAGAATTATTGAATCAATATGTGGTATACCTGTAATTAATATAACACTGTGTATTAGTATTTCAATAAAAAATAGATTTCTAGACATCATTTTTTGATCTACTAAAATTGATTTTTAAAGCATGTGAATTTTAGTTTTGTAAGTTATATGCCAAAAGTTTGCCTTATAAAGTTTCTCTTTCCATTAAAATACCAGCCTGTTGTTTCACTTCCAGAGAAATTTCAGGCCTGAGGACTAATTGCTAAGTGGTTGTTGACCTTTTTAAAAAGTCTTGATCTTATAACACTTCTCAGCTAATGTCTTCTTTTAGTATCTTTCATCTAAATTGGGCACATAAAAGTTTGTTATTTCTTATATTTGCTTAGGCAGACATCTATTAATAGGTGATTACAAAGCTGTGCCCTCTAATTTGTACCAATAAGACCTTTTTCAAGGCAAATAATTCATTAGAACCATTGGAAAAGGAATTAGGCTCAACATATACAATACTCTATGGTCTACAATGAAGACTCCATCTACATGTGTTGTAATCCCCAAATCCTGTTTCTAACTCTGTCACTATTATCTTTCAAATAAAGGCAAGGGAATAGGTCTGATCATCAATACTGCAATTTTATGATTCTCCTTAGTCATCTCTTTGTCTCTTAAATAACAGCTGTGGTGACCACACATGTCACCTGTGTAATAAGACATTTTACAAAACCATCCATGTGATGGAAATCTCTTCATTCCAAAAAACTGTATAAAACTGTAAAATAACTGTATAAAATACAAAGACCGAGAGCAAATATTTTTATTTGCAAAAATTCTTTAAAAATAAACCTATTGGGCCAACAGTTGCAAATAAATTAATTAAATAAGCACCTTTCTGCCCCCCCTTTGGCTGTTTTGATTTCAATGAGCTTTCTACTTTCAGCCCGTTTCTGCAATATAAAGAGATTGGCTCTGGAATATAACTAGCAAAAATAAAAAGAAAGATGAGAATTTTACATTGAGACTGGGAATTTGTGTGCCAAGATTCAATCTGTGGTGCCTGGAAAAGTGCTGAGACCTCAAAACTTTGAAAAATTTGTTTTTGAACAGAAATGCTGACACCACTTATCTGTATCAATTCAGCTCTGAATTGTGTGGGTGCAATGTGCTGCTTTCACTACTTGAGACATTCTGCCTAACTGTGAGGCAGGCAAACAACAGAAAATTGTTTCTGTGACTGTATTCTTGGACATTACCTGGGAACACATGCAAAGACATGTTCTCAGTGTCATGGGAAGAAATAGGAGTCAATCACCTAAATGGCTTAAGTAAATGCAATCCCCTAACACTACCACAGTACTATAATCCCTCCAAATTTGGAACTATTTTCTAATTGGACAATCACCTAGAGAAAGGCTGGCAAACTATCACCTCAGGCCAAATCCACATTTTTTATATAGCCTGTAAGTTAACACTGGTTGTTACATTTTGAAATGATTGTGGGGTGGGGGGGGGGGGGAGGGGAGGGAGTCAAAAGAAGATTTCACGATATGTTTCACAAAATTCCATTTCTATCTATAAATAAAGTTTTATTGGAATATAGCCATATTAATTTGTTTATGTACTGTCTAGGGATGCTTTCATACTACAACGGCAGAGTACAGTGGTAGCAAAGACCTCTGTCCTACAAAACATAAAATATCTACTATCGGGCCTTTTACACAAAAAGCTGGCCAACCCCTGACCTAAAACATTGCAATTTACAAGGCTTTTTGATATGCATCAAATTTAATCCAGTGGAGAGCATTATGTCTATTCTACAAAGGAAAATAAAAAGAAATGGCTTGTCCAAGGTTATACAGCCAGTATGGAGAGTTACTCACATTCTTTCACATTATCACAAAGCTTCTCTACAAATAAGTGTTATAAATCTTTAGTAATACTCATTAGTATTTGGTTTGTAAAAAAGTTGCCATCTTTTCATTTCTCAAAACCATAATCAAAAGTAATTGCTTAAAGCCCAGCACTTTAGAGTATTTTGGTGGTGAAGGGCCAAGGATTAAACTCTTGAAAAGCATATTTTCCCTGACAACATTAACTAACAGACTTGTCACTCAAAAGACAAACAGAAGTTTCTCCCTTCAATTGCCCAGATACTCCAATGCAATGGAGGAGAATCCTGAACATGTCATCTTTCTTTTCTCTTGGACTCCTTAATATTTCTCATGCAGATATAGCAGATCTTTCTGACAAGGTCAAATTCTTCTGAAATTGAGTTACTAAAGCAATTTTGTACATTTTCTCTGAACATGCCATTGGCCTTGGCCTAAAAATACTATTCAAGCAGAAAAAATAGTTTCATCTTTTCCACTAGGTTTTCCCTCCACATTTTGCACTTGAATAACTACAGAATTTATATTCTTAATCTTTATACCTATCTTCTTTTTATATGTGTATACATATGAGAGAGAGAATATAACAATTATCAATTGATAACCTTATTAAATGCTTCATAAATACAAGGAGTAGGTAACATTCTACTAAGAATAATGGCCAAGTAAATACTTAAATCCAGGAAGAATGAGTTTTAGCCCCTGCTTGACCACTAAATATAGGACTTTGGGAAACTCCCTGGACCTCCCCAGATCTATTTCTTCACCCATATGATAAGAGAGACCACATGACCTTTATGGGCCATTCCTGTTTAAAATTCTCATTAACTCTGAATATGTGTTACATTGTCATTTAAGCCAAACCTCAATTTCACTATTTCTAAATCAGAGATAAGACCTATGACACAGGTGGTTAATTAAAGTAAGAAAGTATTTAGAGGACATAGCACGTAGTGTTCCAAAGATGGTAATATGATAACCCTGTGTTATAGATCGTTTCACTCATGATAAGCAGTTAAAGAAGAGGCTAGAAAGCAAGAATCAGACAGAAAGTGAAAATGGTATTTTTTTTCTTTTTTAAGTTACAAAAATTCATGACAAAACTTCTACTTGGTACACAGGACTATTCTTGCCCTGCTCACGTGAGGCAGGTAAGATCCCAAGCCCTGGCTGGCTCTTCTCTGTCCTCCTCACTCATCTTTGCACAGACCAAGAGCATGAACTGTGGTCCTTCCATACTCAAAAGAATGAGAAAGGCGCTCGAATACACTACCACTTTTCATAGTGAAAGATCTTATTTGATAGCTTATGAAATAATCTCTATTATATATTCTTTTATAAACTCAAGTTGTTTCCAGTTTCATTAAAACAAGCTCTGCCTCAAGATTAAAATTTATAATCTTAAAATTTATTAAGTATGACTTCTCAATTGTCATGAGTATTTTTATATTTTGATTTAAAAGATCCTAATTTGAATTTTTTCAATACTATGACTTTATTACAGTCACCAAAGTAGTTTACATTTTTTTAATATTTTATTTAATTATTTGAGAGAGAGAGTTTGAGTGTACAAGCAGGGGGAAGGACAGATGGAGAAGGAGAAGCAGACTTCCTGCTGAGCATAGAGCCCAACATGGGGCTCAATCCCAAGACCCTGGAATCATGACATGAGCCAAAGGCAGACACAACCAACTGAGCCACCCAGACGCCCCCAAAATAGTTTACATTTAAACTGATCAATCACACCTCAGAGACTGCTTAGCACCATCACATTAACCTTTAAAAAGTTAACATTTCTTAACTGATAACAACAAAACAGGGATATATAGCAGAAGCACCCGATATTGAGCCAAAAGCTCTTTAGTTCTTTTCTAATCTCTTTCCATAAAGTCATATCGTTTGTGGGTTAAATCTCTTATTCTATATGTCTGATTATTTATCTGAATGCACGGTCAACAATACCAGTCTTGGTAATGTTCTTAGATTCAACATTTAAGGTTACAATGGATTAAATTGAATACCCTCATCAGGATTTAAATATAATTGGATGAAGCCAAGGCTTGATTAAAAGTAAATGAAAATACGGAAAGTACTTAAGAACAATTAACCTATTTCTTAGGCTCATTTATCCATTTATTCATACTATGCATTTCCAAGCAATACTACCACAGACCCTGGAGACTCTATGCCCACTATCAAGGGACAGTGAACCAACAGGATTAATAGGGGATGATAAGTGCTGGGAAGGAAATGTGCCCCTGTTTATGGGAGTATAGATGAGAGGCATGTGGATTAGACACTTGGGATGTGACAACATTATCTAGTGTTAAAGAACCAGGAAAAAATTAGTTATATAAGGGGAAGGAGATAAAGAGAGATTTGAGGTTGAAAAAATGCACATGGAAAATCACAATGGTATATACCACAACACAAATGACTAAAACTAGGTAGTCACAGGAGGAGTATGCAGTATTTTGGGAAAGTGACCAGAGATAAAAATGTCAGGCCACGAAGAAGCCGTATTTGCCATGCTAATGAGCTTGAACTTCAACCTGAAAGCTCTGGGAACCCAGTGAAAGATATAAGCCAGGGAATGACTACTCAGGTTTGACATTATGAAAGATATAAAGACAAGTTTGATTTGGGATAAGTAACGAATGGTGAGAGACTTGAGGAAGGTAGACAATTTAAGAGTCTAGTGAAGTAATGCAGACAGTAAACTGTGAGTTCATGTAGGAAGAACCCTGGGAGAAGGACAGAGAAGCAGCAAGGAAATGTGGTGCTTTATTAGAAATAATGAGTAAGTGAATGAGAAAAATTTAGAACAACTCCTGGATTTAGGATATGGACAACTGCATGGATTATGACACTATGCACTATAAAGGGGTGCATAGAAGAAACATTATTGATCACTTTCTATTTTATTTTAAAATTTCCTTTTAAAATAAAAGGAATTTATTACATATAAGGAATTTCACTTATAGGAAGGACTTACTTTCTTAGTTTTCAAAAAAGTTCTAAAGAGCAAGAATACTAGACAATAAACACAGAAAAGATAGGCAAAGATGGCATTGTGAAAAATGTTCACATCTGCCCATGTAGAATAAACAGCATCATGAGTTTTGGGGAGAAAACAAAACAAAGTTAGAAAGGAAATTCAATGCTTGATTTTCAACGTTCAAAAAAAAAAAAAATGAAGAAGAGTAAAGAAAGGTATACTACAACTCCCAGAAAAAAAAGACAGAAAATTTTTCAGACAGAAAGAGTCAAGGAAATAGGATGATTTGATAAGAAGTGGTACTGTCACACAAGAAACTATTTCAAAGGTTAAAAAAAAAACAGCAAATGATCATTTTTAAAAATATTTTATAGAAAATATCAAGATTTGACTACTTAAATGCATGCATAGGGGGAGGTCAGATAATTTAGGAATTACATCTATATTTAGATCTAAAAGCTATCAAAATGAAAAATGGCAGCATAATTTCACTTTGTTGAAAGCAGCTGCAAATGTTCATACACAGCATTACAATATCCTATAGAAAGAGTAGCTCAGATCTAATGCTTTGGTTATAATAAACAAATTTGCAATTAGGAGACATTTTTAGTCCTATACAAGTATGCAGAAACAAAGCCAGAATTCACTTTTCAAGAAAAAAAAAATTGGCAAAGTTTCCTAAACAGAAGCCCCACTTACACCAAATCTGGTACTGTTGGGTGCCAGACATCCACAGCAGGCACAGACGGTGGAGCTCCTATTGCTTGCTTCACAGATTGCTGTCTGGTTACAATTTCTAGTCATATGTGATTCGATGGAGCAGAGAAAACCCCCTGGCTTTCCTCTATTAGTTCTGCATCCATTGCTCCATCCATCAAAAGCAAAAGTAATTGCCCACAAAAATTAAGCCTAGGTATGCCTCTACTTATCCATGTAGCATACCTTTACTCCTATGCAAAGTTAAAGGAATGATTTGATTTACAAGTTGTCAAGCAAGCACAGGTTAAATAAGGCTGATGAGTCAAGAAGCATTCTCAGTGTCATCCCTGCATCTAACTTCCAAAAGCTCTACATCTTTCCTTCCTTCCTTGATTTCTACCCTGAAATGAAAGGAAGTTTCATTTCTTGAATTAAGGGCCAAAACCATTATCACTGCATTGTCTCTTTCAGGGTGGGGGTGGGGAGCGTTTACATGAGATCAATTAATCATTCACACACCCATTCAAACATTTGTATCATGCACCTACTGGATGTTAGGTGCTATGCCATCACCAGCAATAGAAAAGTAAGCACGGCATGTTTGAAAGCTTACAGAAACATCTAATATGTTAAGATGGTTATATCTTTAAAATATAATCTGATAGATGCTATAACAGAGATATGAGCAAAGTGTTGAAAATCCAGAAGGAAGAAACTAGAAATGGTGATCTTTTATTAACCATGCATCTTTTAAAAGCCCCTTCTTCCATCAAACATAGAAACAAGGACATTTCAGATGGCTTTTTGATAGTGCAATGTGTATTTACTCCACAATTTACAATTTCGAAGAGGATTAAGGAAAAGCTAAGGCTCTTGTCTCCCTACTGAATCATACTCTTTCTCCTACTGAATTATGCCAAAAATCAGAACTTTACAAAAAAAAAAAAACAAAACAAAACACCAAATCCTGTATTCACTTAAAAATTTTAACACCAGAGACTCGACATACACACACACTTCATATAGTAGTCTCTGCACATAAATTTCCATTTATTCTTATCCTGACATACATCATGCAGGACTATGGTTCATCGCAAGTGCCAGTGCCCCAGAAGAGGGTATACCCTCCTTTATATCAATATTTACTGAAAATTATGCTCAATTTATCTTTAAAAAGGTGAGAGGGAACAGTGAAAGCACTACAAATGGAAACTTTCTAAAAAGTGTGGCAATTTTAGATTTTCAAAGATCTATATTTAGGAGTTCTAAGATTAGGGTTGACCAACAAAACATCACTTTTCCTCATCTCTAACTTCAAGACTTACTTCTTTCCCACATCTCTATCTTGACAAATTGTTTGGGGTTCATGTAGCTTCTAAATTATTTTTAAAAATGGAAACAAGAGTTTCCGATAAGTAGAACTAGCAGTTACCTTCTATACCTAATTTTCTTTTTTTTTTAATTTTTTTATTTATTTATGATAGAGAGAGAGAGAGAGAGGCAGAGACATAGGCAGAGGGAGAAGCAGGCTCCATGCACCGGGAGCCCGACATGGGATTCGACCCCGGGTCTCCAGGATCGTGCCCTGGGCCAAAGGCAGGCGCTAAACCGCTGTGCCACCCAGGGATCCCTATACCTAATTTTCTGAATATTTCTCACCTCACTTAAAATAACACTTCAGAGCAATTGACCATAAGATTAAATTAACAATCTCATTTGTTTGCTTTTTAAAGATTCATTTATTTGAGAGAGAGGAAGAGTACAAGTGGGAGGGTCAGAGGGAGAGGGAATCTCAAGCCAACTCCATGCTGAGCACAGAGCCAGACACAGGGCTCCATCTCACCAGCCTGAGATCATGACCTGAGCTGAAATCAAGAGTTGGATGCTTAACTGACTGAGCCACCCAAGCCCCTCAACATCTTGTTTTAAAACATTATAGACATTTTTATTTCTATGACAGAAAAAGCCCTAACACGTTAACCAAATGAAAATATTAAAAGAATATATGTCTAAAACTATGTGAAGGGCAGCTTCCAATATAAAAATCCATTTGATCAAGATTCACCTTCAGAAGGGAATAAAGACCAAGAGGATTGTGGTTGTGTTAAAAACAAACAGTTCTAATATTTTTAAAGGTGGACATGGAAATATTTACAGATGCCGTGATATAATCTGGACTCTTGCTTCAATATAATATTGGGAGAGATGAGGTGGAATTACAGTTTGGCCATAATTTGATCATTAACTGAAGCCAGGCAATGGTACATGAAGATTAATTATATGATTCTGAATATTATTTTGTGAATACTTTTTAAAAAAAGAAAAATAGGGATGCGTGGGTGGCTCAGCGGTTGAGTGTCTGCCTTCAGCTCAGGGAGTGATTCCAGGATCCGGGATGGAGTCCCACATTGTGTTCCCTGAGAGAAGCCTGCTTCTCCCTCTGCCTAGGTCTCTGCCTCTCTCTCTCTCTCTCTCTCTCTCTCTCTGTGTGTGTCTCATGAATAAATAAATAAATATTTTTTAAAAATAAAAATAAAGAAAAACAAAATAAATGGTCACCTAGCAGACTATCAGGGGAAATGAATCAAAACCAGGACATCATTTGCATGAGAGATGTTTCACATTCACATCATATTTATTTCTTAGAACACCTGTGCATTAGCCAAGGACGTTAGGTATCACTGATAGGGATATCCAAATAATATCCTCACACAGACACACACGTAGCATCTTTTCCCTAATAACTAGTGCTTTCCAAACATACTATTACATTTAACAAGAACCCACAATAAAACACTCTCAATCCTCAATCCTCACATACATATATTTAAGAATAATATCACTGTAGAAATATTTTCCCTTGTTAGAGATGGTTTTGCTTTTACTCATTGACTCTCTTTTTCTTGATCTAGACTAAGCATTCTGAAAGTATACCACCTCCATAGGAAAGGTTTTAGTTCTTGAAATTTTATAGCTACATATATAAAAGGTGCCAGTTGAGTACTTCTTAAGTTTTGTTTCTACTGGCATTATTTGTGAGTATCAAGATATATATATCTATATATATATATAGATAGATAGACAGATAGATAGATATTTATAACAATTGTGTACAAAGACTTTATCACAGAAAAATGATAGATGTGGTTGGTACACAAAATCCTGCTGCAAACATACTGATTTACTTAGGAGTGAGTAGTGTTTGTGGCACTGAATGTTTTCTGCTATAAAGCATGAAGCAGCTTAGGCCTTTAACCACTTTGAGCAACCATGAGTGCATTAAAGGATTCATAAAAGAAGCACGCATGATAGAAAGGAAACTACCTTCCACACAACCTATATACCCACCTAGTCTAGTTGTACATATTATTTGAAGTATATACTAAGGAAAGACAGGATGTAGAATTCTCATTTACAAGTCTACATCATTCTTTCCATATTAAGTGATAAAAGAAAGTAAAAGCGAACAATTTCAAATAAGAAATGTAGAACTAGCAGTTACCTTTTTAACAAGTTTCATTTTCTGAGTATTTCACTTCTCCCAAAAAATGATTCTATGCAGCAAATATCCATTAAAGAATGTAAACAATCTTGTTTTTAAGATGCTGGAGAAATTTTTATTTCTCTGATAGGAAAAATCTAACATGTTAACCAAACTAGAGTACAAACAGATGTCTAAATCTAGAGAGAGACACACACACACACACACGACTCAAAAAGGCATTAATCACAACATAAAGTACAGTAACCATGGCAATCTGTTTCCAAAGTGGTAAATCACAACCAGGGTTTTTCAACAATTTAGGGTATTCCCAGGTATCTCACATATTGCTACAAAAATAATTCAGCCCTGGTGGCTCAGCGGTTTAGTGCCGCCTTCAACCAGGGTGGGATCCTAGAGACCTGGGATTGAGTCCCATGTCGGGCTCCTTGCATGGGACCTGCTTCTCCCTCTGCCTGTGTCTCTGCCTTTCTCCTTCTCTCTCTCTCTCTCTCTCTCTCTCTGTTTCTCATGCATAAGTGAATGAAATCTTTAAAAAAAAATACAACAATAACAACATAAATGTCACTTGATTTTCTTTACACTATGTTGCAGCAATTCAGAGGGGGGTTGAAATGACAAAAAAAAGGAGGAGCATCACTAAAAATCAAATTAAGTGTTTTGAATTTTCAAAAATTTTAAATCACTTCTTTTGGGCAAATAAATATGAAGCTGTGGATTCTTTTCAAATAGCATTGGATAATGTGACTTGTTCTCACAAAAGTGAATGTGCCCAGGGACTTCAACTGAGCTTCTCCTTTGCAGATTAGAGCAGGGATTTCCAAGAGGTAGACACTGATCATCAGTGCTCTTCTCATGTGTTCTGTCAATTTCTCTTCCCTCTGAGGCTCCCATACCTTCGCAAATATCAACATTTACTTTCCTTCACACCTTTCCTTTAAGAAACTTAGAATGATAGAACAAAAAGAACATACATGGGGAAAAGAAAGTTGCAACTTTTACTATGAGTTTGGCTACAAACTACCAGTATACCTTGAATAAGTATGTTCAGTGCTCAAAATTTTATTTTCTTTAATCCAAAAAATAAAGAGACTGAACTAAAGGTTCCAGCTCTAATATTTTCTAAATATGTAAATCAGGCATAACTTCTTTTAAATTACAGAACTGATATTGATGTATAATTTTCATCTCATGGTGTCACTGATTAAAGCTGCCACTTCTCATGACTTTGCCCTAAAGATTGTGTATTTTTGATGACACGTTACTCTCTGTAGAAAACCCAAAAGATTCCACCAAAAAAAATTGCTAGAACTGATATGCAAATTCAGCAAAGTCATAGGATATAAAATCAACAGAGAAATACGTTGCATTTCTATACGCCAATAATGAAGAAGCAAAAAGAGAAACTAAGGAACTGATCCCATTCACAATTGCACTAAAACCTATAAGATATATAGGAAATAAACCTAGCCAAAGAGGCAAAAGATCTGTTCTCTGAAAACCATAGAATACTTAAGAAATTAAAGAGGACACAAAGAAATAGAAAAATGTCCCATGCTCATGGATAGGAAGAACAAAAAGTTAAAATATCTATATTATCCAACGTAATCTACAAATTTAATAAAATCCCTATCAAAATACCACCACAGCATTCTTCACAGAGCTAGAACAAACAATCCTAATATCCATATGGAATCACAAAAGACTCTGAATAGCCAAAGCAATCTTAAAAAAAAAAAAAAAAAAAAAAGCTGGAGGCATCAAATTCCAGACGTCAAGCTATATCACAAAGCTGTAGTCATCAACAGAGTATGGTATAGTACTGGCATAAAAACAGACATATAGATCAATGGAATAGAATAGAGAACCCAGAAATGGACCCTCAACTCTATGGTCACCTACTCTTCAACAAAGCAGGAAGAAATATCCAGTGGAAAAAAGACAGTCTCTTCAACACATAGTGTTGGGAAAACTGGACAGCAATGAGCAGAAGAATGAACTGGACCAGTTTTTATGCCATACACAAAAATAAATTCAAAATTGATCAAAGACCTAAGTGTAAGACAGAACCATCAAAATCCTAGAGGAGAAAATAGACAGCAACCTTTTTGACATCAGCCATAGCAACTTCTTACCAGACACATCACCAGAGGCAAAAGAAACAAAAGCAAAACTGAACTACAGAGAAATGACCAAGATAAAAAGTTTCTGCAGAGCAAAGGAAACAGTGAACAAAACTAAAAGGCAGCCTATAAAATAGGAGAAGACATTTACAAATGACATATCTGATAAAGGGTCGGTATTCAAAATATATGAAGAATTTATCAAACTGGGGATACCTGGGTGGCTCAGCAGTTGGGTGCCTGCCTTGGGCTCAGGTTGAGATCCTGAGATCCAGGATGGAGTCCCATATCAGGCTCCCTGTGAGGAGCCTGCTTCCCCCTCTGCCTATGTCTCTGCCTTTCTCTCTCTCAGTCTGTGTCTCTCATGAATAAATAAATAATTCTTTAAAAAATAAGAATTCAGGGCAGCCCAGGTGGCTCAGCGGTTTAGCGCTGCCTTCAGCCCAGGGTGTGATCCTGGGGTCCCGGGATCGAGTCCCACGTCAGGCTTCCTGCATGGAGCCTGCTTCTCCCTCTGCCTGTGTCTCTGCCTCTCTCTCTCTCTCTGTCTCTCATGAATAAATAAATAAAATCTTAAAAAAAAAAAGAATTTACCAAACTCAGCACCCAAAAAACAAATAGTTCAGTTTAGAAATGGTCAGAAGGGTGACATGTGGGTGGCTGAGTAGTTGAGTGTCTGCCTTCAGCTCAGGGCGTGATCCTGGGATCTGGGATAGAGTCCTAGCAGGAAGCCTGCTTCTCCCTCTGCCTGTGTCTCTACCTGTGTGTGTGTGCCTCATGAATAAATAAATAAAATCTTTTTAAAAAAATGGTCAGAAGATATGAATACATTTTTCCAAAGAAGATATCCAGATGGCCAACAGACTCATAAAAAGATGCTCAACATCACTCATTATCAGGGAAATACAAATCAAAACCATGAGGAAATACCACCTCACATCTATCAGAATGGCTAAAATTAACAATTTAGGAAACAGATGTTGCAAGGATGTGGACATGGGAAACTCTCTTACACTACCAGTAGGAATGCAAACTACTACAGCCATTCTGGGAAACAGTATGAAGGTTCCTCAAAAAGTCAAAAATCTAACTACCCTATGACCCAGCAATTGCACTACTAGGAATTTACCCAAAGGATACAAAAATAGTGATTCAAAGGGGCACATGCACTCCAATGTTTATAGCAGCATTATCAACAATAGCCAAATGGAAAGAGACCAAAAGTCTATTGACAAATGAGTAAATAAAGAGGTGGTACACACACACACACACACACACACAAACACATGTACACACACACAAACACACACACACAATGGAATGTTACTCAGCCATCAAAAAGAATGAAATCTTCCCATTTTCAATGATCTGGATGGAGCTGGAGTGTACTATGCTAGGCAAAATAAGTCAGAGAAAGAAACACTGTACGATTTCACTCATACGTGGAATTTATGAAACAGATGAACATATGGGAAGAAAAAAGAGAGAGAGAAGCAAACCATAACAGACTATTAACAATAGAGAACAAACAGGATTTTTAGAGGGAGGTGAGTGGGGAATGGGCTAAATGGGTGATGGGTATTAAGGAGTGCACTTTTTGGGATGAGCACTGGGTGTTGTATATAAGTGATGAATCACTAAATTCTACTCTGAAGCCAGCATCACACTATAAGTTAACTAGAATTGAGATAAAAAATTTGAAAAAAAAAAAAAACTAAGGCTATACATTTTTAAAAATTTTATGTGATTAGACAATAGTCTAAATATTTCTATGAAACTCTAACTTATTAAAAGTATACAGAGAAAAAGCTAGAACTAAGGGAAACAAGTATTTATTTCGACAAGGGTAATATATGGTACTAAGTTAAATTCTGACAATTTATAAGTGGAGGGAAATTCAACAGTCTAAACGTTATTCTTTATAACCTTTTTCTCTGAAAAGGAATGTCTGAAGGATACCAAGGCAACATGACAAAGCAACTTTGAAATCCTTAGAAGGTAATTTCCATGGCACATATTGTTTACAACCAGCTAACATATCATATAATCAAGTTACACTTCTAAGGGAAAAATGATCACATTTGTCTCTATCAATTAAGAGGAGAGGGGAAAAAAGAGCAATATAGAAATTAACATATGTAATGTGTGATTGTGACTTGGAAAGAATATTTCACCTAAAAAAAAAAAACAAAAAACAAAAAGAAAAACTATTAGGGACACCCGGGTGGCTCAAAGTTCTGCCTTTGGCTCAGGGCGTGATCCTGGAGTCCTGGGATCAAGTCCCTCACCTATGTCTATGTCTATGTCTATGTCTCTATGTCTCTGCCTCTCTCTCTCTCTCTCTCTCGAATAAATAAAATCTAAAAAAAAAATTAAAAGAAAGTTCACTAGAGAGTAAACACAATATGAAAAATCACCACCACACAAGAGGAACTGTGAATGGTTGTCAAAAGAGGCTAACATATGCCCCTGAGGAGAATCGCTCCTGCAAACAGACACTTGGCACAGACTCCATCTCTCACTCTGATTATGTGTAAGGTGTCTACAAAACTACCTGTCCAGTTACAAACATTTACTGAAGGTACTCATACAGATCTCATCTGTGCTGCTGACATCAGACCACAGCAAAATTTCACTAGCTTTGGGGAAAATAAATGGCACGTATTCTCTGAAAAAATTAACATCATTATCTTAAAACTGTATATTTTCAACTGTTCCTTTTATAAAAACTCTAAATATTGATGACTCTGAAGCTATATTTACATAAAATGGTATCTCAGAAGGTCTACTAAAACTTCCCTATCCTCCAAGATCTAGAAAAGTTCTCAAGGATTACCTTGAACCTCTAAACTGAGATTCAAGGCCATACAGTAGATCAAAATAAACTCTTCCCATCTTATCATATCAAACACCTTAATTTTTTGCTAGCGCTACTGTTTTCAAAATCTCTCACATTTCATCCCAAATGGCTTATCAAGTATTTTTCCCCAAAACACAGTACCTTCCCTAGAAGTAATTATGGTGCTAGTTGGATACAATAATTTTTTAAAAGCTTGATAGAAGTAGTTGAATTCATAACACAAAAGTTCACAAATAAGAAACTGCACTGTTAAGAATAAATTTAAAGTTATTTTACACTTTAATTATTTTCTTGATTCAATTCTATTAAAATTGTTTTAGAAAATTATGTAAGCTTATTGTTACCCACACCTCTGTTAGGAAGCTGCTCTGTACTCTGACAAGGAATTTGACAGTAGTCCAAGTGATCAAGTGAACTCTGAATTATTAACTAGGTAGACTTTCTCTTGACCTAATCATGGATCCTGTATTTCAATTAGGTTGAATTGCCTTTTTTTTCTTTTTTAGCACTAGTCAATCTCTGGCCTATATTGTATACATGCACCTTTCATGAAGCCTCACCTTGTTTCCACATCTAGATTACATATTCTATAAGCCTAGGTCATTACTCTGTGCTTTTATCATACTTAATAAATACAAATGTTTATAATTAAAGACTTTATCATGGACCTAATCTTAAACTTTATATTAAATGAGACTCCTTAATTAAACCTTATCTATTCATCCTTGCATAAACATAGCAGAAATGCTGTTTTTGTTTCTGTCAGAAAGGGAAATATCACAGGTAAAAGGGAAAAGCAGAGACAAACCCATTCCAATTTTTACTTGGAAAATTTAAACATCCATAAGGATCCTTCACAAAGAACATAAGAGGTATTGGGATGCCTGGGTGGCTCAGTGGTTGAGCATCTGCCTTTGGCTCAGGGTTTGATCCTGTGGTCCTGGGATCGAGTCCCGCATCAGGCTCCTTGTAGGAAGCCTGCTTCTCCCTCTGCTTAAGTCTCTGCCTCTCTGTGTGTGTGTCTTATGAATAAATAAAATCTTTAAAAAAAAAAAAAGAACAGGTATTGAGAGAAAAAAAATTAGAAAGTACAAGGCTACCAAGGTTACAATTATTCTGTTCACAGAACCAGCAGTGTCCTCCTTCATTCATCATATATGCAAGGAATGTCATATGCCTCTACATACGAGTTCTGCAAAATTCAGCAAATGAGTTGGTTCCATTACAAAGTTAGCAATTTATAAGAGATCCAGTCTTCTTTAATTTGGGGGTCTAGTGCTAGGCAAGGTGATTAGATACAGACTTATACAGATAAGTAACTATCTCAGAATGCAAAGTAATGCCTTTTATTTCCTAACACGGCACATGAAATGCTTAGTCATTATGAGGACAGACCAAGAACCACTTTTCTCACACAACTCTAAGTTAAAGCATAATATGGTCACACAGTAACAAAACAGTCTATGAATACTGAAAACAAGAAATAGATATCAGCATGATTCATGTGGGAAGAAAAGAAAAGTTATGAAAATGCTTTCACTTTATCATTCTAAATCCTGGCTAATTTTATAGCCAACAATGATGCACATCTAATTTTGACCTATGTATAATAGTCACCAATGCAAATAAACCTAATAAAATGAACAAAATTAACAAATAAAATTTCACTGTCTTCTAGTGTGAACATGGGATCAGAAGGAAAAAACATTTCCACTTCCTAAATAGGATACAAAATTAACAAGATAAAAAGAAAAAAAGTTAATCTCTGTTTCCAGCAAGTGTGTAAGGATAAATCTGCACATCTGACAAACTTGTACAAGCTCCCGAAATGAAAGGAGAGTGGACAGAAAACTTACATAGAAGTTACTGTAACTAAATGCAGAGATGGCCCTTCCATGGCAGATTTCCAAAGATATCAGCAAAAACACTTTCTCAACTTGTATGGTACCCTGAGGTGTTAAAACTTTATTTTCTGTATGCTAAACTGTCTTGTCAATAGAGTAGAGGTCTGGCAGAATGAGAAGACGTGAAGGGAAAATAAAGTGAAGAGTGAGGTTAAATAAACAGCAGTGACAGTTCTCTGAAAATACCAGCAAAAATACATCACCATGGAGAGAAAGCATAGTTAAGAGTAGAAGACATCACCACCCCAACACCTCACTGTGTGCTGAAATGGCAGAAAGTATGGGAGGGAATAGGAATGGTGCAGAAGACTTCCTGGATACAGTGTGAAGCAGAGAAGTAGAAACAATAGGCACACACACACAGAGAGAAAAAGATCAATCAATCAAATGAGCCATATTTGCAGTGAGCTCTCTGCTTCTCTGCAAGCAACTAAAAAGAGAGTCTTAAGTAGTAAAGTTTGAAAGGCTACCCCAATCCCCCACCCCGTCCCACTCACATCTCTGCTAATACAGCTAAGGCAGGAAGACCCTACTCATTCAATATTGAGAACAAGCATATCTCGTCTTATTGCATCTGGCAGATATTGTGTTTTACAAATTGAAGGTCTTGGCAACACTGCATTGAGCAAGTCTCTTGGCACCATTGTTTCAATAACATTTGCTCACTTTGTGCTTATGTCACCTTTTGGTAATTCTTCCAGGATTTCAAGCTTTTTCATAATTATTATATTTGTTATGATGATGTGTGACCAGTGGTCTCTGATGTCACTATTGTAATTGTTTTGGAGTGACACAAACCATGTCCATATAAGACAGCAAACAAATGATACACATTGTGTGTTCTGACTGCTGCATGGACGGGCCACTCACCCATCTCTCTCCCTTCTCCTAGGACTCCCTATTTTCTAAGACACAACAATATTGAAATCAGGCAAATCAACAACCCTACAATGGCCTCTAAGTGTTCAAGTGAAAGGGTGAGTTGCACATTTCTCACTTTAAATCAAAAGCTAGAAATGATTAAGCCTAGAAAGGAAGGCATGTCAAAACTGAGACAGGTGAAAAGCTAGGCCCCTTGCACTAGGTAGCCAAGCAATGACTGCAAAAGAAAAGTTTCTGAAGGAAATGTAAAGTGTGACTCCAGTGAACACAAAAGAATGCAAAACAGCCTTATTGCTGATATGGAAAAAGTTTAAGTGGTTTGAATAGAAGATCACCAGCCACAACATTCCCTTAAACTGAAGCTTAATCCAGAGGAAAACCCTATCTTTGAATCTATGAAGGAAAAGACAGGTGAGGAAGCTGCAGAAGAAAAGTCTGAAGCTAGAGGAGATTGTTTATGAGGTTTAAGGAAAGAAGCCATCTCTATAACATAAAAGTGCAAAATTAAGCAGGAACTGCTGATGTGGAAGTTATGGCAAGTTATCCAGAAGATCTAGCTGAGATCATTAAGTTAGGTGGCAACACTGAACAACACATTTTCAATGTAGATGAGAAAGTCTTCTACTGGAAGAAGATGACATCTAGAACTTTCATAGCTAGAGAGGAGAAGTCAATGCCTCGCTTCAAAGGACAGGCTGATCCTCTTGTTAGGGGTTAATGAAGATGGTGATTTTAAGTTGAAGACAATGTTCATTGATCATTCTGAAAATCTTAGGGCCCTTAGGAATTATGCCAAATCTACTCTGCCTGTGTTCTATCAATAGAACAATAAGCCGTGTATAAGTCTGTTTACATGATTTACAGAATATTTTAAGTCCACTTTGAAACCAACTAGGCAGAAGAAAATTCCTTTCCAATTATTACTGCTCACTGACAAAGCACTTGGTCACCCAAGAGCTCTGATGGAGATACACAATGAGATCAATGTTGTTTTTATGCCTGCTAATACAATATCCATTCTGCAGCCTGTGAATCAACGAGTAATTCTGACTTTCAAGTCTAGTATTTAAGAAATATATTTTGTAAGGCTATAGCTGCTACAGACAGTGATTCTTGTGATGGATCTGAGCAAAGTAAAGTAAAAACATTCTAGAAAGAACTCACCATTCTAGATGACATTAACATTTGTGAGTCATGGAAAGAGGTCATAATACTAACATGAACAGGAATTTGGAAGAACTTGATTTCAACCATCATGGATGTCTTTGAAGGGTTTAAGATTTCAGTAGTAAAAGTAACTACAGATGTAGTAGAAATAGCAAGAGAACTAGAAGCAGTGCCTGAAGATGGGGCTGAATTGCTGCAATCTCATGATCAAATTTGGACAGACAAGGACTTGCTTCTTATGGATAAGCAAAAAAGTGGTTTCCTGAATGGAATCTACTCCTGGTGAAGATGCTGTGAAGATTGTTGAAATGACAACAAAGGATTTGGAATATCACATAAACTCAGTTGATAAAGCAGCACCATGGTTTGAGAGAATGGACTCCAATTTTAGTTCTACTTTGGGTAAAATGCTATCAAATAGTAAGCATCACATGCTACAGAAAAATCATTCATGAAAGGAAATTAGCCCCATCAACAGATAGGGCAAACTTCAGTGTTCTCATATTTTAAGAAATTGCCACAGCCACTTTGGTCTTCAGCAACCACCACCCTGATCAGTCAGCAGTCAATAACATTGAGGCAAGGCCTTTCACCAGCAAAAATATTACAACTCTACGAAAGCTCAAATGATAGCTATCATTCTTTAGCAATATTTTTAACTAAGATATGTACATGTACAATTTTTAGAAATAATGCTATTGCACACTTAACAAACTGCAGTATAAACATAACTTTCACACGCACAGAGAAATCAAAAATTCATTTATCTTGATTTATTGCAATATTCACTTTATTGTGGTTCGTTGGAACCAAACCCACAATATCTCAGAGGTATTCCTATTTCCACAAAAATATGTCATAGCACCAATACACAGTGTAAGAAAAATATTGAGAAAGAGCAGTAAAACTTACTAACAAATAAGGAATGCGAGATTTCTTTTCTGCAACAGAACAAAGATCTGACTCAAATTTTTGTCATTAATTTTATAAAATAAAGGGAGAAAAAATCGTTTTAAATCATAAAGAAAAAAGTGGGAATTCAACAGGAGTTCAATTATGAGTAGTCAGAACTCAAGAAACACTAAGGAAAAATAATCAGAAATGATAGTAAAAAAGAAAATCATCTTAGAGTAAACAAATCTGTAGAAAATATAAGAGACATAAGACACACACAAAAAAAGTAGAACAAATTAAATGGAAATAGACTTAAAATGAATTAGAGAAAATAGATATGGAAGACAAAGTAGATAAATACATATTTGCTGTGCTTAAAAAGAAAAACAAAATAGCATAACAAAGAATTTAAAAATACAATTCCAAAAATATTCCTTGAAATAAAATAAAACTTAACTATATGTATTTAAAATTACACTGTGGACCGTAAAAAACTAACCCACATTATACAACCCAGATACACAGCCTAGTAGTGTTACTGAACTTTAAATATTAAAGTAAAGCAGACCAGAAAAATTAACAATTATTCCTAAGTGAAAAATACAAATTTCTCCACAGTTGCACTCAACTCCATAAAACGGCAACATCTACAAGATCCTCAAAGAAAAAAAAAGTATGTATCAAGTTGTTTTTCAAGAATAAAAATAACATGAGGCACCTGGGTGGCTCGGCTCGGTTGAGAGTCTGACTCTTGATTTCAGCACAGGTCATGATCTCAGTGTCAGATTGGGTTTGTGTTAGGCTCCACACTTACATGGAAGTCTGCTTGAGGTTCTCTTGCTCTCCCCCTCTCCTATTGGCCCTCCCCCACTTGCATTTGCTCTCTCTCTCTAAAATAAACAAATAAGAATAAAAGCAACAATGTACAGCAAAGTGACTACAGCTAATAATACTGTATTGTATCCTTGAAATTTGCTAAAACAGATCTTAACCAAAAAGAAAAGGTAACTACATGAGGTGATGGATGTTTTAATTAGTTGGGTGGTAGTAATCATTTCACACTGTATATATATATCAAATCATTACATTGTACACCTTAAATATATACATTTACATTCAATTATACCTTTAAAAACCTGGGGGAAACCCTTTAAAAGAATGAAGACAACAAACAGCTTTTTAGCATACAAAAACTAATCCTACTTGAAGATAATACTAGACAGGCTTAAGTCAATAAAATATGACTAGGGAAAGTCATGGAAAGATTTGAGGATTGAGAAGAATTGAGGAGACTAAAACAGAAAGCTAATACTCTATGTTCTGACAAGTAGAAATGGTACAATTAGTAAAAATAAGGAGAAAAAAATTAGAAAGTTGAAAAAAATTTTTGAAAAAAAATGTTTATTGCCTTAATATCAAATATCATTAAAGCAGACCCAAAAATACTGCAGAAATAGAAATGTATTTTACACAAAGTAAACCCAAGATAAACTCAGACATGAGTGGTAATGAGGAAAGAGAAAAGGGAAGAAGAGGCAGGTACTCATGTTCATTACTGAATTACCTTGTAGAAAACTGATACACTCTAAAGAAAAGGAGATCTAAGGGTATAATATAAAAGAACAGTTTTAAACATAACCCATAGAATATGAGACCTTCCTAATAACAAAAAAAAGTGAATACTTAAAGCAAAAGACACAACATAATGATAGAATACAGAATAAAGCTAACACGAAAACAAAAAGTTAATATATGACAGCACTCAAAATACATCTAGTATATCAATATCAATAAGTTTGCTTTGTTAAAAGATTTTAAGATTGAATCAGAAAGAGAAACCTAACTCAATGTTTGAAAGAACACCTAACACAGTGTATTCACAAAAATTAAAATGTAGGCAAAGATACCAATGAGATAGAAACAAAAATAGAACATCTGATATTCATATGCAAGGTATATTTCAAGTCTAAAATTATGTCAAGTGTTTATAATCCTACACAATGCAATTCTCAATAAAAGTTCAACCATTAAAAATAACTATAATAGAGCATAACATCCGCAAAGTTGAAAGTAAAGGAAAAGACAAACAGGGACGCTTGGGTGGCTCAGTAGTTGAGCGTCTGCCTTCGGCTCAGGGCATGATCCTGGAGTCACAGGATCGAGTCCCACATTGGGCTCCCTGCATGGAGGCTGCTTCTCTCTCTGCCTATGTCTCTACCTCTCTTTCTGTCATGAATAAATAAATAAATCTTTAAAAAAAGACAAACACACTAGCTACAGAGGACTGGTTCTCTTCCTTCAAAATACAAGAAAACAAAGTAGCTTCATTAGCAAGTTATAACTGTTTGATATATGACAAAACCACACAAAATAAGCTTCATTAGCAAGTTATAACTGTTTGATATATCATACAACCAAACTATAACCACACTATTCAATGACCCATATTTATGGATTTCTAGTATATTTATGAAAATTAATAATATATTAGGCTATAAAAGACATTCTCAAATATATCCAAATTCTAGATATCACAGAAAATATATTCTGAACAGAACACGCAAAATCTAAAAATCGTAACACCAGGAAAATGATAAAAAGTCTTCTCTTGTGGAAGTTTTGAAATTCCCTCTAAAACAACTCCCTCCTTGAAGAAGACATATAGCCAGAGATTTATGAATTTATAGGAAAATAATATTAATGAGGGCGCCTGGGTAGCTTAGTTGGTTAAGCTGCCTTTGGCTCAGGTCATGATCCCAAGATCCTGGGATCGAGTCCTGCATCAGGTTCCCTGCCCAACAGGGAAGCTGCTTCTCTCTCTCCCTCCACCTGTCAGTCTCCCTGCTTGTGATTTCTCTGTCAAATAAATACAATCTTTTTTAAAAAAAGAAAAGAATATTAATGAAAGCATCATATATCTGAATTCATGGGATGTAGTTAAAGCATTGCTTAGAGGAAAACACCAAGCATTTAATTTTTATAATTATGTTTGAAGAAGAAAATAGAGCAAATTGAACATCTGAATCAAATTTATGAAAAAGAAAATGAAAAAACTCAATGAGAAAATAGGATAAATGATTAATATCAAGAATTAGGAGAAAAGGGTAGACTTAGTAAATAAATTTAAAAGCCTTCTCATTAAAAAAAAAAATAAAATACAGCTAAACTAATCAAATAAATAAGAAAAAACACAAGCACAAAAATAAGAGTAAGGGGAGGAAAAAAGCCATTAAATAGAGAAAAATAAAAGAAACAGAAAAGACCATTTTACTCACCTCTATTCAAAAAAAAATTCTAATCTGGATGAAGTACATAACTTTCTAGGAAATATAATTCCCCTAAACTGATTCCAGAGGAAGAATAAAAATCTATTTTCAATGGACAAATTAGAGAAAAGTGCCAATAAAATCTCTAGGCTTTGGAAGTTTTACAGGTGAATTCCACCACACTTTTATTTTTTTATTTTTTTAAAATATTTTATCTATTTATTCATGAGAGACAGAGAGAGAGAGAGAGAGAGAGAGAGAGGCAGAGACACAAGCAGAGGGAGAAGCAGGCTCCATGCAGGGAGCCTGAGGTGGGACTTGATCCTGGGTCTCCAGGATCATGCCCTGGGCAGAAGGTGGTGCTAAACCACTGAGCCATCTGGGCTGCCCATTTCCACCACACTTTTAAAGAATAGTGAAGTTCCAATGCTTTAAAACAGTCCTAAAACAGGGGAGAAGAAAAACTTTTATTCTCTCCACAAAGATTAACATAACATTAGTATCAAAACCTGATAGAGACTGCGGTAAACAAAAACAACTTAAAATTTTACAAACGAATATTAATGAAACACAGCCAGAACCACTATAAAAGAATACTTCGTATCAAATGTGACTTATTCCAGGGAATGCAGAAGTGATCAAATACTATAAAATTATTAATATAATTTATACCAATATATTTAGAGACATATTACATGATCATCTCCCCAGATGGAAAAGGACCTTTTACTTTTTCACATACAAAAATATATATATTCTTGATAAAACAAATCACCTAAAATCTAGGACTAAATGTAGATCAGTATGAATAAAAGGCTAAGTGGTATAATAAGATGGGAAAATAAAATGGTTTCAAGAACAAATATATTTATTTTCCTTTCTCAAATAATAATGTAATAATAGCATTTCAGGGAATCTCTTCTGGGACCTGGTGGCCTTGCTGTCATTGTGCAGCTGAAGCTGGGCTGCTATCACTTCCAGTTTTCTCCCAGCAGGAAGCGAAAAGAAAGGTTGTGGAATAAATCGCATATCCCTTTCACTTACATAACATTGGCAAGAACATAGCCACATATTAATTAAATAACCACACTTAAATGCACCATAGGCTGAGAAATATGTCTCAAGGAGGCGTCCACATGTCCAGCTACAATTCTATTACTCTACAGATGATATTTCCTTAACAAAGTAAATATATCCAAACTCAGACCAAAAGCCATCCTCATGCTTTATGATAAAATACTAGGAACATTCCTGTAAGTCAAAGGTAAGACAAAGATGCCCATTATAACTGACATTATTTAAAGCTGATATCTAAAAAACAAAAAAAGGCGGGGGGCGGGGGGGAACACCTGGGTGGCTCAGTGCTTGATACCAGGGTCCTGGGATTGAGTCTTGCATTGGGCTCCCTGCAGGGAGCCTGCTCCTCCCTCTGCCTGTGTCTCTGCCTCTCTTATGAATGGATAAATAAGATCTTCAAAAATAAATAAATAAAAATAAAGCTGATATCTAAATGCAACCCAAGGCAATTAGATAAGCAGTAACCAAATTAGAGTAATACAAATTGGAAAGTAGAAAATAAAAATGATTTGTTAGAGGAGCTGTGATTATATACCTGGAAAATATAATTAACTGAAAAACAACTATAGTGAAAGACCTCAGTAAGGGGGTAGGATTAGAATTCAATGTGCAGAAATCAATAATAGTACCAAAAAATATATACACCAAGGAATCAAGTTGATAAGAAATGTGCAAGACTTACATGATAATTTAAATACTAGTGGAGGATATCTAAAAAATTGTACACATGGAAAAGTAATATCATGGTTTTGAGCACAAATTTCAACATCATAAAGATAGCAATTTAAGTTAATTTGAAAATCTAATGCAATCATGGTAAAAAGACCAACTGCTTATATGAAATAAGTCAGTCTAGAAGTTTATAAAGAAAAAAATAAGAAGATTGTCCAGAAAAACTCATAAGTAGACAGTTTAGCAATTTCAAATATTAAAAGTAGTTTAGAAATGTTAGCTGTTAAAACATATTACAAAGCCTCAGTATCAGTGAGTACTGGCAATTAAACAGATCATTCAATAATTAAGTAACAACAACAACAAAAAAAAACACAAAATATAGGGTGGGAGGGTGTACCGGGGTGGTTCAGCATCTGACTCTTGATTTCAGTTTAGGTCATGATCTTAGAGCCCTGGGATTGAACACTGCATCAGGCTCTCCGTTCAGCAGGAGTCTGCCTTGAAGATTCTCTCTCCCTCTCTCCCTTCCCTCCATCATGCTTTCTCTCTTAAGTAAATAAATTTAAAACAAAACAAAACAAAACAAACAAAAAAAACTAAGTAACCAACATAAAGAAAAAAAAAAACCTTATCATTACTGAACAATTCCAAACGAGAATTCCAAAGATTTAAGAGATAGTAAAAGTAACACAAAAGTATTAGAAGATAGAATTCCTTTACAATCTTGAAGTTCTAACTATGACTAAAACTCCAGAAGCCATAAAAAAACCCAGATATATTAAACTGAAGATCAACCAACTCCTCATGGAAATAATAAAAAATACATATAATCAAAGAAAAAACACAGATGATAGAAACTCAAACACAGCACAGCCCCGGGTGGCCCAGCGGTTTAGCGCCACCTTCAGCCCAGGGCATGATCCTGGAGACCCAGGATCAAGTCCCACATGGGACTTCCAGTGTGGAGCCTGCTTCTCACTCTGCCTGTATCTCTGCCTCTCTCCCTCTCTCCCTCTCTCCCCCCCCGCCCCCGTGTGTGTCTCTCATGAATAAATAAATAAAATTTAAAAAAAAAAAGAAAAGAAACTAAAACACATTTTTCACTTGACATCAAAGAAAAATGCATCATGTATAGAAAGCCTCTGGGAATCAATAAAAAGACCAAAAATAGGAGGAAAAAAATAAGGTTCAGAAAAATATACTGCTTAAATATATAAAAGATGTTTCACTTCAGTCATACTTCTAAAAACAAATTAAAAATTCACAAGTATGTTATTTTTCATTTACCATACTGGCAAAATTCCAGAAGTTGACAACACATTCTATTAGTAAAGCTGAGGGGAACAAGTAATCTCATGTATTTTCAGTGAAACTAGAAATTAGCATGGTGCCTACAGACAAGCAATTTGACAATATCCATAAAAATTAAAACACATATATATTCTTTGATCAGGCAATTCCAATTGTGGCAATTTATCCTACAGTATAAAATTATGTATGTATAACATTCTTTGCAAAATAGTTTATAACATCAAAAGATTGTTAAAAAAAAATAAAATATCCGTAAGTAAGGGAATTGCTAAATTATATATGATGGTACTTCAGTGCAATGAAGTATTATGCAGCTATAAAAAAATAACTCCAAAGTATACTGTGTTAAGTACAAAAAAATCAGGAGGAAAATATTTGTAAAATATGCTTTAAGTGGAGGAATAAGAATATATGCTTGTTTTAGCTTTTCTATGTAATGAAACTCTGGTAGGACACCTAAGAAACTAGAAACAACAGTTTTATTATTGATGTAATTGATACATGGCATTATATTAGTTTCAGGTGTAACGATTCAATGTTTGTATCTATTGTGAAAGTAATGATCACCAAAGTAAGGCCAGTTAACATCCATCAACACAGTTATAATTTTTTTCTTTTAATGAGAATTTTTAAGGTCTACTCTCTTAGCAACTCTCAAATATACAATCCAATAGTATTACCACTTACCATGCTGTACATTATATCCCCAGGACTTACTTATAATTGGAAAATTGTACTTTTTGAATCCCTTCACTCATTATGTCTACCTTCAATCTCCAGTCTCTGGCAACCACCAAACTGTTCTTTGTATCTGTAAGTTCAGATTTTTATTGTGGTTTTTGTTGCCGTTGTTGTTTGGGTGTTGTTTTTTGTTGTTTTTTTTAGATTCCACGTGTGAGATCATATAGTATTTGTCTTTCTCTGTATTCATAGGGAAGAGCAGGGCAAACAACAGGAACTAGAAAAATGAGGACATACAAAGGAAATCTTTTACTATATACTCATTTACTCTTTCAGATTTTTGAACCATGTGAAAGTATCACCTATGCAAAACACTCGTTAATTTAAAGGTAAAATTTTAGTTTTAATTTACTGCTCTTGCACTGAGGAACTTAAAAGTGTGTAAGAAATTATAAATCTAATATAGCCCCTAAGATGTACAGGAATTCAATCATCAGACATGAAACAAGCATTGCAGTCCTTTTGGACATTGTACTTTGGAGTCCATAAAGTAGTTATAAAATTGTTTTAATTCTGGCATTCGATTATCTCCTTTGTTAAGTAGGAATCACAGAAGTATGAGCTTTTCTTTCTGAAAGCACACAGTATTAGTACACATAGAATTAGCAAGTAGAAAAATGGGTGGTAAGTATTTTTATTGTTCACAAGGTAGGTCAAAATCCTATCTCCCTAATTACCACTCTTTGGTAAGGACTAATTGGGAAGAAAGCCAAGAATACACATGCAAAATAGAGAGGGGGGAAAAAACCTCACAGCAGAGGAACAGTGGGGCTTGATAGCTTTTCAATGATTTTATTCATCAAAATAGAATCATCTTGTCACAACATTAATTTTCTACAATTTACTTTCATAAAGCATAGAACACAGGCTTTCTCCATAAATTACTATTTTCCAACTTTCATCACATCTCTTGTCCTACAGTGGCAAGATGAGGTAAGGGGAGGGGGGGCAGGAAGGAGGATAAAAGAGCAAAACAGAAATGACATTTCCAGAGTTGAGACATTCTTTTGAAAACTGCTCTTCTCATGCAGCTATGTGTTATAGGAAATCTGTGTAGAATTCTATTTTAAAATATCTTAAGGCTTTATCTTAAAACAATGAATCAGAAATGCATCCTACTTATACTTCGTCAGGGGAAAGTAACCAGAATCTTACTTGAGAGATGGAATCGTTAATTTTTCTAACCAATCAAAAACAAGTTATGAGTGTTAATAGTGAGCTTTCAAGTTTTATGGGAACTTTGCTTACAAGGCCAATAAATCAACATGTGAGTACATTTTACTTGAAAATATCAGACTACCACACAGGCTCACCACACTCTTAGCATTCACATAGAAATGTTCCATTTATTTGGAGTTTAATAATATTGTACACTATCCATATCATAGGTAAGAACTCAGAAATAAGCAAATAATAAAGGTATCCAGGCAGACAAAAAAAAAAAAATAGTACCACCAATTCATGTACTTTATTCATAAGCTAGTTCCTTAGAACTTATTCAAAGTCCATTTGTTTTTTCAAATTAAAAAATTTCTGGAAGCTTCACCAAACTACAAGTGGAAAAACTATATTAAAACGTACTTCTATTCAGAGACAAATTCAGCAGTAAAGACAGATACTGATAGCTATATAGAAAAAAATTAAGATTAAATATTATGGTAGATGGATAAAACAAGAAAGACACAGTCCAGGTTCATTTAAAGTGAAGACAAAGAGTGCTTAATACCTTACCTGTCTAGTGTAAATAACTGTATTACAACTTATTTTGTATAATGTTACCCTAAATTATCTGGAAAGGATTGTGTTTAACATTTTCAGTTTGAAAAACATGTAGTATAATTAAGAGAAATTCAATAAACTGGTTAAATTCAAATTGTTTTAGTTAAAATGTTTACAACACAGAATTCCTAAAAGAGTTTTAGGATGGGTCTGCCTTCCTCTATACATAGGGACAGTTATATTTATGATCTGAATGGAACCTCTGTAGGCACAAAGGGCACCTTAACCCAAGGGTTAAGGTTAGGGTTAGGGTTATATATAGGGTTATATATATATATTCAACTGAATAAATGGTGGGAAGAGGATAGTCTATTCAATAACTGGTGGCAGGAAAGTTGATACCCACATAAAAATGATAGGATGCAACTGAACACCGATCTTACAGAGACACATACAATGGAATATTATTATGCCGTTAAAAAGAAAATTCTGCCATTTGCAACAACATAGATGAAACTGGAGAGCATTCTGCTACGTGAAATAAACCAGAAAGAGAAGACACATACTGTAATGGTATCACTTTCATGTGGAATCTCAAAATTTAAATCCCCAACAACAACAAAAAAACACACACAAACAAGAAAATGCTACACATATTTTCAGCCCACACATCATTATCTATTTTAAGTCTACTGACCAGGTTTTTTGTAGTCCCCTGGGAACATGGACATTAGACTAGAGGATCATGGCTGCTTTCACATCTTCCTATAAGCTCATCAACTGTGTGCTAATAATTCATATACTTAAGCAAGACATTCACAATTCATTTTAAATGGTGCAACTGTCTAACAAATTGTTTAAAACTTTTTAAAATCTTCAGTGTTCCATAAAAATAAAAGCCTTTTCAGAATAATTAAAACCAGTAATGCAAAACAAATGTATTTCCTTGATAAATTTAGTTTTAAGTAAACTTTAATTTATATGCTAAATTTTTTAATTTAGTTCAAGTTTTGGCAGAGACATGTTTATTTTAATTGTTGGCCTTCAAAATTCTAGCTTAGGAATAAACATCTGCTTCTTTCCAATTTTCTGCAGAAAATGGGTAAATTTCTGTAAGTTGTAAATGAGGGCTGAAGACAAACTACTGCTTCTGGAAGTGTTACAAAATTGCAGCACTTTATGTGAGATCTAATAGCATGAAATGCATTACCATTAAATTTTCACTAAAGTTCTTTATATTTAAGATAACTTTTAAAATATTGCATTCTTTCTATCAAAACATAGCTATTTAGTGTGCCTAAATATTCCTCTTTGGAACACTTGTTGAATACCCTTATAAATTTTGAACTCTTCCCATTGCTTTATAGAGATACACAAAACAAATGGATCCTTACCACAAGACAAAAACCTCCCAGTGGAAAAGCATAAACACAGTTTCAGCCCATCTGTATTGGAAGCCTTGTAAATAATCTGACAAATAATAGCAATAAACAATGTGTATTTCTTCAGCTATATCCTTTGGAGGAAATCAACAAAACTTCCAGAGATTAAAAGTTACAGCTGTTATATTATAAGAGGTAACATTCATCTTTTGCAAATACCTTAAGAAAACAGAATTCTGAGAAAATCCAATCGCCGTTAACAAAAATTTTTCCTTCCTTCAACAGTGATGGCAACATTAATGAAGGTATTGCTAAGCATATTTGTATCCATCAAAACCCTGTAGTCAAAGAATCTGGGTAACAATAATCACTGCCCATTAACAGGATTAAAAATATACACGTTTTGGGATAAAGATGTAAAACTCAGATGATAGGGGATCCCTGGGTGGCTTAGCAGTTTAGCATCTACCTTTGGCCCAGGGCATGATCCTGGAGTCCTGGGATTGAGTCCCGCGTTGGGCTCCCTGCATGGAGCCTGCTTCTCCCTCTGCCTGTGTCTCTGCCCTCTCTCTCTCTCTCTCTCTCTCTCTCTCTCTCTCTCTCTCTCTCTGTCTATCATGAATAAATAAATAAAATCTTAAAAAAAAAACTCAGATGATATTCACTGATACCCCTGAACATCTGCAAGAATATTTTCTTATGGGGCGTTACGTTTACTTTCTTCTTCAGTCTATCTTCTAAAGTATTACACAATTGCCATGTAATGATATCTAAACCTGCCAGTGATGTTCATGATTCATGAAATGGCATATTCAGGGTTGTAAGAGCGAGTGGTAAAGGACCAAGAAATACATACTTTAATAGAGCCAGTTAATTGCTAGACACTTACAGCCAGTCAAGAACCAAAAGGAAGACCTCTGCCCAACTGTTTCAATTGCTAAATATCAACTCAATAAGGCAAGGTTCAATCACAGAATAGCAAGTCTCAGGGTCCAGAGAAAATGCCTAAAGAGTACTCTTTATAACAGTAATTCTCAAACTTTAAAGTGCGTAAGAACCACCCGGTGAGCTTGTTAAAACTGTTTCTAGGACCCATCCTGAGATTCTAATTAGTAAATCAGGTGAGGCCCATAAATTTACACATCTAATACTGCTGGTGGTACCAGTGCTACTGCTCTAAGGAACACACTTTGAGAATTTTGCCCCACAACTACAAATAAGAATTTTCATTTTATAAAATTTCCAGGTGATTAACATGAAGTTTGAGAAGTATTGTTTTAGAGAATGAGTAAAAGGATTTTTTTTCCTTCCTCTTATGCTATCAGGGCAAGGAAACAGGGAAAAGAAAAGACAGTTTCAGAAAAAACTAAAACTAAGTGCTTAAATCACACTCTGTCATGAAGCAATTCTATTTGGTTAGCTTGCTCGCCTTTCTCAATGAAATGTCACTCTTTCCTTCCCTTATTCACCTGTTCATTCTCACTTTACCTTACCTAGGGCTCACCAGAAGGCAGAAGTTCCATTTGGACTTCAGGTCTGCATGTTGTGGATTTTCTGGGAAAATCTAGATTCATATAATTTTGCTCTATTCAATAAAAATTATATTGATACTTGGAGCACCTGCATGGCTCAGTCAGTTAAGCACCAGCCTTCTGCTTAGTTCATGATCCTGGGATGGAGCTCCATGTTGGGCTCCCAACTCAGTGGGGAGTCTGCTTCTCCCTCTGTCCCTCTCCTTCCCCCTGCTCATGTTCACACTCTTTATCTCTCTCAAGTAAAATCTTTTTAAAAAGTTATATTGACACTAAACAAAAAACTGACTTTGAATGATATATTTATAAAACTTTTCATGTAAAGAAATTCACAGAAAAACCATTCACCAAAAAATCCCATATCTTTTATCAGACTGACATGGGGTTTAGAAACATGGTCACAAGGGTAGGAAATCTCAACAGTGGCCTTCTACGGTCATTTTAGGTCTCAGAAATAGGGGAAGGAAAGACAGTTTCTTGTGTTACATGTAATTTTATGTTGGGTGTAACTACATGAACTAGACCAAGGATACCCCCAACTAAGCCATATAGAAGATAAATATGCCATCACATAGAGACTTTTTATAAAGGATAAAATGAAAATAGCAAGCTTTTGGCGATGGTTCATGCTTGAAGACTAATAACACTTCCTACTTGTTGATTCGTGCTACTGTGAGTTCAGGAGCTCAAGTGGCAAAATGGCTTGTCTACTAATAAGCTAAAGACAGAAGAAGAGCTCTAGTCCATTCAGAAACTGCAGAAATGTGACTAACTGGGAAACTTCTCTCATTCTACCACAATAACCCATCTCTACTTGTTTAGCCTACCTAAAACTGCTACATAGACCTCATTTCCCCAATTATTTCCATAATGGATGAGCCTCTTTCTAGGCTAAAACCTGACCACATACATGAGTAGATTTCAGGTCTGGTAAGTACAAGGAGCAAAGGAAGAGGACATACAGAAACACCAAACTTAGTCTCATTTTCTCTAATAAATTGAGAATTCTGGAACAGAGCACTGGACTCAGAGTTCTAAACGAAGGTTCCAATACTAGTTTTTCTACCTTGAAGCAATTCCCTTGGTCTCCATTTTTTTTTCAAAATGATACTACATGATTATTAAGATACATACATATCTAAGAGTCTATGATTATGTTGGTGATCTAAGCCACTAGAAAGCCAGAGAAACAGCTAGTCAGTAACAAATGGAAAACAACAATTTTGTATGAAACCAAGGAGTTGCAGTTCCCCTAGCTCCATCCAAAGTACTTTAATTTCAGATCAGAACGCAGTACTTTGGGCTACCCAGGAAATAGGCTGTAGAATAAGAAATATTCATGTAAGCATGCTTTGTAATTTACTCAACCAAAAGTCTTTCAGGAATACCACCCACACACTGAAATCAGGGTTTCCATTCATAAGTACCAGGGATTAAAATAGGACCCAGAGGATTAAAGTTGCCTCCAAAAGTCTACAACTCCTTGGAAAGTGAAGGCTTCACTCACTCTTATTCCCATCACATCTTGCAAGTCTTTCTTAGAAGCAAATCAGAAATACTTTTTAGAAGAGACATGGATAATTTCATGTATAATCATCTAAGGGAGTGCCTACATGGGGCCTCATTCTTTTAAGATCATAGAGATTTTATCCTAAAAGAACCAGCAATGTCAACTATATCTAGATGATGTGTTTAAAGGATGATTAAGAGCAGAAATTAGAGGGACCAATTCTTGTTTATTTCTAAATAGACAAATAAACCTTTCAAAAATGGTTCTCTGTCATCTGCCTTCTCAGTATCCATGTCCTCTTATGGTAATATCCACAATTTTTATTTGCAAACCATCTCTACTGCTGAGTCAACTGACCCGTGTCTTCAGTCTAATGGTCCCTTTTCCTCTAATAATCATGTTTCTTCATGAATCAGTTTGTAGATTTAACTAAAATTTATTAAAGTCTGAAATTTTAAAAAGGACAGAAAAGAAGGCACAGAATGTCCTTTCCTTGATTTGCTTGTTTCAGGATATGCCTACAGAGTTCATGGAAGTGAAAGCTGCAAAAGTTTTAAAGGATCCTTCTCTCATGTAGGAAGACTTGGGCATGAAGTAAAGTACAAAATCATACAATGTTGATGTCAAGGAAAACATACACTGCTTCATAATAGTTTCCATTTGATTCAAGCAGCAAAGACCTATATACTAATATCCCATCTCCTTTTCTTTTCTTCTCAACTCTATATATCAGAATTCTCATGAAAATTTTCATTTCAGCCACTATAATATCTTGTAGGAGGCAGGCACTCAATAAATACTTGTGAAGACATTTTGAACATACAAACACATTAGCTCAACATTACAGAAAGTTAGCCTAAGGGTTTTTCACTAAAAGAAAGTCATAGTGACGAATTCTCTCTTTGATCCTGATGCATTTTTTAACATATTCTTTATTGCCAAATGAAAGTGTGTGTGTGTGTGTGTGTGTGTGTGTGTGTGTGTGTGTATATATATATCCTTGTTGGCTAAAGGATACCCTTCCCCACACCACTGGCATCAAATGGCCATAAATCACAATTGGTCCTTGTCATGAGAGAAACTGTCAACTTGAGCTTGTCTGCTTTAGAATACAGCTGTAAGGGTATATAATCAGACAGATAACTTAAATGTTTGGTTAAGAACCACTGCCATACAGAAGCAGAAAATATTAGGAGTGGGAATTATAAACACATTATATCTTTCTACAACAGTAAACTCCTGGATGGAAGTCAGAAGGAGATTGGTCTACCTTGGCACTCATCTGAGCGGGCTTAGTGAAATATGAAAATATAAACCCAAAACTCTGTAGTTGTAGTGCCAACATATGTATTATTATCATTTTGGATTGTACCTCCTTTCTGCACCAAAAGAGCTGTTAACCATTCAAAAGTCTTAAAATCCTAATTATTAGATAGACTACTGGCAAACTGGAGAGACACAGAATTCAAGCTGACTTTTAAGAAAATAGGCACATCTCATATTTTTCCATTAGACATACTATGACAATTTTCAGAGTCCTAATAAATTACAGAAGAGACACATGTACTGTAACTTAATACCTTGCATGCCTTCTAAAAATCCTAGAAGACTTGGGGAGTCCTATATCATTTATTTGAGCCTAGAGACATCATCCAGGACTGAAAGTAGATGATGCACAGAAGAGCATTCCAAAGCTAACTCCTCTACTTTCCCAAGCCAAAGGAAGCCAAAAGAAAAAAACTCTCTCAAAATAACTCCCTGTCAACAACATTTTAAAAATACAAATATTTTCAAGACAGTTAAGAATTGGTGGCTAGGGGATCCCTGGGTGGCTCGGCGGTTTGGCGCCTGCCGTTGGCCCAGGGCGCGGTCCTAGAGTCCTGGGATCAAGTCCCACATTGGACTCCCAGCGTGGAGCCTGCTTCTCCCTCTGCCTGTGTCTCTGCCTCTCTCTCTCTCTCTCTCTCGGTCTATCATGAATAAATAAATTTTAAAAATCCAAAAAAAACCAATTAGGGTAAAAACTGACTTGGAATTGATTATGGGATCACAAAAAAGGACCCGAAATGTTCACTTTTAGTTATTACCGGAGTTTCTATAAAATCTCAACATAGTCATTACAGCTTTACCAATTAAGATGCGTAACCCAAGTACAACTAGACTTGGGTTGTTGTACTTAACAGATGTTTTCTTGGAGAAAGAAAGTTAACATAACAGATGTTTTCTTGGAGAAAGAAAGTTAAACTACCAAAGGTTTACCAGCTGCAGGATTTCAAATGCAGTTATAGGAACACTGGTCTCCAATGACTCAATTTGCAAAGAAAAATCTCCCACACAACCCACACATTAGACAAGATGACACAGACACCTATTTCAGAACTTAAATTTGGGATGAATAGACTTGAATTTATCTCACAGCCAATAGCTTGCCAGAGAGAACTTTACAGAGTTGGATACTATTATTTCAGACACTAAATCCACAGCTCAAAATCAATCTGGATAACCAAACACATCTGTAACTAGTGATGGTCATTAAAACCAAGTATGCTGGAGCCCTGACTTCACTATTATTCAATTATTCCTATTACATGAAATGGTTTTCATACTGTGAGTATGGAATGAATGAAATTGTGCTCTCTTCTGATCACCATGCATATACACACCCCTACACATCTGAGAGGCAGTGCAGTGTAATGGAAGGAGCCTGGACTCCAGTCATGAACAGTTCTGTCGCTATCTTGCTGAAGACTTTGGGCAAACTAGGTGATCGTTTAAGTTATTAACTTATTTAACAAACAATATTTGAACTTTTTAAATAAACATTATGTGAACAAAAACCAGGAAACACAAACTTTACTCAGCTGTTAAAGGAGGAAAATCAGATCTAGTTGTTTTTTTTTTTGTTGTTGTTGTTTTTTGTTTTTTTTTTTTTAAGATTTTACTTATTTATTCATGAGAGACACAGAGAGAGAGTCAGAGACACAGGCAGAGGGAGAAGCAGGCTCCATGCAGGGAGTCCAACGTGGGACTCGATCCCGGGTCTCCAGGATCAGGCCCTGGACTGAAGGTGGTGCCAAACCACTTGAGCCACTGAGCTGCCCCAGATCTAATTTAAAGAACTGGTGTTAGAGAGACCATGGATGCACATTGTTTCCAAGACACACAGTTCCACTCCTCCTTCAATCTCAGGCACTGTTTAGATTGCAGTAAGCACTGTGCAAGTTCCCATCATATTTGTCATCACTAGGGTCAGTCTCTTCTCTCCTACCCTGTAAAATCCATTAAGGCCGGGATTTTCTTCTTTCTAGCACACAGATATATCCTTTGAACCTTTGAATCCTTTGAACCTGCATATATCTCGGCACACAGCAAGTACTTAATAAATATTTGTCGAATGAATAATCTTTTAATCCTTAAAGTTATTCTGGATCTACTAATATTTTTGCTGTTTTATAGTTAGGGGACTGAATAATGAGATATACTCTTTTGGGGCACCTGGGTGGCTCACTGGTTGAGAGTCTGCCTTTGGCTCATGTCATGTTCCCATGGTCCTGGGATCAATTCATCAGGCTCCCTGCAGGGAGCCTGCTTCTCCCTCTGCCTATGTCTCTGCTTCTCTCTTGTGTCTCTCATGAATAAATAAAATATTTAAAAAAGAGAGAGATACACTCTGTCTATAAAATCAGGTGATCAGTCACTTCCAATTCCTCAAAGTTAAGATTCTTATATTTTCTAATACTTTATCATTTTAACCTTCTTCCTATATAATTGTTATTTATATTTATTAGTTATTGGTTAAATAAGAAGATCCTCAAACTATAACATCTCCTTTCTATTCTCCCAACTTTAAGGAAAATAAAATACTTAAACTTAGAATGGTTTGTTTTTAAGAAAACCTTATTCTCACCTCTCCATATAAACTATCTAAATTAGATTATTCCTAAGAAATTCTCTCAAATCACTTCCCCAACCTAAATTCCATAGCCCTTTCCCCAAATAAGAAGCTAAGTAAACAATCAAGAGTTACATTTAAACCATGGAGGCAGGATCCCTGGGTGGCTCAGTGGTTGAGTGTCTGCCTTTGGATTAGGTCATGATCCCCAGGTCCTGGGTTTGAGTCCCACATTGGGGTTCCCGCAGGAAGCCTCCTTCTCTCTCTGCCTATGCTCTGCCTCTCTGTCTCTCATGAATAAATACAGTCTTTAAAAATAATAATAATAAATAAAACATGGAGGCAAACATTTCCCCAAACAAAATTTGGACTATTCTGTTTTTAAGAGCAGCAAGAAAATCATTCCTAGTATCTTCCAGATGTAATTTTAGCCCCCTGGTCTGGAACCCTAAATGAAAAAGACTTGGGTCACACACAGCAAACGTCACTAGGCTACAATGGCTCCAAGTCATTATTTTCACACACTGAGTCCCAGCCACCAATGCCCCTTATAGGCCTCCTGTGAAAAACAACAAAACAAAACACAAAAACAAAACAAGTAGCTTTGCTAAATCACAAGTTTAGGTTTAGAGAATGATTACTTCCTCACAGTTCTTTCTTATAAGCCATATTTGCAAACTGACCATATAAGCTCACTCTTCCTTCTTCAAAAGCAGCCTCTCCCTTACCATGTGTATAGTCTTCTCCACTAGAGGAATGGATGTATATTTGGGCACTTAGCAGACACAGTGTTCTGCTACACCAAGGATGTCATTAATTTAATCTAGCAATATAATAATATTCAGAGCAATAATATAATATTCAGAGAAGTGCTAAAACAAAAAGCTTAAGGTTGTAATGGCAAAATCAGAATGTGATTCCTGGTCAGACTTCCCATTTAATACTGTTTCTGATACACAGAGTGACTTTAAGAGATAGAACATAATGATTTATAATTAAGGCACCACTATAGGACACAGAGTATTTCACTTTGCCTCACCTCCCTCCTACCTAAAATATAATAATGAATTTTAATGTACTTTAAAATTATGGTAACTTATGATAGAATAGTCACAGAGACACATGTCTGCCATTGACTATGCTGATACTTTACATATTGATAATATGTAAAGTATCAAATTCTCTAAGGTGGGAAAGTCAAAAAGAGCTGCATTCTTCCTCAAGGAGAACCAGAAACCAGTATGTTCAAGACAGAATTTCCTTAGGAAAGCAGCCCCTGCCTCAGACAGCACCTACAATAAACATGTTTATGAGCAAACAGTATCAGAAAAGCATATTGTGAGTCTTGGAAACAGCATATGCCTCATTTCATGGGGGTTGCTATGGTGCTAGGCTTTTTTTTTTTTTTTTACTGCATTTTAGAAAAATAACTGTAAAATGAGGGTCTATCACCAGCATATAATACAAATAACAACAGCATCAACTTCTGCACCCTTGTTGTGAATGGTTTCCCTACGTTTTCATTGAAAATGTAAATTTAAATACCTTTTGTGTTGTCTCAAAATAGTTCAGGACAAATTCTATTCCAAGGAAGATTTCTCTGCTTACCAGCTCTATCTAATTCCCAAAGAGTACAGGATTTCTAAAACATAAATCAAGGAAACCCCTGCCAACACACAGACACTACCCACCCAGTAAGAAAAGTGGTATGACAACAAAGTCCCTGAATGAATCAATGAAACACAGAGAGGTATGGTGGCATTGAGCAGCAGTGATGGTCATTATAGGCTTTGTCTTGGAGTTCAGCTAAGGCCTTTCTGAAAGCTTGTACTAAAAAAATAAACAAAATCAAGCAATAACACAGTTCACATTACTTTCCTGAGTCTAAATACATAACAGATCTCGAGTAACTGTCCAATCCAGGCTATATCTTTAGGGAATTTAAAACTACCATAAAAAACTGAAGCTTCTGGTTCAAGAAAAGGCTCAGAGTTATAGATGAGTCTTCTTAAATTGCTGGTTCCTACTATACTTACCCTTAACATACATTTGTTTTGCCACTTGATTCAGTCATTTGGGGTTCTCTTCTGTCGTGAGAAAGCTCACATGGCTCCCCAACCAAGCTATCTACTACTCATTGACAAGTTTTGATTATACTGGGGCTGACCTAATTCACTTTAAAAGATATGAACTACTACTTAAGTACAGTAGTACCTAATTCATAGAACTTTCAACCACATCAAGGCAGCTAGGTTTACGGGTTAGATTTTCTATTCCTCTTGTATGCTATCAAAACAGGTATTTCTACTCTTTCAGTCTATTCCCTAATATTCTTCAATAAATTTCCCTCTCAGCAGAGAGTACAATAGTAATTAGGAATCAGACCTTTAGTAACGTCATTTTACATTTTCCCAACTAAATTGTTTATGTACATTTCCATAAGTGCCTTAACTTTTTAACTTAGGATATGAAACTCTTGAAGAAAATGTCCACACCTATACTCTGGCAAGATACATGCTCAATACAATTTTCAAATTACCAATAACACCAATCATGACCATGAAGAATGTTGAAAGTTCTACTTATAAATTATCAACTATAAGGAAACAAAAATCACATAAATAAAAATAATCAGTTTTACAGCTATAAAGCTACTTTAATATGAAGAATATAAATACATATATGGGATAATTTCTAAAATTAGCCTTAACTCCTTAAATTGCTACTCTAAAGTATATTTATAAACAATAGAAATCATCAGTCTTAAGAAATGTATTCATCTCTATACAGAAGGAACATTTTACACATTTTCTCAAAGAATTAGTCACACCAGCATATTTAGTACCATGAAAATTAGAAGTAATTGCATTGAAAAAATTCTTCAACTTACTAAAATGGATGGTTATTACTTTTCTTATATATATTTATAGAATGGAAGAACAGATCTTTTTTCTACTCTAATCCCCATGACTCACTCCCTACCCATTCACTAATGATATAGGTAAAAAATTGATCCTATTTTCACCTTTTAAAAATTCCACCTAGAGAAATAGAATTCACCATTGCCCTGTTACTTTACCTCCCCCATTTGTGCATTTACCCACTAAATAAATATCATGACTACCAAGCAGTGTGCTCAGTACTGGGGTCCAATCTTAGCTTCCTTAGCAGATTTCCCTTCCCTGTCCCCATCTCTCAGTATTAGAGAGTCCCAGAACTCAGATTACAATATCGTTCTCAAGTCAGTCTACACCTGCTTATCTCGAGCCTCTAACACTCTCCTGGTTTAATTAGCATCTACCATATGCTGACAACTTCCACATTTACATATACTGCAGACATCTTTCCTGAATTCCAGATTCATATATGGAACTGCCTACTCTTCTGCCACTAGATGTTTTACAGTACCTTGAACTTTTAACATGCCCAACACTAACTCCAGATCTTTTGCACCAAGCCTGCTCCTCCCACAGCTTCCCCTGTCTCAGTTGATGGCAACATTATCCTTCTAAGTGAGGCTGAAAATGCTAAAGTCATTCTTAACACCCCTTTCTTTCCTATGCAAGCTATCAGCAAGCCTATTAGCCCCATCCTTAGAGGACAGCATATCCATAATCTCATGACCTCACATCATTTTCAGTGCTACACTCTGGTTCAAGCCACATAATCTCTCTCCAGTATGATTTCAATGGGGTGGTCTCCTCCTTCCACCCTTTGGCATCCTTTAGCTGTGTTCAACAGTGTAGCCAAATCTACATGCAGTCTCCTTGAACAGTCCTAAAATATTCCTGCCATAGAGACTTTGTACAGACTGTTCCTTCTGCCTTCAACACAATTTCACCAGTGATCCACATGACTCCTAAAAATCCTTAAAGTCTTTAATCAAGTGTCATTCTCCTAATGAGGCCTACTCAGATAACCTTTTTACAATTGTAAATGATCCCTGACCCTGGTACTCTCAATCCTTCCAACTCTCAATCCTCCTTCCTTTCATTCATCACCTATTATAAATAAGATGTCTTCTCCCACTACAGAACTAAAATCTTTATTGGTTTTTCTCTATAGATATATATGAATGTTCAGAAAAATATCTGGCATATAAAAAGTGCTTAATAAATATTCATTGCATGGACAGATAAATTGAAATTAAGTATATAGCTCTCACCTTCAAGTAAATCCCCCCAAAAAAGTGGGAGAGAGACCAGGACAGTAATGATTTTATTTCACTAGTAAGGACTCTAATAGAATCCAGCATGGAAAAACCATAAAAGACTAGCCATACAAGATGGACATTTTTCTAACCAAGATGATTTTGCCTATATGATTTCTTACTAAACTTTATTCATACCATGTTTTAAGGAACAAGAATTATGGGATCCCTGGGTGGCGCTGCGGTTTAGCGCCTGCCTTTGGCCCAGGGCGCGATCCTGGAGACCCGGGATCGAATCCCACATCAGGCTCCCGGTGCATGGAGCCTGCTTCTCCCTCTGCCTGTGTCTCTGCCTCTCTCTCTCTCTGTGTGACTATCATAAATAAATAAAAAAATTAAAAAAAAATAAAATATAAAATGTTAAAAAAAATTTTAAAAAAAAAGGAACAAGAATTATCTCTTAAATTACATATTTGCACATCCATTTTCTCTATTCTTACTTAATTGATATCATCTGAATAAGAATTAGGAACAGCTAGCATGCAGGTTGGAAGCCCACTGTTTTACTAGTGTACTATGGGAGGAAAGGGGAGAACAATGGCCCTCCAAAGATGTCTGTCTATCCAGTGGAACCTGCAAATAGGCTATGTTATGTGGCAAGCAGGAAGTAAGGATGCAGATGGAATTAGGGTTCTGATCACCTGACTTTAAATTTAGGAGATTATCCTGGATTACCTGAGTAAATCCAAAAATCCTTGTGAGTGGAAGAAGCAGGCAGAAGAGGAGAGACATGAAGATGCCACTCTGCTCTTTGAAGATAGAGGAAGGGGACCACATCAAGGAATGTAGGCAGCCTTTAGAAGCTGGAAAAGGCAAGAAAACAGATCCTCCCCTAGAAGCTCCAGAAAGGAATAGAACCCTGCTGGCATCTTGATTTTACCCCAGTGAGGCCCATCTAAGAATTCAGTTTTAAGCCAAATCTGCGGCAATTTGTTACATCACCAATAGAAAACTAATACATCTACTGAGCACACAACTATACCAAATGAATTACAATTTCAAATAATACAGAAAAAAATGTGGAATTACCATTCTTCTCTTTTTGCTCACTCCAATCCAATCTTTGAAAGGTAAAAACTTTGGTGAATGTATGTGTGTCTATGTGTCGTATGCACTCATATAGCTTTTGTAAATAAAAACAGAACCATAGTATATGTGAATACATAGTTCTTAACCTATTGATTTTCCTTCTGTGATAACATGGCAGATTTTCTTATCAGCAGGTATAGATGTACATCATCTTTTTTTTTTTAAAGATTTTATTTATTTATTCATGAGAGACAGAGAGATGGAGAGAGAGAGAGAAAGAGGCAGAGACAGTCAGAGGGAGAAGCAGGCTCCATGCAGGGAGCCTGATGTGGGACTCAATCCCGGGTCTCCAGGATCACATCCTGGGCTGAAGGCAGTGCTAAACCGCTGAGCCACCTGGGCTGCCCATATGTACTTCATCTTATTTTAATGCCCCAAGGTCTATAATTGTAAAGTTGTACAATAACGTATTTAACTATTTCCATATTAAATGCACATTTAAGATGTATAATTATACTATGTTTTTAAGCAGAAAAAAATATATTTTTTAAAAAGCTTTTGTAAAGGTTAAGGGGATGGTGATCGATATGGTATGGCGGCTTTGGGAGAAATTGCACTGGGACCAGTCTTCAAGGGTGAACTTCTTGTCCCAGCCGTTAAGAGTATTGTCAGAGGACAGTCCCAGCTGTGAGTCTCTTTGGGAACTAGAGTTACTGGAGCTTCAGGGAGTGCCTAACCCAAGGTCACATGGAGGACAGCCTTATCTACTGACTGGTGAAGGTAGGGTATAAAGATTTGGCCATTTTGGCATAACATGGGACTACACCAATAAACCATTTCAGCTCTAAAGCTCCTTGTGTTGTTGAGCAAGAGGACATCTTGACTTTTGCCTCTACCTAATCCTGATTCCTCTGCTTCCCTTACACTGTGTTGACATCTGATAATAAATAACACATTAAATCGGGTCTCAGAGTCTACTACCCAGATGACCCAAACTGTGAAGCTTCCAATCTTCTTTATAAACATCCATTACTCTACAATGGTGTGCATAATATGGGTTATCCCTACCCTAAGTACAATTATGGATGGTTTAAGTTCATATATGTGTAGAAAAATACAGTTCTATACAGATTAAGAGTATGTCTTGTCTTATTTACAAGGAACTGAATGCCTCATGCTGCCTTACTATTCTTTTTGTTTTCATACTGTAGCAATAAAAGGCTTCACTCTGCCAATAAACAAATCTTATCCATTCAAATCTAAATGTTATTTTTCCTTTTTCTTCCCTAAGAAGTATATTTTTTCTATACAATCACTTCTCTATTACTCCAGCTACTTACTGCATTTAGTGGCTTCTTCCCCACCCCCTCAGAAATACTCCTTTCTAACAAGAAGGTACTAAAACCTAATTTTGTAAAGTAGATATGAAAAAGAAACAACCTGAGAAGGAATCTAAAGGTAGCTAATTTGGTATAAAATCCTTTAAGAAAGCATTGTGACAAAGAAAGACAAAGTCAAACATTAACAATTTACTGAATGTAAAATTTCATCATACAAAAAAGCATTTCCTCCTCAAACTTCAAAATATTACTACGAAATAGGACAGCACATAAAATCGAAGTGTCAGATGTAGCTAGATGTTTTTAAAAAACATGACAAAAAAATGTCATGTTTTTACTTTAAAAATATTTTTATTATTGTTGAAATGAGAATTTTAAAAGGAAAAGAAAACTACCATCATTTTCTTAACAACCTATAATTTATTTGTAAAAGTTGACCCCCAAAAAAACCACGAATTCCATCATCAGCTCAGGAAGCAGATTCTATATCATTTTTCCCTAAATACTAAATGACACAGGCAGCAATTAAATATGCAGAGAAAGAAACATATCACAGAAGGATGGGACAATTTTGATAAATGCTGATAAACTGGGATGGAGAATAGTAGTTTTGTAAATTGCTGTTTTCAAAAACATGTATTTTAATGATTATTTTTTGCCAAACAGAATTTGAGGGATATTTTGTATAAAACCACTGATGAACAAAACTGGTGCCTTATTAAAAGTATATTTAGTTTCAAATAAAATTGTCATTTTACTTTGAACAAAAAATGCTTTTTAGATCCAGCCAATTCCTTAAAATGTTAAATACAGTCATAACCTAACCCAGCAATTCTACTCCAAGGTATAAACCCAAGAGAAATAAAAACAGACACTCACACAAAAACTTGCATGTGCATGTTCATAATAGCATTAATCATAATAATCAAAAAGTAGGAACACTCCAACATCCATCAACTGATGAATAGATATACAAAACATAGTGTATCAATACAGGGAATATTATTCAGCAATAAAAAAAGGATAAAGTACTGATATGTGCTACAACATGGATGAACCTTGAAAATATACAAAGTCAAGGAAGCCAGTCACAAAAGACCACATATCACATAAGTCCTTTTATATGAAATGTACAAATAGGCAAATTCATTGAGACAAAAAGATAAGTGGTTGCCTCCAGTTCGGAGTGCAGAAGGGATGGGGAACAACGGCTAATAGATATTGGGTTTCTTTTCAGGACGATGAAAATATTCTAGATTTTGCATGTTAATGGTTGTACAGCTTTAAATTGTACATCAGATGGAGGAACTATATGGTATGTGAATTATACTTCCATAAAGCTATAAAATACCAGTTGAAAAGGCTGGTTATGTTGTAGCTATTTATAATTTGTGTAGATTTTGACAGAGTATAAATCTGTAATTATCAAAATGTTTTCTACTTATCCCCAAATCTCACATTTTTTTTGTATAAAAACATCTGCCTATCCCACTATAAATACAAGTTATGAAAGGAAAAAATGCATCTAAAATTAAATGGTATTTTCAAATCAGATTTCTCTTTAATATATTTCATTTGAATGATTTGCATGTGAATTATCCACACTGTCCATTAGCCATGGTTAAATTCTGAATCTCAGATATAGATCTCCCAATACAAAAGCAGATCAACAGATCATTCCCCTCCCAGCACACAAGCTGCACAGACTAGTTTTTTAATAATTGGCTTGAATTTTTAAAAAGTAAAATTAAAGAGGCAAAACTGAAAGAAAAATAAGCATGTGAAGCTCATAATTTTAGAATGGGAATTTTTTTTTTTTTAAGTAAGCTCTATGCCCAATAAGCGCTTCAACTCATGACCCTGAGATCAAGAATCACATGTTCTACTGAGCCAGCCAGGCTCCCCTAAAATGAAAAATATTTTAAATTCATCCACTTCAGAATTCACTTGGCGTAATAAGCACTGGGTATTATATGCAACTGATGAATCACTATGAAAAATATTTAAATTTCACTGAATTTAATTTAGTTTTATTCTTTTAATAAAAGTGATTATTAAATACTAAAGATCAGGTTTATATTTTTAAGATTTTTAAATAGAGTTGTAATAAAATAGTAATTAATAAAAATTTTAGAAAAAGATTATAAATCTTTAAGGACCTCTGAGTCCACTTGTTTGCTCACATACCCCCCCCTTACTCTCTAGATAAATACCATCTTCTATTTTGTTTCTTATTACTCATTTACTCTTAACAGTTTTATCACAATTGTATCTCAAAATAATATATTGTTTAGGTTGTGTGTTTTGAGCTTCATACTATATCTTTTTTCAGGCAAATTGCTTTTTTATTCAATATGATATTTTAAGATTCAGCCCTGTGGTTTTTATCAATAGTTCATTGTTTTCAAGGCTGGATAGCATTTCAACTACATAGACAATTTTCAAGTTGTTTATCTTTTTATTTTGAAAAAAATTATAGGTATACGGAAGTTGCAGAAGTAGTACAGAGATGCCCTGTGTACCCTTCACCCAGTTTCCTCCAATAGTTATATCTTACCTAATTATACTACAATATCAAAACCTGCAAATTGGCTTTGGTACAATGTGTGGGTATAGTTTTATGCCATTTTATGCATGAGGGCTTTTTCCCCTCCAATTAAAAACAATGATTCTACCTTTTATAAAAACTAAAATCCAAACACAAAACCAAATGCTGTCTAGAATGTTAAGTGACAGGGACTCTAATCCATTGCTTCTGGAAATGCAAAATAGTACAGCCATTTGGGAAGACAGTTTGGCAGTTTTTTACAAAACTTAACATATTCTTACCATATGATCCAGCAATTACACTCCTTTACCCAAAGGAGTTAAAAACCAATGTCCATGTACAAACCTATACATGGATGTTTATAACAGCTATATTCACAATTACCAAAACTTGGAAGCAACCAAAATGCTCTTCAGCACATGAATGGATAAGCTGTGGTATATCCAGACAATGACATATTATTTAGTACTAAAAAGAAATAAGTCATCAAGCCATAAAAAGACATGGAGGACTCTTAAATGCATATTACTGAGTCAAAGAAGCCAATCTGAAAAGGCTACATAGTCTGTGATTCCAACTGTATGATTTTCTGGGAAAAGCAAAACTATGGAGACAGTAAAAAGATCAGTGGTCTCCAGGGGAAAGAGGGACAAATCGGTGGAGAATATAGGATTTTTAGGGCAGTGAAACTTTCCTTTGTGATGCTATAATTTTGGATAAGGTTATTATACATTAACCAAAACCCATAAAATGTATAAAACCAAGGGTAAACCCTAATGCAAACTACAGAGTTTGGGTGATAATGATGTATCAATGTACACTGATCAACTGTAAAACAAATATACTTCTCTTGTGAGGGATGTTGATCATAAAGGAGGCTGTACCTAGTGGGGACTGGCAGTTACCTGCAAACTCTCAATTTAGCTGTGAACCTAAAACTGCTCTAAAACTGAGGTCTATAAACTTTCAGCTCTAAAATGAATTATGTCTAAGGTTCTAATGTATAAAATAGTAACTATAGCTGATAACACTGTGTTGTATAATTGAAATTTGCAAAGAGAACAGAACTTAAATGTCACTAAAATATATATGTATAAGATACATATAAATGATATACATGTTTATATGTAAATAAGTATACGAGGTAATACATGTTTTATTAAAGTATAATTGACATATTAGTTTTGTGTGCACTGCAATTAGACATTTGTATACACTGTGAACTGATCATATTAAGTCTAGTTACCATCTATCACACAAAGTTAATACAATAGACAGTACTCACCATGCTGTACATTATAATCCCAAGACTGCAAGTTTGTACCCCTTAACCTCCTTCACCCATTTTTCCCCCCCACCAACCCTCCTCCCCTCTGGCAACCACCACTCTGTTCTCTGTATCTAGAAGTCTGGATTTTGTTTTGTTCTTTTAGACTTCACTTATAAGTGAAATCGTATAGTCCTTGTCTTTTTCACCTAGCATAATATTCTCTTGGGTCCACCTATGCTATCACAAATAGCAAGCTATCATTCTTCTTTATTGCTGAGTAGTATTTCACTGTGTGTATGTATGAGTGTGTATATATATATTTACATATATACACATTTATTTATATAAAATGCAAATTTTCTTTACCCATTCATCTATCAATGGACACTTAGGTTGTTTCCATATCTTGGCTATTATAAGTGATATTGAAGTAAACAAAGATGCACGTATCTTTTTTAATTTGTTTTTGTTTCTTCAGATAGATATCTAAAAGTGGAATTACTGAATCATACAGTTTTATTTTTAATTTTTGAGAAAACTCTGTTTTCCATAGTAGTTGCATAAATTTACGTCCCCAACAATGGAGCACAAGGGTTCCCTTTTCTCCACATCCTTGCCAACATTTGTTATTTCTTATCTCCTTGATAATAGCCATTCTGTTATGTGTGAAATATCTCATTGTGGTTCTGATTTGCATTTCCTTGATGATGTGATGTTGAGCATCTTTTCATGTGCCTGCTGGCCACCTGTAGGTCTTTGTTAGAAAAATGCCTATTGAGATCCGCTGATCACTTTTTTTTTTTTTAATAATAAATTTATTTTTTATTGGTGTTCAATTTGCCAACATACAGAATAACACTCAGTGCTCATCCCGTCAAGTGCCCCCCTCAGTGCCAGTCACCCAATCACCCCTACCACCCGCCCTCCTCCCCTTCCACCACCCCTAGTTCGTTTCCCAGAGTTAGGAGTCTTTATGTTCTGTCTCCCTTTCTGATATTTCCTACCCATTTCTTCTCCCTTCCCTTCTATTCCCTTTCACTATTACTTATATTCCCCAAATGAATGAGAACATATAATGTTTGTCCTTCTCCGATTGACTCATTTCACTCAGCATAATACCCTCCAGTTCCATCCACGTCGAAGCAAATGGTGGATGTTTGTCGTTTCTAATGGCTGAGGAATATTCCATTGTATACATAAACCACATCTTCTTCATCCATTCATCTTTTGATGGACACCGAGGCTCCTTCCACAGTTTGGCTATTGTGGACATTGCTGTGCTGATCACTTTTAATTGAAAGTTTCTGGCTATTGAGTCGTAGAAGTTCTTTATACATTTTTAATATTAACCCTTTATCAGATATATAATTTGCAAATATCTCCTCCCATTCAGTAGTGGTCTTTTTACTTTGTTGATGGCTTCCTTCACCAAGAAGCAGCTTTTTACTTTAATGTAGTCCCAATAGTTTATTTTTCATTTGCTGCCCTTGCCTTTGGAGTCATATTCAAAAAACAATGCTAAGACTGATGTAGAATTGCTTGCCACATATGTTTTCTTCCAGGAGATGTTTTAAAGTTTCTGCTTTATAGTCAAATCTTTAATCTACTTTGAGTTAATTTTTATATATAGTAAAAGATAATGGTCCCATTTCATTCTTTTGCCTATATCTGCTCAGTTTTCCTAACATCATTTATTAAAGAGATTTCCCCATTTTATAGTCTTGCCACCTTTGTGGTAAATTAATTGACCATATAAATGTGGGTTTACTTCTGGCACCTGTATTTCTGTTCCATTGATGTAGGTGTTCTCTTTTTATGCCAATAGCATATAGTTGTAGTAACTATTTTTATAATATAGAAATCAGAGAGCATGAAGCCTTCAGTTTTGCTCTTCTTTTTCAAGATTGCTTTAGCTATTCACGGCCTTTTGTGGTTCCATAAGAATTTTGGGTTTTTTTTTTTTCTATTTCTTTGCAAACTGTCACTGGAATTTTGATAGCAATTGCATTGAATCTGACTTTTGGGGGGGTAGTATAGATTTATAAACATGTAATATCTTTTCATTTATTTATGTCATCTTCCATTTCTTTCATCAATGTTTTATACTTTTCAGTGTCCAGGTCTTTTCACCATTTGGGTTAAATTCATTCCTAGGTATTTCACTTTTTATGATGCAGTTGTGAAGGGGATTGCTTTCTGCTTTCTCTTTCTGATAGTTCATTATTTGCATATAGAAATAATATATTTCTGTATATTAATTTTGATCCTGAAACTTTACTAAATTATTAGCTCTAACAGGTTTTGCTAGAGTCTTTAGGTTTTTCTATACATAGTTTCATGTCATCTGCAAAAATTGATAGTTTTACTTTTTCCTTTCCAATTTAATTCCTTTATTTCTTTTTCTTGCCCAACTGCTGTGCTCAAAATTTCCAATACTATGTTGAATAAAGGTGGGATAGTGGGCATCCTTGTCTTGTTCCCAATCGTGGAAGAAAAGCTTTAATTTTTCACCACTGAAGATGATGTTAGCTGTGTGTTTGTCATATATGGCCTTTAGTATATTTAGGTATATTCCTTCTATACTCACTTTGTTAAGAGGTCTTATAAACGATGTTGAATTTTATCAAATGCCTTTTCTGCATCTATTGAGGTGATGTTTGGCTTTCATCTTGTTTATATGTATGTTTATCACGTTGATTGATTTGTAGATGTTGAATCATCCTTGTAAGCCTGGAATAAAATCCATTTGATCATGATGCATGATCCTTTTAATGTATTGAATTCAGCTGGCTAATATTTTATTGAATATTTTTCCATCTATGTTCATCAGGGATATTTGCCTGTAATTTTCTTTTCTTGTAGTGTCATTGTCTGGTTTTATTATCAGTGTGATGCTGGGCTCATGAGTTTAGAAGCTTTCACTCCTCTTCTATTTTTTTTTTTTTAAGTTTGAGAAGGATAGGTATTAAATCTTCTTTGAATGTTTGATAAAATTCGCCAATGAAGCCATCTGTCCTGGAATTTTGTTTGTTGAGAGGTTTTTGATTCCTAGTGCAGAGAATAAATCAGTAATCAGCCTACTCTGATTTCCTATTGGCTCATGATTCAGTCTTAGAAGATTGAATTTATTTCTTCTAGGTTGTCCGATTTGTTGGTGTATAACTGTTCATAGTAATATCTTGCAAGCCTTTGTTTCTCTAGTGTCAGTTATAAATTTGTTTCATTTCTAATTTTTATTTATTTGAACCCTTTTTTTCTTGGTGAATCTAGCCAAAGGTTTGTCTATTCTGTTTATCTTTTCAAAAACCTGTTCTTGGTTATATTGATCTTTTCTATTCTTTCTAGCTTCTATTTCATTTACTTCTACTCCAATCTTTATTATTAACTTTTCTACTAATTTTGGGTTTCATTTTTTTCTTTTTTCTAATTCTTTTGGTGTAGAGTCAGCTTTTCTTATTTAAGAGAATTCTTATTTTTTGAGGTAGGCTTCTATTGCTCTGAACTTCTCTCTTGTAACTGCTTTTGCTGCAGTCCATATCATTTGTTTTCATTTGTCTCTCTATATATTTTGATTTCTCCTTTTATTTCTTCAATGACCCTTTGATTTTTTTAGTAATATATTGTTCAATTTCCATATTTTTGTGGCTTTTCTGGGGGGATTTTTGTAGTTGATTTCTAGTTTCATACTATTGTGGTAGGAAAAGATACTTGATACGAATTCAATCTTCTTGAATTCATTGAGACTTGTTTTGTGGCCTAACGTGATCTATCCTTGAGAAAATTCCATGTGCACTTGACAAGAATGTGTATTCTGCTTCTTTTGGCTGGAATGTTTTGAATATATTAAATCCATCTGGTCTAATGGGTTAAGGCTGAAATTCTTACTGATTTTCATTTGGATGGTCTATCCAATGATGTAAGTGGGGTGTTAAAGTCCCCTACTATTATTGTATTGCTGTTAATTTCTCCCTTTAGAGCTGTTAATATTCACTTTATAGGTTTTGATGTTCCTATGTTGGTGCATATGCATTTATAAATGTTCTATCTTCTTACTCAATGGACCCCTTTATCATTCAATAATGCCCTTCTCTTTTATTACAGTCTTTGTCTTAAGTCTACTTCACTGGGAGCATCTGGGTGGCTCAGTTGGTTAAGCATCTGCTTTCTGCCCAGGTCATGTTCCCCGGTTCCTAGGATCAAGCCCTATGTCAGGCTCTCTGCTCAGTGGGGAGCCTGTTTCTCCCTTTCCCTCTGCCTGCTTGTGCTTTCGTGCTCACTTTCTCTCTTTCTCTGTCAAATAAATAAAACCTTTTTTAAAAGTATTTCATCTGAAATGAATACAACTATACCGTTCATCTTTTCATTTTCATATGCATGGAGTCTCTTTTCCTCCACTTAACTTTACAATCCCTTCACTTTGTATGTGTTCTTATTTCTGAAGTGAGTCTTTTAGGCCGCATATAGTCTTTTGTTGTTGTTATCGTCGTCAATCTATTCAGCCACTTTGTCTTTTAAAGAATTTAGTCCACTTACAAAGTAATCATTGATAGATACATACTTATTGCCATTTTGGTAATTGTTTTCTAGCTGTTTTTATAGTTCTTCTCTGTTTCTTCTTCTGTCACTCTCTTTCCTTATGGTTTGATAATCTTTGGTGTTATGCTTATATTCCTTTTTTTTATTTTTTATTTATTCATGATAGAGAGAGAGAGAGAGAGAGAGAGAGAGAGAGGCAGAGACACAGGCAGAGGGTGAAGCAGGCTCCATGCAGGGAGCCTGACGTGGGACTTGATCTCGGGACTCCAGGATCACACCCTGGGCCAAAGGCAGGCACTAAACCGCTGAGCCACCCAGGGATCCCCTTAAATTCCTTTCTTATTTTCTACATTTACTATAAGGTTTTTACTTTGTAGTTACTGTGAAGTGCATGTATACATCTAACATATACAATAGTCTATTTTAAGGTGATAACTCAAATTTGAATACATTCCAAACTGCTACAACACTTTTACCACCACCACCCCCACATACATTTTGTTTTTGATGTCAAATTTTGATTTTATGTATCTCTTATTATAGTTTGTTAATTTTACTATTTTGTCTTTTGACCTTTATATTAGCTTTATAAATGATTAATCTACCACCTTACTACATATTTACCTTTTCCAGTGAGATTTTTCCTTGCATATATTTTGTCATTAATTAGAGTCATTACTTTCCAGGTTAAAGAAGTCCCTTTAAGGTGTTTTATTAGGTCAGTTTAGTGGTGATAAGCCCCTTTTACCTTTTGCTTATCTGGAAAACCCTTTTTCCTTCTATTTTCTCTATTCTCAACAATAACCTTATGGGGTAGAGTATTCTTGGTTGGAACTTTTTGGGTTTTTCTTCAGTACTTTTAATACATCATGCCACTCCCTTCAGGACTGCAGTTTCTGCTGAAAAATCTGCTGGTAGCCTTCTGTGGTTTCCCTTGTACATACAGTTGTTTTTTCTTGCTGAGTTTAAGATTCCTTACCTTAACTCTTGACATTTTAATTATAATGTGCCTTAGTACTCTCTCTCTTTGGGTTCATCGTTTTTAACTCTCTGGGATTCTCATACATGAATGTATTTTCTTCCCCAAATCAGGAAAGGATTTCTTCAAATCCTTTGAATGTGTTTTTCTACCCCTTTCTCTCTCCTTTTACCTTCTTGGACCCCTACAATACAGTATTTATTCCATTTGATATTGTCTTATATGTCCCTTAAGGTATCTTCATTTTTTTCAGTTTTTTTTTTCTTTTTGCTGCATTGTATGGGCAAGTTCCATTCCTTTATTCCAACTCACTGATCCATTCTTCTGCTCCATCCAGTCATTGAACCTTGCTATATTTTTCAGTTCAGATATTGCATTCTTTGGTTCCAGAACTTCTGTTTGGTACTTTCTTATATTTTCTATGTCTTTGTTAGATTTCTCACTGTGTTTATCCATTCTTCTTCCTAGTTCAGTGAGCATCTTTATGACCATTACTTTGAGCTCTTTTTAAGGTAGATTACTTATATTTCATGAAGGTTTCTTTTTTCTGAGCTTTTGTCCCTCTGTCTCATTTTGCCTAATTGTGTCTGTACTAGGCAAAATAGCTAACTCTCCCAGGCTTGAAGGAGGGGCCTTTTGGGACCCAGAAATATAATCCTTCATGGCCACCACAGCCAGGTACTCCAAGGGCATCCTGGGGAAGGGGTGAGGAGTTCTAGGCCTGCCAACTGTGGCAAGCCACAGCTGTGATGCAGATGTTCAGGATGCTTGCCCAGAGTGACATGGCTCCACCTTGGGTGGGGAACAGGGCACACACCTGGCCAGCTATGGTACAAGGTAGGGCAGCATTCTTGTCCAACTGGCTGTGGCATAGCTATGATGCCAGTGGGGCAGAGTGTGCCTGCCTGTGCTAGCAGGCTGAAGGGAGATTGCTACAATGGCATCTGCCAGTGCTGGCATTAGCCTGGCAGTGTGAGGTCACAAATATGGCAGATGCCAGAGCACTTCTGTCCCTGGAGAGAGTCCCAACACGTTTCTGCCTCTTGGGCAGTCACTTTGAGATTGGTAAATGGATCTCCTTCATATATAGTCTAAACATTTTTCTAATTGCTGCTTTTGCACTGGTCTGAGGTACACTAGTCTATACATGAGATCTTAAAAGGTAGGTTCTCCATTCTCCACAGTTCTACAGTTCTCCTGGATATAATCTCCATTGACTTTACATTCTGGGGGTTTATCTCTCCAGTTCATAACCCAAAGGTTGGATACCTGAGGTTGGGGCATAAACCTCTTGAACTTCAGAGAAAAGTTCCATATTTTTTGAGACCCCTCCTGATTGTGGGTGGCTATGTCTGGAGCGGGGTTTTTGGTAAAAGCATAACTCTCTCTCTTATCCATCTTGATGTTTCCCTTTTATCTTTTGCTGTGGAGGTGCTGCTAATCTAGTTTTCAGGACTTTTTCAGAAGAAATTATTCCATTTGAAGCTGTAGATTTGTTGTGTTCATGGGGAGAGGTGAGTTCAGATATTCCTACACTTCATCTTAAATTGTCTTATTGGATAGGTTAATTAGCTAGATGAGAGGAATCCTTTTCACAATTTATACATGTACCAAATCAGCACAATGTACATTTTAAGTATCTTACAACTTTGTCAGTTATGCCTCAATATAGTTGAATATGTTGAGCAAATAAAGTCTACTTGAAAATTTTTTAAACAATTATTTTATAAAAATTATGGTTATCTGGTTACATGAATAAGCCTCTCTCCAAAGTATGTACCTAGGAGTGGAATTGGTATCTTACACTTGACAAAATAAAGCCCAAGTGTTTTCCAAACTGGTTTGTTTGTTAAGATTTTATTTATTTATTCATGAGACACACACACACACACACAGAGAGAGAGAGAGAGAGAGGAAGAGACACAGGCAGAAGCAGGCTCCACTCAGGGAGCCCGATGTGGGACTCGATCCCAGGTCTCCAGGATCATGCCCTGGGCCGAAGGCGGTGCTAAACCTCTGAGCCATCCGGGCTGTCCCCCAAAATGGTTTTAAAGACTTAATCTCTCGTCGAAGAAATTTGCTTTGATGTGGATGGAACTGGAGGGTATTATACTGAGTGAAATAAGTCAATCAGAGGACAAATATGGTCTCATTCATTTGGGGAATATAAAAAAATAGTAAAAGGAAATAAAGGGGAAAGGAGAGAAAATGAGTGAAAATATCAGTGAGGGTGACAAAACATGAGAGACACCTAACTCTAGGAAATGAACAAGGGATAGTGGAAAGGGAGGTGGGTGGAGGGTTGGGGTGACTGGGTGATGGGCACTGAGGGGGGCACTTGGCGGGATGAGCACTGGGTGTTATGCTAAATGTTGGCAAATTGAACTCCAATAAAAAAATTTTTAATTTAAATTTAAATTTAAAAAAAAGAGAGAAAAAAAAATAAAGTAAGTAAAGACTTAATTTCTCTCCATCATTCTATGAGTCCCTAAACTGCAGCTCCTGTTATTGCTGATGTCAGTTTTTCTACAATGCTAAGAAATGGTATGTCATAGTGGTTTAAATTTAAGCTTCCTTGATTACTAATGAGATTGGGTATCTTTTCCTAAGATCTTTTGGCCATTTGTGCTTTCTCTTTTTCAAGGTACTGGTTCAGGTCCTTTGCCTATTGTGTTTAGGGATTGTTGGTCTTTTTAACATAGACTTGTTCTTTATTCTTATGTATATATTACTGAAAAAAGGTAAGCATAACTCCTCTCAGATTGTGGTGGTTTGGGGTTTTTTTGTTTTTCTTTTACTTAAGTCCTTTGATGATCAGTGTATTGACATAGTAAAACTAACTCCCTTCATGGCTGATGCTTACTTCCTTACCTGGGGGTTATAAAATATATTTCCCCATATATTTTTTTTCTAACAACTTTTAATTTTGCCTTATACAACCTGAATTGATTATTTAATGCATGATATGAAGTGGTGTCCATATTTTCTCCACATATATAATCAATTGTCACAGTACCATTGATTGATAATTCTTTTTTCCACTTATTTCAGAGCTGTTTATAAAGTTTCCAGGGGGTGCTCCTGAATTCTCTATTCTCTTCCAATTATCTATTTTCCTGTGTCTTCTCAGTACTATACTGTCTCACTTTATAGTTTTATAATAGTGAGACTTAATATCTGGTCCATTTGCAAGTAGGAATTAAATTTACATGTTATATGTTGGGGAGGGAGGTAAAGGGATTTTGATTTTAGTTTCAGAAAACTTCTCAATTTGGGGAGATTCATATCATCTATGGATTGAAATTTTTTATTCAAAAATATTTATTTCTCCCTTCATTTAGGTTAAGTGTCTTTGTTTTATAATTTTCTCCATACAGATGTTACCTACTTTTGTTAGTTGTTTCTAAGCACTTTATATTTATGATAATACTACTAGAGGTATTCCATTGCCTTTTCTAAATAGTTATAGCAGAGTATAAAAATACAATGATTTTATATATTGACTTTGTTTGCAGCAGACTTGCTCACCTCTTTTATTCATTCTAATACTTTACCTATAGAATCTTTCAGTTTTTCTACATGGACAAAATATCCTCAATGACTAGTGATTGAACTGGAGAGGAAGATATAATGCTATGAATTCTTTCTTTTCCTTCCTGCATTATTTTAGTTAGAACTTCCTTATGTAAATGCTGCATAGAAATAGTCTTGTTGATTGAGAATGTCTTGTTCCCAGTATTTAAAAGGAAGGATTTCAATTTTTCACCATTAAATATTATGTTTGCTCACTATACTATACACTTGAAACTAATGTAACACTGTACATTAACTGGAATTAAAATAAAAACTTAAAATTAAAATATGTTTGCTGAACGTTTATACCTTCTAATCATAGTTTGTTGATTTTGTATCATGGATATAGAAAGGGCATTCCATAAAATCTGATATCTACTGAGATATCTACTGATATACTGATATTGTATTTTCATTTAATAAAAATGTATTAAGCATCTATAATGTGTCACGCTGTTTCAGACAGTAGAGATAAAGCAGTAACAAAACAGATGAAAACACTTGCTCCCAGGGAGCTTATCTTCTATTAGAGAACAAACACAATGAATAAATAAAATGCACAGCATGTTATTACATATTGATCAGGAGAAGGGATGAAAATGAAGTACAGAAGTAGAGTAGGTATGAGGGGGGACCGCAATTTAATTCTAGTGGTAAAAATGCATCTCACTGAGGAGAGGACATTGACAACCTTCAAGGAGAAGAAAGAGCAAATGCAAAGACAGTATGGAATAAGTATAATAAGTGAGGCAATATAAAGTTCTGGTATAATTTTACTCCAACTAGGTTAATTAACAAAGAAAATGTTAGTATACTATTTTAGTTATTTATTCCCTATCATAAGCAATGAAGCTTAAAAATCATGCATGAACTATTAACAAAAACAGCTTAAAAACATTATAAATCATCATTAGTAATAAAACAGTATTCGTGTTAAAAAATACTAAAATAACCATTTCAAAAAAGAAATGTAAGTAATAAACAAATTATCCTTTTGTTCAAAGTAAATGTCATTAGAAAAGTTCAATTAGAGACACGAACCTGTCAAAACAAGAGATGGGAAAAGTATAAATAAGGAAAAAATATTCACCAGTATGAGACCTAAAACTCATTATAAGTGTTCCCTATCAATTATCGGACCCAATCCAGTACTAACACTCTAAAGAAACATGAAAACAACAAGGCAATCATTCAAGAGACTGCTGCAAAAAAAGAAATAGTTTCAAATTCGTGTTCTAGAAAGTTTAAGCTAACCACAAGCACAAAATTTTCAAGTTAATGTTAAGAATACGAAAGAAAAAAAGACTCAGCACTTCTAACTAGAAAAGAAATAAATAGAAAAAGAAGAAAAAAGAAGTACATCTAAAAATGTAAAGTTTGGCCAAAAGAGAATAAGGAAACTCCTAAATTCAAAAGTCTCAAAAGTGTTCTATGGAACACAGTTTGTGGGATAACAGGTGTTTATGTGGGGAGAAAAAAAATAGGTCACATAAAATTGATCTGGTTCCTGTATGCAGGATATCTCAGAGTCTTTAAATATATCACAATGAATTATGAATTACTAAACCATTTTCAGGGGTAAGGTATGGGGGACATACAATAGGTGTGCAAAAATATGTGACCTTTCCCATGCCAGCTAGACCATGGAACCCTTCCTTTCAAGGAAAAACAAAACACTGTTAGTGAAATGCTGCCCTAAGGAAGGCAGGTCAGATGAAATTCATAAAATACTTTGAAGACTTTAAGGAATGCTTTGAAAAAAAAGTTAAAAGGATTTTCTGGTTGCTGAGGGGTTTTTTCCTTTTAATTTATTATTGGCAGAAAGCCAGTGGAAGAATCAGTTGGACTTACAAATCTGAGTATGTGGATGAATAAAAGGTACAAAAGAGAATAAATAAAAATTCTGACACATTTTACTGAAGAGGCTATTTGGATACAAATATCCCAAAAAATAACTGAAATAAGTAGTCCAAATATGCTAAATCCAAGAAAGATAAATGCACAGGATGTTCTAAACCTAACTGATAAACAAAAAGAAAATAAATCACCAGGATGGAATGGTATCCAACCAGATCTCTGGATGATTTTGAAGACAACTACAATTTGTAGGCAAAATTAAGTAGCTAGCCCAAGAATTGGCTCCTACAAAGATCTAATAAACTAAAATTCAGCATGGATTTGTTCAAAGTATAGAGTATGTTGATGGAATTTTTTAAAGGTATTTATTTATTTATTTGAGAGAGAGAAAGAGAGAAATATGGACAAGCAGGGGAAGAAGCAGAAAAAGAGATTCTGCAGCAGACTCCATGCTGAGCACAGAGCGCAATGTGGGGCTCAATCCCAGGACCCCGAGTCATGACCCAAGTCAAAACTCAATTGTCAGATGCTCAACCAACCGAGCCACCCAGGCACCCCAGTGGAATTTCTAATAGATTTGGACACAGAACCAAGAATAATCTATTGTAAGAAAAGGTATAACAATAGCTATAGAATTTATAGAGTCTATATCTATAAAGGTAGATTCCATAAGAGAATCTAGATATAAAACACCTGAAATTTTTTTGAAGGAGTGAATAAAGTGAGGAACGAAATCATGTTTACTTAGACTTTCAACAGGTCTTGAACCACACTCTAAAAACAAAGACTTGAAATATTAAACTACTACCAAAACAAAGATTCTGTCCCAGATAGGAAACTGTCTTGGTGGCAGAAAACAAAAGGCAGACATAAGCAAAATTTCAAATATAGTTCATCTAGGGATTTTAATGTGAAAACTTGTCTCATTTTCATAATATTGAAAATGGAGTACACAGCAAATTTTCAGGTTTAGAAATAAGTAGCAAAATGTCAAGCTGCCAAAACAAGTGAGGGTTATCTAGCACAATCCTGGTAACAACAACTGCCAGAGCCAGTACCAACCAGGACAGCTCCCATTCAAAGATGCTTATCTTGTGTCAGACACTACATGAGGCACTTTATATGCATAACTTTATTTAGTCTTTACAACTTCCTACAGAAGTAATTATCATTTCATTCCACCAGTTTACAGACTATACAATTAAAGCTTAGAGAGGAAAGTGACTTCCCCAAAGATCATTTAGGTATGTTGGTAGAATAATAGTAGCTGCTAAATGGTAAAGCTAAAATTCTAAACCTGGCCACTGACCCAAGAAGCTTTACCCTTAACTACTATGATGCATTAGAAGCCCCTGGAAGGTGTGTCAAACACAAATTGCTGGACACAATCCCCCAGAATTTCTAATTAAGTAGATTTTGTGGGTCTTGAATTTTTATTTCTAACAAGCTGATGTTCTTGCTTGAGGGACCACACCCTGTGAACCACTGTCCTATACCAAATGGCCTAAGCCACAGGTGGTAAAGCAGAGGAAGAAAGAGATCACAGTAAGGACGGCTCCTGGAAAAAAGAAAAAATCTTGGTGGAGAAAGCTGTCGTACCATTAAGGAAGAAAGAAACAAACCAACCAGTAATAGAGAGCAAGCTAAAATCATATGAAAATATTCTTAAGCCTTTTTCTCACTTGGTGGGCAAAGAGTCTTCTCTGGAACTCAAGGAACCTAGAAATATTCAAACTAGCTTTGAACAAGGTATAAATTTAGAGGCAAAAAGATGTTCCCATGTTCAGGAACCTACCTCGCCCCCCAAACCCACTACAAATCTCTCCCACTCACAATCCAATGCCTGGAATTCCTTTAACAGGAAATAAGACATTTCATCCATCGTAGTCAGAAATGGAAGCCTGAGAAAGAAATAAGCCCTAAAAAGTGAATATATCATTGTCCGGATTTCATTCAAAATGTAAATGACTGCTTGTAGGTTAGCTATAGGTCTAATGTGATATGACATATCTAATTTTCCTAAAATTATAAAAATTCAATGTATTACTTTGGGGAGAAAGCATGGTGCTACATAAAAGTTATCAAATTTGGTGTCAGAAGTCCTCTATTTGGGAATAAATGACTTCTGACAAGTTATTTTCTTCACCCAAGAAAAAAGAATAATTCCTCACAGAGGTACAAAGATCAAATGTGATCATACCTATGAAAGCATTTGGTTCACCTAACTGACTTTTTCAATTGTAAGGTGTTATTCCTGTTTTAGAGAATAATAGGTTTTACAAAAGCAGTTACTAAATGCGCATTGTATTTAGATTTATGATGTATATTGATGCTCAGTATTACTTTGAACAAGAGAGGTCTTCTAGATTCCTGAGACAAAAAAGACATCAGGCATTCCTGAAGTAGGACTTGATAATATTTCTCAATGTTCAAGTCTGAAGACAATGAGAAAAATCTAGAACGACAAGAGCATACACACTGTTCAGCATTTTAGACAAAGATAGAAGACTGAGAAGTATGAAGTTTATCAGCCCACAAGGAGACTAGATCTCTACCTACAGAGACTGCAAACAGCAAGTTCCTATGATGAAACTCTAAGGCAGTTTTTTCTCTCTTTTAGTGAAGACTTAACTGAATGAGAGCTGCTGTCAGGACATCATCCTCTGAAACCTGCAAAAGATAGTCTGTGTTCCCACAGTTGTGGAGCTTTATAGAGTTTCCTTTCCTCTGGAAATCGAGTAAGGAGGGCAGTGTTACCTTGGAGCACAACAAAATATGTTAAAGACCCACATTCCCCTTCATCTGCTGATGGCAGAGACTAAGAGGAAGAAATTATGCTAAGGAGGATATGGCTATGACATGAATGGTGGATGAGTCCACCAAGGCTTTGGTTGGACTCATTTATCCGAAGTCTAAGACTTTAGGATAATTGTTGATACATTTTCAGTAGAGTAGGTTTAGGTCACAAACTGTAATATTAATAGTTCATCTGTTTAAATAAGGCACTAAATACTAGGTACCCCAGTCATTTCATACTAAACAAAGCCTACAAGATTTTAGGTAAGCCTCAAGAAGCCATGGAAGTTATATCTAAGAAATCTTTGCCTAACCCAACACAAAAAGTATAGTGATAAAAACTGGTAAGTCAGGCTTTACCAAAATAAAAACATGCATTTCAAAAGATGCCATTAAAAGAGTAGAAGGAGAGCAACTAACTAGGAGAAAATATTTGAAAGTCATATAATCAATAAAGGGCCTGTATCCAATAATGACAAGTGTTGGCAAGGATGAGGAGGAACCAGAGCACTTCTGCACTGCTGGTAAAACTAAAATTTGAAACTGCTACTCTGAAACATAGATTTACCACTTGACCCAGAAATCCTACTCCTAGGAAACTACCTAAGTAAAATTAAAACTATTTGCAAGCATTAGCCAGAATAGCCAAAAAGTGGAAACAAGCCAAATGTTCATCAACTGGTAAGTGAATAAATAAAATGCAATCCATCCAATACAAAAAAAAAAAATATTCTGACTAGGATACATGCTACTACATGAATGAACCTCAAAAACATTATGCTAAGTGAAAGAAGCCAGACACAAAAGACCATAAACCATATGATCCCATTTATATGAAATGTCTAGAAATCTATAGAGATAAAAAGTAAACAAACTTGGTTGAATGGATGAGAATGGAAATAAATGCAAATAGGCACATTTCTTTTTCGGGATGATTAAAATTAAATAATGTGATAGTTCCACACAACTCTAATTTTACTAAACTCTACAAATTGCACAGATTTTACTAAAAATCATTAAACTATACCTCAAAAAGATGAATTTTATAGTATATGAATTCTATCTCACTAAAACCATTTAAAAATTAAAGCATTTTTTACAAAGAACACATGGACAGCCCTGACTGCAAATCCCATTAGGAAATGTTAATGTGGGATGCCTGGGTGGCTCAGCAGTTGAGCGTCTGCTTTTGGCTCAGGGTGTGATCCTGGTGTCCCAGGACCGAGTCCCACAGTGGGCTTCCTGAGTGGAGCCTGCTTTTCCCTCTGCCTGTGTCTCTGCCTCTGTGTGTGTCTCTTGAATACATAAATAAAATATATTTTAAAAAGGAAATGTTAATGTATTTATACAATAATATCCCACTTATACTGGTGTCACACTACTAGAAAACTTGATTCTTAGGATGACAAGGAGCACAAAGAATAAAACATCTCCCAACAGGGAATAAGATGGCCATTGGTAAATGTATGTGCCTTAGACTACAGGAAGAAATGGGAAGTTCTCTGCCCAACCTCTCCCAGGCTTGAGATTAGAACTTCATGACCTATTATATGTATAAAAACAGAGCACTGATTTAATAAGCTTAATTATCTGGTTTCCCTCAGCAGCTAACATTTAGGAAATGACAATTAGTACTGAGTAAAAAATCAGAATCAAACACTATCAAAGCACAATCATCTGAGTCTGACCAACCTCTCACAACTCAACACCACTGATGGCAAAGCACAATGATTTTTCCAAGACCCTGTGGCCAACAATGGTCAGGGCACCTGCTGTACAATACTAGAAAGAGAATCAGTGTTTCTCCAAATGAGATCATCAGAAGGGCCACAGGTGCTTATTTCTGACAGAGACTCTCTTGCCTCATTCCCAACCTACTGAGTAAGAACCCCCCAGGAATGATGCCTGAGTATCTGCATTTTTTACAAACACCCTAGGTAATTCTTGTACACACTAAAATTCAAACCCTAAGAGACTTAGGCTTACGGAATATTTGAGATGGAATCCTTATCAAAGACTAATCCAAACCTCATATTTTGTAGATTAGAACATTTTGGACCAATAAGGTAACATCATATTCCAAGATCCCCAAATATTTCTTCAAACTCAGTTTTTTTAAAAAAAACTATGACTCTAGTCTTATAAATTATCAAGCATATTTACTGACACAGAGGAATGTATAACGAACCTTGGAAATATTTTCTTCAAAGATTGATGAAGATAAAAATGTTTAATCATTTAATGAGATATGTCTCTGCTCTCAGGAAAATTAATTCAGAGCACCTCATTACCCGAAGGTACCAATTAAATGAGTCATCTTATATATAAATTATTTTCACTTGTTGATATGTTCAGTTTAATTATTACATTTTCCAAAATCTACATTTTTTGTGGAAAATACATAGGTTATTTGACCAAAAGAGAAACTGGCTTTATCACAAATCACTAGCATTAAGTTATCATTTGTTCTGAAGACCTATATCTCCAGCGCTACAATTCATTTTTTATATTAACCCAATCTCAATTCTCTTATGCATAAGTCCTAAATCACAAGCTAGCAGACATAGATAGCTTTTATACAGAACCTTGGAAATCCAAATGCTTAAATCAGTCCAGATTGTTACTTCACAGAAACCTTTTGTCCATAGCCTTAATCATATGTGCAGCTTCAATAAAACTATCTGTATTCCATCTGTGTTTAGTGATTTTGTCATTTTTTTAAATGGGGTAAATAATGCAAGCCAATATCGAAACTCTCTAGATCCTAGAATATTGATCTAATGGCTTGTCTACTACAAGGCTGGTGTCTGATGTTTCCTTATGTTTGAAATAGAAAAAAAGAAAATCTTCCCACATCAATGATATAGTGGGCTTGCTGAGGTAGAAAACATTCTCGCTACTACACTATCCAATTTTGGTCAATGATATTGTGCTGATATTTAACAGGGAGGAAAAAAGACCCAAATAGCAGACATTTTCCAGACTGACAACTGAAAAGAGTTTAGGATGAGCAAATTCAAATAGATTTTTAAAAATGTAATTACAGTAAGACCTCTTACACCAGTGACATTCAATACATTCTTATATGCAACATTTTGACAATCTCAATCTTTTTTCTCTTCTTCTCTTTCTATACTGCTATCTTTTTTATTTCTGATAGATTGCGAAAGACCTAACATATGTCTTGAAAACAACTCTATTTTCTGCTATTGAGAACTGTTCTTCAAATCCAGAAGCCATATTCTGGTACATAGCTCTTTGCTAGTGACACTGGTTTTAATCTCTAGGAAAATGAATGGTGGGCTACTAACTCCTCCATCTCATGAAATTTTTACTTCAAGGATGTCAGCATCTTTTTATTTCCTTGGCTCCTTTCATGATATCATCACTGCATTCTACAGAATATTTCACAAAACTTAAGTCAGTAAAGTCATTAATTGTAAGTCTACTTGGTTAGGACAAAGTTTGATCTGTGTTGGCTTCTGTTCTATCTTTAACGGGAGAAATATTAGCAAATAATAGCAAAACAAAGAGTAAAGCCTAAAATACATATATATCTTTTAGAAACTAATCTGTTAACAAATTTTCCTAAAAATAGCCATGCATATAATGATCCTCTTCTGCCTGGTAAGGTTGCCAGATACTCAAAAGTCTGCTTTCCCCCACTTGATTTTTTTTTTTTTTTTTGACAATTGAATGTATGAGGAAACAGATACTTAACAAGAAACAAAACGGTTTTTGATCTGATGTTTTTCCCTGGTAACCTGTCATCCCTTCTCACTAAAATGGTTACTGTGCTTCCACAACATCCCATCTCCCAAAAGTCACAGAAAAAGTTCAACGGAAAGAGTCATAATAGAAAATAACTTTCTTTCATTTTAACTTGAGGTTTGAAAGGTAAGATTCTGGACCCTCTTCCTCACTGCCCCCTTCCCTCCCATGCCACCCCAGTATTACCACCTACCAGGTGGTAGAAACCAGGGAGTTTCTAACTTAACACCAAGTAACAAAAACTAACTTGTGCCAAGCTTGGGAGGTACTCCTTTAAAATCCACATTCTGGGAGCTTTGGTCTGCCCATCTCTTGCCAAAAGGTCCATTTTCTATAAAATAGTTCTTAAGCTTGTTCAGTAGTACATTTCTGCCAGTAATCACATTTCCTGCTTATCACCTTTTGAGATCTTCCTGATTTCAAATATACATATAATGTAATTGAATGAAATAACTACTTTAAAATAAAGTAAGGGCAATGTAACATATGCTAATGACTTTTGATTTAAGGGAAAAGGTTGGTTGGGGCAATGTAAAAGGAATGAAAAGAAAGGCCTGCAACCCAGAAGCTCAGGAGGACTGGGCAGGGATTTGATAGAACATGCCAGTGAACAAAACAATGGTTAGAAAAAGGAATCAGAACACAGCAATAGTGGCTTTAGTGAGTAAGAACAGACCCAATGCTGGATGGATTGTTTTTAGTAAATTTTTAGCCTAAAAATATCATGTAAAAGATTTTTTCAATGACCTATAGAGCTTTAAGAGAAAAGGCTGAAGGCTGGCTTAGGGAGGACAGTAAGAAAAAAATAAAATAGACTAGATGCAGAAAAAATGTCTTTGTCCTGAATTTCTCTAAGTCTGATGGCTAGTTTTCCTTTTTGTGATGCATATGTTATGCCAAGACTCCTCATCCCTATAGTAGCTTAGTTATATATAGCACAAGCCAAATCATTTATGCTGATTATATCATTCATTCATTCTTTCTTTCATTCAATTACTGAACTCCTATATGTCACACATTCTGTCAGGATCTGTATAAAGTTATATAAAACAAATGTTTTTCACAAGAGATTCCAGTCTGTAGCTACTATGACAATGTAGTATTCAGGCAAAAGGGAAAACGGCTCTGGAGATACAGGCCAGAAAGCCAGGCCTCCACATCTACCCACACCTTTCTCTAGTGTTTAGTTCCGAATACCTGGTCTACAATTTCCTAATCATTTCATTTTAGCTGGGGACACAGTACTTTCTCATCCACTAAATTTTACAATAAGCTGAAATTAGACTCACGCTTCTAAATAGTACTCTTGGTACACTGTTCATTCTGACACAGTAAGAAGCCAGATTGAGATAAGAAGGTGCCTCTCTTCCTATTTATCCTAGAAAAATGTCCAAGAAGATATAAGAAAGGCCAGTTAGCTTTAGGGATTTCTGTGACTAGGGCATTCCTCCACAAAAAGCAAAATCCCATCTATTAACCCACTTCATTTCAGCCACTGAGCAGACATAAAATTGAAATAACTTTTAGTTACTGCCAATCTGGGATCTATCTAAACCAATGATCCAAGAATAAGAGGTTCCACAACCCACTGTCAAATTCCACTCCATTCCTTTTAATTCTGAAAAGTGTAAAATCTGGTTGCTTTGTAATATTCTCATTACTTGCTTAGAGAAATTTCAAATATCCACCCGTAAATTATCTAAGTCTCCTGGTTCCATATTATGCTCTTATAATGCGATCATTTAATAAAAGGATCAAAAATTAGTTTTATGCGCATCAATTTTTAACCCCCTCCTTTTCCTTTCTTTTCCAACAACATCCTCATTGCTGAACCAATATCCTAGAAATAGATACAGGATCTGGACTCTTCTTCACAGTCTGTCTCTGGTAAGAAAATAGCTACAAGCTATAAATAAGAGCAGTGATTTCCAATCTTCTGAAATTTGCAGTATCCTATCACTGCTTAATTTTAGGTTACTCTTCAGTTCTTTTCTCTTTTTCGGTTAAGGTGACCTGAGACCATAGTGCTGGGCACAGAGTACTGTACTCATTGTCTTGTCTAGTGTCTCTAAGATAGTAGACAGTGCCCATGACTCCTAGCCCTTCCCGACAACCTCTGCAGCCTCCCGTCCTCCCTCTTCTCCATCTGTACTCTTTTCTCCAGACATAGTAAATCACCATGCAGCTCCCTGACCAGGCCATTACCTCTCTCAGATCTGTGCCTTGTACATTTACAAATGCTGTACCCCTGCTGACACTTGGGCATAATCATAGCAATTATCACACCAAACTGCAATGTGCTGTTTCCTTGTCCACCTCTATTAGACTGTAACTACTAAAAATGGACAACATCCTCTACCCATCTACAATGCTTAACATATACGAGTACTATATTCTTTGTCAAAATAATGAAGTGATGAGTGAGGTTCCAAGCCTGGGGCAGATGCTCCACCCTCTAGCACCCTATTGGCTTATCTGTCTTCCATAATAGATTGGGAGCTCCTCAAATATGGGAATGGAGTCTTTTCTCATATTGTAATGCCTCTTTTGTTCCCTGAAGACTATTCAATATTTATATGTTAGGGTGGTAGGTAGTCTTTTGGAGTAACAATCAACCGTCAATGAATATTCAAATGACACCAAATGAGATGGAGGCATTCTGTAGTACCAGGTTAGAACAAGTTAACACTCCAGCCCAAAAAAAAAAAAAAAAAAAAAAAAACACTCCAGCCCAAAAGCCTCTCTCCAACCATGGACTCACTGAAGCTCAGTTTCCCTGTTTGCCAAAAAGGGTCAGTCAGTTTTAACAGTCCCAAACCCCATAGGGTTGTTTGAGGACTGAATGAGTAATATATCTAAGGTTTTAGTGTTTGACACATAATAAGTGCTAAAATATTGTAAATTTGAAAAATGATATGAGACTGCCAGGTAGGTTGTAGAATCTGAAACCTGCTCCTAGTCCTGCCAGAAACGACACACGTGGTAGTTTCCTATCACAAGCATTCATCATTCTGAGGGAACCACCATGGCATGGAATCCAATTCCATCTAGCCAGCTCAGTACTTAATCAGTTATATTCCTTGGGACAGACACCAAGTCACATGTCACAAAAACGGACTTACAGAATCTTGCAGTAGTTCCCAAGCTGACACACACAGTGGTAATTTGCCCAAAAGCTAACCACCAAAGAAACTGAATGTGAAGGAAACACTTGAGTGGGTGTTCTGCCAAAAAAGAAAATTACTTGCCTTTTTTTTCCTTCAGAATAAAAGTGAGCATTTCAAAGATTACCATATTAAAGGGCTATCCCACGAGTATTTTTTCCCAGCCACCATTTTTCAGAGAAGTTCTAATCTATAAAATTTAGATCACCTCCCCACTTTCCTCTAATCAATGTCAAGGTAGGAAATGTAGAGGCCTTGGAGCAGTGAGTCATTAGACTTCGCAAGAAATGCAAATTAGCAAAGGAAAGGGATTTAAAAAAAAAAAAAAAAACTTGCAAAGCTCACAGCCTGAGGAAAAGTAGTGCCTCCCACCTGCCCACCTCCTTCACTCAATTCCAGCTTCTTAAAACCAAAAGGCTTTCACCTTTTCTTTAAAGGAGCCCAGGAATCTGCCCCATAGCTGCTGCTACCGCCCGGTTTGTCCTGAAGTTTGCAATTAATGCAGTAATTAAAGCCCTTTCAAAGGGCTCTTGGTTCAATCAATGGTGTTTTATTTTCTAGAAGAAGAGGCTCTCTTCCTATAAAAACACAGGAGGAGGTACATTTAAAAACTATATTTTAATTGCAAACAATGTGGCTGTGATTCCCAAATGGCAAAAAGACGGTAAGAAAATAACTGGAGGTGGGGGGGAGCCTGAGATGGCACTAGAGGGGTCCCCGAAATTCCTTTTCTGCCATGTTCATGCCCTGCTGCTGCCCTGCGGCAAAGGAAACTCATTTGAAAATGGAGCAAATTGGCAAAATTAAACAGATGGGAGCCCTGGGTCATATCACACCACTTCATTAATGCATCCAGGATGAACACGACATAACTAAACAAAACCAGAAGAGTTTAAAAAGTTTAAAAAAGAAAAAGGAAAGCCTATACTTTTCTGTATTGACTGATAAAAGGCAGATTTAACCCAAACTGACTATTTTAATAACATTTTCAGATGCAGGCTGAGACTAAAAGCAATCAAGTTTGAAATGCTACCAGTTAAATGACCCTTTTTGCCATGTCTACAGAAATCATTCCTTTCATAGCTCTTCTGTGTGACAGATCTCTAACGCACAGTTTGGATGATCCCCTCCTTGTCTGGACCTCCTTCAATGGCTCCTTCTTTGTGTAAGATACAGTCTCTGCTCCTGCCCCTATGAGCAGCCCCGGCCCATCTTTCCAAATTCGCAGCTTATTTTCTAATTTTCTAAGTGATTTTGCACACTCCCCAAAACCATCTCACTTCCATCCTGGGAGTGCATAATAGTTCATGTTCCCAGACCAGGTCCTTTGGACAGAATGTCATAAAGGCAAGCTGGTACTAGAGAAACCCTAGGCTTAAAATCCAGCTCTGACTTTACTAGTGGATGAGGAAGTTCAGGTCACATACTTATATTTTCTGAGCCGGTGTTTCCTTATACAAAAGAAGGGTAAGAGAGCTTTCTTCCAGATTGTTATAAGGATGATTGTAGATTTATAAAGTTCCCAAGCCACTGCCAAGCACTTGTGTCTGTTCCTCCCAAAGATTCTTTGCTTGACCAAACTTTAGTCAGGCTCTTAAACTTTCACCTAGGTCCATCTGTATAGTTCTCTATAAAATCCAGTTTTAGCCAGAACCCTGAAAAGCCCATTTCTAGAGTCACCCCTCCCCTTACCCCATTCTCCTAGACTTGATATCTGATCAGGTTTTCATCCTGCACCATCCCCAAGGTGAGGTCTGATCATCCTGGCCTATCTTCAGCAAGAACTCAGGTCAGTTTAGCCAGAATCCCTCTCACCTCAATGTTTCCTCTGAGTAACGTTCTAACCACTGCTCCTAAACCTGCTTCTTGGCTATAGATCCCCACTTGCCCATGCTGTCTTGATAACTAAGTCCAGGTCTATGCTGAAGTTTCTTTTCTTTTCTTTTTTTTAAGATTTTATTTATTTATTCATGAGAGACACAAGGAGAGGCAGAGAGACACAGGCAGAGGGAGAAGCAGGCTCCATGCAGGGAACCCGGCACGGGACTCAATCCTGGGTCTCCAGAATCACACCCTGGGCCAAAGGCAGGTGCTAAATCGCTGAGCCACCCAGGGATCCCTGAAGTGTCTTTTCCCTATTGAACGGTCCTGAATAAAATCTGTTTTTACTACTTTGACTACTGTCCAGCTCTGGTTTTTGACACCACCCACCATTTAAGGTCCACTTCCAACCAGGCTCCTCTCAAAAAAAGCCTGTTCTGTCCCTTTCAGGTGGAAATGAGCTCTACTTCCTCTGAATACTTATATCATTTATCCATGACTTGCTCCTTTGACATTTTGCCAAAAGTAATCTTGTAGTGTAGTTATTTTGCAAGGCCCAGATACCTTCATAATGAGACTCTAAGCCCACTGGCCATAGACCATGCCTTCAAGATCTTTTTATCCACCACAGTTCCAAGCACAGAGCCTGTGACCTTAATTAATTCATAATCTAAAATGAAATCTATTGAGTTTCGCCAGTTCATTGTGGCTTGTTCTTTTTTTTTTTTTTTTTTTTTTTTCCATTCCAAAAGAACTTAGAAAGTACCACACCTAATTTCGCAGATCAACCACCATCCCCCTCTCCTCATGGTTCCATCCTCCTTTTGGGTCTCCCCAACTGGCACAAAAAAACCTAGTGAAACAATTCACTTTTTTCCCTCATTATAATATTAAATTAAAATATAACATGTCGTTAAATTATTGTTTTAGAAGTTAAAGAGAAAATTTTACAAAATTACAAAACCAGATCATGAAGACTATCACAAGAAGAAATCTTAATGTACTGGTAGAGCAATCTTTCCACCCGGTTCTGAATAACTTCCCAGCCAAGTTTCTTAGCAACCCTTCACTATCAATTCTACTTTCTCACACAATGTCAACATTTCCCTTCTCTGTGCATGAGTACCCACTGCTTCCCTACACCCCATTAATCTCTTCATCACTTATTTAAATCAGCTCTTCTTCAAAGAAGCCTAAAATTTTGGGGGTGGAAAAGTATAATTATTAATTGATTGAAATTATTAATTAATTGAAAGTATAACTATTAATTGATTACTTCTTTCTTTTAGGGGAATTCCCAACAGCGTGAAGCCCCAATTGCAAGGGACTGCTTCTCTCTGTTGGAGAAGAAAGAGGACTCTGAGGAAAGAGTGTGGGTAGGGAGAAGGTAGGTGCTAGACTGTCAAAAATGACAAACACCTACCATATCACAAAGAAAAATAAAACCTTTCTACCCCCTGTCTTTTTTCTCAGCTGATCAACCAGAAAATCTTATTACAGGGAAAAAACCACATTCTCCTAGTAAGACTTTGAGTTGTGAATGAAATGAACAAAGTATATCTACCTATTCTTTGCTTGCTCTATTTTTCCCTACGTCAAACTGCAGCATCCTCCTCCTCCGACTTCCAGCTTTAAAAATAGAAAGGATGGGAAAATGAGACAAGAAAACTACCCACCAGAGGAAACATACCAGTACTTTTGAGTAGGTGAGAAACTTTCCAACGTGTGGTACAACCTACCTGCTTGTCCAATAACTGGACACAATCCTGCCCTCTGCCTCATGGAAGCCCTGCTACTGACAACTAGACAAGCCATTAAATAAGTCTTTCATGTTTGAGGGAAAACAAAATTGTAGTAAGTCAGGTTTTATGTAAAATATTCTAGTAGGTTCTGTCAGAGACCCACAGAAATGTGGCCTTCAATTTCGCACTCATAACCTAACCAGAAAAATAAGCACATATATATCATCATCCACAACTAACTGCATGATGAGTATCAAACGAATAGTAAAAGTAGTAATACTGGACCCTCCTTGGACTGTGTTGGTGGCTTGTTGGTGGGGCGAAGGGTATTGATTCTCTGTCTCCCCTCCTCTCTGGAATATCCTGAGGGAAACAAACAAAATCATCGGCATCATTTTTGTAAATAGTTGGACAAGTTCCAAACACCTATTTCCAAAACCTGAGCTTCTTTGGTAAAAAGTGCCCAGGTACAATGCTTAGCCACAAAAGCCCTTGGAGGTTCCCTACTTTATCCAATCCAATCTATCCTGGGTCTATGGAACAGAACAGTAGTCCCTCCAGCAAACCAACCTATAGAGCACTAACAAAGACCCCTGAGCATTGCCCAGTGTCCCATCCTCCTAGTAAGCAAGTTAGGCCAGAAAGTCTGCCATGTATAGAAGGCAAGGAGGATGTCAAGCCATCCCTGAGAACACAAGCCCTCCCACACTTGGCCACAGCAAGGAAAGAAGACCTAAAATGGCAATGGCCCAATGAAGGGCAGACTGGATCAATCATATGACCAACTCCTAACATGGTAGGAGCTTGCAAGGAAGATGGTGAAAACAAGGAGCCCACAGAATTCCCTGATTTTCTCTTCCCACATCCCAACAATGAACTCTTGGTAAATTTTCTCAGGCCTATAAGGGTTTCTACTATTCATAAATCCATTTCATCCTAGTAATGAAAAGGTGTAACTAAGGAGTACTTCCACACAGGCACCTTATGCAATGAGACATGTCCAAACTAGGCAGGTGCAAGAGCTCTGCTTACACTTACTACAAAGTTGGTACCTGGGTGAGGTCTGAAAAGATAGAACTTTCTTATCTACCATTCATTGCCCCTATAACTAGGCCATGGCACATTAAAGCAATCGGGAATTTGTAGACCAAATGAGAGTTAGAAATGGACAGAAGCGGGACCCAGGAACTCAGGAGTAGCAAGTGAAATGGGCAGATATTGAAAACACAGAGGTGTCAACATATATTTTGTCTTTTTGAAACAATGCTGTACACCACATATGCTAAGGTCATTAGAGCCTCCCATAACACTTTCAGGAGCCCTTGATTCATGGAGACATGGCTTTGTTTGTTTTTGTTTTTTGTTCTTTTTGACAGCTCATATTTAGCTTCACAATTATCAACCTGTATAGATTTATTTTTAATTACAGATAAAGGTGTTTAAATGCTAATTAGAGCTCTTGATACCGTAAAGCTCAGGAAACCTCCCCAGAACCCACAAATTCCCTGTTCCTGTCCACCAACTGCACAACACAAGTTTATGGCTTCATTGAGCCTAGAAGTACCTGCCCATGTCCTGTAACTGGAAAGTATTTGCTCTGGGAATATATTCTCTTGTTGTTCTAGGGCCCATTGTGTAGTCAGGAAAACATAAAGCCTAGAACTCAGGTTAAATCCCAAGATGACCCCTTTTCCTTTTAATTTCAGCAACCTCTTCAGGAAAGATGGCCTTTCAAAGAGGCTGAGCTGACAGATTGTAAAATAAAAATATGCATCACAATGGTAAGGTTCTTATTCAGCATGTACTCAGAGCACTGCATTTGGCTCATAAGTGCTCAGGCATATTTATTGAATAAACAATGATGAATATGGAGAGCATATGCAGTGCTCTGCTGACAACATTTTCATTGACTTTTAACATTTTGTTGGGAATTTAAAACTGGACCTCCACAGGACACTGCTTAAAAAAGGTCAGTATGTATTTAATTAATAGCCTTGTATGAAGTCCTATGCTGTATAACTATGAATGGAAATCAACGATACAGTGAACATGCTGATTGTTTAGTTGGAAAATCATTGGTTTCATCCCTATCTGTTCAAAAAAAAAATGTTGCAATGCATTTAAATGAATGACACCGCAATCCAAAGAATCATCAGAGTTTGAAAAACACAGACCCATAATTCCCTGAAATATTGCCAACTCTAGGCTAGGCAGACCTAAGTTTGCACCATCTCTGCAGGAACTAGCATAGGTGGAACCTATTGAAATAGGAAGTTGAAAATTTAGAAATTCATGCAGTGTTGCCTGCACTTCTCCACCAAGATCCTGGTGGGAATTAGTTCACTTAGGGCCAGGATCAGATGTTGGTACTCTGAGGAACCTTCGTTAAGACCCATAAAGTTCAGTCAGACCACTGGGAGTGGCCAAGAAATTCCTTTGATCTACTAAGAATTGCCTGAGAGCTAAAGAGAATATGGTTTTGTAAAAGGATTTCTCAAATCAACAGCTCGGAGAGTTTATTCCTTTTAAATGTAACTTTGAAAATATCCTGTCCAGCAAATAAACACACAAATGAAGAAAGGGACCAAATTACACAAACTGTTTGGGAAATGCTAAATCATCATAATAATAGCACTACAAGAACAAGATTTGTAATTATTTCCCAGTTTATAATCCAGGAGCAATAACACGTCAGATAAATTTATAATATACTTAGGTACCGCAATAGGTTTAATGGGTGGTTGCTATTAAATATTAGTAATAAAAAAATGTAGAAACAATTATAAATGAGACCAGAGACATGAATTTAAATGAATGAATGATGGTGAAATAATATCATAGAAAATGACTATATTAGTACAGACTTCCAACTCTATATGTAAAGAAAAAAAAACAAACCCCTTAAGATTAAAAAAAGGGGAGGCATGTTTTCTAATAATAGAATTTAAGCCAGAGTGTTATTCTAGTTTTCTCCTATTAAAACAGAAACGACTTTTCTTCCAAGGAAAAGTGTTCGTTTTATTTTATGAAAATATATAAGAACACAGAAATAACCTCTTCCCCATTTGATGAGGTTTTTTTCATGAGAGTTTAATTAAACTCTAATGGCATGTGGGCCTCGGTTTGTTAGTACAAAAGCTGTCCAAAGAAGGGGCAAATGTCTAGTATTGATAAGATGCTCTCTGTTCTAATTATTTTTCTTAACCAAGATAAATACATGCAAAGTGCTTCTGCAAATGATTTATAACACACTATGCAAACACAAAAAGAAACACAGTCTTGTTTACCCAAAAGCACCATCTTAAATTAATATCCTCTCTAGAGTTTTTTGTGCGTTTTCTGTTTGTTTTTATTCTTTCTGATATTTCCCCAGAAGAGGTGCTTTCTCCTTCATGGGAGAAATTTAGTTTTAATCAGAAAGTCAAGATCTGAACACTTGTGACATGTGATATCTCCACTCTGGTTAAGCATACATGTTTCCTCTCTTCCAACTTCTCCACATCCCACCGAATAATTGTAGCATATTAGGAGCAGTAAATAATCAAAATGTACTTGCTGAATAAGGGAAAGCAAGGAGTAAATACTATTTTTTTTATTATTTACACTACCATGGTTGCCATATATGTTGCCTTTCACTTTTTTCCACGAACTAAGATAGAAAAAGGCTGCATTTAGTAAATAAGGAAACTTTCTAAGAAATCTGAATTAGTTTCGAATTTCAACTTCATTATTTATTAGCTGTGTATATTGGGCAAATATCATAGCTACTCTGAGACAGTTTCATCTGTAAAATGGGTACAATGATGTCAACTTCTTGGTTAGTTAAAATTTGAGGAGACAATAAATTTAAAGAGCTTTAGCACAGGATGAGAACAAAGCTTAAATCATTAGAAGATGGAAAGCAGCATTATGTCCATTTTTTTTTGTAACTACAAAAAGGTTGGTTTTCATCTTGCTCAATTCCCCCAAGATAATCTAAATACAAAAATTCTGCTCTCAGCCTGGTTCTACAGAGTACTCAGCAATATGGGAAATATTCCCAAAGTCCTGAGCCCAAAACATAACAAGCAGCTACTCTGCACTCCAGTTAGGCAAGTGAGGTCTGGCAGACTGCTTTTTCTCTGTGTATGTGCTGGAAGGGTCCCTCGGGGTCGTTCAGGGAACAGGGCCATCTCTATTCCCCTGCCCAAGGGCATCTGCCCCAATCTGCTGCTGCTTAGGCTCATGGCTTAACATGAGGTACAGACAGCACATCCTCTCTGTACCTCACGCTAAGCTCCGAGCCCAGCTGCTATTCTCAGAGTTCCCTTACTGGGTGTTTTATTACTGCTCTTTCTCAGAGTCCTGTTCCAGAGTCATTCTGGAAAGGGAATATTATCACTTAACTTTTTAAGGAAAGGTGCTTCTCTCTCTCTTCAGTCTTTCACCTGCCTGGGCTGCTACCATCTACCGCATTTTGCAGAAAGAACCCCTGTGCAGAGCCAGCACAACTGAGCCTGAACAAATACTCCTCTCTGACCAACCAACTGCCCCAGACACAATGCACACCCGAGAGAAGCTGCCTGCTGAAGTGGTGCTGCTCAAACTTCAGAGAGCACAAGAAACACTCAGACAGCAGCAGCTCTGGCAAGGACTCAGGGGTCTGCGGGCCTGAGGAGCGTGTGGCCAGTACGAGGCCACACTTGATCTGCACACCACACTTAAAGGAACTGTGGCATCCAGATTGGGAGAGTATGGATTCATAAGGGAATGGACAGAACAGCACTCAAGGAGCTGATGCTCATCCTTATGTCTGCCTCTACAGTGACTTCCATGTCCCCAGCTACACTGTATCTTTGTTGCCCTAAGCTGGCCCCTGATGACTACTTCTTTGTAGTCATACTAATTAACATTAGTAAGGTGCTTACTATAACCTAGATGCTATACATATATTATCTCAACCCACACTCACTCATCTCTAAGGGAGACACATTACTCTCATTTTATATCAGGTTCAGGAAACACTGAGCAATGTTCCCAAGGTCACAAGTGACACAGGTAAATCTAGAAGCCCAGTTCTGACCCTTAAGAAGGGTGCTAAGTCAACCCCAGGCTCCAGATCTTCCTCTATTGGATCTCACCATGTCTCATTCCCTTCCTGGAGAAATATTAATGTACACGTGAGTTGTTTCCTCATTCAGACAATAAACTTGTTAGCACAGACCTTTTAGAGACACAGTGTCATCTCTGGACACAGAGATACCTGGCTCGTTCACTGCAGGCTGTTGAAGACATAGCCTTGTCCAAGTTGGTCTGACTTCAGTAGTCTCAAAACACATCCAGTCCTCCCTACCTAATCACTCACACAAACTCCTTAAATAAAGATCAACAGGAAAGTTTACTGGTAGCATTAGGTGCCTACTATGACAGACAGGACAAGACAGCCTCACTCAAGGGACAATGAAACTAGCATTCTATCAGACTGCACTGTTCTGAACCTTGTCATGGTTCTAACAGAGGAAATCAAATGACCTGAATGCAAATAAATGCCTCTCAGCAACTCTGTGACCTTTAAAGTTCTGTAAACCTTTTTGAATCTTGGGTTAAAATTGGAATAAAATGACATACCTTGGTGTTAAGGAATAAAGAAGGCAAAATATGTAAAAATGTTCAGCACATAATAGAAACTCAGTAAGCTCTAATTCTCTTTTCTTATGCATCTTCTGGTTTTCTCAAGAATCTTTAACTTTAGTAGTTGAAGAATCCTTAGTGACTACCAGGTCTCATGGCTCCCAAACCTAAGCACCCACCAGAATCACCTGGAGAGGTTTCCAAAAATGCAGATTCTCAGGATACACTGTCCGGACCAAATGAATTCTACTCTTCAGGAGAGATCTCTGTATTCTAGTCTGGAAACCACTTTTGCAAACCACTAGCCTGTCCAAGATTGGAACATCTGGTCCAAAACTCCATCCATGGTTCTCCAAGATGAACTGGACTGAGAATCTGCTGTCAGAGGTTTCAGAGCTTTTTTTCCTATGTTATAGAGATTTCCTTTTCAAACTTTTCCCGGCTTCCTTTGATTTACAATGTATGCTTTTCATAAATATGAGTCCCAGGCTATTTACTTATTACAGTTAGGAATGCCCAATGTAAAAATCATTGCACGAAAACACTATTATTGCACAGAAGGAAACAAACGAAAACAGGAAATTTAGAACCATTCTTCCCATGATGGTTCAAACTCCTTATGCAAATATCACTCAATGTATCAATTCAGCAGCTTACTGGACAATAAAAAGACTGTATGTAGAAGGGCAGGAGAAATGCATTCAGTTACTGTCAGAATAATAACTTTGCATTTCTTGACTGCTGTGCATTAAAATGCTCAGTCATAGCTTCAGATACAGCTTGCTCTCTGTCAACCTAACACACAGTCCAAGGACCTTTTGACTCAAATATTTTTTTAAATTAGATTGATAGATGTCACATCACAAGTATGGATGTGACGATGCATTAAGTTCCTATAGGACCCAAGTACTATATACAGACAGTAGTTAGTTCTCAAGTCAATGTGTCAAGAAAAATCTGAACAACAATTTGTCACTAAAGTGGCTTTCATGGTACATAGGAAAGATTCTTATCTAAGGGCAAAACACTAATAACAAGGTGACCTTCAGCAACATTTTAGTAACACTAGATATAACTTGATTTTTAAAAATCATATCTTTGTATAAAGATTGTATCTTTCAAACAGTCATTCTTCCCAATTCTATGCAAAAAAAACAAAACAAAGGTTCTGAAAAGGGCTTCCTGCTTATGTCTAAACTGATAAAAGCACTACTAAAACTAAATCTTAATAATCCAGAGGCTAAAAATAAAATAATAATAATAATAATAATAATAATAACAATAATAATCCAGAGGCTGCTCACAGTAACTCCAGCCCACCCCTGTCTGGGCTCCACCCTGGCACTCAGCCAGAACCACTTGCTAGGGCCTCTGTGTCGCTACTGACAACACATACTTTTAAATGCAGTGTTTGGCAGTGGTCAGCACTTAAGAAATGCACTCTGCTTTGGACCCTCCCTTCCCCGTTCTCCCAAACAATTTTCTAGGGACTCAGGCACAGGTGACAGACTTGGACACTTTTTCCATCCTGGATCCACTTACGCCTTCCTTTCACTTGTCTGACTGCTCCTTTCCTGTCACCTCTGTCTCCTCTTTAGTTACTGTTCCTCATGCTTCCTTCTCTACTCACTCTACCTCACCCTCTACCCACTTTTCCCTAAGCCAGTATACCTACTCTCATGGAGACAGAAATAACCATGTCCTTGTCCAAAACTTCCACATGCACAAAGCCAGCCCAGACTGCTTTGTGAGCTCCATCCATTCCACTGCTTCCTTGGCATTTCCACTGGGATAGATCAAAAACACGATGAGCTGAATGCTCCTCTGTCTGCAATCCTCCCCATTCCAGTAACCCAGGAGCCATCTTCCCCTCATCCCCTGTACAAGCAATCCACCTTCATAACCAGGACTAAAAGGGGCCTCCAAGGTAGTCTCAAATCCATTTGCTTCTCTGGAGCCTACTGTTCCCACTCTAGTGCAAGCCCACAGCCTAATCTCACTTGCAACCTGACCTGAACACCTGCATGAACTGTAGGTCCCTTCTGGTTCACACTCTGCCCAACAGCCACTTGTGATATTTTCATAATGGAAATCTTGCAACTCCTAGGCTTAAAAATCCTACAGTGATATCCTATATTTTAGGACCAAAAATCCTACAGTGATATCCTATATTTTTAGGATATCCATAATCTTTAAAAATCCAGATATGATTGTATTTTTCTCCTCACTTCTCAGATCTCATCCTTCCCTTGTTTGCACATATCCTCCTCTCTGCTGTCCCTCATCCCTGCTTCAGAAATCAGACGTGATTTTCTCCCCTCCCTTTCCCTGCCCCCTTCAGAAATGCCTCATTTTCAAGGAGCCCTTCCTATAGCTTTCAAACTAAAATAGATTTTTCTGTTATGTTCACATAGTACCTTGTACTTTTCCCTTATAAAGCTTACTGCAACTGTAAACATTCATCCTACAATTCTTTGTGTAACTGTTCTTTCTACTCTGTGAGCTTGAAAAGAGCCAAGTCTAATTTCATCATTGTGATCCCAGAAATCAGTACAAAGACTAGCAAATAACAGATGCCCAATAAATATTTACTGAATATGTAAATTCAAAAAGTACACCCACTGCTCCTCTTTTTCTATTAGTTACGTACAATGATTTAGTGAGCTCATGATTCTCATCATTTATTTAAGCAACATCCTCAGAATGGCCTCTACGGTTTCTCTCTCACAAGTCAGGAATACCTAAATCTAAGAGGACAGAAAAGGATTTGGGACCGTATAAACTGCAAAAGATGAGGGACAAATTAATGATAAATCTCTAATCCATTTTAATGAACAGACATGTCCCCCAATTTACCTACAGGTAAGAGATGTCTCCAGCTACTGTCTAGTCATCTAGAACTCAAAAACTTTACAAAGCCAAACAGCCCATGACAAAAAGGAAACTGAAGAATAGAATATAAAATATTTCATTATCCTTTATACTTTACACGTAACTCTTAAGTATCCTCTTTATCTTCTTAATATTTGATAAAAAGATATTTTTATAAAAAGATTTTTAAAGAGAACAGTAACATGCATGATGTAGATGCACAAAAGACTATTTCACACAGCTTCGAAAGCATTCATTTTTGTCTCTCTCTATTCACCTATTATGAATTGATTCCTTTTCCTCTTGGTCACACAAAGGAAGCACAAGCACACACCCCGTTAATCATAAAATCACCAACAATTCTTACATTAAGGAATTAGGTGGATGATATTGGCACCTCAATCATTTTCATGGACTTTCCAATGGTATTTTAAAGAGAAATATTACTAAGTACATAATGACAGTTATTTAGCAGATTACTGGAAAAAATACTAAAAAGTTAATAAAAGTGATTAAAAATGGTGAAAAGATTACTCATCAATACATTTAATACACCGGGCAGGTTTAACCTAACAATTTTGCTTTTATGGGCAGCTTTATCAGCCATTTTAATTTATCCTACTAAGAAGAAGTGTGCATCATGAAACCCAATTAAGTCAGCAGTGATAAAGCCTAAGAGTATTTCTCCACAGACCCTATATCAAAATGATTTGTTAAACACGGAGCTCTAATAGTCATCCTGATGTGCTAGTGAAAGACACAGTTAATGTGGCCTTACCCTCTGCATTTTCAATGACACTGAATGAAACCAGACATATAACTTTAAAGATTTATTGCAAAACTAACCTATCAAATGTTAAGTTGAGCTCAAGGAAGAGCATGCAGTTAATACCATATTTGTCAACGATAAACATAGATGGCTGTTATGATCTGCTCTACATATATCCATTGGACTCTCCACTGTGATGAAGCAGAAGACAAATTTGTTCACTTTTCAGATAGCCAAGCTGTTAAAGATAAAATGACCATCACAAACTGGAACCCTGCCTATTTCAACCAATTTGGTCTGAAGTGAGGTTCAGCTATGGCCCCCAGGTATTAGTACAGGTCTCTTTCGGAGGAAAGTAAAGACTAGAACATCTCATGCCTTGTCCACACAGTAGGCAGAAATAAACTATTGCATTTGAGCCATTATATATTTGGGATACCATTTGTTACAGCAGTCAACCTACCCTAACAAATACATCTGCTATGAGAAGGCAGTGTTCTAAAGGAGCAAAAATCCCTTCAACAATACATAGTCCTTGTTACAAGTTGTATTAAAAGTAGCATTTATTGCTTTTCCTTGCTAAAAAGTAATGCACATTAAATATAAAAACTTTAGAAATACACACAAATGAAATGAAGCAAATTCTAAACATTGATAATTCCAATTCCCAACTGTTATGTAGGCTTCTGTCATATAACTTTGCAGGCCTTTATTTCTCTTGAGATAGACACACAAGATAAACAGATTAAGACAGAGGAGGTAAACAGATGATAGATAAAAGTAATCATACACATATTGTATAATATTGACAATATACTGTGACCGTATCCCTAAGTTATGATACTTTAAACATTCTCCCACTAAAGCATATAGTCTAGAATGACAGGTAGCAAAAGGTAGGCAGAGAAGCAGACCATTCTGGGAAAGGGGAACAATACAGGCAAGTGCACAGAGATCTAAAGCCACTAAGCACGTGTGGAGCAATGCCATCAGTAAAGTACAGGGTTTCAGGCAGAAGAACTGGATAAGAACACTTAGACAAAAGTTAAAAGGCCTTATACACCATTCTAAGCAGCCTGGATTTCATCCTGATGGTAACCAAAGAGCCTTATGCAAAGATGTAGTATGATCTTTTCTGAATCAGAAAGATCACTGGGGTGCCTGGGTGGCTCAGTTGGTTAAGTGTCTACCTTTGGTTCAGGTCATGACCCAGGGTCCTGAGATCAAGCCCCGCATGGGGCTCTTTGTTCAGTGGGGAGTCTGCTTCTCCCTCTGCCCCCTTTCCGTGCTCTTTCTCTCTCTCTCTCTCCCGCACACTCTGAAATAAATAAAATCTTTAAAAAAAAAAAAAAGATCACTCTAGCAACAGTATAGAGATAGAGAATGAATTTAAGAAGGGGAGAATCCATGAGCAAAGTGGTTGTGACAGTTACAGTAAGAAATAATGACATTGGTGTAGAAGGAAGAAATGAGAGATGTTACAGGAAGCATAATCAATGGGATCTGGTCACCAAAGTCACATGGAGCAGAAAGAGAGACCTCTGATTTGAAGTAACTAGGAAGACAATGATGCTATCATATGGTGAGGGGTTACATGAATTCAGATCAGCACCTACTACTCAGGCACAGAAAAAGCTATCAAGAAAACCACTGGGAGTAATAGTAGTCACCACTGATAGCAATAGAAGTGATTATAATGGCAGTGAAATAATTTCATTATTAGTACACACATTTACCCATGGATTGGCAGGGGAGACGATGAGATACCATTTGATATGTTTAATATAAAAGGTCTATAGGACCTTTGGGTGACTTATCCAGTAAGTAGCTGGATATTTGGATCTGGAGCCAAAAAGCAAGGTTTAGGCTAGAGATAGGGATTTAAGAGCCACAATTTATAAGCAGCATTGGGTCTGCTGGAGTAGATGAATTCACCAGGGGCTCGGGGAGGCCAAACTGAAGGGGAAAAAAAAACTGGATGCAGCCCAGCTGAGTCTTGCCTTGCCCTGCCCTGCCCGGCCCCTGTGGCACTGTCAAGGCCTCTTCCTGCAGTAATTTAAAAAGTCAGATCAAATTATTCCTCATTTGACAACTTGTTTCTGCATTGCTCATAAAAGGACTAAGATATATTGTTTTCTTGCCAAAACCGCAAGACTCATAAACTGAGAAAGTCTCTTACCCCTACCCTACATCAAGGTAGGAATGTTCTCCCCACCATCGCCAGAACGCTGCCATCCAGCTGAAATCAAGCTTGCCCATCTCTTCATGCTGGCCTCCTCCATACCCACAACAGTGCTAATTATTAGAACCTAAAAGAGTACTAGATTAACATTTTAAAATAAAATTCACAATAAAACACACTTTGAATCATTCCTTTTCATTTTACTGAAATAAATGAGTGAACTTTCTCACTCTAAAAAATTTACACATGTGGATTAATCTATTAATCATACTTTATAATTTCAAAGACAAACCTGAAGAGACAATGGTATTTGCTTCTGGGGGAAAAAAATGCTCAAGAATACAACCAAAGGCTACTATTTTAGACAATGTAACACAAGGACACAAAAAGGCAATGGAGGTGGAAAGCCTTGGGGAAGAAGAAGAGACTCTTGGGAGGGCTCCCACTCATTAAGCTCTCCTACTGCCCTTTCAGATGGTATAAAAGTTTCCCAACTGTCTTTTCTATAATTAGCCGCCTTAGAATAATACAAAAATGAGAGAGGAAGAGAAAAGCTCCAGGAGCAGGAGCCGAAGTGGTTTGTACCATTGGGTCATTTCTGAATGAGGATCAAAGGCACTGTGATCCAGGAAGAGCATTTTAGTTCTTCCCACTCATTCTGCATATTAGGGAACAGAGACCCAGAGAGGGAAGGTTACTTACCCAAACCACACAGGTACTAACCTACAAAGCTGGGCATGGAAACCAGTTTTCCTGACTCCGAGGCTGGGCACTTTGCACTCGTAAATAAGCAGAGAACCACCTCCCCACCTCCCAGTGCCTACCCACTGTGGTCTAGTGACTGAGGTGGGACAATACACACACAGTAAATTTTTAAAACATTTTTTAACAAAGATAACAAAAGGGAAATTTGTAATGGCAGCATGTATAAAGTTTTCAGTAAAAAGGTGCTCTATGCTCAAAGACTACAGTGAATATTTCTGACAGGATCATTACTGGGACTGTTACAGAAGCAGTAGGATCTGAGCCATCCCTTGAAGAAGACATAATTTCCACAGGCAGAAATGAGAGAGGATGTAGATCCAGGCGGAAGGAATGGCCCATTGAAAAACAAGAGTCAGAAAGTGCATGGCCTGCTCATGGTGCAGTTAAACGGGATGAAAACATTTATACAATAAAACTCAGAAATATGAGGCTTGGTTTAGAGTATGAATATCAGGATTAAAGAGTAACTATGGTATATCCATCGAAAGTTTCTGAGCAGAAAAAGGTCTAATAAAAGCAGTATTTTAGAATGACTCATCCTCTCGTGCAGTGTTTAATAGAAGACAACCTTTAGCAGTGGACAGAATAAAGCAAGGAAATTAAGGAGGAGGGAGAGGTGGTGGGAGAAATTTAATGAAAAATAAAATCAATTAAAAATTTTTGATACTAATCCAAATATGATAAGGTGCTTTTCTGGACCATGTTGATAGCATTATAAAGACAAATATAATATTCTTATGATGACCAAAGGCCAAGTCTACTCTTTAAATCTCTTATTGGTTTTTATTAAGCTATTATCTGTTATAATTTTGTTATTTTGTGGCTTCAGCTTCAGGAACCTAAATGCTAGGTAAATTAAGAATGGAACAGATGAAAACCTCTGTTTTCTGAGCACTTTTGCTTCTTATTAATGACAGTGTAATTAGAGGCACTAACTTCAGAAAACAAAATAAAAACTATTCATCACCACTTCACATCCATTAGGTTGGCTGTTATCAAAGCAATACAAAATCACACACCTTTGAGAGAACATGGAGAAATTGGAAACTTTGTGTGTCGCTGATGGGAATGGAAAGTGGTACAGCTGCTGTGGAAAAGACTATGGTTGTTCCTCAAAAAAATTAACATAAAATCACCATATGATCCAGCAACTGCACTTCTGGTATACACCCAAAAGAAACGAAAACATGGTCATGAACAGATATATTTATAGATGCATGTTCATAGAAGCTTTATTCCCAATAGCCAAAAAGATAGAAGCAACCTGAAAGTCTACTGACTAATGAACAGATAAACAAAATGTGGTATATACATGCAATGGAACATTATTCAGCCTTAAAAAGGAATGAAATTCTGACACATGGTAAAATATGGATTAACCTTAAAGACATCAGTGCCAGGTAAAATAAGCCAGTCACAAAAAGTCAAAAACTGTATGATTCCATTTATACGAGATATCTGGAATAGTCAAATTCATGGAGACAGATATTAGAATGGTTGCTGCCAGGGGCTGGGGGGAAGAGGAGGATGGAGTAGGGAGTTATTATGTAATGGGTATGGAGTTTCAATTTGGGAATGTGAAGTTACAGAGATGGATGGTGCTAATGGTTGCCCAACAATGTGAATACTTAATGTCACTGAACTGCACACTTAAAAAAAACATGGTTTAAGTGGTAAATTTTTGGTTACCATCACTGGGGGGGGGGGGGGTTGCCGGCATTAGACTACAGTCCAAAAGGCTAGAATTTTTAATAAAATTCCTGCTCTGATGAAAGAAAAGTTGCTAATGATCCTGAGAACAAGATGCAAGCAATCTCAGTGGACAGGAATGAAGACAATGGAGGAAACAGCATCTCAGAGGTGTCAGGCTTGCAAAGAAGAGCCTGGGAAATTTCAAAGCTGTGGCCCTTTTGTGCTGATACATGACAAGGAGCATCCCCCACTCTGAGCAGAACATTCCATCCTGGCAGTCACCAAAGAGCCCTCACTGCCAGGATCACCTCCCAAGGGCGAAGTCTAATGACAAATTCTATTTGAAGCAAACAGCCATCCTTCTCCTCCTCGTAGATAGCTGCCACATTCTGTACAGAGGTGCAGCCAGGATGTTCCCTGCAGTGGAGGAAAATGCTGCCACTGCATCTGCTGCTTCCCTGATAACACATCGTGGCCCATGGTGTCTCCAGGGCTGACTGAGACAATGACGGAAAAGGAGCTCATTATTCATCGGAGCCCAAATGGATATGTGCCATCCCACACTCAGTCTAACCAAGAGCTGACGGGATGTCAAAAACAAGGGGGCAGGGAGGGCAGAGTGAAAAGTAACTCATCTAAAATCTTTTTATTACTTCTCAGGGATACAAGCAGCGCCTTTCCGTCTTCAGTTACAGGAATGGAACTTACATTGCTGAGATAGTTAAACACCTGGGGGGGGGGGGGGAACGGAGATCAAGGAAGAACATACAATTTCTGAGTACTGAGATTTAGTACCCAAAGTGAGCTGGAGTGACGTGGGAGTGGGTCTGCTCAAAACAGTAATCGGGATTCACTGATGATTCAAAATCCTTTCTGTGCTTGGTCAGTCTTTACAACAAGGGCATTTTCCCCCAGCTGGGGCTATAGACTACACAGAATAAATATTATACAGAAATAATGGAGGAGAAACTAATTTGGAGAAATTAAACCACCTTTTTCTGCAGCCCCAAAAGTAGATCCAGAGATGGGCTCCAGGTGGTGAGTGGAAGAAACAGTGTCCTGGCAGGATATGGCTCTAAATGCTACTTCAGTCTCACCAAGTTAGAGCCCTGAAGAAAAAGAACCAGAAAGGGTAGGGGTTTTTTTTCCCCCTTCTTTCAAAATTTAGCCTTGAACAATGATTGCCACTACCCAACAAGCTGGGGGGTGCTTCCATCATTTACTCTTTTAAATTATTCAACAAGTATTTAATCTACACTTAACCACCAAGCAATATGTGCTTATCAAAGAGGGAAGAAAAGATACAAACTCAATGAGGGGAGTTATAAACCCAGGGCTTTAGTAAGCTCAATATTTTATCTTCCTTAGCCTCAGTGGCAATTCCTAGACTGGAGACAAACACTTGGGATGACAGTATTACTGCTGGAGATTTCCAAATTTAGCAAAGCAGACAAAGCCTCACCTCTCTTATCATGCCCCCTCCATGCTCAGAACCCCCAGATGTGCCCACTACCAAGACTCTAGTGCCCTCGTCAGGAATGTCCCCTTGTGCTGGGCTCAGTTCAGCTCATGTATTTTGGCACAGCAGAGCAAAGAGAAAAGAAACAATTCCCTCCTCCAGGTTATCTTGGCCCAGCATTACCTCCTAAATCTGGCTACCAGCTCCAGAATCATGCACCACTCTGAGCTGTTTTCTTCCAGTCCCCAGCAGTCTGGGGCAGATATCCAAAGCCAGAGCCTTGGGCTTTGGGAGAAAAAAAATCTGAAATTGAGATACAATGCAGATTACCATCTATGTCCTCATGAGATAGAAAAAAGAGCCTATTGGACACAGAAAAGACCACCTACATTCACAGTATTGTGATCTATCTTCTGATATATTTGGACTCAGCCAAATCCCAAGGTGTCAAGAGAAGGCTAATGATTGTAATGATAAACAGCAATCCTATACTTCAGTCTCTCACAGACTAGGATCCACTCATGAGCCTCATTGTTTACTTAAAGCCTTCCCTTGCAGTGTCCTCACACAGGAAACAGAGATGAAGGGTGTGTGTGTGTGTGTGTGTGTGTGTGTGTGTGTATATATATATATACACACACACAGTCTCAGGTAGGAACTGGTAGGACTATCTCCCAAGTAGTATCCAAGCTGTGGGTAAACTAAATTTGGGTTTGTTTTTTGTTTTTTGTTTTTGTTTTTGTTTTTGTTTTTTTGGTTTTGGGGGTTTTTTTTTTGTTATTATGAAAAACAAGATAAACATTTTACTAGGTCATAATGGAGTGAACCAAGGTTAGGACATAGTTTGCAAGGAACCTATTTTCCATTGGGAAAAATATACTGGTTCTCTTAAAGATTAAAGATTAAAAAATAATGTAAATTACCACACATGTATCTCCTCTCTAGCATTCCTTGATGGCAAGTCTAAAGTGTGTGTGTGTGGGGGGGGGGGGTTCCTAAAAACTGGATCTACACCAAACAGAGAGGAGTCAACCCATTTTAAGCTTTCAATTTCACCAAAATTTCTTTTATTTTATCTACTTCAACCTGTATGGATCATTTAGGGATAGAGAGCCAAGCACAGCATGGCACTAAACAATATGAAAATACAACCTCTCAACCAGCATTTACCTCAAGTCAGTAAGCCTTAAGCCTATATTCTGTAAATTCTCAAATAAATCAACTTTAGACTTAAAAGTAAGACAGAATGTACCACTCATCAGTTGTTACATGTTACAAAGTGACCAATAATTGGGGGGCAGTAGCTAGATCATATGGTCTTTCATAATGCTACTTTAATTTTATCTTAAATTTTATGATAACATAAGAGCACAGAGTAACATGTGCATGCACAACGTTAGAACACTCCTATACAGATGGGAATCTGTCCACTAAAGTCATTTCTGTTAATTAAAAATAAGAACATTAAAAAGGAGTTCTCACTTTCTCATGAAAACTTTGACTAAGGCAAGTTACTTTATTATTTTTGGCAACAAATTGCATGAGTCACAGGGATCCTAATTTTTTACCTTTTGTTTTCATTATATACTTTTTCATTATTTACTTTTAACGAATGTAATGGTCAATGAATCCCTACCACTGTTCTTCATCATATACTTTTTGTTTTCATTATTATGATTTATTTCTATAAGGCTAGTCAAAATACTCATCCAGTAACACCTTATGTGTAGAGAAAAGCTTTTCACATCATTTAAGCATATCAAAAACAACCAAACCAAACACCTAAGTATTACTAAGAGCAGATGAGAGTTTAAAGGTCTTTGGGCATCTGGCCAATTCATAAATTGTCACTGTAATTTAAGAATTTTTTTTTTTAAATCTTGTTTATAATAAAGAAAAAAATAACAAGAAAATGGGCATTGAAGCAAAGAAGATTCCCTGAACAATGAATAGATTACATATGACAAGGGCAATAACCTGCCCAATCATATCTTTTGCTCAACATTTGCTATAAATATACAGGCCAACAGCAGAACAGTTCGTTGCTTTACCCCTCTGTGTGTTTAAGTTCCCCGGTCTAACCTGATATATTAAGACATACAGTAAAACTTTCCCTAGATTCCAAGGACTTACAGATTTCCCACAACTGATGAGAACTATCCCCCAGAGCTTATAAAATATTCTAATTCAGATATTTAAATTACCCTTTTAGAACATTTTTATTTCAGGGAGTCATTTTTCCAAATGACCAATCGTGGTGTCATTTTTTTTTATCATAAATATAAATGAATATATAGATACAGTTCTCTCCTTGACAGAAAGAAGTGTTGTGCATATAGATTTTAACAGTAAGAGTTATACAGTCTAAAGAGAACAGTCACAAATGCTTGGGAAATTAAATTTACATGTGTATTTATGAAATACAAGCAGTCAAGCTGTATTGTATCTGTTCCTATTGCTACTTACTTAATATAGCTTTTATTAAGAATTATTTTCTCCAGTGCTGGCTAGAAAATCCCTGCAGCATTTGTCATTTTCATAACACTGTAAGGTCAGCTCACTTTATTAAATAGTTATTGAGGATATTAAAAAAAGGTAAATGCCATTTATCATAAATATTTGATAAACATGCTTATGTTATCGATACATTCCAGTATTATGGGATATACCAAATGTTTACATTGGACTGAAAGACGACGATGTATAAATCTTGCATGGCCCCATTACATATGTTAATCAACATCAGTATTTTTACATCTTTTTGGAAATCGTTTTCTGCCTAAAATAACTGCAATGCTTTGAAAACTAAAGTTGTAGTGCAACAATGATTTGTTTGAATAACAGAAATTTAATTGAAGAGCAAATTATTTTGCATTCTGATTAAAAACCTAAACACATTTCTTAGCTTGTTCAGTGAGCAAAAGCAAAAGACCAGGAAGCATTTAAATAACCACAAGAAGTGTATGTAATTTATTCAAACTTCAGATATAAAGCAAACAAGCTAGGAGATTCTGTGTTGTCTTCTAAAATACACTAAACAGTTGGTTTCAAAAGATCCATTTTTCAAAGAGAACTTTTTATACAGATACTGCTCAGGAGTTTATCTTAGGTGGGGTAAAAAAAAAAAAAAAAAGAGAGAGAAAGAGAGGGAAAAAAAATTCAAGGAAGACTCCTATTAGCTCAATCCTAAAACTAATCTGTTGCATGTGTAATTTCTACACCAGGAAGCAACTTGCAGGAAACACTGAAGCTGAGCACATGACAGCTGGAAATTGTTCCCCGGGGTATGATATCACAAAATGACTTTGCTATATTCCCCCTCCAGTCTGGCATCATGGCTCAGGCAGGAACACAACCATCATGCCCCCAGGGCAGCTTCATGTCCTTAGATAAGAACCCACTGCCCCACCACTCTCCTGAAATCTTTTCACCAGAAGCACACAGCACCAGCTCGACCAGGACAAATCAGCCCCTATTCTCCCTGTGTTTGTTTGTTTTTTGTTTTTTTTTTTTTCCTCAATTTGTGCTCCTTTGTCTGGTAGGTTGTGAGTGACATTGTTAACGGAAACCACACAACTGGGTGCATTCACAAGTTTTCAAACACTCAGGCACACACCTTTAAATCCAATGTTCCAATGTGGATTTACTGAGTTTACATTATATAAGATGCTCTTACTCTTTACTTTTATCCCCCGATGGTAGAATAACTTCTATGCTCATAAAAACGCAAGAGAAACTTTCAGCACGATTTCCGTCAGTCCTTAGCTAAACCTAATAGTTAAGGTTTCACTCAGTATCCTCACTTGAAGTACCTAAACATATGCAATAATTACACAAACCTGTAGCAGTAACTTCATGATTTCTTAATCTATTCAATTATATGCAGAGAGATTTCCAGTTCATTTTAAAAACCTGTTTTGCTTAGCATGGCCAATTTTATATGTATTTCCTTTGGCAAACAAAAGGGCAAAACTACCTTCCTGAAGGTGTTCCCCTTAGAAGCACAAAAACAGAACAGTATTCCTCTAGGCAACATGAATATTCCATTTCCAAACATCCTCTGGATGCTTATAAGAACTTTATCCCTAAAGTCTGACGTTTATTTCTAGTCAAAACACAAAACACCATCGCTAATCCAGTAACACACCCCGCAATCCTAGTAATCATTGCCAACTATGATCCCTTTTATATCCATTTCCACCATGTATAGTTCATGATTCACAACTCATGATTTGGGGTAAATGCAAAATCCTTTCTAAATTACATATAATAAAGCGTGTGAAAATTGGACAATAGTATGGCTTAAAAGATCTTGTTTCAGATTCTATAACAGACTAACATGTGCTGCAGTACAATGGTGTTGAGCTTTTGTGTTCCCTAATAAGACAGCTCCCAGCAGAGCGTTTCCCATGTTTTACAGTGACATCTATCAGCCAGACCCGGGGAATCCCAACGTCACTCAGCCTTCTTCAGCACCACTGTCTGAGAACAGCTTCTGTCCACAGAGTGGTGCAATCTGAACAGGTCTGGCGCACAAAGTGCATTGTTAAAATAGGGAAATGGTGGATAAGCAATGCTCTTCCCTGTCATCAAAACCAAATCGTTAGGTATCAATTAACTGCAGGATAGTAGCACTACAAATGCCAACCAGAAATTTAAGTTATTGGCTATCATCCAATACAAATTTGAAAGAACCGACGCACTTTGCATCACAGGCAGACAGAGCATGGCGTGGTGCTGAGTTTTGCAAGAATTCAATTAACCCAACCATCTATTAGATACATAAAGACAGGGAAAAAGCTACAGTGCATGTTAGAATGTATGATGTGCAATCATGTTAATTCATGGTTTGAGAAGATACCCTGCTATGTTTTAGTGATTGTATGGTAATCAGGAAATTACATGGATATTTCGAACCTAGGAATTATTTTATGAATGGCATAAATGCAATGCCACCTCAAACACATAATCAGCTAATTTCTCAGACCTGATCATACTAAGGAGATCTGAGAAGAACACTTTCCAGCGGTAAAATGGGAAAGGGTCTGGGAAATTGATGGCTAAACTTCGCTTCGCAAACCCTTCTTCAGGGCCTACACGAGAAGCTCCACACGCGTATCACGTTTATCTGTTCCGATTCACTGAAGCGCCAAAACATACTCCCAACCAAAATACTGTGAAAACAAAAATTCTGGAGAGGACTTCACCAAACATGAATGCCCCAACTTCATACTTCTCGCATGCACCTATTCTGTCTGCGCCTATGTGTTGGACATGGAGTTGGCCAAAAACCCCGTCACATTCCTAGGGGAATCTCAGCGCTGTGTGCTTTCCTTGCGCGGGTTCCCCCGGACACGGACCCCCGACCACCTCCACGCTCGGGGCCCTAAGGGGAGGAAAGGCGTGACAGTCCCGCCGGACTCACCCTTGCTCCTCCAGAGCCCCCCCCCCCCCCACGGCGGCCCCCGCAGGCACCATCAGCACCTCCTAAGCACAAGCAAGTTCAACGATGCGCTCGCGGGAACGCAGCCGGCCCCTTTCCACTGTACTTGGTGAAAGAAACCCCACGGGATGAAAAAGTTTCAGGCGGCCCCAACCAAGGAGCAAACTCGGGCTCTCCAGGGAACAGGTAACTGGAGAAGGCTCTGCCTGTGGAATCCAACCCGCGAAACCACCTCGCGGAGCCGCTCAGCGTCCACAGCCCGGAGCTCAGCTCGTCAGCCCGCGTCTGCCCCGCGGCCGTCGAGCCCCCGGGCCCGCGACCTCCCCGCCCGGCCGGAGCGCGCCCCGAGGGCGAGGCACTTACCGCACCGCTTGCACAGCACCCGGCTGACCTCCTTCTTGAGGTTGCGGCCCGTCTCGAGAGGGGGGAAAGAGGCTCGGAAGGCGGCCGGCGCGCGGCTGCTGCTGTTGGCATCCGGCTCCATGAAGAAGATGTACCTGCTGTCCTCCTTGAGCCTCCCGCAGGAGGGGAAGGCGGGGTGGCCCCAGGCCCCCAGGCGCACGGTGAGCAGCGAGTCCTTCTTCAAGCCCCCGGCTTTCACCGCCCACACCTGGTGCACCTTCACCAGATAGGGCGCCTCGTCGTCTCCGGGCTCGCCCGCGCGGGGCGCCGGGGCGCTGGGCCGGGAGGGCACGGTCCCGTGGGCGGCGGGCAGCGGGTCCGGGGCGGGCGGCCCCCGCGCTCCGGGCCGGGCGGGCGGCTCGCGCTCGGCGCCCCGCGCCCCTGCCCCGGCCCCGGCCCCGGCCCCGGCCCCCGCCGCGCCCGCCGCGCCCGCCGCCGCCGCCGTCCTGTCGAGTGCCCCCTGCTGCCGCCGCGGCGGGTGCACCTTTCCCTCGATCACCACCGCGGCGCGCTGAGCCAGCTCCTGCACCGAGCCCACGCTGGGCGGGGACGAGTAGCACACCGAGGCCCCCGCGGGAGCCGCCTCGTCGCCGGCGGCCGCCCCCGGCGCCAGGGCCGCGGTGCACAGCAGCAGCAGCAGCGGCAGCAGCGGCGGCGGCGAGCGGGCGGCGGGGCCGGGGCCGGGGCCGGGGCGCGGGGCGCGGGGGCCGGCACTGCCCGGGCGGCGCGGGGAGCGTCGCCATCTCATGGTGCGAGGTGCGTGCGGGCTGCCGGCTGTCGGTTCGGACTGTGCTCGCTCTGTCGCGCTGCCTCCCTTTTCCTCTCCTCCTCCCCCCGCACCGCTCCTCCTCCCCCCTACCCTCCTCCTTTTATTTATTTATTGGGGGGGGGGGGTGTAGGAGAGTTGTTTATGGGAGGAGGAGGAAGGGGAGGAGGAGGGAAAGGAAGAGGTGGGTGGAACCACCGAAGGGCCAAGAGGTATAAGGGGGAAAAAAAATTTAAAGCAAAATAGAAAAGAAAAAAAAAAAAATCCGCTGCCACCGCCTCGGTTGCTGGGAGTGACAGGTCCTCCCGCCGCCGCCGCCGCCGCCGCCGCCGCGCCCGAGCCCTGCTGTCGGGGCTGCTGTCACAGGAGGAGGACGTGGAGGTGGAGGAGCTGCTCAGCGGGTGACAGTCCTTTGTGTGAAGTGATGCTGCGGCGGCTGCCGAGGCTGCGAGCGGGCGGCTGGGCGAGAGCGAGGGAGAGAGCCCTGGAGGCGGAGTTGCGTGCCTGGAAATCGCTGGGTGGCCGCGGCGGCGGCGGCAGCGCCCTGCGCCGCGCCGGCCTGTTTACCTGCGGTCGCGCTCGCCCCGCACCCCGCGTCCCCGGGCCGATCCCCGGGCCCGGCCCGCGAGTTTGTCCCCCGCGGCCTCGCCGTCCCTGCGCGCCGCCGCCCTCCCGGGCGCCCCGACTGCTGCAATGGGAGGCCGGGCGGCGAGGAGGCTGCAGTCCGAGTGGGCTGCGGAGAGGCACGGGGAGCGGGGGCGACGCTTCAGCGCCCGGGGACCTGTTAGCCGGCGCAGGACGTCCGGCCGCAGCGGGGAGCGGGGGCACACGCGGGCTGCGGGCCCGCATTCCAGAAAAGTTTCGGGTGAACTGCATACTTGAGAGTCAGAAGGGAGCAACACGTTCACAGGGGACCCGCCGCAATGAAAGCAACTTTGTATCACGCTCGCTCTCCTGCAAACGTGCACACACACGGCGCTCCAGGTACGACGCCGCCCCCGCTCGATCCTCGGGTGACACTGGAGTCTTGACCATCCTTGCCTTTTCGTCCGTCCACACCCTTGGCTCCCCATGATTTTAGGACATGTGTGGTACTGCTGATACGTACGACGAGCAAGGTTTGGGTAAAGTAGTTGCTCAATAAGGCAATTTTGTATAAAGTTTATGACACCTCGTCCACTAGTCCCTTTTGTTGAATGATTAAAATGAAACGAGAGCTGCTTCTGTGACTGCCGGAACAGAAATCTCAAACCTGAGCAGCTGTAGGTTACATATTCCACCTGAACGCCCCACCACCCCAACTTTACCCTGCTCCCTTCTCCCCTCCCCCACCCTGCCCCGCCAAATTTCGGGAGCTATTTGAAGACAGGAATTCGTCCCCCCAGGCGTGTTCTTTTCAAACAAGTACCACGCCACAGAAGGAGAACGCATCTTCAGCATTAGAAGAAAATATTTCCTCTTATGCTTTTTTATGGTGAAAAGATGTATTCAATGACCTCATAAAACTGAGTTGAAGTTGTTATCCAATGGCCAATAAATCTACTGGGTGAGAATCGAAGATTTTAAAAGCACTCTTCATAATATCTTTTACTTTAGGATTCTACAAGTTGCTTCTAGCAGCTTATTAAAAGTGTGTCACTCAAGTTTTAGATTTTTTTGGTGTAAAAATAACAATAAGATTTATAAGCCACAAAGATTTTTTTTTTTTCTTGGCATAATATAGTTGGCTGGGAAACAGTGTGCCACTCCCTCAAAGTCCAGATTAGAAGGACAGGGTCTTGATGCTCATTGTGTTTCAACTGTGGGGATTCCTATTTCTTAAGCCCTGATGGTGTGCTTCAAGAGAAGATCCCCATGTAGCAGCATAATAGTGCAGGTCTGGCCTCCAGTATGTTCTCTTTAGCGCTGGTGCTCCTACCCATTTAGTAAAAGAAAATGATCAGACATCCAATCCTATCTGGTGTCTTCACTTTTCTTTGACCTGACCTCACATGTTTCCGACTCTCAGCCTTTTTGTAGTTGCAACTTTCTCCAGTGATCTCCACCTTTCAGACCTTGTATCAGACCCCAGTTTTGTTGGCCTAAAACAACATACATTCACTTGGCTCAGGATTCTGCAGGTTGGCAATTTTGACCGGGCTCAGGTAAGGGGATTCTTCTGTTCTCAGCTGGACCCACTGAAGGCTTTGCTAGGGTCTGAGTAGACTCAGATGGCCTAAACTGAGACAGTTCATCTTGAACAATGGGGTCTCTTTCCTTGGACAGGCTTAGCCTGAGTTTGTTCATGGCAGCTGGCCGTGTTCCGAGAGAGTAGCCATTAGCATGCAAGCAAGGCCCCTTGAGGCCTAAGGTCAGAACAGACACCTGGTCACTGCCACCCTTACAAAGCCAGTTCAAATCCCAGGAGTGGAAGGGTAGATTCTCTGAATGTGAGGAACTGAAAATTTGCCTCACCAATGGGCAGGGATATCAGAAGGGAAAGAATTGTGGACATTTCTGCAAACAACCCCCCCCTCGACAGTAAGCTTCCTTGGAGGCCCACCTGTCCTCTGGAGCCTTTCTTAAATACTAGCTACTCAGAGTGACCGCTCCCTGCGTGTTCGCAGTGTGTCTCATGCCTCCTCAAATTTGATCTTATTTTACTGAGCGCACATGCTTCAGCTTTACCCCCAACACACCAACTAAATTGTAAGCTTGTTAAAAAGCGGGAACCATAGTTTCCCCATTCCCCCATGTTAAGGCAGTTTTAATCACTCAATAAATGTCAGCTGATTCATCACGGACTGATGTGGTAATGTGATGACCATGCATTACCCCAAAAGTACCCCAACACTGTCACAGGGAGATGGAATTCCAGGCAATAAAAACAACAATAAAATTTTAAAGCACTGGCTTACAGTCATTAAATTGCAGATACCTCCTCTTAGTATTTTACAAAGCATTTTATGTATGACTAAAAATAAGCTGCTTATGTTTGTTTTAAAATGACTTTTTTAGATGTATTTTTTTAAAGGCCTTTACCTAACTCCCACATTTTCTCCTACTCTCTCAGCTAAGTGGTGTTAAGGGGGTAATTCTTGTGGGTATTTTCTGTGTGAAGGTAGGCCTTCCAAGAACAGTTCACTGCTAAGAACTTTTTGCTTATGTATTTCATTTCAGCTTTTGTATCGGAGTCCTCATTTTTGAGGGCACCCACACACTGAAGGGATGTTACCCTTTTTTGCCCTTATTTTAAAATGAAAGGGAAATGGCATTTCCACTATGATTAACATATAAGCTTGAAAAGGGGTATGAATAATTGTTCAGTGTGTTTAAGTGCTTTTCAGAAAAGGGACAACTTAATTTGTCCACACCAACATTTTAAAAAGAGAAAAAAAGCTCATTCTCATATTCATCCTAAAACCACGGTTCTTAAACATTAGTGTGCAGCCGAATCACGTGTGTATGAAAATACACAGATTGCCAGGCCCCATCCCAGAGTTTCTAAAGCAGTAGATCTGAGGTAAAGCCCAAGATTTTGCATTTTTAACAAGTTCCCAGGTGATACCCTTGCTGCTGGTGGAGAGACCACACTTTGAGAACTACAGCTCAAAACTTTAAATTTATAAACTTCAATAGATACAGCATAATAATGCCATAAACACACTCAGGGATTAGATTCAAATATTCGGTGTTCCCTCCATCATGTATTTTTTCTTATCTCAATTTTGCAAAGAAAACAGAGGTTATTAGAGTCCGATGCTTTTTAGCAGATCTGTTCTGACCAGTTTAAGAAGGCACAGATGAGCACTTACTGAATCAAAAGTATGTGTTTCCTTGAGGACTTAACCTTGGAACCAAAAGAAGACTAGGCCTCAGAGCAGTTGTCATCATGTTACCTGGTAATATTTTATCTGCTTAACTAAGGAAAGAACAGATAAAATTATACAGGTACATGTGAAATAACAGTTTTACTAGTTTAGAAAATCTAAAGAGGAAGTCCACAGGGCAATGGTGAACTCAAAAAGTATTCTCACCCCCAGCATTTTATACACGATTAAATACTTCTAAATGGTGGCTATTGAAGGGGTAACAGGAAATCCACAGAGGCACTGCTATCTACTTTATCATCATTGACCAACAGCACACGGAGTTCATACCTCCACCATAAATCATGAAACAACTATACTTCTGGTGCTGGAGTCCTGAAAGCGCAGTCTCCCAAAGAAGCTTCACTTGCCTAGCAGCTTGTCTTGGAACGGGGACCAGGGTCCAGAACAATTTAGACACAATTAACAAGAAGCTGGACTTAAAAGAAGAGCAATTCAAAGGAAATGGTGAATCATAGACCCATGGAAGCCACCCATGAGCAGCAATGTGACAAAATGTCTCTACTGAAGAGTGGCTAGAAAATTAAGGAGGCTTTATTAAGTACCACGTATTATATGAGTCTTCAAGACCTGGGCCAACCCCCTTGAGTCTTAGACACGGGGAGTGGGGGAGGGCCTGGTCACCTCTATCAACACACCCATCTGTCCATCCATCTAGCCATATATTTAATTCCATAATTTAAAAATGGCAATACTATGTGGCATAAGGCAGGAATACAGACATGAAAGGTATCTGCTCTGAAGAAACTCAGAACCCAGGGCCGCTAATTTGCATACTTTGGTCTGATGTGAAATTCTGTAGATTTCACATATTTCAGCCCAGTTGAAGGAGAGGATAGAGAATGAAACCAAGAGGATTTTCTGATTTCTTTTTTGTAATTCAAGACACCTTTAAACTTTGTGTCAGGTTTGGCAATCCAGAAATCCCATATAGGTTTACTTCCTTACCCCACAGAAGAAGCAACAGCCCTTGCCAGGCAACCCAGAGATGAACATTCCTTGAACATTTGCATTGGACAGTATATGTAAAGTTTGGAGGCATAATTGGCCTAGGGTCATATTCCAGTTCTGTTTTTTATCAGCCCTGTGACTTTACAACAATTCATGAATTTTCTGAGCCTATTTACTTATTTATTAAGTAAGCATAGTCTGCTTTATTTCACGGGACACTTGGAAGAATTTAAACAGCTTAATATAGGGGCACCTGGGTAGTTCAGTGGGTTAAGCATCAGACTCTTGATTTTGTTGGCTCAGGTCTCAGGGTCATGAGATCAAGCTCAGCACAGAGCCTGCTTAAGATTCTCTCTCCTCTCTCTCTCCCTCTCCCCTTCACCCCCTCCCTACCTCACACCCTCTCTCTTTCTCAAAAAATAAAATGGCTTAGTATACATGAAAATCCTTTAGAAATTTCATTTATGCAAAATACAGAGTGGATAAACGATATCTTGTCCTCAAGAATCTTCCGACATAGTAATAAAGAGGGTATATTTTGGAAATTGCCCTAAAGTTGATTATATGTCTATTTAAAAGTCTATTGTCAGAAACTCATGACTTCCCAAGGATACTATTTCTTTATTAGACATATCTGACCATTTAAAAGTGCTTTTCTATAATGGGCTGTAAGACACTTATTTAAAACCCGTTCATACAATGCAAACTGCAATTCTCTGGTGTGCACCTATGTCATACCACTGTTTTTTCTAAACTGAGTCAGCTATGATTGCTGCTCTGGAGCTGGCAATCCTGTCTGTCACCTCCTCTCTCCCACATGTTTACATGAGTTCATGATTTATGGTGGGGGGCAGGAGGTATCGCGTTTTTTGTTGTTGGGAGTGTGTGTGTTCTGAAGGACAAAGGAGGGACCTGCAGAAGAAACAGAGGAGGGGGGAGGATGGAAAGCTGGATGGTATGGGATGTGTTCCCCAAGCTAGCTCAAAACAGGGGCTCCTCCTCATAGGGATAGAATCACAAGTAAAAGCTGAAATGGTCATTGTGATAAACAGCATTGTAGAACTGAAAGACACACACCATGCATGTCACTTCAAAACTCAAGTGAAAAAAGTAATGTGAGGGGGGAAGACTGCTTTCCATTTCTGGGAAGAAGGAACACTGTAGATGTGTCCTGAAGAAACTAAGGGGAAACAGCCAGCAGTGAGAATGTCACTGCACTTGTCAGAGAAGTGGAGGAACACCACCTCTTTAGAAGAAAGAACAGAAAAATAGCAGATTCAGTTCCCACAGGAGTGTGGCAGCCCCCCGGTGGGAATTCCCAGCCATTACCACAGTATACTTTGGAAGAGCTGGGTGTGTGTGTGGCTATTAAGCTATAACCCTGTAATTATAGCCATGGTAGCTAATGAGCTAGAAATATAAGAATCGATGTTAATCTGACTTCCTTGGTACCCTCCTTGGGGATAATGAAATGATGAATATTAATATTATTATTAACATTATGATTGACTAATAATAAACACAATACTATGTAGTAGAGAAGGGATCATTATCATCATCTTGCAGATTATTGAAGCAAGTTGTTGAGCTCAAATGCTGTTTTTATTTTATCACTTTACTGTGAGCACAAATTTCTTATGTCTTATTAGTAGTGAGGCACTATCAATAGATAACATAAACCTTCCAATAGAAATATGCTATTTAAATCCTAAATATATTATACATAAGTCATATATTTCCCCTCAAAAATGAATTTGAAAATGTCATCATACACTGATATTTAAGGAGTAAGGAATATGGATTTTATTTATTTATAGTAACACTTTATGGAGCTTATTAGAAAGCTATTTAGAAATATGCCAAATTTGAAGAAAGAAGAGATTTGATGGCTAAATTTGTTTGGAGTTACATCTTTCTCCATGATAAAAGTAAACAGAATTTTTCTTTCTTTCCAATTATTCCAAAACAATCAACGCATATTCTTAAATTTCTAAGAGATTTCCTTTAAGGATGAATCCAATCCAGGAAGAAACTTATGAAAAACCTGTAGGAAATTAAATGGTCATATTTGGAAAATTTTTCTAAACCTTTACTGTGGCATATGCCCCAATCAAGTCAAAGAAAGAAGGAACTTAACAGCAGATTATGAATCCTAAGACTCAAAGATAAAACCCTGGCACTCAGTTCTCAACAATTTGGCAACTTCTGATTATTTCACCATGGGAGCTCTCAACATCATTCTTCCCTTGGAAGGGTTAGGATATATAGATGGCACCTTCAACCACACAAAGAAGAAATAAATAGATATTTAGACTCAGGTGGAATTAAAGTCCATTTACTTTGTGCGTCTTTTTTTTTTTAAGATTTTATTCATTTATTCATAGACACAGAGAGAGAGGCAGAGAGACAGGAAGAGGGAGAAGCAGGCTCCACGCAGGGAGTCCCGGGTCTCCAGGATCACACCCCAGGCTGCAGGCAGCGCCAAACCGCTGCGCCACGGGGGCTGCCCTATGCGTCTCTTTCTATGAGAATAGAACGCTTCCAATTTTGTCAGTTCTGTTTCCCTTTGATTTTACAGATTGTTCTGCTTTAGAACAGTCCACACATGCTGATAGCAGGACACTTTGTGTTCCTTAACATAAACATAACTCCATGAAAACCACAATTACTTCATGTCAACTTCTAGTTTGTAGTTTTGGTAAAAGTCTCAGTGTGGAAGAGAGTCTGCAACTATGTTGAGGAGTGTAGGAGCCTGAAAAACAGGGATATGTAATAAAAGAGATCAGACCAAGAGAAATCATTAACTTCCTGCCCTACTGGTAGATTATACATCAGTTTTTAGTATATCTACTCATGAAAGAATGGTATAAATAAATATTTTATTATCCACTCCCTAACCTGTTAGAACATCATAAACTTTCCCTTTTAGATTATGCTTTGCACCAGAAACACATCAAAATGTTATAGCATGAAAGAATCCTGGGTGTCTTTTCTGAAGTTCTTAATTTTATAAATGATAAAAGGGTTCAGAAAAAAGTTTTCCTTTCCCGGGGTCAAAAAGCTGATTGTTTTCAGAAGTAGGTTTAGAACTGGTGTCCTACTCTTCCAATTCTGCACTTTGCCCATGAGCTTCCATAGTTTTTACTAAAAGCCCCGTCATAAGCCTCCCTAAAACCCTAGTAGCTTAGGCTTTCTTTCAAAAACCATTTCTGAAAGTGATAGTGTGCCAAATCTTAACACCTTAGAAGCACTGACTTCTCAGCAACTAGAATGTGAAGTTAACCATCACAAAGGTTTACTGTTACAAAGGAGGTCAACCACTAAGCCAGCATTGAGCAGCCTCCCCTGACACTTCTTCTGAAAACAGTATTCCCCCAAAATAAGAAAGAGCTTTCTATATGTTTTCCCTGTTTACTGAATGTGTCATTTTTCCATAGCTAAGATCTTCCCTGGTGTAAGAAATAGGCCCAATTTGGGACATAAGAGAGTTAAAGGCTTTTCCATCATCTTTTCCTGGAATGCCTTAATAATGGTCCAAAAGCCCAGAAGTTTCTCAGGGTAAAATCCAAAACTGACCCCCTATATGCAGGGCAAAGAGAGAACACAGGAAAAAAGTCAGACCACTCCACATTGGGAAGTGGCTATTTTAAAAGGCAAGGGAACTTACATAGGAGGCTTGTCTTGGGCAGCTACAAGACCAGTAGATCTCCACACCCACCTGCCACAATCTTGAGAGTTTATACAGAGGTCTTAACTGGGTTCAATAATATGCACAACCAACATAGCTTCAATAACACATTACTCCCTAAAGGCTAGGACCCTGAGGTAGCTCCTAATGTGGAAACAGTGGGCAGGATATATTCTCCAAGGACAGAGGAAGGGGTGGGAAGCATCCTATTGCCCAAGTCCAGCTCACTGGTCAACCAGCGGTCACATCTTCTTGATGACCTCCTCCAACAATCAGAAGACAAATCCACAATGACTCACCAAAAATATGAGATGATATAAAGTCTAAATTAAATTATAATCCGGGGATCCCTGGGTGGCTCAGTGGTTTAGCGCCTGCCTTCGGCCTGGGTGTGATCCTAGAGTCCCGGGATTGAGTCCTACGTCCGGCCCCTTGCATGGAGCCTGTTTCTCCCTCTGCCTGTGTCTCTGCCTCACTATTTCTGTGTCTATCATGAATAAATAGATAAAATATTTTTTAAAAATTATAATCCAAATATGATCCAAAATAAAAATAAATCCATTAAGCTGTATATTTCTTTGTATACGATATATTCTCTGAGTGATAAGACCAAGAAAGATACAATAATGGATATAACTAATCTTTGAAATGAGAATACTGAGCCCTTTCATGCCAAATGTATCTACCATTCATAGCCAGATCTCCAGTGGCCCTGGAACATGTGAATTTGAACCCTTCTTCCCAGTATACTCAATATATAAAGCAGTCTGAACTTGGTGGAGATGACTTTACTTTTCTCCAATCATTGCTTTTAAGCATGCTCTGCTGAATCTCCATCTCTCGGTCCTTATTTCAGACAGACCCCATAGTCTCCAGATTTTTTTCAGGTATATGAAAAAGCCCCATTTCCTTAATGGTGACTCCCATGGAGGGATTAAAAGTGGTTTGGTCCTATCTAAATCTAATCTCCTATCTAATTTAAAGCCTCTCCCCTGGCCACCTGGGTGGCTCAGCAGTTGAGCATCTGTCTTTGGCTCAGGGCATGATTTCAGAGTCCCGGGATTGAGGATTGAGTCCTGCATCAGGCTTCCTGCATGGAGCCTGCTTCTCCCTCTGCCTGTGTCTCTGCCTCTCTTTCTCTCTCTCTCTCTCTCTCTCTCTCTCTCTCTCTCTCTCTTTGTGTGTGTGTGTATGTCTTTCATGAATGAATGAATAAATAAATAAATAAATAAATAAATAAATAAATAAATAAATAAAGCCTCTCCCCAACTGCCTTCATTCAGGGTTGCAATGGGGGGGAGAGGAAACTAGCCTGTTCCCCCTCCTGCCCTTCCCTCTCTTCCCCCATTCCCCTCTCATTTCTGGCTTTTCTAGGGTCTAAGTTGCAGAAGATGAGATTAAAGGAAAGGTATATATTCTTTTCCTTGCTTAATTACTTTGCGTTTTAGTTCTCCCTTGATTAATACTGACTGGCCATCCATGACCTTTTTGAGACAGATATCCAAATACTAGCACTTTTGCAAGGTTCAGGGGAAGCTCCTTCGGGAGCTTTGCAGGCACTCCATACTGCACAGTTCCCAGACAAACATAATCCAGTTTTTGGCTTATCTCTTAAAATTCTCCCTATCCCGAATAGAATATATCCTCCTATCCCAACCTATCACTACAGTGTTCTCTTGCCTCGGCAATGTACCTCTGGGACAAAGTGCTTTTAAGATCACTTCTACCTTTCATAGTATTCTCTTATGCCATGGGACACGCAAACATCTTTTCCGTGCCAAATGGAAAAGCAGGCTACTCCCTGGTGCCTGCTCATTCTGTTCTGTTATTAGGACTACTCCATGTGTCATCCTGCCTTCAAAATTCCCCAGGTGAGGAGCCCCAGTCTCCACTCATGTATACCTCAGTGGTCAGGAAGCACCAGGCTACTCTCTCAACATCTCTCACCTTCTACTGCTCTGGCAGTCCCAAGGAAGGTATAAGGCCTTGTAATTCAGCCAGCTTCTAGCTAAAGAGAGAGATGCCAATTTCCTCTGATATCAGGTTCCTTCAGTATCTCCTTGTGGTTTCTATGCAGCCTACCTAGCTGGTCTGAAGGAGGTGTTACCCTCCTGTATCTGAAGTGAATGGGGAAATGTTGCAGTCCTCCCCAACAGCTCACTACCTTTATGAATTACCTGCTTCCCTCTGTGGGTTGGGCCTGAGTCACAAGGTAATCAAGTGAAGAAGTGAAGATCCCAGGACAAGACTGGCCACAATTTAGTAAGTTCACAAAGTATCACTATGCTTATATTATCTTTGTGCCAGGCATGAAATCAGGGCAGCATCACAAAATCAGCAAGGTTGGTATCTGAAATGTCCTATAAAAGAAAGGAGGGCAATTCTTTACAGAGGTCAGTAACACAGTATGAAAGATGAGCCAAAAACTCATTCTGGTAAATAGGATTGAAAATGTCTATGAACCCTTTTCATCTACAGCAAAAGTCAGTCTGCCAAGAATAAACATTTGGGAAATACTGAAGCAGTAAGTGATTTTTATCTTGATATTAAAGATACCAATACAATGCATATTTAATTAATTAAAATTGAGTTTGATAGACTGTCCTTTACTATATTATTATGAGCATTCAATTAAATGCACTATTACTTCTGGAATTTTAGAAAATGGTCAGCTCTTTAGTTATTTTTCTCTTCATTAAGTTAAATTAATATATATAATTCTTAGGTTTCTTCCTCAGCCCCAAGGCAAAAATTCTTAATTTTAAGAATTTTAATTGAGAAAGGTACAACATAGGGGAATATCATCAATTCATCAATGGTACTGTAATAGTGTTATATATCACAGATGGTAGCCACACTTGTGGTGAGCACAGTAAAATGTGTTGTACACCTGAAACTAATGTAACATTGTGTGTCGACTATACTTCAATAAAAAATATTAATAAAAATTTTTAAAGAATTTTAGAAATTATATTTTTACCACCTAATTTTATTATTCTCTAATTGCCCGTGAAATTTCAAAATATTCATAGATAAAAGTTTTCGTTAGGTTGACCAGATGTCAAAATGCTGTATAGGCAGTTTTTAATTTATGAACTCAATGTAGCTCAGTATTTATGGAAGCTCAAACAATTGTTAAGCCAAATGCCATGCCAAGTGACCAAAGAACTCTCCTTCCTTTTTTTTTTTTTTTTTTCCTTCCAATTTCCTTTTGGAGATTCTACTCTCCAGGTCTCTTCAAACTCTCGCTACCCAGAAATGCTCCTAACTATATTTTTATTCTTTTTTCACCTAGGAACTGATCAAATTCAATTAGGAGGCATTAAAAGAAAAGTGAATTCCATCTGCTATAATTTATTCTTAATGGTGATACTCTTCTGCACTTAAAAAGCATCTCTGGTCCTGATCCCACCTCCTCATCACCCCTTTGTAATTTCTGTTACAAAAATGTGACCACAAGTATTCCTGATGGCCTAAAGTGAATGCACATTTGAATTTTTCCTTGGAAACATTGTTTCAGTTTAGTGCTATTGTGGCAACCAGAGACAGTAGGGGGTGGCCTTGTGGATCCAACCACCTGTAATTGTTTCTATAGGAAACAGGAAAAAGATACAGTTATGAGCATTTCTCCCACATACAGGCACACTCCCCAAACCCTAGTAGTATTAAATCAAACTTTTGGTTTTTTGCAGTGTTTTCATTCTAAAAAATTATATCCTTCTGTTTTATGAAGTAATCTTGAATTTTTTTGTTGGTGAATTCCTCCTTTCCACTTTTCTGGAATATCTTTCTGAAATTCCTTGACTTTCACAAATGGTGTTCTGATGCTTTAATCTTTTCTCTCTTATTTTCCATTACGGTTTTTCTTTTTTGTGTGGGTGGGGGGGGTGGTTTGGCTTAATGGTTTTGCAGTACTATAGAAATAAATAATTTTACTTCTACATCTTATTTTGAGTATTTGTATTTTCTACCATGATTTTTTCTTTTTAATTTTCAAGTTCTGTCTTGTTTTTGGACATTGATTTTGAAGCATCCTATTCTTTATACATAAAATATTTTTCTTATCTTTCTAGGGACATTAATGATAATTTTTAAAAATGTTTTTCCACCAAATTGCACGTTTGTCTTGGTGTCTTTCACTTAGAAACTTTCCTCAATTATCTGGTAACATTTTGTGTCTTCTCATATTTACAAAAGGGAGCTAAAAAGCTGATGGAAGATGTAAGCTTAAAGGCAGAGCTTTGGTACCAAGAGTTTTATGGTAGAGAGAACTGGAGGACTGTTTATTCAGCACATTCAATGTCAGTCTCTTTAGGTCTTTTTTCTTTTGAATTGGTCAGATTCCATAGAGCTTCTTCCTGGTTTATGCCTGGAAGGTAAAGGCCTGACCACCTTTGTCTCTGGAGCCCATGAAGGGAACAGCCACGAGGAAGCAACATTCAATGTACATACATGCATTTAGCTCCCTGTTTTCAGGATGCTTCAACTCTCAAATACATCAGATGTCCCCCAGCCCAGACACCATCTATTTTACCCTCTCCAAGGAATAAACCTTCAATATTATGTATGGAGAAGGAACAGAAATATGGGATCAAGGTGTGGGGTGGGGAATCTAGATATCTAATAGTTCTAAACAGGTTTCAAATAGTTCTTTTATTTATCTCATATTATTTATAATAGTATTTATATAATGCCCTTTTTAGGGCTATCTAGTATTCCATATACTATAGTTTATTTAATCATTCTTCTATTTATGGACATTTAGGTTATTTACAGTTTTGATGATATTGGGAAAAAATATATGATTAATAGCCTTCTAGCTAAATCTTTGTGTATATTCTCAATTATTTACTAAGTGTAAGTTCCCAGAGGAGGAAATATAAGATGAAGGGATTTGCATATATTTATCAGATCCACTACTTGTGCTTGTGAGAAAGCAAACTACTTTTAGTGATATCCAAGACCCAACATGATCTGTATCTGGGCCCCCTTAACTCTTTGAACCTTTTCCAACATTTCCTGTTCTCACACCTTATGCTGGCCTTAGTATGTACCATTTTGTTTTCTATCTCAGGATATTTGTACATTCTGTTTCTTCTATTTCCAGTCCCCCACCCCTCCTCTGTCTGGTACAAGCCTGTTCATCTTTTAGTTTCAGCTCAAGTGTATTCACTGTGAGAGCTTCCCTGAATCAACCAATCTGAATCAATCATTCCCTTTTTTGTGCCACTGCTGTATCCTATTTCTATTATGGACCATATAACACTATATTGCATTATCTATCTCACTTACAAAATTATACAAGCTACTTAAACTCAAAGATATTGTTTTATTTCACTATTAAATATTCTTCTGATCCACAGAGGAACTGACTTCTTATATTATGCTAAATGTTTTATATACTCTCATTAAATCCTTATAATCTGATGAGAAATGCATTATAATTTCTATTCTGCAGATAAGGAAACCTCACCTTAGACAGGTTATAGTACTTCTGCAAGAGTCACAGTTAATCAGCAGCACAGTTGGGGTTCAACCCCAGGCCTACCAGTTTCCACAGATAGTATCCTTTCTTCTTTGCTCTTAAATAAATCAACGTGTCCTTCCTCCATGCATGTTCCTCCCCATACTTCCTGTATTGGCTTTCTAGGGCTGCTGTAACAAATTACAACAAATTTAGTGCATGAAAAAAAAAAAAAAAACAGAAACTAATTCTCACATCGCTCTGTATGCCACAAGTCTGAAATTAAAGTGTCTGCAGGGCAGCACTCCCTCCCTAGGTTCTAAGGATAATCTATTCCTTGCTTCTTCCTGCTTCCGGTACTTGGTTATGGCTGCATCATTCAAATATCTGCCTCTACTTTCACATGGCCTTCTCTTCTCCTTCTGTCTCTCCCCTGCGTATCTTGTATAAGGACACTTGTTGTCAGGTCAAGGACCCATTCAGATAATCCAGGATGACCTCATTTTGAGATTATTAATCATATCTGCAAGGACCCTTTTTATGAATAAGATCACATTCACTGGTTCTAGGACCCAGACATATTTTGGTGAGATAACCAATCTATTACAACTCCATCTTCTTATTATACCTTTGAAAAGAGACAGCATTGTTTGGAAGAAATACCTTGGCTCTGAAACAGATGGACTTGAATTCTAATTCTAGCTCTGCCTCCTAGTCCCTTGTGCCCTTTGATTAGTAACTGAAAACCATGAGCCTTTCCCTCACCTTGAAAATGGAAATATTATTTGTTCCATGGACTGGTTTGAAGATTAAGTAAAATAAATCACCTAACACATAGTGGATAGAAATAACTGCTCATTCTCTCTCCACCTTTATATGTAACCCCTCTCAGAGGCCAAATCACCAATTGATATGAGACTTTATTAAAAATCACTGAAAACAAAAGTTCAGTTTTTAAACACGACCATTGTTTGAACTCTGCACTCTGTGCTCTTGGTTAGTTTCTGTTTTCAATTTCCTTGGATCTGGTTCTGATTTTGATATAAGTAAAAGTCATATGGCTACATAGTCAAAATATGAATTTTAAAGCATTTTTTTGCATTTTTCTCAATAAAACCAACAAATATTTAAGACATATGTATTATCACATAGTGCTAGTTTATAAGCCTCAAAAAATGTGTTAGTTTATAGATATACTTCATTTTTTTAAATCCCAAATAGCATTATCTAACCAGTCACCAATTGTATTTCCCACTTCTTCTGGCTATTTCCAAACTCGAACTTATCTTCAAAGAATGAATATCTGCTACTCCTGAATATGTTCAAAAGAATGTGATAGGCAGCATAGTTGGGCAGAAAGAACAATAACAACTGAATTGGAAGAACTCACTTCACACCCAATGTATTATTACCAACTATTAGACCTAAGGAAAGTCATCATCTCACTGAGCCCATTTTTTTCTTCTACAAAATGATGATGCAGGTATCTGCCTTGTTAACTTTCAGAGCCACTGTTAATACATGCTTCATGTTAACAAAATACATAGTGCCTGGATTGGGCTAGAAATAGAAAGTCGATTCTGAAGAACAGAGATCTTGACCCTCTCAAGTGGGCAGAATGAAAATAATATTGTCTTTAAAAGCATTTATACATTGTTTAAAGTGTTATATGTTACTGGACCCTCATGCTCCTAGTAATGATGGCCACCCCTAGGATCATAGGAAGATACAGAACTCAACTTTAAGACTCTCTTAACTTTATGATTAACCATGGGAGTGGGCAATACAGCACACCTACCTGCTCAAATTAATAAGACTTAAACCTCCCAATTCATTGCATCACGTTTCAAAATTCTCTTCCAGGTCCACGTCCCCTGTACAACATCTTACAAATTCTCATTATAGTTTGTAAGGGACCATCTGGAGGATATATCTGAAGATCTTCTCTCCTTCCAGACCTCAGTGTTATCTAGTGGTCTGGTGGGCCCCAGAAGCAGGCACTGCTGGCCCAGGAGCACATGAAACTCTCTTCCTCTGGGCAAGACTACGGGCTCCTTCCTGCTTATCATTATTGGAGTGTCCTATGACTCGTCCTGCTGATTATTACAAAATCTCATATAGCAGTTAAAGGAAATGTAAACAGTTTTACCTATACCCTTCCCATTAGCCCAAAAGCAGACTACATGTTACAAAATGCAGGATAATAAATGTTAAAGAGTAAGAAAAACCCAAATATCATACTACCCTAGAGTAAGGAAAAGAGGAATGCAGGCCAAATAATGAAGTGCCTTTGAGATACAACCTGCTAACTTCAAATGCATTTATCCCATTTTAAGGTCTCTTCAATCCCATGGAAATTAAAAGCATAGTTGTCTCACAAGCAAGACTGTCTAGGTGCACAGCTAACTTTATTTCCCAGCCTTCCTTGTGGTCAGGTATAGCCCTGTGATTGAGTTTCTAGCCAACAGAAAATGAGCAGAAGTTATGTGTATCACTTCTAGGCCTAGCCCACAAGCATCCTCCTGGCTGGAAGGAAGATAACCCCCATGCACCTTGTGCTAAAGAAAGTGGAGTCTCCATTAGTCTGACTGTTAACCAGGGAATGAGTGCTATCTATTCACATGTTTAACCATCCAATGCCATCATGGGAACAGAAAAAAAAAGTTACTACATTTAAGACTTCACATTTGAGACTTAACTTTGGGAGTTTGGTTCCTCTAAGTAATAGACTCCCAACATTAATTCCTTGAAATAAATCTTAAAAGCATGTATTTTTTTAAAGATTTTATTTATTTTGAGAGAGCACGAGCAGGAGTGACCACAGAGGGAGACTCCTCACTGAGCAGGAAGCTCGATTTGGGGCTTGACCCCAACCCTGAGATCATGACCTGAGCCCAAGGCACCTATTTAACTGACTAAGCCACCAACACGCCCCTAAAAAGCATGCATTTTGAAAATATTTCGAGTCATGTTGGTGTCACTGAAGTTCTTAGAGGAAATAGTGAGATTTGCAATCAGATAGGCCTGAATCTGGGTTCATGTTTACCACCTGCTACATTCACGATATTGATCAAGTTTCTCTAAGCCTCAGGGTTTTTTTTAATGTACAATATTGGGATATTAACAGGATCTATATCATAGTATTGCTGTTTATCTCAGTGCCTGGCACATACATAATAAACATCCAATAAAGGTTAGCTGTCATTCAGAGCATATCCTCCCATGTAAGTTTTTAAACTGTAATAGTCATTAGTGCTATTACGAAGTCATTCTGATTTTTCTTCTAGATGAAGGGTGGGATTGTACTTCACATCCCTTAGAGTTTTATGTTCGCATGTGATTTGTTTTGACCAATGAACTCTAAGTGGAAATGATATGTATCATTTCCAGGTGGAAGTTTTAAGAGTCAGCAAGCATTTAAAATGCTATGTCTTGGGGTGCCCGGGTGGCTCAGTGGGTTAAGTGACTCTTGGTTTCATCTCAGGTCATGATCTCAGGGTTATGGGATCAAGCCTCATGTTGGGCTCTGCACTCAGCCCAGAGTCTGCTTGTCCCTCTCCCTCTGTTCCTCCCTGCACTCATGTACTCTCTCTGTCCTCCTCTCTGAAAAATAAATAAAACATTAAAAAATAATAATAAATAAATACAAATAAAATGCTATCTCTTTTTTTCTTCCATACCAGTAGCAGTGATACAGCTAGTGGCTACTCTGTCAGCTTGGGTCAGAGAATGAGGAAAACACTAGCCAACTCATGTTGTATATCTAGCGTGGCCAAGAAATAAATCCTTATTTTAAACAATTAGGGATTTCGGAATTTATTTATTACTAGCCCCTTTTGTCCTTTATGGGAACAAATATTCATATGGGTAAGTTAGTTTTTAAAATAATTTCATCATTTTATAGCAACCTCTAATACTAATAGCTGACAATTACAGAGTACTCACAATATTCCAAGAACTGCTATGTACTTAAGATGTGTTAACTCATCCATTTCCACAATCCATTTCCACAATAACCCAATGAGATACCTGCAGTATTCTTATCCTCCACTTAGTAGGGACAGAAAAGTTAAGAAACTTCCCCAAGGTCGCACAACCAGTATACACTAGAAGCCAGTTTTTAAAACAGCGTACCTGAGGCCTGTGGCTCTATTAGTCACCTTGCATCCACTTGCTGCCTAAAGTGGATGCTGTGATGTGTCTCCTAGGTCTGGGCTTCAGGACCTAGACTCATTTTATCAGTCAGAAACATTGACTGTCAATGTGCTAGCTAGGAACATAGTCCCTCCCTGGGAATCTCCCTCAGGTGATGAGAGCTGTGTGGGGTGAGGGAAGTGGGGTGGTGGGGTGGAGGGGAGCTCTCCCCAACCAAGTGAGCCCTCCCTGAAGGACTGGCAGGAACTACTGTCACTTGCTTAGCAGTTCAATTTCTCCTTTTGCCTTCTCCTACTTTCCTCACCTCCGCTGTTACCCAAAGCATTCCCCAATAACCTTCTTCATTTAAATCGGTCTCTAAATGTTTTCCAGGGAACCAGATCAATCCTCCCTCTATATTCCTACATGTGTACTGAAATCTAACTGATGTATTAACTCAGTGCACAGTTAATTGCCAAATGATTGTTGTAGGCCTCGTGAATTTGGGGAAAGTAAAGATCATTAGGCTGTCAGGAAAGGACTAGAATGATGAAACCTCACAAGTTAATGGAGATATAGAATCCTCTACTTTCTCAATTGAATTCAGTACACTTCATTTCTCATAAATGTCACCTGTAGTTATTTAGATCCAGAAAAAAAAAATGCCAAAAAAAAGAACCACATAGTTTGTATATAACAAATGATAGTTGGTCTTTATTATGACATTTATTCATCCTTGTAAGTAGAAATGGAATATTGTCTCAAGGTTACATAACTCATGAGCTGGTACGCTTCATCTCTTTCACGAAGACAGATGTCTCAAGAGAGTAGAAGCCATGTATCTTTATTGTACCAAATATTACATATCTCTGTGTTTCAGTTATACATAAGAATACTATTGAAAACTGACATCTTAAATTGATTTTGATTTCTAATAATGAGTAGAACCTAAAATTTCAATCATAACCCATCAGCTCTCTCACGCACATCTTAATTTACTTCATACAATTCCAATAAAATTTAAAGTGAACCAAATACTACTTCTGGTGTATTTCTTTTACCACAATTGAGTTTTTGTCACGATTTAAGCTCTATTACAGCATCTGTGGTCTGTATTTCATCAAATGAAAAATACATATTGTAGAACTTGAAATAAATAAGCAGTTCATGGAAGTTGTTATAAAACAGGGCAAATTATAAAACCAAAAAGTCTAAGTGGATGTATGCAATTTAAGAAAAACACTGTCTACTTTACCTTGGTAAATGCATATCTTATGCATTGTCCATTCTGCTGAAAGATCTTTATTACATATGAATATAGATTAATGACTAATGTTATGCAGAATTCAGAAGAAATTAAATTACTATATTTTCTTCTCTATAGATTGTCTTGGTACATTTAAGCTACTTTGCATACTATTGACTGGATGGCTTAAACAATAGAAATTTATTTCTCACAGTTCTGGAGCTGGAAGTCTGAGACCAGGATACCAGAATGGTCAGGTTTGAGTAAGAGTCCTCTTCCTGGTTTGCTAATGGGAATCTTCTCCCTGGATCTTCACAAGGCAGGGAAGAGAGAGAGAAAGCAAACTCCTTTGTGTCTCTTCTAAAAGGGTTCAAATTCCATGATGAAGGTTCACCCTCATCACTTAATTACTGCCTAAAGGCCCCACCTCTGACTACCATTATATTGGTATTAAAAAGGCTTCACACATGAATTTGGGGGAGAAGGGACACACAAATATTGAGCCCTTAGAAGAGATTTATTCTTATTCTTCACTTAACCAAAGAAGCTTGAATTCAACGGTGAAAACTTTAAATTAAGTAACTTGTATGGTCCATAGAATTTTAAAAGTAAATCAGTGTGAAGCTTACATTTACAAAACAGGCAACAAAGTCCTTTGTTACCACCATTTCAAAATGTAAATAAGAATTATATTCCTTATTGGCTGCTTTAATTTTGTTGAATGTACATTAAATTATGTTAATGCTTCAGTGGGGGCATATTTTTGCATTCATATTACTACCTGTTGAACAATTACTTTATTTTCACAGAATTACAGGTAGAAATAGAAAATATGCACCCTGTAAATTAGAGAAGTACTTGAGAGTAGCCCCTTGGAGGAAGCAAGGAAAGTACAGCCAGAAAGAGTGGAAATACTAAATTATAGGATATTTTCAAGGAAATACAATCTTTGAAACAATTGCAAGTGCCTGAGACAATTCAAACTAATCAAAAAACTACCATAATAGGGGTTCTTATGAGATTTGGTTTAATGCCTAGAAAAAAATTATCTAAAATTAGCATATCAATTATTTTCAGGTAAACAGTTGCTTTTCACCAGCTTAAGGGTGCACAAAAATAATTTGTTTACTGAAATAATTTATAAATCTCCCCCTCAGCAATCTTATTTTATGTTTTAACTTGGACGTATTAAAGCAAAGTATGCTTACTCCCAAGTGCTATGCCTTCCATTTAACTAAGCCTCAGTTCTGAACATTTGTGGTGTCAACTGCTAGACTTTAACTGCATTTTTGTTATCTGAAAGACATTTTATTCAGTTAATGCTGCTTCTGTCAAAATAAATTTTGTCATTAACATGCCTAAGCATCAATATAAAAATGTCTAATTTAAAACAAGATTTTTAAAGACCATCTACCTAAATATAATAGGTAATTTCCTATAATTTTCCTTACTATGTTGTACATCTTATGAATAATAATTACATCTTAATCTAATCCCAGGAATGCCCAGGAGAGAGTAGTTCAACTGCAGTATGGACTCATAATAGAGAATATCTTAAAATGTCTTCTAAACTCTCAAACAGGCCCATTCACCAACAACAAACCCTGAGACAGAATAAATGAGTGTAAATATAGTAAGAATGACTATAGAAAATATTTTTGGTTAAGAGGATATATTAAACAGAAAAGTGATTTATTTCTTAAAAAAAGTTATGGAAGTTTCTTCTCAAAATAGTTATTAACAGTATTAAATGTCATTAATTTTTCTCAAATGATTACAAATTCTCAATAAAAAAGGATAAATCTTCAAGACTGTATTACAGTACAAGGTATAGAGAACACGATAATAGGTGTACATCTTATTTCCTATAATAAAATTACTCTGCATAATTATTTCAGAAGATGATATGGAATATTGGTTCAGAACATAGGTTCTAGAGCCAGATTATCTGAATTTACTTATTTTTTTGAAGATTTCTTTATTTGAGAGAGAGAAAGCACACATATGCTAACACCCACGAGTGATGGGGGAGGGGAAGAGGGAGATGGCAAGAAGCAGATTCCCCACTGAGTGTGGAGCATGAAGTGGGGCTGGATCCCATGACTTTAAGATTGTGATCTAAGCCAAAATCAAGAGTCAATGCTTAACCAACTCAACCATCCAGCTGCCCCCTGAGTTCTAACCTTGACTTCACTTTTTAGCTGTGTGGCCATGAGCCATTTACCTAACTTCTTGGGGCTCAGATTCCTCACCTAATAAATGGAGATGATCATAATTATAAATACCTCATAGGATTGTTACAAAGTTTAATGTAGTCATACTTAGCAATAGAACAGTAGTTAGCACATGGTAACAATGCTCAAAAAGCATTGGTCAGTTTTGCCAGTTAATTTTTCCATGCTAAAGTTGACTTATAAATTCCCCAGATTGTGTGTCCTAGTTTAAACATTCATATAATCTCTTATGTGTACATGTAATGTTTTTAAAGTTTCCTACCATTGAAAAATTGTGTATATAATATCTGGACATCAAAAGAAAAAAATGAGGTGATTTTTTTTTTGAAAGCTTGGTATTGTAAAGAATTGTGACCTACTTACTTATGGTCTTTGAATAACCCAGCCTTTCATACCTGAAGTTTAGAACATAAGAAATGCCACACTGAGTTGCTCCCTTGGCTTCTTCAGCCCATCATTCTTTCTTTGACAATGGTACCTAGAAGAAAACTCCAGGGAAAATAAGGCTACCCTCCATATAACTAAATAAAGCATTCAGGAATGTATACCAACAACCTTGTATTTCCTCTTGGACACATCAAAGATCTATCTATCATTCATTAACTTAAGTGAGTCCTTCTTAAATCATGTTCCATTTTTAATCTATTCCATTCTATGAGGATGGCAAGCTAAGCAGATGTATAGTTCCTTTTTATCCTGAAAACTATACTCACAATCTTCACAAAAGATTTCCACAAATAAGGAAATTAACATTAATGTGATAAAAAGAGTCTTATGCATAGCATATGAGTTGAAAGACATTCTGGATATTTTGAACTTAATTCTTAGAGAATTTTACTAATCCAATCAAGCCTATAGGAATGTTTGTTTCTGAAAACCCAGTTAAAATCTCCTTATTTAGATCAGTGAACTCTCCAACCGGCCAACAAAAATGCTGACATTTGCAGTTTTAGAAGCAATGGATCTTTCGAGCATAGTTTCTTATTTTATTTGCTCTAAATTCTCTATCTGCTCATCAATATATACTAACTACCTTTTTGTTTCTCTACTTAAGAGATGTTACATAAATAAGTATATAAAATGGCATCTTATTTTATTTTTACTTCCTCAAGGTATAGGATAATTACATCCATAAATATAAATTTTTAAAAATTAGTTTCAACATAGGTTCAAATATTCCTGTAAGTAAACAATGTTGGGTGATAATTAAGTGTTTGATGCCTATAGTTGCACTTTATATCAGTAATGGACTAGAGCAATATATATCTCTCAAATTTAAAGGTGTGCTTTCTTTTGAATTTATAACATTCCTTATTTTATACAACTAAGCAACCCATCTTCTACTTTTTTTTTTTAAGATTGATTGATTGATTGATTCATGAAAGACACAGACTGAGAGAGGCAGAGACATAGGCAGAGGAAGAAGCAGGCTCCTTGCAGGGAGCCCAAGGCAGGAGTCGATCCTGGATCCTGGGATCAAGACCTGATCTGAAGGCAGATGTGCAACCGCTGACCCACCCAGGCATCACTTCTACTTTTTTTTTTTCTATAAATGCACAAATCAAGTAAATAGAGCTTTAATAAATATTATTTACAAAGAACATTGTTAGGCCTTAATTTTTTTCAAAATCTTGTCCTAAACATAATGTTAGGACAAAAGTTAACAAAATTAACAAAATTAACAAAAGTTAACAAAATTAACTTTTGTTGACTTATTTAATGTTAACAAAAATTAACTTATTTATCATATGACTTATACCCCTACCACTTATTTTCCCACATATGCACTTATACCCCCACCAGGAATTTACTCAAGAGAAATGAAAATACACCCACTCAAAGATTTGAAGTGAATATTCATGGCTGCGTTACTTTTATTAAAAAGTGGAAACAATCAAAATATTGATAAACTGGTGAATAGTGATGCATCCATACAATGGCACACTGTTCAGCTATGAAAAGGAATAAAGTACCGAAATGTGCTACAACATGGATGAGCCTCAAAAATATTATGCTAAGTAAAAAGAAGCCATATGCAAAAATACCACATATTCCATATGATTCCATATTCACATGACTCCAGTTATATGAAATGCCCATAAAAAGGAAATCTAAGAGATAGAAATAGATTAGTGCTGTCTGGGGTAGCAGTGAGAATGAGGAATGAATGCAAATGGGCACAAAGGTCTTTATGGCAATTGGAAATATTCTGGAACTGCACCGCGATGTTAGTTGCTCAAGCCTATATACATTCAACTAAGAAATCAATTACACACTTAAGTAAACTTATGGTATATGGATTATATCTCTCTAAAACTATTTTTTAAAAATATAAGATGTAGGGATGCCTAGGTGGCTCAGTGGTTGAGCATCTGCCTTTGGCTCAGGGCGTGATCCCCAGGTCTGGGATCGAGTTCTGCATCAGGCTCCCTGCATTGGGCCTGCTTCTCCCTCTGCTTATGTCCCTACCTCTCTCTGTGTGTCTCTCATGAATAAATAAAATCTTTTATATATATATATATATATATATATATATATATATATATATAATGTAATATATATTGTATATATTATAATATATAATATATATATATGATGTAACACACCTGAAAATATAAAAGGGCTGGCTGAGTCTGTCCCCATCAACTTATGCATATATAGGCCTCAAAACTACCTGCAAGGGCAGGGCAGAGCACTGGTTGCTTTAAGTTACACACTTGATTGAGTAGGAAGAAATGCACATGGGTTTCAAGTCCATAACGTCCCAGTACTGCTCTATTCCCTGATATTGTAATAACAATCAGTTACAGTAGTCCAACCTCAGGAAATAGCTTTACTACTTCTTACCTCTGAATTTATCAAACTCCAAACATCTACATGCAAACCTCTCAATTTAGTATAAATAACCAAATTAGTTTGACACAGGTGCAAACCACAGGTGTACTCCCAAAGGGAATCTTTCCCTCCTTATCTCCCTCCCTTCCTTTCTTCTTTACTTCCTGTAAATATTTACTGAATACCTCTATTCCAGACACATTCATAGGTGCTAGGGATATAGACAAAATTATTTGCAATCACGGAATTTATATTTTAGCAAATCCTTGTATTAGATATCTATTCATGTGCAATAATATTACCCCACACATAGTACCATTAGAAAACACACATTTATCATCTCACATGTTCTTTGGGCCAGGAGTATGAGCAGAGCTTAGTTGGGTCTTCTGCAAAGCTGCAAGCAAGGTGTTGGCCAAGGCTGCACTCTCATCTGAGATTCAAGTAGGGAAGGATCTGCTTCCTTGCCCCTGTGATTGTGGGAAGCATGCAGTTCCTTATAGGCTGCTGCACTAAGGGCCTCAGTTTCTCATCATCTGTTGACCAGAGGCTGCTCTCAGTTTCTTGCCATGTGACTCTTCATGGGCTGCATACAGAATGGCAGCTTGCTCCTTCAGCAAAGGAGACAGAGTTTCCTCAAAGGATGGGTTTGCAATCTTACATAATCACATCCATGTAATCATGTCAACACATCTATCTCTTTTACCATATTCCATTGAATAAAAGCAAGTCACAGGTCCACCCACACTTAAGGGTAAGTGACTATGTAAAGTCATAGATACTTGAAGGTGAGGATCATAGTGGGAGGCACTCTACAATCTATCTACCACAGTCCACCCTCTCTGGTCCCCAACAATTTATGTTTTTTCCTTATGTATAATACACTCATCGTATCATAGGTCCCTCAGAGTTCCATCCCATCTGCACAAAGTTTAGAATCTCATCATCTGGGCAGCCCAGGTGGCTCAGTGGTTTAGCGCGACCTTCGGCCCAGGACCTGATCCTGGAGACCCAGGATCGAGTCCCGCATCGGGCTCCCAGAATGGGGTCTGCTTCTCCCTCTGCCTGTGTCTCTGCCTCTCTCTCTCTCTCTCTCTCTCTCTAATAAATTTTTAAAATATTAAAAAAAAAGAATCTCATCATCTAAATCTAGTGCATGTGATGCTGAGTCTCTTTAGGTTCATCTGTCAATACATAAAACTAAAGGGACAAGTTATCTACCCTCCCCTCATATACAACATACCATAGTTGAATGGATATAAGAAAACCTTTATATACACACAGACATTTCTGTTCAAAAAGGGGGCAATAGAAGGAATGAAGGCAGTAGTCCATAGCATATCTGAAATCCAGCCAGGCAAATGTTGAGAGTTCCTGGACTAGGTTTCAAAGCCTCTTCCACTTTTTACTCTCTTTGTGCCTTTCAGTCCAAGCTACTAATGTATGGTTGTTTTGCTAACACAATTGTCTCAAACACTTTGTAGGTGTCTGTAAGTTTCATTGAAGTTCACTATACCAGAGAAAGGGACAATGCCTGTAAACTTCTTGGAACCCCATGATTTGATCAAAAAATTCCATGACGCACAACTTTAATGTCTTGAAAGGCCCTTTGTGTCACTGAAGATAGCTTGAGTCCTTTGGTCTTTCTGAGGTTTTAACAAAACGCTGTACAATCACATCCTCATCTTCTCTTCTAGATCGTTCATTTGTAACAGGGCTTTAAGTTATTTTCAAATATAATGTCTTTTGCCTCTGAAGAGGCACACTTTCCAAATCATCAAGCCCTGGGTCCTTCTGAACAGTTCTTCCCTCAGTTTGTTTCCCTCCTGTTGTATTTCCCATAAGCAGCCAGAAGAAACAGGTGATATCCAACACTTTCCTTAAAAATTTCCTTAGTTGGATAGCTAAGTGCATCTTAACAAGTTCTTTTTACCACATAATTGCAAGAGACAATTTTGCTCCAATTTTTGCTATTACATAACAAGGATTCTAACCCTAACCCTAACCCTCTTGCTCCAGTTTCTAATAACATAGGTCCCATTTCCTTTTGAACTATTAACCAGCAGCATCATTAAAGCCCAAATTTCTATGAACAATAAGTTGCAGACAGTTCAGGATTTCTAGGCCATGCTCCTCAGTTTTTTTCCAGCCTCTATTTACTGCTCGGTTCCAAAATCACTCTGACATTTTTGGGTATTTTTTATGGCATTACACCACTCCTAGTACTAAAATTTGTTTTGATTATCTACCTATTACCACAAACTTAATACCTTAAAAAAACATTTATTATCTAACAGTTTCTATGCATCAGGAGTCTGAGCACAGCTTAGCTGAGTATTCTGCAAGGCTGCAATGAAGGTAGCAGCCTAGTAGTCTCATCTGGAGTTTGCATGGAGAAGGATCCACTTCTTTGCTCACACAGCTATTATTTTCAGCAGCCTGTGCATTGCCACACTGAGGTCCAAGTTTCTTGCCATGTAGACTTCTTACAACATTGCAGCTTGCTTTTTCAAAGCTAACAAGACAGAGAGTATCTTCACCAGATGGGCATTACAATCTTATGTGATAAAAGAACATGTACATAATCACATATATCCCATCACCTTTTTCATACTCTATTGCTTAGAAACAAGTCACAGGTTATGCCCACATTCAAGGGGAAGAGATTTGCTATTCTTGGTAAATACCAAGAAGTGGGGATTTTAGAATTACCTAGAATCTTTCCTTCACATACTAGGACAAGTCTACCCCAACAGAATCAATGAAACTTTAACCAGAATCTACTTTCCATTTCTTCTCAGCCTTCATTCTATGGGGGTTAGCATGTTATTTAAAGTTTCTCAATCCAGTTTCCATGTTCGTGAAATAACCCTTCTTCCAATTTTTACCTCACAGATACAAGGAGGATGAGAAGAATACTAGAAAATGTAATAGTATTATAGAAATTAAAAACTACTAAAAAATCAAAGATTATAATTCCAAGATTTGAGCCCAATGAAAGTGGGAAGAAATTCACCAGGATAAGGCAGGTATAAAGAATGGGCTAAGGATATGTATATGCAAAAGTGTCTTACTGGCTTTTCTTACTTTAAAATCAGTTTGGTTGAAGAGAAAATTCTTAAGACTGACAATAAGCATGAAGATATTTTATGTAATTATCTTAGAAGTATATTGTTTTTTTAAAAAAATGTCTAGTATTAGTAAAATTATAAGTGATAAAATAGATACTATGATAAGGATGTCTATATACTCGTGCTTTCACTATTTTATTATTCATGCCTTTCCATGCTGCCCGAGGAAAAATGTTTTAATTAAACAATTTCCTACAATTGAGATAATGCAGGTAACATCTAGCATGATTTAAGTCTATATACCACTGCATTAAGTGGCAGTGACTTTAGTGTGGTATTTTGCTGTTAACTATTAAACTAAATTGCTTCTTAGTGTCCTTTTTAATGTTAAAAATATTAAATACCATGAGATAAATTTTGCTTGAGTTTGGTTTTAAACATTATTTACCAACCATAAATAATAACTGTGTCCCAAACACTATTCTTATTTCTTTACATGTATCAGGTCACTTAATCCCCACAACAACTAGATAAAGGGACATGCTATTTAACTGCCATTTTCCAGATGAGGTAACCACATATAGAGGGATTAAAGAACTTCCTCAATTTCACATGGCTGATATGTGGTGAATTTGGATTCAAACCTGGGCATCATATTTCAAAGTTCGTGCTCTTAACCATGTTACAGTTTCACTCTTAACAGGAGTTGCATAAGGTTTAATTAATATTTGATCTATGTGAGGAAGATGAAAAGTGCTCTAAATGATCACACAGTTTTGTATTATCTATTCAGTTTCAAATGAATGAGTGAACCAGGGCACAAGTGCAGTAATTTGTTTAAGTAAGTCAGAAAAACAATGTAAATATTATTCACTTAAGTTGCAGGCATTGAGAAAAGGTTGCTTAAATTGGGGATCCTAGATGGCAGTCCTAGAGGAGATTTTGAAGGAAAAATAATGACTAAGACAGGTTTACTCTTGGAAGGGGAGAGAATCCCACCACAAAATAAGAAAAGATCATTATCTGGTTAAGAATCTTTAATACCAAGGTTTAATCTAGGGATGCTCAAAGAAATCCATAACTAAAGCATTGCATTATGTAAGTATACATTTTAAATAATATTTCTTTTTTTTTAATTTTTATTTATTTATGATAGTCACACAGAGAGAAAGAGAGAGAGGCAGAGACACAGGCAGAGGGAGAAGCAGGCTCCATGCACCGGGAGCCCGATATGGGATTCGATCCCGGGTCTCCAGGATCGCGCCCTGGGCCAAAAGCAGGCGCCAAACCGCTGCGCCACCCAGGGATCCCTAAATAATATTTCTTAAAGTGGGATTGTATTATTTCAATTTAACTTAAAGTATGATGGAAATTTTCTTTAATCCTATTATGTTGATTTTCCATCAATAACTTCAACAGAAAAAGGAACACAAGTGTACCTGGAGGCAGATGCAATGATTGCTCCTAGAATCTAGCAAATACCACAGGTCATTTTACCTCCTGCTGCTGTGGCTAGATCCCAAATCCTGCTACAATGAGTTTACTCTCTTTGTGCCTCAATTTCTCAGTCTTCTTATACCAATGAGATTATTTGCAAAACTTAGAACATGCTCGTTATGAACTGCAAACACCTTGTAAGAAGCCCACTTGGTATGTGTAAAGATTTCTATTGACCTGTGCATATAACCCCCCAAATATGAAAAAAAGGAAAAAAAGAAGAAAGAGGGAAAGCAAAAAACTAATCTAGCCATTTCTAGCTCTTATCAGGGCACTAACTGTCAACTTGACAATGTAGTAAGTTACTACTTCAGAGCTATTAAGGTTAACTACAGAAAATTTTTTAGCCATCTTATTCATTTTTAATTTAATTTTTATTCAGGTATAATTAACATAGAGTGTTATACTAGGTTCCAGATGTACAATATAATGACTCACCAATTCTATACATGACTCAGTGCTCATTAGCATAAGTGTGCCCTTAATCCCCTTTATTTCACCCATCCTTCCTCCCCTCTGGCAATCACTAGTTTGCTCTCCATATTTAAGAGCGTTTTTCTGTCTGTCTCTTTTTTTCTTTGTTCATTTATTTGGTTTCTTATATTCCACATAGGAGTGAAATTATAGGATATTTGTCTTTCTTGAGCTGACTTATTTTACTTAGCATTATACCCTCTAGGTCCATTTATGTTTTTGCTCATAATAAGATCTCATTCTTTTTTATGGCTAATATGCCACTGTATATATACATAACATCTTCTACCCAAAATGGTGAAACAAAAAAGGCAAATTTGTATGAAAGTCATTTAAGTCAAATATCCCTAAGTCTCCCAGACTACTCCCTTTCATAGAATCCCCAATTCCTTTAGGTTCTAGTCCCCATTCCACCATGTATAGTAAGTCCAGTGTCCTGATATTGCTGCGGATTCTCAGAGCAGAGCAGAATGGGAATCTAGAGGAAAAGTAAAACCTCCTCTACCTCTTCCTTTTTATTACGTCCTCTGCTTAATTCATGATTGCTACTCACTCTCTAGGTTTCCCCTAGCTAGCCTCTTTCCTAATGATTTTGCCACAACTTAGATTTGCCCAAACTAAAAGCAACACAAGGATATTATGTGTCAAAAGTTTAATTGAATATTTAATGACAAAAAAACAATAATTATACCATATAATGGGAAATAACTTTACATTTTATGCCATACATTATTACTGTTTCAAAAAAGGCACCCCCAGTTGACTATGGGATATCTCTTACTAAAAAAAAAATCCATCCTTACTTAGACTTTTCTCCACTCTGCTGGGGTCCTCTTCTCATGAAAACCATATTCTCTTTTTTCCAGTTTCAGGGACAACCAAAGAAAGAGCACACATCTTTAAAATGTGGTTTTCTCTAAATTGTCAAAGATCAAATTCTTAGACCTCCATCACCCATAATTTTTGCAAATAGAATACTGGAAAGCATAAAGTAGTGAGTTCAATGCATATTAAAATTTACTTTCTTTCTTCTTCAAAACAAATGTAAGTTATATAGATGTTTTTCTTTATACTAGAATATAAGAACATTTGAAAATTCTGGAGGAACTCTCCAGATGCTCATGTGCAAACACACACAGTATCCTGTGGTGGGAAAACCATCTTTCTTCTGTAGAAAAAAAAGCACAATATTTGAGAAAAGATAAATCTGGGTTCATACCCAGCCTTTGTCACTTGCTTGCTATATAGCCTTATTTAAACTCCTAATATCATTGACTCTCAGGTAGATAAACCTCTTTCTCACCGTGTTGGTCTGAAGATTTAAAAAGACAATGTATGATAAGTGATTTTCCTAAGGAATTTGAGCAATAATTATTAGTCATCTTCAGCCTTTAGGAGAAAAAGTATTAAAATGAGTTGTGTTTGTATTTTTTTTCAAAGTGATTTTCCTTTCTTCTTTGTTCTTTTTAAGTTCCTTTGATCAAGCCCATTGCAAAATACTACTAGAAATTTCTTAGTAATCCTAGACCTTGCTTTTGAAAATATTATGCCTCATTCCACAGGATGGATAACAATTTCAAAAAACCTGAAATTCACAAATAAGGGTAAAGATGAATCCAAACTGTTTTGTAATGTATGGTCAGCAGACCAGAATCCATTTGTGGTAATCATTTATATCCAACTACTGGATCCCACCAGCCAAATATGAATTGAAGTGTTCTGAAATATCTATAAGGCAATACAGTGAGGCTAAAAAGACATATTGGCTTGGCTCTGGGCTGTTATTTGCCAAGAAAAGCTGCTGTAGAGGCTACTTTTGTGAATTTTTTAAAGCCTTCATGCTTTATCTTGACCAAAATTTATGATCTACATGTGCCAACTGGAATGGCCAAAAATTCCAGAACATTTAGTAAATAAAATAAAAACCCAAAAGTATTCACAGATGTTTAATATCAAATATAAAATAAGTGTGGCTGATACTAATATTTTTAGTTGGACAAAGAATTCTATTAAAACTTTAATTTCAAAAGTGCTGATTATATAAATTGTAAAACCTGCACATAAAGGAATATTTTGCATTGATTAAAAAGAGCATTAGAAATATAAAAGCTAATAGAGAAATTTCTTCAAAATATGTTAATAAAAAAAGCAAGTGCAAAGCATTGGGTATAATACTCTCATATAAATTTTCCAAAATTTAGTTAAATATATAAAGTAAAGGAGAATTTTATAATATTTGAAATTTTATCTTGTGCCACTATTTTTAAATAAAATAAAAATTCATCAGAACTGAACTATTATAGATATTGTTACACCGTAAATCAAATGGAGTTTCTCATACTGGAAACTAAGAGTAATGAGGAATTGGATAGCTTGTGGAAACTACTGATTCAGTAACTTTCACAAAGAATTTGTGTAATTCACATAAGGGAGGGCCCTCCTAGAACCGACCAAAAAAGAAAGAAATATCAAGAGCTAAGATTTAAATTATAGAGCTCTCATAATTTCACCAAATACACAGAGATAAATTAAAATTTCTATTCCAATTTACATATTCAATATTTTCCAGAAGTGAAAGCTTCAATATTGTTCTTTTTAAAATTATATTTATTTATTTATTTGTGAGAGAGAGAGAGAGAGAGAGCACAAACTTGGGGTCAGGGGACAGGGGCAGAGGGAGAGGAAGAAGCAGACTCCTCACTGAGTAGGGAGCTAGTCCTGGGGCTTGATCCCAGTACTCTGGAATCATGACCTGAGTAGAAGGCAGATCCTTAACTGCTTAACTGATTGAGCCACTCAGGCGTCCCTATTTTCACTCATTTTATAATGTAAATAAAAATTTTTTAACACTCCAAAAAATTTTTCTTTTCTGCAAACTAAGGAGAAAGTACCCTTCTCATACCACTACAAACAGTAGACATTATCAATAAAGAGCTTCCAAATCTTTAGTAAAGTGCTACTGAAATTAACATGGAATAATTATAAATCAAGATAACTTGACAATTGATTACAGAAAACTTCAAGATTTCCATGTTCATTGTCATCTTCTCCTTTGGATCATACCCTTCATTTATTTGTTTATTCACGCATGTTCAACAAAAAGTGAACAAAATAGAGTTCCTGACCTTAGTGAGAGAGAAAATACGCATATATCTAAAGCTAGAGACTGAGAGGTGATATCAAGTAAATTAAAAAGAGTGCAATATATACAAATATTGAATCATTATGTTGTACACCTAAAACTAATTATAATGGTATATTATAATGGTATATGTCAATTACATATCAATTTTAAAAAACAGGAAAAAAATTTAAAAGAGTAAAAATATCACTTCTAGTCAAGAAGGGACCAGGTTTACCCTCAAATCTCTAACTTGAAATAACAACAACAGAAAAAGAAACAGACAAAATATATATATAACAATGATTTTCAAAAGACTGGACATTAGGCAAAGAAGGGCAGTGATCCCAGAGAGACAAAAAACAAACTAGGTAATTAGTATGATTGTCCCAGATATGTGGCCTTGAGAGATTTTCAGACCACAGAACAGAGAGAAGGAGCCCAAGCAGAGCCTGGTGGACAGCCTGGCTAAAGATGCAGCTGAGAATCTAGGGATAGCAACTAGTCTAGACAGTTTGTAAGATAGAGTAGTGGAGAAGGAAATGCCAAACAGAGAGAGACTCTGAAAATCTGCAGAGGGTCCTCATTTAGTACTAATCAGTACATGCATGGAAGGAAACTACCTGAGTCTAAAAAAAGAGCCATCACAAAAGATCACAGGAAATAATCCAGCATGCACACGGTGCTGGAAACAGTGTTTGTCACCACCAGCCAGACTTGGAAACGTCATAATTCATGAAACATTGGATAGAGTTTTCAAAAGAAATTCACCTCATTGGTGAGAAATAAATAGCCCTCCCTAAATTTTGTGCTAGCCCTGCATTACAAAATCTTAAGAGAAAGGTGCAAAAAGATCAGGCTGTAATTTAACTGTAAATTTTTAGAAAATTTCTAAAGTTAAATTTTACTTTAACAAGTAATTTAACTGCTGCCACAACAAAACTCAAGAACACTGACAGGAATATAAAAATATCCAGCACCCAACAATATAAAATCACGATGTCTAGCATCCAGTCAAACATTACCAATTATGCAAATAAGCAGGAAAATATAAATCATAATGATAAGAAAAATCGTTCACAGTCAACTCAGGATTAGCCCACATGTCAGAATTAGCAAACAAAAACATTAAAAATGGTATTATACTTGCATTTCACACACACAAATGTAAGTAAAGACATAGAAGATTTTTAAAAATCTAACATCTGGATGAAAATACAATGTCGAAGATAAAATAAACAGTAGGTAGGATTCATGACAAATTAGAACCTGCAGAGGAAGAGTGATGAATTTAATTAAAGTATAGTAGAAACTATCCAAAATAAAATACACTAAGAAAAAATAATTTAGAAAATAATAATAGTAGTAGTAAGCTGTGGGACAACATCAAGTGGCCTAATATGCATGTAATTGAATTATCTGAAGAAATGAAGAGAGAGTACAGGACACAAAAAATAATAGCTGAAAATTTCTAAAGTTAATGAAAATTAAAATCCAACAGATTTAAGAAGTTCAATGAACTATAAGTACAAGAAACATGAAGAAAATTACACAAAGGTACATTACAATCAAATTCCTCAGAATCAGTGATAAAAAGAAAATCTTAAAGCTGCAAGAAGAAAATAAACATTATATAAATAAAAACAAAATAATGATGATAGATTTTCTTTAGTATATAATGCAAGCATGAAGACAATAGGATAACTACTGAAGGAGAAAATCAAATTGTCAAGTTAGAAATCTCTACCCTCCAAAAAATGTTAAGTGACAACAACAGAAAGATGTTTTTAGACATAAGAAGGCAAAAGAATTCATTGCCAGCAGACCCACAGTATCAGAAATGTTAAAGGAACTCCTTCAGACAGAAAGAAAATAATGCCAGATGGAAATATGGATCTACACAAAGGAAATGATAATATGTGTATAATGTATGAAATAGTTTTCTTAATATTTAAAGGTCTGACTTAATATTTAAATATTAAATTTAAACCAAAATAACAACAATGTATTCTAGTGTTTATAACATATGCATAGCAAAATGCATGATCTCCAAAAGTATAAAGATGGGAGAAATGGAACTAATTCTATTGTAAAGTTCTTATACTATATATACATTAAGTGGTACAATATCACTCAAACTATGATAACTTAAAAATGTGTAAAATAAATCCTAAAGCAATCACTAAAAAGAAAACTGTAGCTAATAAGCTAAGAAAGAATATAAAACGAAATTATAAGAAATGTTCAGTTCATTCAAAAGACAGTTGAAGATGTACAAAAGGGGAATGAAGAAAAGATAGGATGAGAAAACAAATGTCAAGAAACAAGATGGAAACCTAAGTACATTAATAATCACATTAAGTGTAAAGGATCTAAACCCCCCAATTAAAAGGCAGATGTTCAAACTGTATTTAAAAATATGACTCAGCTATATACTACCCATGAGAAACATATTTTAGATATAAAGACACAAGCAGGTTAAAAGTAAAAGGATGGAAAATTATATACACTAACCAAAAAGAAAAAAAAAGCTGAAGTATCTTTATGAATAAAAGACAAAATATATTTAGAGCTAAAAATATTGGCAGGGATAAAGAGGGTTATTTTATAATGCTAAAGAGTGTACTATTTCAGGAAGACATAGCAATCCTAAATGTTTTTGCACGTAATAACAGCTTCAAAACACATGAAGAGAAAACTGAAAAAGGTGTAAGGAAAAGTAGACAAATCATAATAATAGTTGGATATCCTTTAAATGAAAGGTAAACAGGGGAAAAGAAATAATATAAATAAGAGAAGAAATCAATGAAATAAAAAACATAAAACCAGTAAAATAAAGAAACTCAATAAAATCAAAAGATAATCCCTTGAGACAACCAATAAATTCAATAAAACTCTAGCCAGATTGACCAGGAAAAAAACAAAGAGATATTAATTGTCAAGATCAAAATGAGAGACATGATATTACTAGAGATTTCACAAATAGCAAAAGGAAGGAAAGAGAAAATTATGAACAACTGTATGCACAGAAATCAGACAATGTTGAACAAATTTCATGAAAGGTACCAACTACAAAACTCACTCAAGAAAAAGAAATAAGCTCTATAAATCTGAATATTCAATACTGTGAAGATATCTACCCTCTCCAAATTAATCTATACATTTTCTGTGCTCCAATAAAAATATCAGTTTTTTTAAGAAATTGATAAGCTGTTTATAAAATTCATATAGAAACATAAAGAACCTAGAATATCCAAAAACAACATTGAAAAGGAAGAACAAAGTAGAAATACTAACTCTACTTGATTTTTATTTCAAAACATATTATAATGCTACTATTAGGATCAGCTTCATGGAGTTGCACCAGATTGCACTCTTAGGAGAGTCCTCTGCTGGAAATAATGCTCTGCTGTTACTGCCTTGAAATCCTTAATAATTTTTTAACAAAGGAACTCATATTTTCATTTTATACTGAGCCCCACAAATGTAGCTGCTCCACCTACAGAAATCAAGACAGTGTGGTATTTATGTAAAAATAGAAAAGTCATTAAATCAGTGTAGAGTCCAGAAATAAACCCCACCCACAACCACTTTTGACAAAGGTACAAAAGCACTTTAGTGGAGAAAGGATAGCTTTTTTAAACAAAGAATGCTAAAAAAAAAAAAAAATTGGACATTGATATGCCAAATAAATGAATTTTGATCCAACTCATACTACATGCAAAATTAACACAAATAAGCATAGTCATAATGTAAAACCTAAAATCATAAAATCTCTAGAAAAGAAGTTCAGAGAAAATCTGTATAACCTTCAATCAAGCAAAGATTTCTTAATAACAACACAAAAAACACCCATAAAAGAAAAAAAATTGATAAAGAAGACTTCACCAAAACTAAAAATCTTCCCTCTTTGGAAAAAAATGAGTCCAGAGGAATAGTTAAGATGGCAGACTAATAGGGGGACGCTGTGTTTGCCTTGATGCTCAAACTCTGCTAGATCAAGATCAAATCATTTTGCAATACTAGGAAATCAACCTGAGGATTAAGAAAACATCTGCCCAATTGAAGGAAGAGAACATGGCAGATGTGAGGTTCAGAGACATCAATTGGGACACAGAAAAGTGACAGTGGTGCCACAGAGGGGTGGGAGCCCTGTGTGGGGAAAGAAGTCAGGGAAAGAGGGAGATAATGGAAGAGAGAGCAGCAAGTAGGGCAAGAGCTGTAGTGTGAGGACCCCTTGGGTTGCACAGGGAGAGAATTTTCCCCTTCCTGGAGGCCTGCCAGCACCACTGGGCAGCTGTTCACAAGAGGGGACAGACATGCACACTCAGGGCAGTAATCTGGTCACAGTTTTTTGTGGTGCTTTCCCATAGACTCCAGGCATCTGCACAAGCATACATCTGCTTTCCTGGGACATAATGGTGCAGATCAGGGTGCTGAGAGACTCTCCTCTGATGGAGGGGAAAGTCTCCCTGAACCCTGCCAGGTTCTTTAAGATTTAAAGTTTTGAATCCAAGCCACTGGCCAGAAATAAAACAAAGGATAACTCGCACTGGGTGTGCCAATGGGCTGGACACAGACAGATTGAAGGCAGAGATCTGCCAAAAGCCTAGGACAGAAGAGGGGAGACTGTTCACTTTTCTCCTGAACAGCTGTGGCCTTGTAAGTTCCCCTCCCCAGGGATGAGAGATGACACCATCTTCCACCCCCACCCACCAGCACCGAGGGACTTCAGAGAGAAATACACATCTCCAGTGGGAGCTGGAGTCACCTACACCAAAGTGTACCACCCTGCACCCAGCAGGGGCATCTTTACTAAGGCAGGTCTGACTATAAACCAGGGCAGCAGGCCTCTCCCTCAGAAAGCCAACACAATCACATCTCCTGATCATAGAGTGCTCCAAAGTGTCTGCTTCAGATCCAGTGGAAATAGGACCAGGCTTTCTTTACATATATATTTTCCCCCCTTTGGAATTGGGCTTATAGTTTTTTAGTTCATTTGTTGGTTTGTTTGTTTCCTTTTCTCATGTTTCAGTTCATACTTTTGTTTATTTTTTCCTTCTTTCTTTTTCTTTGGAGTCAGCCTTATAGTTTTTTGCCTGTTTGCTAGCTTTTTTATTTCTTTTCCTTTTCTATTTCCTTAGATCAAGGTTTTTTTTTTTCCTTTTTAAAAATCAGGCTTATCTTAACAAACAAACCAAATCATACATAGTTAAACAAATCAATCATACATAAATCATGCCCCACTGCAAGCAAGGAGGAACTCTGCAAAAGACTGACCTGTGGGGAAGAGCAAAAAAAACACAATAGCAGAGTGCACATAGCATACACCAGAAACACTTCCTGAAGTGCCAGGCTCTGGACAGTATATGACCCTTTCTTAATATGGTAGTACTCTCAGCAGCAGTAAACATAACAAGTTTTCTTAACATGCAAAAGACAGAAACCTAGACATAATGACAAGATGGAGGAATTCTCTCCAAAAGATCAAGAAGAAACCACAGCCAGGGATTTGCTCAAAACAGATATTAGCAAGATATCTGAACAAGAATTTAGAACAACAATAATAAGGATACTAGTTGGACATGAAAGAAGCATAGAACACATCAGAGAAACCCTGGCTGTGGAGATAAAAGACCTAAAAAATAGTCAGGCTTAAATAAAAAAATGCTATAACTGAATGCAAAACTGATTAGACTTAATCACAATGAGAATGGAAGAAGTAGAAGAACAAATAGGTGATATAGAAGATAAAATTATGGTAAATAATGACGCTGAAAAGAATAGGGAAAGAAAACTATTAGATCATGAATATAGACTTAGAGAACTCAGCAATTCCACCCAGTACAATATTTATCCATTTCATAGGACTCCCAGAAGAACAGCAGGAAGGGGGGGCAGAAGGCTTATTTGAACAAATTATAGCTGAGAACTTCCTTAATCTGGGAAAGAAAACAGGCATTCAAGACCAATAGACACAGAAAGGTCCTCTCAAAATCAACAAAAATAGGTTAACAAGAGGACATAGCATAGTGAAATTTGCAAAATGCAAGGATAAAAAGAGAATTCTAAAAGGAGCTAGAGACAAAGATCCTTAACCTACAAGGGTAGATACATAAGATTAGTAGCAGACTGGTCACACAACTTGGCAGGCCAGAAGAAAGTGGCTTGATATATTCAACATGCTAAATGGGAAAAATATGAAGCCAATAATACTATATCCAACAAGGCTGTCATTCAGAATAGGAGAGATAAAGAGATTCCAAGACAAGAAAAAACTAAAGCAGTTCATTAACATTAAACCAGCCCTATAAGAAATATTAAAGAGGACCTTTGGGCAGGAGAGCCCAAAAGCAACAAATATAAGAAAAGAGATAATCTACAGGAACAGCAACTTCCAGATAATACAGTGACACTAAAGTCATATCTATCAATAATTACTCTGAATGTAAATGGGCTAACTGCTCCAAACAAAAGACACAAAGTATCAGAATGGATTAAAAAATAAGACCTATTGATATGCTGCTTATAAAAGATTCATTTTAGACCCCAAGACACCTCCAGATTGAAAGTGAAGGGGTTGAAACCATCTATCCTGCTAATGGACATCAAAAGAAATCTGAAGTAGCCATCCTTATATCAGACAAACTAGATTTTAAACCAAAAACTTTAATAAGAGATGAATAAGAGCATTATATCATAATGAAGGTGTCCATCTAACAAGAATATCTAATAACGATATTTATGCCCTGACTTGGGAGTAGCCAAATATATAAATCAATTATAACAAACATAAAGAAACTCATTGTTAATAATACAATAATAGCAAGGGATTTTAGTACCCCACTCAAAGCAATGGACATATCATCTAAGCAAATCAACAAGGAAACAATGGCTTTAAATAATACACTGGACCAGATGGACTTAACAGAGAGATTCAGAATATTTCATCCTAAAGCATTCTGTATTCAAAAGAATACACATTCCTTTGAGAGCACATGGAACATTCTCCAGAATAGATCACATACTGGGTCACAAGTCAAGCAACAACAAGTACAAAAAGATTGAGATCATACCATGCATATTTTCAGACCACAATACTATGAAATTTGACAAGAAAAAATGTGGAAAAAACACAAATATATAGAGGTTAAAGAACATCCTACTAAAGAATGATTGGGTTAGCCAGGAAATCACATAGAAGCAAATGAAAATGAAAACAGGACATTCCAAAACCTTGGAATACAGCAAAGGCTGTCATAAGAGGAAAGTACATAGCAATATAGGCCTAACTCAAAAAGCAAGAAAAGTTTCAAATATACAACCTAATCTTATACCTAAAAGAGATGGAAAAAGAACTGCAAATAAAGCCTAAAACCAGCAGAAGAGAAATAATTACAATTAGAGCAGAAATAAGTGATGATATAAAGGGGTGCCTGGATGGCTCATTCAGTTAAGCAGCCAACTCTTGGTTTCAGGTCAGGTACTGATATCAAAATCATGAGGTCAAGCCCCACATCAGGCTCTGCACTTAGCTCAGAGTCTGCTTGGGACTCTCTCTCCCTTTCCCTCTGCCCTTTCCCTCCTGCTCTCTCTCTCTTTATAAAATAAATAAAAATAAAGTCTTTTTAATATAGAAATTTAAAAAAAAACAGTAGATCAATGAAACTAGGAGGTATTTCTTTAAAAGAATGAACAAAATTGATAAACCCCTAGCCAGACTTGTCAAAAAGAAAGGAGAAAGTACAAAAATAAATAAAATCACAAATGAAAGAAGGGAGATCACAGTCAATACCACAGAAATTCAAACAATTATAAGAGAATATTATGAAAAATTATATGCAAATAAATTGGGCAATCTGGAAGAAATGGATAAATTCCTAGAAACATACAAACTACCAAAACTGAAACAGGAAGAAATAGAAAACCTGAACAGACCCATAACAAGCAAAGAAATTGAATCAGTAATCAAAAATCTCCCAACAAATAAGAGTTCAGTGCTAGATGGCTTCCCAGGGGATTTCTACCAAATATTTAAAGAAGAATCAATACTTATTCTTCTGAAGCTGTTCCAAAAAAATAGAAATGGAAGGAAAACTTCCAAACTCATTCTATGAGGCCAGGATTCCAAATTTTGATTCCAAAATCAAATCAATCAATGCTATACACCACATTAATAAAAGAAAGGATAAGAACCATTTGACCCTCTCAATAGATGTAGAAAAGGCATTTGACAAAATACAGCATCCTTTCTTGATAAAAACCCTCAAGAAAGTAGGGATAGAAGGAACATATTTCAACATCATAAAGGCCATATATGAAAGACCCACAGCTATAATCATCCTCAATGGGGATAAATTGAGAGCTTTTCCCCTAAGGTCAGGAACACAACAGGGATGTCCACTCTCACTGTTGTTGTTCAGCATAGTACTGGAAGTCCTACCCTTAGAAATCAGACTACAAAAAGAAATAAAAGGCATCCAAATCAGAAGGGAGGAAGTCTAACTTTCACTCTTCACCATGATGTGATATCCTATGTAGAAAGCCTGAAAGACTCCACCAAAAAATTGCTAGAACTGATATACAAGCTCTGCAAAGTCTCAGGATACAAAATCAATACACAGAAATCCGTTGCATTTCTATACACCAATAACGCAGAAGCAGAAAGAGAAACCAAGGAGTCAATCCCATTTACAATTGTAAAAAAAAACCCATAAGATACCTGGAATAAACCTAAGCAAAGAGGTAAAAGTTCTGTACACTGAAAACTATAGAACACTTAAGAAAGAAACTGAAGACACAAGGAGATGGAAAAACATTCCATGCGAGTGGATTGGGAGAACAAATATGGTTTAAATGTCTATACTATCCAAAGCAATTTACACATTCAATGCAATCTCCAACTAAAAAACACCAGTATTTTTCACAGAACAAGAACAAACAATCCTAATATTTGTATGGAACCAGAAAATACCACAAATAGCCAACCAAAGTTGGAGGCATCACAATTCTAGACTCCAAGCTGTATTACAAAGCTGTAATCAAGACAGTATGGTACTGGGGAAAAAAATACACATATATAAATGGAACAGAACAGAGAATCCAGAAATGGACCCATAACTATATGGTCAACTAATCTTCAACAAAGCATGAAAGAATATCCAATGAAAAAAAGAGTCTCTTTAACATGCGATGTTGGGAAAACTGGACAGCAATATGCAGGAGAATGAAACTGAACCACTTTCTTATATCATACACAGAAATAAATTCAAAATAAATGAAAAACCTAAATGTGAGACAAGAAACCATCAGAATCCTAGAGGAGAAAATAGGCAGCACCTTCTGTGACCTCAGCCACACGCAGGAATTTCTTACTCAACAGGTCTCCAAAGGCAAGGGAAACAAAAGCAAAAAGGATCTACTAGGATTTCATCAAGATAAAAAGCTTCTGCACAGTGAAAAAACAATCAACAAAACTAAAAAGCAACTAACACAGATGGAAGGAGAGAAGATATTTGCAAATGGAATAACAGATAAAGGGCTAGTATCCATAATCTATAAAGAAGGCACCAAAATCAACACCCCAAAAATAAATAATCCAGTCAAGAAATGACTAGAAGACATGAACAGACATTTCTCCAAAGAAGACACACAAATGGCTAACAGACACATGAAAAAATGCTCAACATCACCCATCATCAGGAAAATATAAATCACAACCACAATAAGATATCACCTCATACCAGTAAGAATAGCTAAAATTAACAACTCAGGAAATAACAAATGTTGGCAAGGATGTGGAGAAAGGGGAACCCTTTTGCCATGTCAGTGGGAATGCAAACTGGTGCAGCTACTCTGGAAAACAATATGGAGTCCTCAAAAAGTTAAAACAGAACCACCCTATAACCTAGCAACTGCACTAGGTAGGTATTCATCCAAAGGACACAAAAATGCTGATCCGAAGGGGCACATGCAGCCCAATGTTTATAACAGCACTATCAATAATAGCCAAATTATGAAAAGAGCACAAATGTCCATTGACTGATGAATGGATAAAGAAATTATGATATCTATATGCAATGGAATATTACTCAGGGGGAAAAAAGGAATGAAATCTTGCCATTTGCAACAACCTGGATGGAGCTAGAGTGTATTATGCTAAGCAAAATAAGTCAGTCAGAGAAAGGTAAATATCATTTGATTTCACTTATGTGTGTTATTTAAGAAACCAAGTAGATGAATACAGAGGAAGGGAAGGAAAAATGAAATAATATAAAACCAGAGAAGGAGGTAAACCATAAGAGACTCTTAACTATTCAGAACAAATGGAGGGTTGCTGGAAGAAAGGCCAGTGGGGGGATGGGCTAAATGGGTGAAGGGCACTTGTTGAGATGAGCACTGAATGTTATTTTTTTTTAAGATTTTATTTATTTATTTATTCATGAGGAGACCCACACACAGAGATTGAGAGAGAGAGAGAGAGAGAGAGAGAGGCAGAGACACAGGCAGAGAGAGAAGCAGGCTCCATGCAGGGAGCCCAACGCGGGACACCATCCCAGGTCTCTAGGATCACACCCTGGGCTGAAGGCAGCACTAAACCATTGAGCCATCCAGGCTGCCCAGCATTGAGTGTTATATGTAAGTGATGAATCACTTAATTATATGAAAGAAAGAAGGAAGGAAGGAAGGAAGGAAGGAAGGAAGAGAGAGAGAGAGAGAGAAAGGAAGGAAGGAAGGAAGGAAGGAAGGAAGGAAGGAAGGAAGGAAGGAAGGAAGGAGAAAGAAAGAAAAGAAAAAGAAAAGAAAGAAAGAAAAGAAAGAAAAGAAAAGAAAGAAAGAAAAGAAAGAAAAGAAAAGAAAAGAAAAGAAAGAAAAGAAAAGAAAAGAAAAGAAAAGAAAAGAAAAGAAAGAAAAGAAAAGAAAAAAGAAAAAGGGAGAATATGAAGTCACAGACTGGGAGAAGATATTTGCAAAGTGTAAATCTGATAAAGGATTTGTATCTTTATATATATAAACTCTCAAAAATCAACAACAAAACACAATTCAATTAAAAATTGGCCAACTATTTGAATGAAAACTTCTCCAAAGAAGATTTATGAATGTCAGAGTAACACATGAAAAGATACAATATATCATTAGGGATATGCAAATTAAAGCCACTATGCATGGCTAAAATGAAAAAAACTAAAAAAAAAATAATAATAAAATAAAATGAAATGAAAAAGACTGACTACCAAGAATTGGCAAAGTGTGGAGGATTTGGAATTTGTGTATCCTATTGTTGGTAATGTAAAATGGGACAACTAGGGATGCCTGGGTGGCTCAGTTGGTTAGGCATCTGCCTTTGGCTTAGGTCATGATCTCAGGGTTCTGGGATCAAAGCCCCAATTGAGCTCCCTGCTCAACAAGGAGTCCACTTCTCCCTCTCTCTGTACCCTGAGCTCCCTGCTCAACAAGGAGTCTGCTTCTCCCTCTCCCTCTACCCCTCCCTCTTGCTGTGGGTTCTCTCTCTCTCAAATAAATAAAATCTTTTTTAAAATTTAAAAATAAATAAAATGGTTTTTCTTTTTAATTAAATATATGCCTATATATGTTCTAGCATTCCACTCAGGTATTTACTCAAGATAAAAGGAAAAGCAGATGTCCACACAAAGACTTACATAAGACTCTTCACTGTAGGTTTATTTGTAATTTCCGAAAAATAGAAAAAAAACAAATGTTTATCAACTTGTGAATATAAACCAAATTGAGATATATCCATATACTAGAACACCATTCTGTAATAAAAAGAACTCCTAATACAACACACAACATGGATAAATTCTCAAAACCACTGTAAAAAGTTTAAAAAGTTGGCCACAAAAGACTAACATAAAATTCTAGAAAAGGTAAAAAAGATCAGCCACAGAAAACAGAACAATGGTTGCCGGGGTCCAGGATGTGGTACAAAGGAGGAATGAAGGAACTTTTTTCATAATAGAAATGTTCTATAACATGAGTTTGGTAATAGTCACATGACTATATACACGTATTGAAAGTCATTGTATTATACTTTTCAAATTACTAGTTTCATTTCATGTAAATTATATTGCAATGAAGCTGATAGTTGTTTTTTTTTTTTTTTTATGATAGTAACAGAGAGAGAGAGAGAGGCAGAGACACAGGCAGAGGGAGAAGCAGGCTCCATGCACCGGGAGCCCGACGTGGGATTCGATCCTGGGTCTCCAGGATCACGCCCTGGGCCAAAGGCAGGCGCCAAACCGCTGCACCACCCAGGGATCCCCCTTTTTTTTTTTTTTAATTTATGATAGTAACAGAGAGAGAGAGAGAGGCAGAGACACAGGCAGAGGGAGAAGCATGATAGTTTTTTTAAGTAAGCTCTACACCCAATGTGGGGCTTGAACTCACAGCCCCAAGATCAAGAGTTGTATGCTCTATCAACTGAGCCAGTCAGGTACCCCAAAGCTAATAATTTTTTAAAATGGCTTATTAGAATGCTTCCCCTAAGAGATGATGCTATTGGCTCATGAGAAAAATACAAATAAATTTCTCTTTAAGTATGTGCCTGAAAACATTATCTTCAGAGCCTTACTTGATGTCTGATTGGAAGAGCAACATCTTATCCAGGCAAAGGTAATACATAGTTGCAGAATTTCATTTGACAGTCTCACCTTGTTTTTTTTTTTTTTATGATATGTTAAACTGTAGTGCACAAAACAGAAACAGTAAGTATCAATATCCTTTAATTACTATCCTTTCATGGATAACTCCTGGTTTTAGGCATGTAGAAAACCATCTCTCTACAAATCTTTACTAATGTCCCTGAAGTCTTGACAAGGCTCCTTGTCCCCCTGTGAAAGAGAGATCCAGGAGATGGTCTGCTATACTGAATACCTCAGAATCTACACATTAGATTTCTACACATTATTTATTTAGATAATCTACACATTATTTATCTGTCAAATAAAACGTTTTCATTAACAAACTTTGTGGAACTAGAATTTCAAATCTGTAAATCCTGGAAAGGAAGGGAGAACAAGAGGTGGGTTGGCGAATGGGGGGAGGGGGGCAGGTGTACCTGTTCCTTAATGTTATCTTATAGCACCTCCTGGTGTTTGGACACTGAAGGTTTAAATCTTGGATGGCCAAATCTTCATTTTTCTCTAAAACCAGAGAAACTCAGATGATTCTTTATTTAAAAGTAAAAATATACAATAAATGAATTCATAAATGAATTATAAATGAATTTATAAACTTACAAACTATTTACAGTGAAGTAAACTGAGAGATTCTTGGTTTGCATCTGCCACTTGTTTTCCAAAAGAAATAAAAATAATGCCTAGAGGATAGTCCTAACTTTAAAAAAGAAAACATAGCAGGAGGAACATAAAAAACACCTGAGGGGATGCCTGGGTGCTCAGTAGTTGTGTGTCTGCCTTCAGCTCAGGGCATGATCCCGGGGTCCTGGGATGGAGCCTGCTTCTCCCTCTGCCTATATGTCTCTCTGCCTCTCCCTGTGTGTCATTCATGGATAAATAAGTAGAACGTTAAAAAAAATTAGCAGAGTTTTTTAGCCATCCAGCTACCCTTAACCCCACATAGAGCACTTTACACTAAAAGAACTGAGCATTATATAGAAACACAAATGTGGCCTTGCCAACTTATAGCCCCCAAAGAGAGATGTGAGGGCATGTCTTACTTAAGTCGCTGTGTGGCTAGGTGCCAAATCTTCAGGTGTTTTGTCATGTTTTTATTCTTTGAAATTGATATGATGAGCCACCAAAACACAGTCTTCTTATAGCCACAGCTCCACAACAGAGTGGGGTAAAAATAACCCTTGAGTCTAAAAGAGTTCATGATGATGGATGGGACAGCTGTTCCCATGCGTAGGTAATCAACCACTGACAACAGATGCTAACCCTGCTTGTGCCACACAAGCCAGCTTCTACAGCGATCGGACCCTCTATCTCAGTCAGGTTCTGAGCACTCATTAGGCATGGAGAAGAGTCAGGACCAGTTTTACCAGTAGGAAGTTCATCATTTGCCAGGGCTAACAAAAATGGTTTGCAAGGAAAAGAGCATGGAAATTCAGGCATGCTTACTTAATAAGAATGAGCTAAATTCGATGCCTCTTTCCTCGTGCCTATACCCCGAGCATTCCATTTTCACTAGACTTCTGTTAAGGTAATCAACCAAAGTAGGAAATGGAAAAAAACACACAGCGCATTTGTTGCATCTCAGTGACTCTGAAATAATTTGAAGGTAAGGGAGGCTGGAGGGATGAAAGCTAAAATGTCCTGAGATTATCTGCGGATATCATTTATCCATGCTGGATGCTACCCCAAGTCCATAGGTAATCCAAGGAGTCAACTGGAGTTCATGTCTCCCAATATGGATGTTGAACAGACAGATCAAGGTGGGGGGAGGGGACAGCATTTATCACTAAGTTACATAAAAAATGATATAGCTAATCTATTGCTAATATCATTGCAGCCATTAGATAGCATGTCTTGGTATAAACGCAGTGATAAGCTTGAAATTTGAAAAATTAATAAGTCGGTTAGTTAATATGATCCTTTCACTCCAATTTTTTCAGTTTCTGCTGTTTGTGTATTATTAAAATACTTTTTTACTCTACTGGAGGAAATCAGCAGGTGCTTTTCAATTATTTAAACTCATCTGGAAACCAAATTACTTAATGTAATTATATCTAGAATAAAAAAATAGTAATAAAAGCCACTTACAGTTCTGAGGGAATCTGACATATATATTCACCATTTTGTAAAGAAACAATTGATTTTTCTTTTTGATTTATTTTGATTTTGTTTTCCCTAAGAATTGCAAGGGAACAATCAAAAAAAGATGGTAATATTTATCTCAGAGATAAAATGTGCTGTTTTCCAATATGCAGATATTATCCATGAAAAATCCTTTTTTTTTTTTTTTTTTTTTTTTTTTGCTGTTGTTTCACCCAGTTGCATAGATAATGAGGATTCCCATGTCACCTCTGGTATAATTAATAAGGGAAGATTTCATTCTTACTGGAGCAAAGGAATATCTTAGAACTGAAACAAAACAGACAGAGAAACCAAACAAACAGCCAAGCAGGGCACAAAAGAATGTGTAACTACTACTATGAAAGAGAGAAAAGCCACAATAAACAATATAATTTGCATGTTTTAAACAACTTCATTTCCTTTTTAAAAGGCCAGAGTCTTATGAAGCTGCTTTTCCAATTATCCTGATTTTGAATCAATGGGTAGGTGTTTGGGACAGAAAATTTAAACGCAGCTGTTTGGATATGAAAACCTCCATAATTTAGACTTGAGCCAACCAATAAAGTACCCGTCAACCTTTTACAACTTCAGAAAAAGCCTCAAGCTAGCATTTATGCCCGCCTCGATATGTAAAGGCTGTACTTGGCTAGGATTTGACTCTGGGGAAATTATTCTGAAAGGAGCAAGTTAGAAAGGTATAAGCACATAGACTTGTAACACAGCAAAAACATTTGCTTTACTGGTGCAATGAAAGAGCAGCTGCACATTTCTCACAGCCCTCAATTATGATCTATGCGTACCAACACAGCACACAAATTCTGCTTTTTATATTAGTGTTCCTACAACTGACAACAAAATCTTGTTTCAAGCAACTAAAACAAGGCAGAAAGGAGAGCTCTCGTGATCCAAACAGCTAACACAGAGGTGACCATAAAGATAAACTATTCTTTCAAACATGTGCCTTTTTGAACATAATTCATTTTTAGTATGAACCTTGTAGGGCTTATCATAAATTGAACCATTTATTCTTAGAATTTAATGCCTATTCCTCTCACTGAGAAATGTTATTTTTAATTAAACAATTAAACTAAATTTGCCATCCTTGTGTGTTTTATTTAAGACTGAAAGCGCTGCTTTCACAAAGCATTGGTATTTTATTTTTCAGTCAGTAACTCCTCATAAATATATATATTTCGCCAACTGTTCTGATAGTGGCCAATTAGAGAAGTTCTTTTGGCTCCCTCTAGCTTATCTTTAAGGAATGAAATACATGACTCTCATCACACTTCTCTGAACCTATATGAGAATGTTTGGGTCACAGTGTTTTAGTCTCAGTCACAGATGTTAGACCCAGACTCTGACTCTCAAGCCAACGCCAGCTCATGACAAAACTGACACTGCCCTTTTGCAAGATGAAAAAACAAGCAAACAAACAAAAACCAAGGGGAGAAAGCAGTTTTCATAATACTGAATTTATTCCATTGGGAAAACTGCCCTTGATTCTGTGAGCATGTCTTTCAAATGCTTGATGGTTAAAATTCTGTTTTGAAATAAACATCATTGTAAATGGTAATATTTTTAGGGCCTCTACCTGGCACAATCAAAATACTACTTAAATTTCCAGATTCTGTGAACTTCTGGTTATTTACAAATCTGAGCTAATCTAAAGGAAACAGTCAACAAAACTAAATGACAACCTACAGAATGGGAGAAGATATTCACAAATGACATATCAGATAAACGGCTAGTATCCAAGATCTATAAAGAACTTTTCAAACTCAGTACCCAAGAAACAATCCAGTCATGAAATGGGCAGAAGACATGAACAGACATTTCTCCAAAGAAGAACTACACATGGCCAACAAGCACATGAAAAAAATGTTCTACATCACTTGCCATCAGGGAAATACAAATAGAAATCATAATGAGATGCCACTTTACACCAGTGAGAATGGCTAAAATTAACAAGATAGGAAAGAACAAATGTTGGCAAGGATGTGGGGAAAGGGGAACCTCTTACACCGTTGGTGGGAATGCAAGCTGGTGCAGCCACTCTGGAAAACAGCATGAAGGTTTCTCAAGAAGTTAAAAATAGAGCTACCCTATGACCCAGCAATTGCACTACTCGTATTTACCCCAAAGACAGAGATGTAGCAAAATGAGAGGATACCTGCACCCCAATGTTTATAGCAGCAATGTCCACAATAGCCAAACTGTGGAAGGAGCCATGATGTGCTTCCACATATGAATGGATACAGAAGATGCAGTATATATATACAATGGAATATTACTCAGCCATCAGAAATGCTGAATACCTACCATTACATGGAACTGGAGGGTATTGTGCTGAGTGAAATAAGTCAATTGGAGAAAGACAATTATAATAGGGTTTCACTCATTGTGGAATATAAGAAATAGTGAAAGGGACCATAAGGGAAAGGAGGGAAACTGAGTAGGGAAAAAATTAGAGAGGAAGACAAACTATGAGAGACTCCTAACTCTAGGAAAAACAAAAGGGTTGCAGAAGGGGAAGTGGGTGGGGTGATTGGGGTAACTGGGTAATGGGCATTAAGGAAGGCACATGATGAGATGAGCACTGGGTATTGTATACTATATGCTGGCAAATTGAATTTAAATAAAATATTTAAAAATCTGAGCTAATCTAAACTAAGCAGACCCTTGACTCTCTGTGATGTCAGTAACAACTGATTGGCCAAGCAGAGATGCTTCCACATTAGCCTAGATAGGAATTGCTTGAATTGACAACACCCAATTCAACATTATGTACTAATTACTTTTCTGATCTTAAAACTGTTCAAGTAGCTCAAAATAATCACCTACTCTTTCTGTCTCCAAAATCTTGTGTATACTATTAGTTTGGTCATCAAACTTTTATCATAAATAGCAGGTATTGCAAAGATAAATTTTATCTCAGGTATTCCCAAACCACTATCTATCAGTGGGGTTATAAGAAATGAGTTCAGTTGGGCTGGCCAAGCTTGGTTTTAGGGGAAGAGGCCTCAAGTTCCTCAGAGAATCACTGGTCCCCCCTGCAAACCTTCCATTTATCACTGGGTGACATTGAGGATCTCATCACTTGCCTATTCCTTAGATTCCTCCTCCTTTAAGTGCAGGCTACACAAATAATCCTGACCTCTTAAGAGAATGCAAGTGGAGTTTAGCTTACAAAATTGCAGGGATGGTTTTGATAGTATCTTAATTCTAAGTTTTAAGCCAATATGTGCAATTCAAATGGTGGAAAGGAAAATAAGTCCATTCAGGATGACTTTCCACAGGTGGAAGCCAGCTTAGCACTTTGATGATTATAGGTAGCAGAATCATATGGGAATTTGGAAACTACTGAATCGTGACAATGAACATGGGTTTCTCCATAATCTATACTTTAAGGTGATATAATTGATGTACTTCTATATAAACCCACATTGTATCTGCAAAGCCAAAAACACAACAGGAAAAACTTACATCATCCATATTTTATTACATCTGTGGATATTTCTGTTTTCTTTTGCCTCCTGAGATAGATCTTAGCTTTTGGTTCCAAGTGTTACACATTCACTAGCAGGATTTCCTATGTTGTGCAACTCTCTGAGTAACATCCATTAATCTAGATTTCTCAAGAGGTTCTAAGGCCATTAGATCCTTTAAATTGGAGAGTTGTTCTTTTATGAGCTTCATGGAGAATACACATTGAATTTCTATCCACAGATTGAAGAAAAATGTTTATTTAAAACAGGTGTATTTTTAGGTTGTTTGGGTTTCCTTAATATTTTGGAGTGTTTATCAGTTCACCTATAAAAAGCAGCATCTAGATGCTGCTTTGCTCTTTCTCAAAACTGCCTATTTAAGGGCTATAGCCTCATTCTGTATTACTAGGAAAGAGTAGGTAACACGGTGTTAGGAAACATACAGCCATAAATACAGTAATGCAAATAAACCTAACATTATCTCAGATGGACTGTCCAATTTTAAATTACTTGAATGCAAACTGGATAAAAATAGGATTAAAAATTTTTTGATTCTTTACTTGTATTCTATACAATAATTCTAAATATTAAACAAAAATTCCAAAATATTCCTAAACAAGTTGCAAAAATACCTAAAATCTTAGTGTGAGGCCAAGAGCATTTTGCAGAGGCTTTTTTTTTTTTTAGGATTTTATTTCTTTACTTGACAGAGAGAAAGAGAACAAGCAGGGAGAGCAGCAGAAGGAGAGGGAGAAGCAGGCTCTCTGCTAACCAGGGAGCCCAATGCGGGGCTTGATCCCAGGACTCCTCGATCATGACCTGAGCCCAAGGCAGACACTCAACAGACTGAACAACCCAGGTGCCCCTTGCAGAGGTTTTTGATACTCTCCCACTCCCCTCTCCAAATCTAAGTAGAATCACACATTGCCATACAAATGCAACTTCAAAACAAACACCTAAGCCACCTCCCTGCCATAGTCTTCAGCCAGATTGTCTCTCCTAAGCCTCCCCTAAGAGAAACAGCCCTGTTCTTAGTAGGACCCCCATTTAATTGAAAATATAAAACTAACTCATCTTCTCTCTCCAAGTAAATGAGAGCCAGCCTAATAAACTGCCAAGAGGACTAGCCTACAGTAAGGAAGTTTCCTTCCAGGTCTGGCTGGGCCCCTAAAAAGCTTGGGGAAGTCCTTCCACCACTTTGGGTACCCTCCCTCCAACAAAAGGCATTTAAAATGGATAGAAAAACTCTGTCTTAGTTGGTGCCCATCTCTGTTTCAACTCAGTCAATGGCAAACCATGAGGACACTAGCTGAACTTTATGAATTAGTAAATGAATTAACACCCAGGAAGACTAATAATTCCATTGAATACTATTTACTGATTGGTACCATTGAATGATGTCAGAGTATGTTAGCACCTTTACACTGAAATTCTCCATAACTCACTATTTCTGTGTTATTCAATAATACCATTTTTCTCTTCTGATATTCCTTTTTTCTCATTTATTAGGATAATAATTTGTTTGGCTGCTATTCCTGGTTCTGTTGCTAAATAGCTATATGTTCCTCACACAGCTTCTCATTTAGTTTCTCAAAACTATATGTTTCTCTCACTACAAACATAGGGTTTAGGATTCTATAATTTTAAAATATTTTTAACCTTTTTTATTGTAAAATAAAGTGAATGGAGAAACTCCACATTAAAAAAATGTGTATCTTAGTGAACTACTTACTATAAGATTATCACCCTTAAAAACCACCATCTAGGTCAAGAACTTGAACTGTTCCAGCTACTCCTCCTGTTGCAGGAACATGGAACATATAAAAAGCAGAATGTGTGTGTGTGTGTGTGTGTGTGTGTGTTTATATATAATGAATATAACTTGATGAGTTTGCACCCATAAACAATCACCACAATCAAAACCTATTATTTACAAAAGTTTTCTTCTACACTATTTATTTACTTATTTACTTGCTTATTTTATGATTAAAAACATTTAACATAAGATCTACCCTCTTAGCAAAATTTTAGAATACAATATTGGTAACTATAGGAACTATGCTATACAGTAGATCCCAAGGATAGATTCATCATGCGTAACAGAACCTCATGTCTTTTTGACCAATATCTTCTAACTTCCATTCTCCTGCAGCCTCTAGTAAACACCATTCTGCTTTCTGCTTCTATGAGTTTAATTTAGACTTCTCAGATAAGTGCGGATCATGTAGTATTTTCTCTGTGTCTGGCTTATTTCTTAGCACAATGTTATCTAGGTTCATCCATGTTGTTGCAAATGGCAAGATTTCCTTCTTTTTTAAGGCTAAATAATATTCCACTGTACACAAATACCACATTCTATCCAGTTATCTATTGGTAGACATTTAGATTGTTTCCATGTACTTGCCTGTTGTGAATACTGCTACCACGAGGATGTAGAGAAGAGGGATCCTTCTTGTGGACTGTTGATGGCAATGTAAATTGTTGCAGCCATTGTGGAAAACAGTATGGAGGCTTCTCAAAAAATTAAAATAGAAGTATCATGTTATCCAGCAATCCTACTCCTCGGTATATATCTAAAGGAATTGAAGTCAATATCTTGAAAAGGTATCTAAATGGCCATGATGATGGCAATTCTCAATGAAAGGGGAAAAAAATGAAATGACAGAATTTCTAAATAATAATGATAAAACAGAGATATATAGAAATTAATCTTTAGAAGACATTTCATAGACTAATCATTTTTGTGAGTCAGAAAAATGAAAGACTAAATAAACTGAACACCAGCTCAAAAATCCATAAAATGAAAAAGTAAAAAGAAAGCACAAGGAAAAAATTAAAGGTGGAAATTAATGAGGCAGAGAATAGAAAAATAGTAGTCAACAAATAAAATTCCTGTAGGTTATTTTAAAGAAATTAATAAAATAAGGGATATGTCATAAGTATGAAAAATAAGAAATGAAGACAAATAACCACTCAAACAGAAAAATTAAAAACATCTTAAGAGATTACATTGCAGACTTCTATTCAAATAACTTTGAACACCTACATGAAATGGATAATTTCCTAAGGTAATACAGACTAATGATATTTGACTCTATTATAAATAGATAACATTTTCCACAGAAGATAAAAATAAAGCTATTAAGAAACTACACCATTTTAAAATCACTTTGCACTAAATTTAGAAGAAAAATCTATCAAACTTTTAAAGAGTCAGAATTTCCAATGATTTATAAATTGTTCTAGAACACTGAAGATGAAGGGACATTCCTAGTTTTTAAAGAAGTATTACACTGACACCTAAATCTGAATTTTTTAAGCAAAAAAATAAAAAAATAAAAATAACCCTAAAGAGTTATACACTTATAGATATCAATGTAAAAATACTAAAAACATTAGCAAATCAGAATTCTACACATTAAGAAATAAATAGAAGACAACAAAAATATGAGAGAAAACATGAGTTTGGTGAAGTTCAAGTGACTTTTCAATATCTTTACTAATTGTTTCTCCTTTCTCTAAAATGTAAGTATTAACTCTAAAAATATTTTTCAGATCTACTTCAAATTAATCTTTATTTTCTTTTTAAATTTAAAGAATGTTATCATGTAACTTGTTACTTGCAAAAGAAAATGACTTCAAAATTAATGCCAATGTTGTTTTGTAAAATGATTTAAAAAGTAACGAAGGCATATTTCAAATAACTATTGGCATGAGATCATTATATTTTGTTATCTTTAATGATATAAAATTCATAGAATAGTTTCTCCTTGTTTTATGTTTTTTAAAATCAAACTTCTGTTAGTTTTACCATTTCACTAGAATCATGTTCTAACTCCATTAAATTAAATTCCATGAGGGCAGCCCAGGTGGCTAGTGGTTTAGCGCTGCCTTCAGCCCAGGGCGTGATCCTGGGGACCTGGTATTGAGTCCCGCGTGGGGCTCCCTGCACTGAGCCTGCTTCTCCCTCTACCTGTGTCTCTGCCTCTCTCACTCTGTCTCTCTGTCTCTCATGAATAAATAAATAAAATCTTTAAAAAGAATTCCATGAGCTACTCCTTGCTTTTATTACTCTAACTTCAAGGCTCTATTCTAAAAAATCAATAGGCAATGTAACTCTTTTGAAAAAAAGAAATATCTCGATCTAGATTTAAAAAGACCTCTTTTGAAGCTAGAAAAAATCTACAGTTGCATATCAAATTCATTAATAGGACTATCTTTTAGACAACGTATATAGTAATCTACTTAATCAAATAAAAATTTTTATGTATTCCCTGTATAAATGTAACCATTGTGAGTTTCAAAAACTCTCAAACAAAAAGTGTTTCAAGATTTTTGTTCTTGCTTCTTTTGGACACCTTGAAAATCTTATTAACAACTGTGAATATGAAAAATACAATCAAAAACAATAATAAGGATATTTAACATAAGTATCCAGCCTAGTTCATTGCTAATAGACAAACAGCTAAACCTCAAACTACTGTATTTCAGTTACTGTACTGAAAGCCTGTGCATTGTGATTATTAAACATCACACATCATCCATCCATTCACTGTAATCACTGATTAAAGGGTTTTGTCTATATTTTCTTCTCATGGTTGTATAGATTAGATGAATTTTTTGAAAAGAGACATGTGTCAGATCACACTGAATTACTTTGATATTGATATTAATTTGTGCCCTTGTTACTATTTATTAGTAATAACATAATACTACAGTAAGATCGCTCTAATTTCTCAACAAGATTGTTACATCCCTTTTTACGGAATGTTTATATTTCCATAAAGATTAAATATTCAGTCTCCCTTCCCATACTCTATAATGAAGAAATGTCTTGTGCTTTTTCCATATCATTAGCCCTTCATTCATTCCAAGCACTTTATGTTGTCTCTAATGGTATCTATTTTTGCACTGCAATATCGGAGAATTGCAAAACTGGACAAAAGTTTCACAATAGATTTGTAAATTAAATCATTTTCATTAAAAGGAAAATATTTGTATTGTCAATAACTTTATGTGAAGTACTTTAAAAAGGCATATTTCCATATTATAATATGTCATGAAATAAAGCTATGACAGTTCAAAAAAAAAGAAAAAATAAATAAATACATGACCAAATAGAATTTATTCTTGGAGTGCAAGGTTGATTCAAAATAAAGTAATACATTAATATCATCCTCAATATTACTAAATCTAAGGAAAATTTCATATGAGTATCTCCATATATTACTAAAAATTCTTTTGACAAAAATTCAACATCCATTCCTGATGAAGACCCTGAAGAAAATAGAAACTGAGATTTGCTTTCTTAGCATAATTTTTAAAAATATATAATATATAAAATAACTATAGTATGATTTTATAATAATAATATAATAACATAATATCTATGATACTATTATGATAGTATTACCTCAGAGAATCAATGATAAAAGAAACTTAACCAAAAAAAGAATTTAATAACGCAGCAAGATATAAAAATAACATGAAGAAATCAATGGCCTTCATAAAAACAAGCAAACCAGTTAAAGGTTGTGATGATAGAGAAAAACCATATTTGCAACAGCAACAAAGAAGAATCAATATGTAGGAGTAAGTACACTTAATGAGTCTATGTGCAAAACTTATATGAAAAAACCTTAAAATATAAAAATGTCCTGGTTCAGCACTGACATGTAGAGCTTAGAATGCGTCACTCCTATCTGTACAATAAGGAAAAGCTGGACAATCTGAAAATCAATTACTTTTCTTGGTCCCATAAGAGAACTGAGGTTGCAAAGTAAATCAATACTCCCAAATCTTGAGAGGCAGGCATGTACAGAGAGTCACAGCTAAGAACAGACTACTTGTAATTTAAGCATCTAGAGTGATAAATTAGGAACACTTAAATGGTAAGTTTTAATTGTTGGAAACTGGGTGTGTGAGAATGAGAAATTCGTTGGGGGCCAAAGTCTTGAGAGAAAAGGCTTTACCTTCAGGAACCCCACCAGGTTCTCCTAAGGAGAATTAGAGGAAGATTTCCTCCCAGCTTTGTCAGGGAGAGGGGTCAAGAGTAATCACTGTGAAATAATCCCAAAGCCTTCTCCACAACAAAGGTCTACTATCACAAAATGCATGTTTGAGTCTTATCTCAGATGAGGGAAGGTCATTCCTCATACTCTAGACCCCTTTGGCCTTCCTGTCTCACTTTAGAAGGGAAAAAAAAAATGTTAACAGGGGTCAGGGCTTCTGGAAATCAATTGAGAACACTGTAACCAAGGAAGGAAGCATGGGGCGGGGGGGGGGGGGGGAGGGAGAAAAAAACCAACTGTGCCACTGGACAAACAAACTGTAAAGGTTATAGCCAAATACACAGTCTTACTACAAGACTGAGATTTAATTTTAAGATTATAGGGGATCCCTGGGTGGCGCAGCGGTTTGGTGCCTGCCTTCGGCCCAGGGTGTGATCCTGAAGTCCTGGGATTGAGTTCCATGTCAGGCTCCTTGCATGGAGCCTGCTTCTCCCTCTGCCCGTGTCCCTGCCTCTCTCTATCTCTCTGTGTCTCTCATGAATAAATGAATAAAGTCTTTAAAAAATAATAATAATTTTAAGATTATAAACTGCTCTCCCTCCTTGCCTTTTACCATCACACCAACAGAAGTCTAGTATTATAACAACAGACTTGTTGGAAAGAGCTTCAAGCCACAGACTTTCTCTGAGGAATACATAAAAGCCCAAAGTCAAAAGGGGAAACCAAAATAAGAACACTGGAGGTATCTGAAGTTTCTGGCACCATAGCTATGACAAACATTAAGCCCACAATCACATAAATTTTCTTACTGAAAGTCCATTTATCAACCTCTGGTACTTAATACAAGTTCAGTTTTCCACAAAATATTAGGAGATACACCAAAGTCAAGAAAAACAAAAATTTAAAGAGACAAACCAATCATCAGAATCACACCCAGATGTGACAAAGATATTAGAATTATCAGGCAAGAAACTTAAAATAGCTATGGTTAATATGTTAAGAGCTCTAATGGAAAAAATAGACAATATACAAGAGCAAATATACAATATAAGGAGGCAGATGGGAACTTTAAGAAAGACTTAAAAGGAGATGCTAGAAATCACAAACATAGTTACAGAGGTAATGCCTCTGATGAGGTCATCAGTAAACTTGACACAGCCAAGGAAAGAATCAGCAAGCTTGATAAAACAATAGAAACTTCCCAAACTGGGATGCCTAGATGGCTCAGTGGTTGAGCATCTGCCTTTGGCTCGGGGTGTGATCCTGGAGTCCTGGGATTGAGTCCCACATCGTGCTCCTGCATGGAGCCTGCTTCTCCTCTGCCTGTGTCTCTGCCTCTCGGTGTCTCTCATGAATAAATAAATAAAATCTTAAACAAAAAAAAAAAAAGAAAGAAGAAAGAAAGAAAGAAACTTTCCAAACTGAATTGCAAAGAGTAAAAAGCAAATATAAAAAAACAAACAGAATATCCAAGAACTGTGGGACATGGTATAACATATGCATAAATGGAATACCAGTAGAAGAAAGAGAACGGAACAGAAAAAATTTTTGATGTAATAATGGTTGAGAATTTGACAAATTTAATCACACGAAGCAAAGCACAGATCTAGGAAAACCGAGATCACCAACCAGGATAAATATCTCAACAAAATCTGAAAAACTCCCACACCTGAGTCTATCATATTCAAACTAAAAACCAAAGACAAACAGAAACCTTGAAGATATGAAGAAACCAGAAAAGGAAAAAAAAAAAAAAAACCCACCTTGCCTATAGAGGAACAAAAGTAAGAATTATGGGGGACTTCTAATCAGAAACCTTGCAAGCAAAAAAAAGAGTGGAATGAAATATTTAAAGTGTTGAAAGGGGGGAAAAATCTATCAATGTAGAATTCTATATCCAGAAAAAGTATACTTTATTTTTTTTTAATTTTTTTATTTATTTATGATAGTCACAGAGAGAGAAAGAGAGAGAGGCAGAGACACAGGCAGAGGGAGAAGCAGGCTCCATGCACCGGAAGCCCGATGTGGGATTCGATCCCGGGTCTCCAGGATCGCGCCCTGGGCCAAAGGCAGGCGCCAAACCGCTGCGCCACCCAGGGATCCCGAAAAAGTATACTTTAAAATTGTAAGAGAAATAAGGATTCTATCAGATAAATAAAAACCGAGGTAATTCATCACCAGCAGACCTAACTTCTAAGAAATTTTAAGAGAAGTTTTTTTAGGCAGAAGGGAAATATTTTTTAAATATTTTATTTATTTATTCATTAGCAACAGAGAGAGAGAGAGGCAGAGACAGAGGCAGAGGGAGAGCAGGCTCCACACAGGGAGCCCAATGTGGGACTCGATCCTGGGTCTCCAGGATCAGGCCCCAGGCTGAAGGCGGTGCTAAACCACTGAGCCACCTGGGCTGCCCTGAAGGGAAATTATATAGAACAGAAACCTAGGTTTTCAAAAAAATGGGGGGGGGTGGGTTGGGAGTGGAGAGTGTGCCAAAAAAGAAATAAATGAAGGCAAAATTAAGATATTTTCTTGTTCTTATTCTTAGTTAACTAAAACATTACTGTTTAAATTAATAAGTAATAATGCATTGGGTAATTATAACATGTGGATAAGTGAAATGAATGACAACAGTGTTGCAAGGGACAGAAAAGAAAAATGGAGAAAGTACTCTGTTATATAACAACTGTGCTACATGTGAAGTGGCATAACATTAGGTGAAGGTGGACTTAGTTTAGTTAAAAATGAACATTTTAAACTCTAGAGCAACCACTAAAAAATTTTTTTTAAGAAGTATAACTGATACACTAAAAGAAGATATAAAATGGAATCACACAAATGCTCAATTAAAAACAGAAAAGGTTGAGGCACTTGGGTGGCTCAGTCAACCGTTGAGCTTCTGGCTCTTGATTTTGGCTCAGGTCATGAACTGAGGGTTGTGAGACTGAGCCCCACACTGAGCTCCCGGCTCAGTGCAGAGTCTGCTTGAGATTCTCCCCCTTTCCTCCTCCTCCAACTTGCTCATACTTTCTCCCTCTTTCTCTCTAAAATCAACAAACAGATCTTTAAAAAAAAAGAGAGAGAGAGAGAGAGAGAGAAGGCATAAAAAGAGAAAAGAAACAAAGAATATATTCAACAAACAAAACCATTACAAATATGGAAGCATTAATGTAATTATATCAGTAATCAATTAAAACATAAATTGTCAAAATACACCATTAAAAGACATATTGGCAGAGTGGATAAATATCAAGATATAATCATATACTGCCTTCAATAAAGTTACTTTAAGTATAAATATTCAGATAGGTTAAAAGTAAAGGGATGGAGAGAGATACCATACTCACATCTATCAGTGGAAAACTGGAGTAGCCATATTAATGTCAGGCAATGCAAACTTCCAAATAAGGAAAATAATAAAATATTTAGAAAAGAGCAATGCATAATTATAAAGGAGTCAATTCCCCAAGAAGATATGACAACTTTGAATGTGTGGTGTGCACCTAATATCAGAGTATCAAAATATATGAGTGACAAAACTGATAGAACTGAAGGAATAAAAAGACAAACTTTAATATGTATAGACTTCAATACCCCTCTCATGTAATTGGGAGACCAAGCACACAGAAAATTAGTGAGAATATAGATGACCTGAATTATCAATCATTACCAATTGACTGGATCTAACTCACACTTATAAAATATTCCACCAAACACAATAGAACACATATTCTTCTAAGACTTGGAACATTCACCAATAAAGACCACATTGTAGCCATGAAATTATGCATTAAAAATGTAAAAGACGGAAATGACACAAAGAATTTTCTAGACCATAATGGGATTAAGTTTAAAAAATCAGTTAATAGAAATATAGCTAGAAACCCCCAGATATTGGAATTTAAACAAAACACTTTTGAATAACCCACAAGTCATAGATGATATCTCAAATTTAAACACATTTTGAAATAAATGAGAATATAACTTATCACAATTTGTGGACTGTAGTGAAAGCAGTACTTAGATGGAAACTTTAGCATTAAATACATACATTAGAAAGCAGGAAAGATCAAAAATCAATAACCAAAAGCTAGATTTTTGAACTTTGAAAATATCAATAAAGTAGGTAAATATCCAGGAAACCAAGAAAAGAAAACATTACCAATATAAAAATTAAATTATCATTATCAAAAACAAAATATTATCAGATATGTCATGGACATTAAGAGATAATAAAGAATACTAAAGAGAAGTAGATACCCATAAATTGGATAACTTAGATGAAATGGGTCAATTCCTAAAAATATACAAACTACCAAAATTCAAGCAGAAATAGGTCATCTAAATAGCTCTGTTATCTATTAAAGAAATTGAATCAGTAAAAAATAATCTTCCAAAAAAGAAAGAAGAAGTCAGGGACATGGATTCACTGGTGAATTCTACCATAGTTAAAGAAGAAATAATCCCAATTCTCCACAATTTTTTCCAGAAAACAGAAGTAGAGGGAAAAGTTCTTAACACATTCTATGAGGCTGACATTGTCCTGCTAATTCCAAAACCAGACAAAGACATTACAAGAATGGAAATATCTCCCATTAATATTGACCCAAAAATGTTCAACAAAATATTAGCAAATCAAATCCAACAATGTATAAAAAATAATTATACACCACAATCAAGTGGGGTTTATTCAAGATATGCATGACCGGGGATCCCTGGGTGGCGCAGCGGTTTGGCGCCTGCCTTTGGCCCAGGGCGCAATCCTGGAGTCCCGGGATCGAATCCCACATCAGGCTCCCTGTGCATGGAGCCTGCTTCTCCCTCTGCCTGTGTCTCTGCCTCTCTCTCTCTCTCTCTCTCTCTCTGTGACTATCATAAATAAATTAAAAAAAAAAAAAGATATGCATGACCAATTTCAACATTTAAAAATCTATCATTGTCATCTACCTGTATCAGCATACTAGAGAAGCAAAATCACATGATCTTTTAAACTGAAGCAGAAAAAGCATCTAACAAAATCAAATGTCCATTCATGATAAAACTCTCAACAAACTAGTAATGGAAGGGAATGGCTTCATTATGGTAAAGAACATATACAAGGCCCTACATGTAACATTATACTTAATGATAATAGGCTGCATGCTTTCCTCCTGAGATTGTGAATAAGACAAGGTGTCCTCTCTCATCATTTCTATTCAACATCATACTTGGAAGTCCTAGCTAGTACAATAAGACAAGAGAAGGAAATAGATTGTATAGATTGAAAAGCAAAAAATAAAATGGACTTTATTCACAGATAATCTGATTATCTATGTAGAAAACTCCAACGAATCTATGAAAAAAAGCCATTATAACTATTAAGTAAATGTAGTAAGTTCCAGGACACAAGGTCAATATAAAATAGTAAGTTTCTTTTCTATATACCAATGAATAATTGGAATTTGAAATTTAAAAATACAATTTACCATAGTACAAAAGATAACAAAAATACTTAGATATAATATTTCAGCTTAGGTATAATATTTGTACAGGTGGAATATTTGTATACCTGTACAGGTGGAAAACTACAAAACACCAATGAAAGAGATTTTAAAAATCTAAATAAAGATATTTCATATTTGTGGATTAGAAGATTCAATATTATCAAGATGTCAATTTTCCCCAGTTTTATCTGTGAAGTCAATACAGTCCCAATCAAAATCCCAGGAACCTATATTACAGATATCAATAAATCAATTCTAAAGTTTTTATGAAAAGGCAAAAGGCCTAGAATGGCCAACACAATACTGAAAAAGAACAAAGTTGGAGATTCACACTACCCAGTTTTAAGACTTACTTTAGCTACAATAATCAAGACAGTACAATATTGGTGAGAGAATAAAGCCACATTAATGGGACAAAACAAACAGGTTAGAAAGAGAACCATACAAACATAGTTGCCTGATTTTTGTCAAAATCACAAAGATAATTCAATGGAGAAAGGAAAGTCTTTCCCAAAAAATGGTGCTGGAACAAAAAATGGGTATCATATGCAAAAAAAATCAACCTAGATACAGACCTTATATGTTTTTTAAAAAATAACTCAAAATTAAACATAGCCCTACAAGTAAAATGCAAAGTTATAAAACTACAAGAATATATTAGAAGAACATCTGTGTGGCCTTAGGTTTGATGATGACTTTTGATACAACACCAAAAGCATAATCCATGAAAGAAAAAGTCAATAGCCTTAATATATCAAAATGTAAAACTTCTACTCTATGAAATACACTAAGAAAATGAAAAGATAAGCCACAGATTGGGAGAAAATATACATATTTATTAAATAATTATGTCTAAAATATGTGAGAATACTTAAAACTTAAAAAAAGCCCTCACACATCTCAATTTTAAAATGGGGAAAAGATCTGAAATATACCTCACCAAAGAAGATACACAGATGGAAGATAAGCATATGAAAAGATATTCAATGTTATATGTCATCAAAGAAATGCATATTATAAATTTTGAATACTAACCCTTTATCGATATGTCATTTGCAAATATCTTCTCCCATTTTGTAGGTTGCCTTTTAGTTTTGTTGATTGTTTCCTTCACTGTGCAGAAGCTTTTTATCTTGATGAAGTCCCAATAGTTCATTTTTGCTAGAGTGTGTTATGCAAAGTGAAAGAAGTCAGTCAGAGAAAGACAAATACCATATGATTTCACTCATATGTGGAATTTAAGAAACAAAACAGATGAACATACGAGAAGGGGGGAAAAGAAAGGAAAGGAAACCATAAGAGACTCCTAACTCTAGAGAACAAACTGAGGGTTGATAGAGGGGAGGTAGGCAGGGGATGGGCTGAATGGGTGATAAATTAAGGAATGCACTTGTGATGAGCACTGGGTATTGAATATAAGTGAGGAATCATTAAATTCTACTCCTAAAACCAACATTACACTGTATGTTAACTAACTAGAATTTAAATAAACTTTGATGGAAAACAAGCACAACACAGAGGAGGGGCAAGACGGCGGAAGAGTAGGGTCCCCAAATCACCTGTCCCCACCAAATTACCTAGATAACCTTCAAATCATCCTGAAAATCTACGAATTCGGCCTGAGATTTAAAGAGAGAACAGCTGGAATGCTACAGTGAGAAGAGTTCGCGCTTCTATCAAGGTAGGAAGACGGGGAAAAAGAAATAAAGGAACAAAGGCCTCCAAGGGGGAGGAGCCCCGCGAGGAGCCGGGCTGAGGCCGGGGCGAGTGTCCCCAGGACAGGAGAGCCCCGTCCGGGAGAAGCAGGAGCTGCACCGACCTTCCCGGGCGGAAAGGGGCTCGCAGGGAGGTGGAGCAGGACCCAGGAGGGCTGGGGATGCCCTCGGGCTCCCTGGGACACTACAGACACCTGCGCCCCGGGACAGTGCGCCGAGCTCCCTAAGGGCTGCAGCGCGCACGGCGGGACCCGGAGCAGCTCGGGGGGCTCGGGCGGCGGCTCCGCGGAGGGGGCTGCGGGGCGGAGCAGCTCGGAGGGGCTCGGGTGGGAGCGCGAATCCAACAGCGCAGGCTCCAGAGCACTGGGCGCCGGGACACAACCCAGGATCCGGCCTCCCCCCGGACAGGCAGAGGCCGGGAGGGCCCAGGACAGCAAGGATGCTCCTGCCCCGAGCTGAGCAGATCAGCGGCCCCTGAATCCAGGGCTCCAGAGCTGCGGCAGCCACTGCGGTTGTTCCTCCTGGGGCCTCACGGGGTAAACAACCCCCACTGAGCCCTGCACCAGGCAGGGGCACAGCAGCTCCCCCAACTGCTAACACCTGAAAATCTGCACAACAGGCCCCTCCCCCAGAAGACCAGCTAGACTGACTGACAACTTCCAGGGGAAGCCAAGGGACTTAAAGTATACAGAATCAGAAGATACTCCCCCGGGTTTTTTTTTTTTTTTTTCTTTTTGATTTCTGATTACTTCCCCCACCCTTTTTTTTACCTTTCTTTCTTTTTATCTTTTTCTTCTCTTTTTTCCGTTTTTTCTTCCTTTTTTCTTTTTTCTTTCTCTCTTTTCTTTCCTTCTCTCTCTCTCTTTTTCTGCTTTTCCCAAAACAACTTGTTTTTGGCCACTCTGCACTGAGCAAAATGACTAGAAGGAAAACCTCACCTCAAAAGAAAGAATCAGAAATAGTCCTCTCTCCCACAGAGTTACAAAATCTGGATTACAATTCAGTGTCAGAAAGCCAATTCAGAAGCACTATCATACAGCTACTGGTGGCACTAGAAAAAAGCATAAAGAACTCAAGAGACTTCATGACTGCAGAATTTAGATCCAATCAGGCAGAAATTAAAAATTAATTGAATGAGATGCAATCCAAACTAGAAGTCCTAACAACGAGGGTTAAAGAGGTGGAGGAACGAGTGAGTGACATAGAAGACAAGTTGATGGCAAAGAGGGAAACTGAGGAAAAAAGAGACAAACAATTAAAAGACCATGAAGACAGATTAAGGGAAATAAACGACAGCCTGAGGAAGAAAAACCTACATTTAATTGGGGTTCCCGAGGGCGCCGAAAGGGACAGAGGGCCAGAATATGTATTTGAACAAATCCTAGCTGAAAACTTTCCTAATCTGGGAAGGGAAACAGGCATTCAGATCCAGGAAATAGAGAGATCCCCCCTAAAATCAATAAAAACCGTTCAACACCTCGACATTTAATAGTGAAGCTTGCAAATTCCAAATATAAAGAGAAGATCCTTAAAGCAGCAAGAGACAAGAAAACCCTGACTTTTATGGGGAGGAATATTAGGGTAACAGCAGACCTCTCCACAGAGACCTGGCAGGCCAGAAAGGGCTGGCAGGATATATTCAGGGTCCTAAATGAGAAGAACATGCAACCAAGAATACTTTATCCAGCAAGGCTCTCATTCAAAATGGAAGGAGAGATAAAGAGCTTCCAAGACAGGCAGCAACTGAAAGAATATGTGACCTCCAAACCAGCTCTGCAAGAAATTTTAAGGGGGCCTCTTAAAATTCCCCTTTAAGAAGAAGTTCAGTGGAACAATCCACAAAAACAAGGACTGAATAGATATCATGATGACACTAAACTCATATCTGTCAATAGTAACTCTGAACGTGAACGGGCTTAATGACCCCATCAAAAGGCGCAGGGTTACAGACTGGATAAAAAAGCAGGACCCATCTATTTGCTGTCTACAAGAGACTCATTTTAGACAGAAGGACACCTACAGCCTGAAAATAAAAGGTTGGAGAACCATTTACCATTCAAATGGTCCTCAAAAGAAAGCAGGGGTAGCCATCCTTATATCAGATAAACTAAAATTTACCCCGAAGACTGTAGTGAGAGATGAAGAGGGACACTATCTCATACTTAAAGGATCTATCCAACAAGAGGACTTAACAATCCTCAATATATATGCCCCGAATGTGGGAGCTGCCAAATATTTAAACCAATTAATAACCAAAGTGAAGAAATACTTAGATAATAATACACTTATACTTGGTGACTTCAATCTAGCTCTTTCTACCCTCGATAGGTCTTCTAAGCACAACATCTCCAAAGAAACGAGAGCTTTAAATGATACACTGGACCAGATGGATTTCACAGATATATACAGAACTTTACATCCAAACTCAACTGAATACACATTCTTCTCAAGTGCACATGGAACTTTCTCCAGAATAGACCACATACTGGGTCACAAATAGGGTCTGAACCGATACCAAAAGATTGGGATCGTCCCCTGCATATTCTCAGACCATAATGCCTTGAAATTAGAACTAAATCACAAAAAAAAAAAAAAAAAAAAAAAAGAACTAAATCACAACAAGAAGTTTGGAAGGACCTCAAACACATGGAGGTTAAGGACCATCCTGCTAAAAGATGAAAGGGTCAACCAGGAAATTAAGGAAGAATTAAAAAGATTCATGGAAACTAATGAGAATGAAGATACAACCGTTCAAAATCTGTGGGATGCAGCAAAAGCAGTCCTAAGGGGGAAATACATCACAATACAAGCATCCATTCAAAAACTGGAAAGAACTCAAATACAAAAGCTAACCTTACACATAAAGGAGCTAGAGAAAAAACAGCAGATGGACCCTACGCCCAGCAGAAGAAGAGAGTTAATTAAAATTTGAGCAGAACTCAACAAAATCGAGACCAGAAGAACTGTGGAACAGATCAACAGAACCAGGAGTTGGTTCTTTGAAAGAATTAATAAGATAGATAAACCATTAGCCAACCTTACTAAAAAGAAGAGAGAGAAGACTCAAATTAATAAACTCATGAATGAGAAAGGAGAGATCACTACCAACACCAAGGAAATACAAACGATTTTAAAAACATATTATGAACAGCTATACGCCAATAAATTAGGCAATCTAGAAGAAATGGACGCACTCCTGGAAAGCCACAAACTACCAAAACTGGAACAGGAAGAAATAGAAAACCTGAACAGGCCAATAACCAGGGAGGAAATTGAAGCAGTCATCAAAAACCTCCCAAGACACAAGAGTCCAGGGCCAGATGGCTTCCCAGGGGAATTTTATCAAACGTTTAAAGAAGAAACCATACCTATTCTCCTAAAGCTGTTTGGAAAGATAGAAAGAGATGGAGTACTTCCAAATTCGTTCTATGAGGCCAGCATCACCTTAATTCCAAAACCAGACAAAGACCCCACCAAAAAGGAGAATTACAGACCAATATCCCTGATGAACATGGATGCAAAAATTCTCAACAAGATACTAGCCAATAGGATCCAACAGCACATTAAGAAAATTATTCACCATGACCAAGTAGGATTTATCCCCGGGACGCAAGGCTGGTTCAACACTCGTAAAACAATAAATGTGATTCATCATATCAGCAAGAGAAAAACCAAGAACCATATGATCCTCTCATTAGATGCAGAGAAAGCATTTGACAAAATACAGCATCCATTCCTGATCAAAACTCTTCAGAGTGTAGGGATAGAGGGAACTTTCCTCGACATCTTAAAAGCCAACTACGAAAAGCCCACAGCAAATATCACTCTCAATGGGGAAGCACTGGGAGCCTTTCCCCTAAGATCAGGAACAAGACAGGGATGTCCACTCTCACCACTGCTATTCAACATAGTATTGGAAGTCCTAGCCTCAGCAATCAGACAACAAAAAGACATTAAAGGCATTCAAATTGGCAAAGAAGAAGTCAAACTCTCCCTCTTCGCCGATGACATGATACTCTACATAGAAAACCCAAAAGCCTCCACCCCAAGATTGCTAGAACTCATACGGCAATTTGGTAGTGTGGCAGGATACAAAATCAATGCCCAGAAATCAATGGCACTTCTATACACTAACAATGAGACTGAAGAAAGAGAAATTAAGGAGTCAATCCCATTTACAATTGCACCCAAAAGCATAAGATACCTAGGAATAAACCTAACCAAAGATGTAAAGGATCTATACCCTCAAAACTATAGAACACTTCTGAAAGAAATTGAGGAAGACACAAAAAATGGAAAAATATTCCATGCTCATGGATTGGGAGAATTAATATTGTGAAAATGTCAGTGTTACCCAGGGCAATTTACACGTTTAATGCAATCCCTATCAAAATACCATGGACTTTCTTCAGAGAGTTAGAACAAATTATTTTAAGATTTGTGTGGAATCAGAAAAGACCCCGAATAGCCAGGGGAATTTTAAAAAAGAAAACCATATCTGGGGGCATCACAATGCCAGATTTCAGGTTGTACTACAAAGCTGTGGTCATCAAGACAGTGTGGTACTGGCACAAAAACAGACACATAGATCAATGGAACAGAATAGAGAACCCAGAAGTGGACCCTGAACTTTATGGTCAACTAATATTCGATAAAGGAGGAAAGACTATCCATTGGAAGAAAGACAGTCTCTTCAATAAATGGTGCTGGGAAAATTGGACATCCACATGCAGAAGAATGAAACTAGACCACTCTCTTTCACCATACACAAAGATAAACTCAAAATGGATGAAAGATCTAAATGTAAGACAAGAGTCCATCAAAATCCTAGAGGAAAACACAGGCAACACCCTATTTGAACTTGGCCACAGTAACTTCTTGCAAGATACATCCACGAAGGCAAAAGAAACAAAAGCAAAAATGAACTATTGGGACTTCATCAAGATAAGAAGCTTTTGCACAGCAAAGGATACAGTCAACAAAACTCAAAGACAACCTACAGAATGGGAGAAGATATTTGCAAATGACCTATCAGATAAAGGGCTAGTTTCCAAGATCTATAAAGAACTTATTAAACTCAACACCAAAGAAACAAACAATCCAATCATGAAATGGGCAAAAGACATGAACAGAAATCTCACAGAGGAAGACACAGACATGGCCAACATGCATATGAGAAAATGCTCTGCATCACTTGCCATCAGGGAAATACAAATCAAAACCACAATGAGATACCACCTCACACCAGTGAGAATGGGGCAAATTAACAAGGCAGGAAACCACAAATGTTGGAGAGGATGTGGAGAGAAGGGAACCCTCTTACACTGTTGGTGGGAATGTGAACTGGTGCAGCCACTCTGGAAAACTGTGTGGAGGTTCCTTAAAGAGTTAAAAATAGACCTGCCCTACGACCCAGCAATTGTACTGTTGGGGATTTACCCCAAAGATTCAGATGCAATGAAATGCCGGGACACCTGCACACCGATGTTTCTAGCAGCAATGTCCACAATAGCCAAACTGTGGAAGGGGCCTCGGTGTCCATCGAAAGATGAATGGATAAAGAATATGTGGTTTATGTATACAATGGAATATTCCTCAGCCATTAGAAATGACAAACACACACCATTTGCTTCAACATGGATGGAACTGGAGGGTATTATGCTGAGTGAAGTAAGTCAGTCGGAGAAGGACAAACAGTGTATGTTCTCATTCATTTGGGGAATATAAATAATAGTGAAAGGGAATATAAGGGAAGGGAGAAGAAATATGTGGGAAATATCAGAAAGGGAGACAGAACATAAAGACTCCTAACTCTGGGAAATCAACTAGGGGTGGTGGAAAGGGAGGAGGGCAGGGGGTGGGGGTGAGTGGGTGACGGGCACTGAGGGGGACACTTGATGGGATGAGCACTGGGTGCTATTCTGTATGTTGGTAAATTGAACACCAATAAAAAATTAATTTATTAAAAAAAAATTAAAAAAAGAAAGCACAATACATCTATTAGAGTGACTAAAATACAAAAAAAAATTGACAATACTAACTTCTGGCAAGGTTGTGAAATAACTGGAACTCTCATTTTTTTTGCTGGTGGAAATGCAAAGTGGTACAGATACTTTGGAAGACACTCTGATGCATTCTTATAAAATGGAACCTAGTTTTACCACATAACCCAGCAATTGCACTGCTAGGTATTTATTTCCTCAACTGATTTGAAAACATGTCCACACAAAACCTATGGTCTCAGGGCTGTGAGATCAAACCCGTCATCAGGCTCTGCACTCAGCACAGAGTCTGCTTCTGATTCTCAACTTTTCTCCCTCCCTCCCCCTCTGCCCTTCTCCTGGCTTGCATCCTGGTGCAAGCTCTCTCTCTCTCTCTCTCTCTCTCTCTCTTTCTCTAATAAACAAAATCTTTTTAAAAAGAACTATTTTTAAAAAATTGAAAAGAAGCTTTATTTATAATCACCCAAACTGGAAGAGATCAAGGTGTCCTTCAATGGGTAAATGGCTAAATGAACCATGTATAATAGTATTCCATCTGGAATATTATTCAGGGATAAAAAAGAAAGAGCTATAAAGCCACATGAAAGCATGAATGAGTCTTAAATGCACAGTGCTAAGTATAAGACAACAATCTGAAAAGGTTACCTATGCATGATCCCATTTATATGACCTGGAAAAATAAAAACTGTGTAGACAGTAAACAGATCAGTCATTGGTGGGTGATTAGGGGAGAGGGAAGATTAGGTAGGTGAAGCACGGATCATTTTTTAGGGCAGTAACACTATTCTGTATGGTATTGTAAAGGTAAATACGACACTATGTACTGGTTGAAAACCACAGAATTTTATAGAACAAAGAGTGTACTTTAATATATGCAAATTTTAAAAAGTCATTTAGGAATTTAGGGGATCCCAATATGGAATACACAATATGACAAAAGAATCTAACTTTATTTATAAATGCCTGGAACAACCTCACTGGAGGGAAAGGGAGAGGTGCTCACCTAAGCAATTTTGCAAATGAATGCAGTCCTTAAGAATGCATATAAACTCTGTGCTCTAGTTGGCAAAGTTATTTCCTATGGGGAATGGGTTAACAATTCTGAGATTTTTATGTATACTAAACTGAACTACTAAGTAAATGGATGGCAAATGGTAGGAGTCAGGTTTCTCACTGTTAGATTAGGAGGTTACAGGCAAACAAGAGAAAAAGGCTACAATGATCCACGCAGCAATAAATTAGAGTTGGAGACATCAGTATAAACTTGTGTTTTAGCTTAATTTAAATACAGATAGTTGCATATAGAAATATTTGTAGGTATGTCTAGATAGAAAGATAGTATACACACATATCTCTTTGCTCTACCACCTGAGAAGGCCTAGAAGCAAAAATTATCCCAATAGCAATGAACATACCTAGTGCTCAGAACTCGGTTTCTAATATCATTCTCCAATAAAAGGAACTAGGGCTTCTTGGATAAAAGTGGCTGAGTCTTAGGCTGTTACAGAAAATATACAACATGAGCCTGGAGTATCTTTTAATGCTAGACAGTAAGGAAGTACTATAACAAACAAAACCCACATAAAATGATGGGAGATAGGTTAAGGAATACAGGAGCCAACTGGAAGAGCTCCAGTGGCTAGAGCTGGAACAATATGAGCAATAAAATAAAGTAGGGTTGAATTATATAACCCATAGTATGAATCCATATTGATATAAATAAATGATTGAATAAATAAATGGGAAAAAATAAACAACTCTCCCATGCAGGAGAACTCAAAAAAATTTATAGACATTCTGCTTCAGACAGGGAGAGCATAACTTCCCACTCCTCAAGGAGTGGCTTTCCATGGTGACTCTCTCCAAAGAGTATTGTATGAAAAAGGAAGGGAGTAATTTAACTGTGGAAAAATCTGACCAACACTATCTCAGCTGGGTGACCAAGGTCATTATCAATAGTGACATCATGTGATAGTATGTACCCTCAGTATATGTGGTCATCTTCCTCTCAAAACCCAAACTCTCAATCTACTCATGAGAAAAATATCAGACAAACTCCAGTGGAGGGATATTCTACAAAATACCGGACCAGTACCCCTCCAATCTATCAAACTCATTGAAAAACAAAAAGGGAACTCCTGGCTGGCCTGCAACTCTTGATCTCAGGGTTGTGAGTTTGAGCCCCATGTTGGGTGTAGAGATTATTCAAAAACAAGGGAGGTCTGAAAAAGTGCCACAACTAAGAAGAGCCTAAGGACATGTAGTAATTATGTGTAACATGGTTTCCTGAATGGAATCCTAGAACAGAAAACTATATTAGGTAAGAACTAATGAAATCTAAGTAAATTATGGACATTTAGTATAATAATATAGCATTATTATATAATAATAATAAAACCTTAGTAATAATGTATAAATATTGGTTAATTATTGATAATAAATATGAGATATCAATAGGGGAAACCAGGTGTGTTTAAGTCCAGTGTCAAGGAGTGGAACAGGTAACCCTTCCTGGAAAAACACTGTAAAGTCTGGTTACAAAAGGCATGAGTCCAAAGAAGATGAGGAATCATAACTTCCTTTCAATAAGATATGTACCTTATTTTACAAGTTTTCCTCCCATCCCTTTCATTTTTCCTTAAAATTTACTTGATAAAGGATGTTTTTTCTATGAAGACTCTGACGGTACGGAATTTGCTGGCTGAAGCCTGATGGAGTAGTTTAACATATCTGTGGCTGTAAATTGAATGTGGCATCCAGATGCTTGACTGAATGTGGGTTCCTACCTTCTATGTGACTCTCAGTAGTGGTGTGTTCTTTTGGCAGAAGGCATAGTGGCCAGTTGTCTCTCTTTTGGATATGTTAGCAGCCAGCCACTACTGAGGCTCGTTAGATCTTAGCGGGGGTGGGTGGCACAGTGGTGGTATTTTTTGTTTTAATTCTAAAACTTCCTAAAGTCAACTTTATGGAGGTATAATTTACATACACCAAAAATTAACTATTTTAAATTGCAAGGGAAAAAAACTCTGCTAAAATGAAAATGCATGGTTTTAACAGTTCCTTGGATTTCTGCTATTCCATATTCAAATGAAAGTATTGTGTATGCTCTCATTCTTTCCCCTTAATTTACAAAGAACAAAATAACGACCATAAGTTTTCAAGGAATCAACAAAACTGGGGGTGGGGGGAAATGTCTGTTTTCCTGTTCACTGACATCACTAGTAGTAATCCTCACATAAGTAAAAGTGACCTAACCTTCAGACTAAAATATGTCTTTCTAGATCTCTTTGACATGTATAGCTTATCACAGTTTGCAAAACCCTTTTACATTTGTTTTTCTCATTTAGTACAAATAACCACATCATAAGAAGGCACCACTGATATTAATGCCGTGAGCTATATTGAATTTGGACATAAGGGAGCTGGGGAAGAGGGAGGAAAAAAGATAAGAAATAGCCATGGAAATAAAATAAAAATGTGTGATAGGGAGAAGATGAAGGAGACATTCTGGCAAAGCTGATAATCTAAGATAGAACTTGTCAATACCAGTTTGAGGAAAGCATTCAGTTTCAGAATTCAGTAATCAGAAAATGCTCACATAACCACAGAACCAATACAAATATGTGGAAGCCTTTTCACAAACAAACAACAAACTCTCTCCATGAAAATCAATTAAAAGAATAAAAAACTAAAATGAGCTCATTTTATTTTCCCAAGTCAGATTTTTACATATTTTCAGGTCTATCTGCATTGGCAAAGAAGAGAACGAACACAGGCTCTCGATCTGGCTTTAAGTCCCAATTCCACCATGTACCTATGTGACCTTGGGTGATTAGCAAGTCTCTGTGCTCTAATTACCTCATTTGAATAATGAGGAAATAATGTCTATTTCCTAGGACTGGAGAAGAGACAAAATGAAATGTTACACAGAATATTCTGGGACAAGTGTTATTTTTAATAAAAGCTCAGCGCACCCACAACAGTGTGGGGCTACGAAGGGCCTAATCATTAAGATCCTTGGGAGCATTTTCTTTCCGTAGTTCAGAAACTGTTCATGAGCAGAGAAAAAAACACAATTTGATTCAACTTCAATAACTTCTTCCGCAAAAACAAATTGGAAAATGGGTTATGCAACTATTTGCATTTCACATTGCTATGAAATTTGACATTGGATACAATTCAGAAAAACTTAGCCAATTAAAACAGAAAAAAGATTCTTTATCATTAAAGAAAAGAAGTTCCTCCTTCTGTCAATGTCTTTTTAGATTGGGCTCCAAAGAGGACTTCAGTGATCATTTTGATACACGGTTTATAAATGCTTTTGATTATCAAATGTTATTTATACAAGTTACCCAGCAGAGATTATTAGATTATGTTTATATTTTTAATATAATCATACATTTTATACTAATAAATACCAATATCAATAAATCATAATTTTTACTTTGTGGATTCAAAAATCTCTCCTCCCAAAAATATAACATTAAGCAGTAAAAGGAAATTAAATTGTCAAGTGATATGGAGGGCAAAACTTCATTTACATCAAGTTTTTGGATTTTAAAAAAGACTATTTAGTCCATTACTACCATTCATATTATACACACAAATACACACACCAAATACCAATCTCTGCTGGGGAGGGACAGAAAGAGGAACAGGAAGAGGCTTCAAATATATGTGTAAATCTATTTTTTCTTAACAGATATCTGAAGTACAACTGTTAAAATACTCAGATTTCATAAATCTAGGTATTAGGAACAAAGACATTTATTATATTATTCACTATGCTTTGCTGTGTTATGTTAATAATTTTTTAATTATTATAATTAAAACAATGAGTACACACGGGATAAAATCTCTCTAAGAAGTAATAAGGGGTATAATATGAAGGTGTATAGTTACCGAATCAGTTTCTACCATCCCAGACCCACTTACTGAAGTATCACCTTTGATTAAAATATGTTCTAGTTCTTCTACAGTTACCACAATAAATCTCAAACATATACCACTAGTCTTAATTTTATTAATTTTAGGCAAAATCCATTAATATTCTCCTATAAAAGACAAAAGAATTAGCTCCCTGACATGACCCGTTCTCCCCCTTCCTCTCCTCCAATTTGTTGGTCATTATTCAGTTAATCTTTAAAAGTTTAAGTGATGTTACTTTTGCAAGATATTCAATTACTATTCATCAATTACATGGCCCAACTTCTCTACACATCACCCTAGTTCTTGGCATTTAAGATCATTTTTTGGGGGCAGCTTTGGTGGCGCAGTGGTTTAGCGCCGCCTGCAGCCCAGGGTGTGATCCTGGAAACCCTGGATCAAGTCCCACATCAGGCTCTCTGCATGGAGCCTGCTTCTCCCTCTGCCTGTGTCTCTGCCTCTCTCTCTCTCTGTGTCTCTATGAATAAATAAATAAAATCTTAAAAAAAAAACACATTTAAAAAATAAAATCGTTTTTGTACTTTTTTATTACAATACAAATAGGATTTGGGGAAGGAAAGAAAGTGAACTGGAAACTAATAGTCATCTTTTTATTATTTCTTTTTTTTTTTTTAAAGATTTTATTTATTTATTCATGATAGTCACACAGAGAGAGACAGAGAGGCAGAGACACAGGCAGAGGGAGAAGCAGGCCCCATGCACCGGGAGCCCGACGTGGGATTCGATTCCGGGTCTCCAGGATTGTGCCCTGGGCCAAAGGCAGGCGCCAAACCGCTGCGCCACCCAGGGATCCCCTTATTTCTTTAAATGTGGTAAAGTACACATAAAATTTATCATTTAACCATTTTTTTAAAAGATTTTATTTATTTATTCATGAGAAACACAGAGAGAAGCAGAGACATAGGCAGAGGGAGAAGCAGGCTCCCATGGGGAGTCTGATGCAGGACTTGATCCCAGGACCCTGGGATCACGACCTGAGCCAAAGGCAGACATTCAACCAATGAGCCACCCAGGTGCTCCTATCATTTAACCATTTTTAAGGGTATAGTTCAGTGGTATCAAGGACCTTTACAGTGCTGTGCAACCATCACTACCATCCATTTCCAGAATTCTCTTTATTTTGCAAAACTGAAACTCTGACCATTGTTAAGAAGAAAGCACGGGCCCAAAGTAGTTATCACTTCAGTTAAGGTCTCAAGTCAGTAAACCAAAACTTAATACCTAAAATAACTGCAGTTTCAACCTCCCAGGAATGTCATCTTCAACTGGTCAACACGGGAATTTCCTGGTCAGCCAAAGAAATTTACTGACAGACCTTTTATGTTCTCCCAGGAGGTCAATTCTACCTAAAACAATGGACTCTGCTAATAATTCCCAATTTTCCCCTCCCTCTCCACCTTTAAAAACCTTTCTTTATTGGTATCTCTTTGTGTTCCCTTCTACTTGTTAAGCCAGATCAAATGAATTGATTAATAAAGCCAATTAAATCTTTATTGGCCAAGTAAACAATTTACTTGGCTAAACTTCTGTTATTTAACACCACTAAACAATAACTTCTGTTTTCTCTCATGCCCCAAGCCCCTGGCAACCAGCATTCTACTTTCTGTACTTGTAAATTTGACCTACTCTAGATACTCATGTAAATGGAATCACACAGCATTTGTCTTTTATGTCTGGCTTATTTCACTCAGCATATCTCCAAGGTTCATCCACAGTATAGCATGTGTCAGAATCTCCTTTATTTCTTCCATTTTATATATATTTTTTTTCATGAGAGAAAGCAAGAGAGACCGAGCAAGTGCACATGCACGTGCACACACCCGCACATGTGAAAAAGGGAAAGAATCTCCAGAAGACTCCCTGCTGAGCACAGAGCCCCACCCAGGGCTCCATCCTGACCCTGAGATCAGAACCTGAGCCAAAACCAAGAGTCAGGTGCTTAAACGACTGAGTCATCCAGGCGCCCCCCAGAATCTCCTTCATTTCTAAAGCGGAATAACATTCCATTGTATATATGGATCATATTTTGTTTATCCATTGATCTGTCAGTTGACACTTGGGTTGCTTCCACCTTTTGGGTACTATAAATACTATTTGTACACTTGTTGGGTGTACAAATAACTCTCTGAGACCCTACTATCAACTCTTCTGGATATAGTATACCCACAAGTAAAATTGCTAGATCATAACCATATTTTTAATTTCTATAGTAGCTGCACTATTTTACATTCTAACCAACAGTGCACAAGGAGCCAATTTCTCCACATTCTCATCAACACTTGTTATTTTCTGGTTTTCTATAGTAACCATTCTAATGGATATGAGACAGTATCTCAATCTGGTCTTGAGAAGGTTAATGTTTAATCACCTTGAGCACTTTTTTCTGGGCTTATGGCTACTTGTGTATCTTCCTTGGAGAGATTTCTTCAAGTATTTTGGCCATTGTTTAATCAGGTTGTTTTTTTCTCTTGTATGTATGATTTAAAATGTTTTCTCCCATTCTATGTGTTGCCTTTTCACTCTATTGATTTTTTTCCTTTGGTGCACAGGAATTTTTAACTTTGATGTAGTCCAATTTATCTATTTTTTTTCTTTAACCTATCCATTTGGTATTGTACCCAAGATACCTTTTCCAAATCCAATGTCATGAAGCTTCTCCTTTGTTTTGTTTTGCTTTTTTCCTAAGAATTTTAATTTTAGCTCTTACATTTAGGTCTTTGATCTATTTTGGGTTCTTTTTTTTTTTAGAGAGAGAAAAAGATTGCATATGAGCGGGAGGAGCGGCAATGGGAAGGAGAGAGAGAATCTCAAGCAGGGCTTGAAACCAGGATGCAGAAATCATGATCAGAGACAAAAATCAAGAGTTGAAAGCTTAACCAACTGAGCCACCTGTTCTTGATCCATTTGGAATTAGTTTCTGTATACAGTATAAGGTAAGAGTCCAACTTCATTATTTGCATGGGGATATCCAGTTTCTCCCAACATCTTTTCTTTAAAAGACTGTCCTTTCCTCACTCAATGGTCTTAACACTCTTTCAAAATCATTTCACTTCCATATATGTCAGAGGTTATCCATTTGCCAGTCCCACATTATTTTGGTTCTGTAGCTTTGTAATAAGTTTTGAAATCAAGAAATGTAAGACCTCATATTTTGTTCTTTTTCTAGATTATTTTGGCCATTCAGGGTCCCCCAAGATTCCATATGAATTTTAGGATGAGTTTTTCTATTTCGTAAAAACACCTTCAAGGTTTTGAGACACTGATTCTGTGTACTGCTTTGGGTAGTATCAACATCTTAATAGTATTAAGTCTTTTGATCCATGAAGGTGGATGTCTTTTCACTTATTTGCATCTTAATTTTTTTTCAGCAATATTTTGTAGTTTTTGGTGTCAAGTCTTTCACCTCCTTTGGTAATTAATTAGTAGGCATTTTATTTTTCTTGATGCTATTTTAAATGTAATTTTTCTTAATTTCCTTTGCAAGTTGTTCATTGTTAGTATATAGAAAAATCCAACTAATTTTTGTGTATGTTTTGTATCTTGTAACTGGTGAATTGCTAGAATTTCCAGTACTATGTTGAACAGTAATTGTTACAGAAGGCATCCTGTCTTTTCCCTAATCTTATAGGGAAATATTTCAGTCTTTCATCATTGAGTATGATGTTGGTTGTGGGCTTTTCATGTATGGTTTTTATTATGTTGACTTAGTTTCCTTTTATTACTAGTGGGGTTTTTTTATTACTAGTGTTTTTAAGTGTTTTCATTATGAAAAGTGTATTGAATTTTGTCAAAAATATTTCTGCATCAATTGAGATAATTGTGTGGGTTTTTTCCTTCATTCTGTTAATGTAGCGTATTATATCAATTCATTTTTCTATGTTAAACATATGTTTCACATATTCTTGCATTTCAGGAATAAATCTCACTAAATCATGGGGTATAATCCTTTTAATGTGCTGTTCAATTCTGTTTGCTTAAGTTTTGTTAAGGATTTTTGCATCAGTATCCATCAGGGATATTGGTCTACAGTTTTCTCTTACTGTCTTTGCCTGGTTTGGATAATCAGGGTAATTCTGATCTCATAGAATAAATTTTAAAGTGTTCCCTCCTCTTTAGTTTTTTGAGAAGAGTTTAAGAAAGATTATTATTAATTCCTCAAATTTTTGGTAGAATTCACTAGTGAAACCCATGTGGTTCAGGACTTTTCCCTGATGAAGGGTTTTTTATTATCGATTCAATTTCCTTACTAGGTATAGGTCTGTTCAGGTTTTCTGTTTCTCCATGATTCAATCTTCATAGAATGTATGTGTCTAGGAATTTATCCACTTCATCTAGGTTATCCAATTTGTTGATGTACAATTGCTCATAGTGCTTTTTTTTTTATTTCCATAAAATGGGCTGTAATATTCCCTCCTCATTTCTGTTTTTAGTTAAGTCTTCATCTTCTATTCTTAGTGAATGTAAAGATTTGTCAATTTTGTAGATCCTTTGGAAGAAACAACACTTGATTTCGATGATTTTCTCTACTGTTTTCCTCTATTTTATTTACCTCTGCTCCAATCTTTATTATTTTCTTCCTTAGCCAATTATGTTTAGTTTATTATTCTTTATTTTCTTAAGGTGTAAATTTAGGTTACTGATTTGAGAACTTCTTTTTTAAATGTATGTGTTTACAATTATAAACTTCCCTCTTAATACCTCTTGCATTTTTGTTCCATCCCATAAGTTTTGTTACGTTTTTCTCTAGGTTATCTCAAGATTTTTTCCTAGTTTCTCCTGTAATTTCTTCTTTAACCTATTCATGTTGAGTATATTGTTTAATTTCCACATATTTGTGGATTTTTCAGTTTTCTTTCTGTTGTTTATTTCTAGTTTCATTTTGTGATCAAAGTATTTTAATCTTTTAAAAAATCTACTACAACTTGTTCTGTGGCCTAAGATAAGGTTTATCCTGGAAAATGTTCTATGTGCACTTGAGAAAAAAAGCATACTCTGCTCTTAGATTGGGTGATATGTATATATCTGTTAGGCCCACTTAATCTATACTGCCATTCAATTCTCTATGTCCATATTGATTTTTTTATTGATTTTCTCTCTGGGGATCCCTGGGTGGCGCAGCGGTTTGGCGCCTGCCTTTGGCCCAGGGCGCGATCCTGGAGACCCGGGATCAAATCCCATGTCAGGCTCCCGGTGCATGGAGCCTGCTTCTCCCTCTGCCTGTGTCTCTGCCTCTCTCTCTCTCTCCGTGTGACTATCATGAATAAATAAATTTAAAAAAAAAAAAAGAGATTTTCTCTCTGGTTGTTCTATTATTGAAAATGGAGCATAGAAGTCTGATCCTATAATTGTAAAGCTGTCAATTTCTCCCTTCAATTTTATTTTTGCTGCATTTGTTTAGGAGCTCTGATGTCTGGTGCATATATGTTTGCAACTGTTATATCTATTTTGTGAATTGACCTTTCTATCATTAAATAATGGTCATCTATGTTTCTTGTAATAATTGTTTATTTAAAGTCTGTTTTTTGGGGGGGAGGAGCAAGATGGCGGAAGAGTAGGGTCTCCAAATCACCTGTCTCCACCAAACTACCTAGAAAACCTTCAAATTATCCTGAAAATCTATGAATTCGGCCTGAGATTTAAAGAGAGACCAGCTGGGATGCTACAGTGAGAAGAGTTCGCGCATCTATCAAGGTAGGAAGACGGGGAAAAAGAAATAAAGGAACAAAGGCCTCCAAGGGGGAGGGGCCCCGCGAGGAGCCGGGCTGAGGCCGGGGCGAGTGTCCCCAGGACAGGAGAGCCCCGTCCCGGAGACGCAGGAGCTGCACCGACCTTCCCGGGGGAAAGGGGCTCGCAGGGAGTTGGAGCAGGACCCAGGAGGGCGAGGATGCCCTCGGGCTCCCGGGGACAGTAACAGCAACTGCGCGCCCAGGAGAGTGCGCCGAGCTCCCTAAGGGCTGCAGCGCGCACGGCGGACCCGGCGGGACCCGGAGCAGCTCGGGGGGGCTCGGGGGCGGCTCCGCGGAGGGGGCTGCGCGGCCCCGGGAGCAGCTCGGCCGGGCTCGGGCAGAGGAAGAGGCTCCGTGCGGAGGGGGCTGCGCGGCCCGGGAGCGCGAATCCAACAGCGCAGGCTCCGGAGCACAGGGCGCCGGGACACAGCCCAGGATCCCGCCTCCCCCGGGACAGGCAGAGGCCGGGAGGGCCCAGGACAGCAAGGACGCTCCTGCCCCGAGCTGAGCAGATCAGCGGCCCCGCCCGGAGCCTCCAGGCCCTGCAGACGGAGAGCTCTGGAGTTACTGCGGGGGCTGAATCCAGGTTTCCAGAGCTGCCCCGCCACTGGGGCTGTTCCTCCTGCGGCCTCACGGGGTAAACAACCCCCACTGAGCCCTGCACCAGGCAGGGGCACAGCAGCTCCCCCAACTGCTAACACCTGAAAATCAGCACAACAGGCCCCTCCCCCAGGACACCAGCTAGACTGACAACTTCCAGGAGAAGCCAAGGGACTTAAAGTACACAGAATCAGAAGATACTCCCCGGTGGTTCTTTTTTTGTTTGTTTGTTTTTGTTTTTGTTTTTATTTTGTTTTGCTTTTTGATTTGTTTCCTTCCCCCACCCCCTTTTTTTCTCCTTTCTTTTTCTTTCTCTTTTTCTTCTTTTTTTTTTTTTCGTTTTTTTTTCTTTTTCTTCCCTTTTTTTTCTCTTTCTCTTTTCTTTCCTTCTTTCTCTCCTCTCTTTTTCTCTTTTTCCCAATACAACTTGCTTTTGGCCACTCTGCACTGAGCAAAATGACTAGAAGGAAAACCTCACCTCAAAAGAAAGAATCAGAAACAGTCCTCTCTCCCACAGAGTTACAAAATCTGGATTACAATTCAATGTCAGAAAGCCAATTCAGAAGCACTATTATACAGCTACTGGTGGCTCTAGAAAAAAGTATAAAGGACTCAAGAGACTTCATGACTGCAGAATTTAGAGCTAATCAGGCAGAAATTAAAAACCAATTAAATGAGATGCAATCCAAACTAGAAGTCCTAACGACGAGGGTTAACGAGGTGGAAGAACGAGTGAGTGACCTAGAAGACAAGTTGACAGCAAAGAGGGAAACTGAGGAAAAAAGAGACAAACAATTAAAAGACCATGAAGATAGATTAAGGGAAATAAACGACAGCCTGAGGAAGAAAAACCTACGTTTAATTGGGGTTCCCGAGGGCGCCGAAAGGGACAGAGGGCCAGAATATGTATTTGAACAAATTCTAGCTGAAAACTTTCCTAATCTGGGAAGGGAAACAGGCATTCAGATCCAGGAAATAGAGAGATCCCCCCCTAAAATCAATAAAAGCCGTTCAACACCTCGACATTTAATTGTGAAGCTTGCAAATTCCAAAGATAAAGAGAAGATCCTTAAAGCAGCAAGAGACAAGAAATCCCTGACTTTTATGGGGAGGAGTATTAGGGTAACAGCAGACCTCTCCACAGAGACCTGGCAGGCCAGAAAGGGCTGGCAGGATATATTCAGGGTCCTAAATGAAAAGAACATGCAACCAAGAATACTTTATCCAGCAAGGCTCTCATTCAAAATGGAAGGAGAGATAAAGAGCTTCCAAGACAGGCAGCAACTAAAAGAATATGTGACCTCCAAACCAGCTCTGCAAGAAATTTTAAGGGGGCCTCTTAAAATTCCCCTTTAAGAAGAAGTTCAGTGGAACAGTCCACAAAAACAAAGACTGAATAGATATCATGATGACACTAAACTCATATCTCTCAATAGTAACTCTGAATGTGAACGGGCTTAATGACCCCATCAAAAGGCGCAGGGTTTCAGACTGGATAAAAAAGCAGGACCCATCTATTTGCTGTCTACAAGAGACTCATTTTAGACAGAAGGACACCTACAGCCTGAAAATAAAAGGTTGGAGAACCATTTACCATTCGAATGGTCCTCAAAAGAAAGCAGGGGTAGCCATCCTTATATCAGATAAACTAAAATTTACCCCAAAGACTGTAGTGAGAGATGAAGAGGGACACTATATCATACTTAAAGGATCTATTCAACAAGAGGACTTAACAATCCTCAATATATATGCTCCAAATGTGGGAGCTGCCAAATATATAAATCAATTATTAACCAAAGTGAAGAAATACTTAGATAATAATACACTTATACTTGGTGACTTCAACCTAGCTCTTTCTATACTCGATAGGTCTTCTAAGCAAAACATCTCCAAAGAAACGAGAGCTTTAAATGATACACTGGACCAGATGGATTTCACAGATATCTACAGAACTTTACATCCAAACTCAACTGAATACACATTCTTCTCAAGCGCACATGGAACTTTCTCCAGAATAGACCACATATTGGGTCACAAATCGGGTCTGAACCGATACCAAAAGATTGGGATTGTCCCCTGCATATTCTCGGACCATAATGCCTTGAAATTAGAACTAAATCACAACAAGAAGTTTGGAAGGACCTCAAACACATGGAGGTTAAGGACCATCCTGCTAAAAGATAAAAGGGTCAACCAGGAAATTAAGGAAGAATTAAAAAGATTCATGGAAACTAATGAGAATGAAGATACAACCGTTCAAAATCTGTGGGATGCAGCAAAAGCAGTCCTAAGGGGGAAATACATCGCAATACAAGCATCCATTCAAAAACTGGAAAGAACTCAAATACAAAAGCTAACCTTACACATAAAGGAGCTAGAGAAAAAACAGCAAATAGATCCTACACCCAAGAGAAGAAGGGAGCTAATAAAGATTCGAGCAGAACTCAACGAAATCGAGACCAGAAGAACTGTGGAACAGATCAACAGAACCAGGAGTTGGTTCTTTGAAAGAATTAATAAGATAGATAAACCATTAGCCAGCCTTATTAAAAAGAAGAGAGAGAAGACTCAAATTAATAAAATCATGAATGAGAAAGGAGAGATCACTACCAACACCAAGGAAATACAAACGATTTTAAAAACCTATTATGAACAGCTATACGCCAATAAATTAGGCAATCTAGAAGAAATGGACGCATTCCTGGAAAGCCACAAACTACCAAAACTGGAACAGGAAGAAATAGAAAACCTGAACAGGCCAATAACCAGGGAGGAAATTGAAGCAGTCATCAAAAACCTCCAAGACACAAGAGTCCAGGGCCAGATGGCTTCCCAGGAGAATTTTATCAAACGTTTAAAGAAGAAATCATACCTATTCTCCTAAAGCTGTTTGGAAAGATAGAAAGAGATGGAGTACTTCCAAATTCGTTCTATGAAGCCAGCATCACCTTAATTCCAAAGCCAGACAAAGACCCCGCCAAAAAGGAGAATTACAGACCAATATCCCTGATGAACATGGATGCAAAAATTCTCAACAAGATACTGGCCAATAGGATCCAACAGTACATTAAGAAAATTATTCACCATGACCAAGTAGGATTTATCCCTGGGACACAAGGCTGGTTCAACACCCGTAAAACAATCAATGTGATTCATCATATCAGCAAGAGAAAAACCAAGAACCATATGATCCTCTCATTGGATACAGAGAAAGCATTTGACAAAATACAGCATCCATTCCTGATCAAAACTCTTCAGAGTGTAGGGATAGAGGGAACATTCCTCGACATCTTAAAAGCCATCTATGAAAAGCCCACAGCAAATATCATTCTCAATGGGGAAGCACTGGGAGCCTTTCCCCTAAGATCAGGAACAAGACAGGGATGTCCACTCTCACCACTGCTATTCAACATAGTACTGGAAGTCCTAGCCTCAGCAATCAGACAACAAAAAGACATTAAAGGCATTCAAATTGGCAAAGAAGAAGTCAAACTCTCCCTCTTCGCCGATGACATGATACTCTACATAGAAAACCCAAAAGTCTCCACCCCAAGATTGCTAGAACTCATACAGCAATTTGGTAGCATGGCAGGATACAAAATCAATGCCCAGAAGTCAGTGGCATTTCTATACACTAACAATGAGACTGAAGAAAGAGAAATTAAGGAGTCAATCCCATTTACAATTGCACCCAAAAGCATAAGATACCTAGGAATAAACCTCACCAAAGATGTAAAGGATCTATACCCTCAAAACTATAGAACACTTCTGAAAGAAATTGAGGAAGACACAAAGAGATGGAAAAATATTCCATGCTCATGGATTGGCAGAATTAATATTGTGAAAATGTCAATGTTACCCAGGGCAATATACACGTTTAATGCAATCCCTATCAAAATACCATGGACTTTCTTCAGAGAGTTAGAACAAATTATTTTAAGATTTGTGTGGAATCAGAAAAGACCCCGAATAGCCAGGGGAATTTTAAAAAAGAAAACCATATCTGGGGGCATCACAATGCCAGATTTCAGGTTGTACTACAAAGCTGTGGTCATCAAGACAGTGTGGTACTGGCACAAAAACAGACACATAGATCAGTGGAACAGAATAGAGAATCCAGAAGTGGACCCTGAACTTTATGGGCAACTAATATTCGATAAAGGAGGAAAGACTATCCATTGGAAGAAAGACAGTCTCTTCAATAAATGGTGCTGGGAAAATTGGACATCCACATGCAGAACAATGAAACTAGACCACTCTCTTTCACCATACACAAAGATAAACTCAAAATGGATGAAAGATCTAAATGTGAGACAAGATTCCATCAAAATCCTAGAGAAGAACACAGGCAACACCCTTTTTGAACTCGGCCATAGTAACTTCTTGCAAGATACATCCACGAAGGCAAAAGAAACAAAAGCAAAAATGAACTATTGGGACTTCATCAAGATAAGAAGCTTTTGCACAGCAAAGGATACAGTCAACAAAACTCAAAGACAACCTACAGAATGGGAGAAGATATTTGCAAATGACATATCAGATAAAGGGCTAGTTTCCAAGATCTATAAAGAACTTATTAAACTCAACACCAAAGAAACAAACAATCCAATCATGAAATGGGCAAAAGACATGAACAGAAATCTCACAGAGGAAGACATAGACATGGCCAACATGCACATGAGAAAATGCTCTGCATCACTTGCCATCAGGGAAATACAAATCAAAACCACAATGAGATACCACCTCACACCAGTGAGAATGGGAAAAATTAACAAGGCAGGAAACAACAAATGTTGGAGAGGATGTGGAGAAAAGGGAACCCTCTTACACTGTTGGTGGGAATGTGAACTGGTGCAGCCACTCTGGAAAACTGTGTGGAGGTTCCTCAAACAGTTAAAAATATACCTGCCCTACGACCCAGCAATTGCACTGTTGGGGATTTACCCCAAAGATACAAATGCAATGAAACGCTGGGACACCTGCACCCCGATGTTTCTAGCAGCAATGTCCACAATAGCCAAACTGTGGAAGGAGCCTCGGTGTCCAACGAAAGATGAATGGATAAAGAAGATGTGGTTTATGTATACAATGGAATATTACTCAGCTATTAGAAATGACAAATACCCACCATTTGCTTCAACGTGGATGGAACTGGAGGGTATTATGCTGAGTGAAGTAAGTCAGTCGGAGAAGGACAAACATTATATGTTCTCATTCATTTGGGGAATATAAATAATAGTGAAAGGGAAAATAAGGGAAGGGAGAAGAAATGTGTGGGAAATATCAGAAAGGGAGACAGAACATAAAGACTGCTAACTCTGGGAAACGAACTAGGGGTGGTAGAAGGGGAGGAGGGCGGGGGGTGGGAGTGAATGGGTGACGGGCACTGGGTGTTATTCTGTATGTTAGTAAATTGAACACCAATAAAAAAAAAAATAAAAAATAAAGTCTGTTTTTTTTTTCTGATATTTTTATAACCACCCCTTTTGGAATATCTTTCTTCATCCTTTCACTTTCTACCTATGTGTGTCCTTACATCTAATGTGAGTCTCTTGTAGACAGTAGATAGATCTTTTTTTAAATTTTTATTTAAATTCGATTAGCCACATATAGTACTTCATTAGTTTCAGATGTAGTTTTCAATAATTCATCAGGTGCACATAGCACCCAGTGTTCATCACATCATACATCATGTACCCTCCTTAATGCCCATCACCTAATTAGATCCTTTTTTAAAATTCATCTGTCAGTCTGTCAACCTGTATCTTGATTGGAGAGTTTAGTCCATTCACATTTAAAATAATTACTGATAGGGAAGTACTTACTTATTGCCATTTTGTTATTTCTTTTCTGTATGCCTTGTAGTGTATCTGTTCCTCATTTCTTTCCTTACTAACTTCTTTTGGGTTTGGTTGATATTTGTAATGACATGTTTTGATTACCTTCTAATTTCTTTTTGTGTATATTCTATAGATATTTTCTTTGTGGTTACCATAGGGATTATATATAATATCCTAAAGTTAAAACAATCTATTTTGAGCTGATAAAAATTTAACTTCAATTGTATACAAAAATATTATTTCTCTACTGCTTTGATCTCTCACCATTTTGTTATTATTGCCACAAATTGCATATTTATATGTGTATGTTAATATAGATTTATTATTCATTTTATATTCTTGTCTTTTAAATTCTACAAAGTAATAAATGGTAGAGTTTGGAACAAAATTATAATGATATATTTTTTATATTTGCCAATGTACTCACTTTTACTGGAGAATTTTTTATGTTTTTATGGTTTTGAGTTACTGTCTACCATTCTTTTATTTCACCTTGAAGAAGTCCCTTTAGCATTTCTTATAGGACAAGTCTAGTGGTAATTAACTCCCTCAGCTTTTGTTTACCAGTAAACATTTTAATTTCTCCATTTTTGAAGGACACTTTTGCCAGATACAGAATTCTCAGTTGACAGGATTTTTTTCTTTCAGCACTTTGAGTGTATCATTGCATGGCCTTTGGTCTGTCGGGTTTCTGCTAATAGGCTAATAATCTCGAGAATCCCCTTGTATGTAATCAATTGCTTTTCTCTTGATGTTTTCAACATTCTTTATTTTTGACTTTTCACAGTTTGATTATATTGTGTCTCAGTGTGGGTCTCTTTTGAGTTTACTCTAATGGGAATTTATTGTGCTTCTTGTATTAGATTTCCATGTCTTTCCTCAAATGTGGGAATTTTTCAGCCACCATTGTTTCTTCAAATAAGTTTTCAGCACCTTCCTCTCTCTGTTCTCCTAGGACTCCTGTAATGTATATATTGATCCACTTTTGGTGACCCTGTAAGTCCTTAGGCTGTGTTCACTTTTCTTCATTCTTTTATCTTTTCGGTTCTCAGATTTGGTCATTTCAAGTGACTTGTCTTTATGTTTGCTGATTCTTCATTCTTCCTGCTCAAACCTGCTATTTAAACCCTCTAATGAATCTTTCAATTTTGTTATTTTATTTTTCAGCTCAAGAGTTTGTCTCTTCTTCATTATTTCTATCTGTTGATATTCTCATTTTTTTCATATATTGTTTTCCTTATTTCCATTAGTTCTATGTGTTCTCTTATTTTACTGAGCATACTTAAGAGGGTTGTTTTAAAATACCTGTCAGGTAAGTCTGAAGCCTATGTTTCTTTAGGGTCTGTTTCTTGAGATTTATTTTGTTCCCTGTGAATGGGCCATTTTTTACTATTTCTTTGTATGCTTTAAGATCTTTTGCTGGAAACTGAGCATTTAAAAAAATACATCCACTTCACCCAGTCTTGGAGACTGGCTATATACAGGGGAGGATCCTCATTTAAAAAAACTGATGTGAAAGTTTAAGATTTTTTTCAGGTCTTTTCTGGGCACACATCTTCCCTGGCCCTATGGGTATGTTTTATCCTATTCTTCTCTATTCATAGGTGCTTTCAAATGTCCTAATTTCCCTAAGAGTCTCATCCCATTTCTTTCCCAAGGCCTTAGGTATATTCCCCTTAGATTATATTCCCCTGCCTCTAATTTCCTACCCCAAGACAGCCACAGTTTTACAATCTCCCTGACACTCTTTTGCATTAGGATGCCTGCTAGTGTTTTTGGCAAACTCCAACCTGATAGCCAATCAATGACATTGCTCCCATCAATGCTCCAAGGCATCCAAGACAGAAACCAGTCACTTGTACAGCTCCATATACAACAGAACATCACAAATGAGTTCTACTTTCTTTTCCATCCTGAATGAAGAACTGGGAACTAGTTGACTTCCTCCCATGCCAAACCAAGTACACTGGGGCAAAGGTGTAAAATATGCTATAAAATTTCCTACCATTTTGAGTGTGGCTTTTTCCTAGGTGGGAATTTATCAGGTTGCTGCAGATCCTTAAATGGTTTCTAGAGTTCCCACAAAGCTATTCTGGTCCGTAGGTTGTTGTTTACTATGTTTCTGTGAATGAAGAAGGGTTCTTCCTAGTTTTCCATCTTCTGTAGTCATATTTTTTAAAAACACAATTGGTGATATCTCTCCCATAAATTGGATTAAATTATTCAATCTTTTTCTGTTAAAATAAACTCCAAACTCCTTGGTCTTCATTCATTGTATAATATGTCCTCAAAGTCTTGCTTTCCTTTCCAACTTTATTTTGTTCCATTCTTCCCCTTTCTCACTAAGCCTTAACCACAAGAGTCTTCTCTTAGTTCCAGGAATGCTCAAGTTCTTTCTGCTTGATGTCTTTTCATTTTTGTCTAGAATTCTATTCCTTCCCTCTCTGCATTGCTAATGCCTATTCGTCCCTTCAAGTGTTAGCTTAAAAGACCCCTCCTCAGGAAAATGGTCCCTTACCTTTCAGATTAGGTTAGTCCCATTTTTATATGCATCACAACACCAGGCATTTTTTTCCTTCATATTGTTTTTTCAAATGAAAATATATAGTTTTAGGTGAGTTTGGGGGTGATAATTTATTCAATATCAGTCTCCCCTATAAGCCAGTGAACTCTTCAGTACAGTGAAAATGTTTGGTGAAAATTGCTGTGTTCACAGTACCCATCACAGTTCCTAGGTCACAGTAGGTACCCCAAAATATTTTTGTTTGTTTCTTTGATGAATAAACAAAGCTTCTCATTTGTATGTTTGCCTCATTTTACTTGCTCTCCTCTTTAGTCCTATAGAGCTATCGCTACATACAAATTTCCTTTCTAGCTTCAATATTTATACTGGACTGTCTCAATGTCTCCCATCTTCCATCCCAATGTCTTACATTGGCACTGACCTAGGTCAACATCACAAAGCACCAAAGCTTTCTTTTTTTCAGTGTCCTTTGCTTACTTTGATCACTTTCTTTCCCTTCAGGTAGCCAGTGTTTTCATCCTGGGAAGAGGTAATTGCATTTATAAAATGACCTTGAGTTGCTACTAAATTCTAGATTTACTTCATCAAGAGACCCTCTTAGCAGCAGACAGTGTATAAATATAAAGTGGAATTGCTCACATCATTGACAGGCATGGAAGAAAGGTGATTTTGGAGGGAGGTCCTCCACAACTTTTAAGTAACAATGCTTAGTCCCTCCTGTTCAGTCTCAGTTCTTTCATTCCTTCATTTGCTGCAATGTTCTGGGTACCTACTACATGTACAGTATATGCAGTAAGAAGTAGTGCAAAGATTAATAAGACTTGATCCCCATCTTTAAATACAGCTTGACAAAGAGATGGAAACTTGAATAAACAATTACAATACATATCCAATTATTAATTCATTCAACAAACATTTATTGAGAGCTTACTCTGTCAGGCTGTTGGGGAAACAAGTATGAAAAGAAATATTCTTGCTCTCAAACATTTTACAGTATAAAGGCAAACATACTTGCAAGCAATTAATGTTAAAATACATTGTTGAGGTCTCAGAAGTGGGAAGTAAAGGCTTCATATAATTCTTTCAGCAACTCAGCTAACAAAGACAATTTCCACCCTCAAGAATATTTTGCTGATAGTCCCTTTTAACAAATGGCAAGGAGACTGATCATTTTTTTTCCAGAAGGAAACAGTACAGTATAAAGGGAAAATTATGATGAAGGAAGACAAAAGAAACTATAAAATACAAGGAAAGAAATGTCAAGAGGATAAAAGGTTAGAGTAAAAGCAAGCTTAAACTTTTAATAAGGTCAAATGGGAACCAATTAAAAACAATAATACTTTCTCAATTCAGCTAAAGGGCTGATGGGACATTGCCAGGTGACTTGGTTCAATTCCCTGCCTCTAGGCTTTACTTAATATCAACAATCCTGGGTAGTGACTATGATGTTCCCACCTGTATCTTCTAGTTTGTATGCAATACCTTTATTTTCATCAATTAAGCCACTTCATTTATTTTACTTTGGCAGAAGAAACCAACAGAACCAGCTTTCATTTGTAATTTATTGCTTCTTCTAGGGCTTTTCAGAGGCAGCTATCTGGTATAGATTTCAGTAATACATGTGCAGTGAGACATAAACTATCTAGAACACACCCCCTTAATCTTTGCAATAAAATTGTTATGATGGACAGGGTGTGAGAATCTAAAACATAGGGCAGTATCTTAACCTATTTTAGGTACCTTGAAGAAGTGATACTTAGCAAGTGTTTGAGTTTCTTTGTTTGTGTTAAGGGTCCAAAGTAAAAATGTATATTTTTTAAGGTCCTGCTCAGAGTTGGTTAAGTCTACGTATCTATATATTCTGATGTTTCATTTCACCTTACAAGGGAAAATCAAAATATCAATTGTAGTGGATACTGTGATGCTCTGCCCAGATCCCACCTCAGGGCACACTGACTCATACCTTAACTTTTCAACATCAAGGGGCTTTTGTGTTTGGACAAAACTGACTTCTTGTTACATTGCTTAAATGTTCAATTTATTTAAAAATTGCCAAGAAATATATATAAGTTAAATTTCCTTAAATATTTCAAGCTTTATTATAAAAGTAATTAAATCTCCTTCAAAGATTTAGAACAGACTTAAAAATTTAGCCTAATTCTTTTGAACATTTCAAACACCCTAATCAGTAAACACAACATACAGAAATACAATGTTTTCAAACTGTGTAACTACATCTAGACTTAAGCTTGTTTTATAGCATTAACATGTGCTTGACTCATCTATTATTTCTATACCTCCTTACAAATTGCTAGTATTACAGAAATACTAACTTTGACACCATCTCCAGAGTTAACAGTATTCTTATAATCAACAGTTTCAAAACACAATCTCAAAAATCTAGATTATCAACCAACTGATTCTTAGTTGAGAAATGAGAATTGATTATTCCTCTCAAGATTACTTTAAAAGATTATGCAATCTTTTATACTTATACATTGCTTATTAAACTAATAACAATTTTTATAACAATGATTTAAACTAGATTTTAGCTCTTTGTAACTGGTGGTTACTATCCAAATGATTTACCCTTAAGGTTCACTTGGTTGGTGTTCATAACACATGTCCCTTGATAGCAGCATTAAGATGTATGTATGTGCAATGACACTCCAGTACCAATGAGTACACCTACCATCCAAATCTTGGTTCCAAGATACCATTACCCAGTAAAAGTACCAGGGCTACTTGGAGAAATGACTGATCCTAGGGTTTGAGGAGAATAAGTATAAGATGAGCCTGGAATATCTTATTATGCCAGAAAGTAAACAAATTGTCCAAAATATGATGTGGAAAATGCCAAATAAAAAATGTAGAAGGAATGAAAGGGGGATTAGAAAAATTTCCAACCATACAGCAATAATTGACTCATACAAGAATCATTAGGGGGTGCCAAAATCATGTTGTGACTATTTGATGGGATGCCCACACATTTCCAAAGTATCTCCTCATGGTTTGGTTTAGTTCCAAAGGAAAAATGCTATTTATAAGGGAAAATCATGGTAACATCTTAATCAAGGGATCAAAGTTAATATCACTACTACTTATACAAATTGAAACCTCTGAGGTGATTCACAGAGGGCACATCATGTACATAAAGTTCTTGCCAAAGAAGGACACCAGAATCTACATGAGGAAACAGACAAACCCAAATTGAGGCTCATTCCATAAAACTAGCCTGTCTACTTTAAAAAATGTTAATATTATGAAAGCAAAAATGACTGAGGAAATCTTCTAAAAATACAAAGAGATAGGACAATTACATATAATATGTGATACTAGCATTGGATCCTACGTTGGGGAAAAGTGTTGTAAAGAATGTTCTTGGGGAGTTGGCATCCATCTGTTACTGGGCATCATGGATGCGTTCAGATGTCTGATGAAGCCCAAGATCATTAAAAAGAAGACCAAGAAGTTCATCTGGCACCAGTCACAGCGATATGTCAAAATTCAATGCGATTGGTGAAAACCCAGAGGCATTAACAATAGGGTGCACTGAAGATTGAAGGCCAGATCTTGATGCCCAACATTGGTTACGCGAGCAACAAGAAAACAAAGCACTTGTTGCCCAGTGGCTTCCGGAAGCTCCTAGATAACTTTAAGGAGCTTGAAGTGCTGTTGATGTGCAACAAGTCTTACTGTGCAGAGATTGCTCACAATGTCTCCTCCAAGAGCCACAAAGCCATTGTGGAAAAAGCAGCCCAGCTGGCCTTCACCATTACTCATCCCAATTCCAGGCTGTGCAGTAAAGTAAATGAACAGAGAGCTTATGTGCACACCATAAACCATAAAACTATATAAAAAATAATATTACTGGAACAACTGGTAAAACTCTAATATGGACTATATATTAGATGATAATATTGTACCAATGTTAAGTTTTTTAATCTTGATGTTGTGGTTAGGCAAATAATGTCCTTGCTCTTAGAAAATATATACTAAAATATTTTGTGGTAGAGTCATTAGGTCTGAGATTTACTCTCAAACGATCTAGCTACTTAGCAGTGATAATGATGGTTTTACATGCACGTGAGAGTGACAAAACAAATGTGAAAAATGTAACCAACTGGTGAATACAGGTAAAGGTACACAGGAATGAAGAATATGAGTTGTTGAAGGAATAAAGGGCTACTATTGTTCCAAAACCTCTAATTTTATAGAACTTTTGAAAGAAATGTATTTCTTTTTAGGCTTATGTGTTTTAATCATTTTTCTGACTTACTGCAATATACTATTTAGAGAGTAGTATACGTAGTACTACATTGTAACATATATATACTTATATACACTATATACAGAACATGTTATAATTCCAGCTGAAGAGAGTGAAATTTGATTAAGCACATTTTTTTTACTACACTGATTAGACACATCACTTTATAGATCTTACTTCTGACAATGTCAATACTGTTGCCACTTCTTTTTGGCATGTTCTTCTTCCACTTCTTGCTCTCAGTTTGAAACAGAACCTCCCCTCTGATCCCACCCTGCTTCCCACAAAAGACAGAATCTCCTTCTCCTCTGTTTCCATGAACCTTCAAATAATGTCTGACATTGCCATTTTTCTTTCTGCCTTATGTCACCTGTTTATACATGGTGTATCTGAACTACCTTCAAACATTCCCTGCCTTCTTCCCTATCCTCAACTTTGAAAGGGGAGTACAGGGCTTCCTCTTTCAAATAATATCTTCTCTCTCTCTTTTTTTCCTCACTTTGCTACTGCCTCAGAATATTACAGCAGTTAAGATCACAGCCTTCAAAAAATAAACTATTTGGATTTCATGAAAATAAAAAACTTCTGCACAGTGAAAGAAATAAGCAATAAAACTTTTAAAAGGCAACCTATAGATTGAGAGAAGATACCTACAAATGATGTATCTGATAGTTAGTATCTAAAATATATAAAGAACTTATATAAACTCAACACTCAAAAAATAAAAATCCAATTAAAAAATGGGCAGAAGACAATGAATGGACATTTTCCAAAGAATACATATAGATGGCTAACAGACACATGAAGATGCTAAACATTACTCATCATCAGGGAAATACAAATCAAAACTACAATGAGATATCACCTCACACCAGTCAGAATGGCTAAAATCAATAACACAGGAAACAACAGGTGTTGATGAGGGTGTGGAGAAAGGGGTCCCTCTTACACTGTTGGTGGGAATGAAAACAGCTGCAGCCTCTCTGGAAAACAGCATAGAGACTCATCAAAAAGTTAAAAATAGAACTACCCTATGATCCAGCAATTGCACTACTAGGTATTTACCCAAAGTATACAAAAATACTGATTCAAAAGAATACATGCACCCCAATGTTTATGGTAGCATCGTCTACAACAGCCAAATTATGAAAAGAGCCCAAATGCCCATAAACTGATGAATGAATAAAGAAGGTGTGGTATGCACATACTACATTAGGGCAATTTATGGGAAGTAATTTAGTCCAGATTCATTTATCAGTCCACAAATACCATTCTCTTCTGAGTTCTTTGTTCAGTATGCTAATGGTTATTAGTCCTTTTCTTTAATTAGAGTTCGGCCATGACATTTCTTTTCTGCCCAACCCCATATTTTTTTGTTATCCTCCACTTAAAATATCCTACAACTCACTAAAAGTCTCTTTTTCCAAAAATAAATAATATACATTATATAAGGGCTCCAATATTTAATTTGATAGTTGATTCTATGATATACTGCCCAGATTCACCTTCAAGACTGAAGGACCCAGCTGCTGGAAGAGCAGCCAGCAGATAGTCCTCAGCTACCAGCCCTCTTTCAGAAGTGCCTTGGTTGAAAAGAGCTGCCTTGCCCAAAGTTACCCCCTCCCTAGACATCCTTTATCCAATGACTGGTAGGTCAACATAGGATTATAAAGGGCTAGTCCCCTCAACTCAAATCAGGCTGCAAGGCCAGTTCACCCCAAGAGTTGACCCATGGGTCAGCTGCAGCTGCCACCTTTTCCTTCTGCCCAGTCTTGCTTTTTTTCTCTTCCCTTCCACAGGTATTTTTCCAGAGCATTCTCTAATAAGCTATTACATTTTAAGGAGAATGGCATAAATTTAGTGGTTTCTATTAAGGGCCCAAGGGATGCAAGAGTGATGATTTTCATCATATTTCCATTTAATTCACCAGTCACTCACCAGAAAGAAACCAGATGGACTCTGAAAATAAGAATGGATTACCACAAACTCAACTAAGCAGCAGTTGCCCAAATGCAGCTGCTTGCCAAATGTTAGCATCTTTGCCAGTACATATTACTATGACTTCAGGCACATGGTATATGACTAGTGATTTGTCAAACACATTATTTTCTAATCATATTTTTTAAAAAAATAAGAAAGAGCTCGCATTCACTTGAAATAGACAAGAGTATACATTTGCAGTCTTGCCGAAGGGCTATGTTACCTCTTCTTCCCTGTCATAAAACAATTTTAAGAGATCTTTAACTGACCACGCATACCACAGAAAATCTTACTGGTGAACTACACCTAAGATATCATGCAAGTTGGACCAGATGAAAAAGAAGTGGCCACTGTACTGTAGGCCTAAGTAAAATATATGCATACCAGAGGGTGGGAGATATACTCTATGAAAATTCAGGTCCTGCCACATGAGTAAAAGTTTTAGGAATCTCATGGTCTTGTGCATTTGGGCATATCCCCTCTAAAAAAGGAAAGATTATCAGAACATTTACATCCTACCACAAAGAAGGAAAAACTGTACCTAGTAATGTTTCCATGTCTGGAGACAGCATATTCTGTAGCCAGTAATACAGTATCAAATCCTACGCCAGACAGCATAGATGATTTCCAGTTTTGAGTAAAAACCAAAGCAGAAAAATAATGTATAGCACGGTGATACAAGCAACCCTATCACTTGAGCAGCATAACACACCAGAATGGAATAGCATTAGAGGTATCTGTGGTGGGATAAGATGCCATATGGTGTTTATAGCAAGCCCAAGTGGAAGAATCACAGCACAGATGTCTAGGGGTTTGGAGCACGGTCATGTCATCTACAACAGACATTTACACATCTTTTGAAAAGTACGTCCTGGTATACTACTGGGCTCAGGTATAAATGTCGGTCCTGATCATGGGTGTCAAATCACCATGAAATCTGAACTTCTCATTATAAGCTGGCTACCATCAGACAACAAAGTCATGAGGTCAGGTAAATCCAGGACTAATGCATCATGCAACAGAAGTGATACACCCAAAATCAAGGAATAACAGGACCAGGAGACAATAAAAAAAAAAAAAAAAAAAGCAACACAAGCAGATATCTTAGATCCTGAAGTTATCTACTGTTGCTGCTGTAGCACTTGACAATTAGGTCATACCTATCACCATATAGGGGCATCTCTTATATGGTCAATTCACCAGACCATAACAGACACATGTTCTGAGTTTGGACATGGCTTTTTCTCAGAAAAAAAAATAATTCCTGTTTGGTTATAAATGGATTTTCTTTTCTTGATAAGTGAGTGAAAGCTAGAAACAGATGGGGGCCATGTTGTAGCCTGACTTAGAGATGGCTCTTAACAACAGTGGTAAGGGAAATGTTCCCAATAGGCAAAGCTTAAGCAATGTAGTTCTTTGTGAGGTTATAATGTGCATGGACTTATGTGCAGTGGCAAATGACTTGACCATAAGTCAGTGTTCAAGAAGAATAAAAACTGGAAGGGCAGGAAAAGAAGGTCTGGGATAAAAGGATTTGGATGAACCTGTAGGAACAGACATAACTGAAAATCTTTGTATCAAATGTTAACACCTTTAACACCTACAAGAGAGCACCTATTTATAGAAGAGGAACTAAATCAGGTAGAAAATCTAACCTAATTAGCTCACATCAGCCAGTGTCTGTTATCAACTTACCTAGTCCTAGCACAATGGACATGCAGATGAAACAGCTATAGTGGCAGGGACAGAAGTTATTCATAGGCTCAACAGCATTGCTTCCACCTACCAAGGCTAATCAAGCTACTGATCTGATTCAATGTTCAACACTAACTCCCCTGAATGGCACCATCTCTATAGGAGATCAAATATCCATTTGGTGGCTAGTTGAATACCTTGGGACCTTTCGGCTTGGAAGAGGCTATAATGCATGTCAACGTGAACAGACACATGTTCTGGGTTTAGATTTGACTTTTCTGCCCACAGCATGTCAGTCAGAACCACTGTCTGAGGATTTACAGTGTTTGATTTACAGTATCATCCTAAAAATACACCATCAGACCAAAGGATCTACTTCAAAGAAAGGAGGTGCAAGGTGTGGGAACGGGTACTTGGTATCTGACCATGAGATCACTGGCCATGTCAACTACCAAACCAACAGAAACCTACTAGCCCAAAAAAGTAATGGAGTGACTCCATTCAACTTCAACTTCAAAGTTGAAGTGCCAGCTTGAAGGTCATACTCTCAATATGGTTCTCCATCCTCCCAAATGCAATTCCCACTCTAACTCAATGATCTATATATGGTGCTATGTCCCAGGTGTTGGAATACATGGCCCCAGGAACTGATAAATGGAAAGAAGAGTGGCCTCTCTTATCACCACTCCCAGTGGCCCACTTGGGTAATTTGTGCTTCCCATTCTTGTAACTCTAGAAACTGCATGATCTGATGTCCTATTTTTCAAAGGGGAAGTATTTCCTACAAGGAGCAGAAAGATTCTAATTGTACCATAAGCTCTGGCTGGCACCTGCTCCCATCTTGGTGGTAGTAATTAACCCTGATTATTGGGAACAGTAAGGCTTCTTGTATACAATGCGGACAGGAAGAAATATGTCTGACACCCATGTGATCCTCTTGTCAAAGCTTGATGGCAAATTGACTAATGCAACTAAGACTTGAAGAAGATAAGGTGACGAGAGGCTCAGGATAGTCAGAATCATGCCAAGAAGAAAACCACCAAAACTAGCAGAAGTTGAGGGAAATCTAGAGTGGATAATGGAGGAGGGAGGTGGTGAGTATCACCTGAGACCTTCAAACTAGCTGTATTATCAGGGTGCTAGATTATCCTATCAACCTTATTCTTATAAGAATCCTCTGGAAAAGAAACCCACTGGGATCCTGGAAGATTAATTCTTAGTATGTATATGAAGAAGTGAATACAAGAGGTACAAGCAGTTCACTGATATGCTGCTAAGATGCCCGTTTTAGGAATGAAGATATTATTCTACCAGCTTCTGGAACTGCTGCCAGCTGCCAGCTGTCTTTGTAAAGTGTGTTGGCTGAGAAAAGCATCCTTGCTCAAGGTCATGGCTCCTCCCTGGGTGCAGCACATAAAGACTGATGATGGGGGTTATAAAGTCCTGGCTCCTTTGCCCCAACTCATGACAATCCCCAAGGCCCTTGTCAGTCTCTCAGATATTCCTCTGGATCACCTATGACCTTCATTAGAAAGCACCCCAATGCTTTCCTATTGTCCCCTGTGCCCAATTCTGCTTCCTTCTCTTCCTTTCCATAGGTGTTGCTTCCAAGAGAATTCTCCAATAAGTTTTCTGCCCACTAATCTCCATGTCATCCCAAAGAACCCAATGTATACAACCAATGATGGCGTCATATCAAGCAAACTCATCCTGTGGACCAGAAATAAATAAAGAGACTCTAGTTTAGTCAGATGTTTGGTTCTAATGTGTTGACTGACCACAATCAAGTCAATAAGCTATATGACCTTTATTTTCCTCACCATTTTCACTGAAAAGAAAAAGAGATTGCTGTCGTCCTTAGTTCTAGACTAACAACCAACTTCCTTTAAGTTCCTGAGTGGCTATTAATTAGCTTTGCAACCTTGGGAATATTACTGTAAACCTCTGGGCCCATCTCTAAAATGAGAGGTAGACTAAATGATTTTTTGTGTCCTTTATAGCTCTAATAGCCTGTGAATCCAAGTATATAAATCCCACATCATTATTTCTGTAACATAGCATTTAAGATGGCATTTTCAATTTTATCAATAACTTTGTTGCCAAGAAAAAAATTTTTTCAGTCCTTATGAAAAAGGCGTTTAAGGTCCTTGCCAAAAAGATTTTTTTTTCAAATCCTATTACTTCATTCTTTCTCATCCCTTTGTTCCTCCCTTATTGACCTTTTTGAAATCCTTTTTGGCATGTACCTTTTCCTCCCATTCCTAGGAGACTTTGAGCAAATAATAGGGAAGTAAAATGAGTATTCAGTGTTGGCATACAAGTATTATAAAGCTTAGTTTCAAACACTTCATGTTCTCTTCCCTTTTCCCTGTGTTTACAACCTCTGTTGCATTATACCGACTTTCTAGCTTATTTTTCTTAGTCAATATTTATAACATGTTTACTACCAAGGCTCCTCAGAAATATTTTCTAGTCTTATGGATGTTTTCCCTTCCCTACTACCTGTCTGCTCCTTTACACTCAGTTTGAACCCCTTTCTGGCCATTGTCATAGGGGTTGCCTAAAACTGTCCTTTTTCTTTTGCTACCCCTGCTCTCCACTAGCTGGCTCCCCACATTCCCACAAAGAAGAAAAGAGACATCAACATACTGCAACAGGAGCAATTAGAAATGGGGTTGGTGGCTGGCTGTGCCATTCTGGACATCTGAAGAGGAGCCAAAAATAGAAATGAGCTGAGTCTGTTCAGAGCTTAGTGCTGCCAGAGGAGTTTCCTCAGTTAGTTCTCAAGGCTATATTTTCTGAGTCATCTTTCACAGCTCACAGGCCAAAACTCATAACTCATATGCTGTGCTCTCCATCAAGACACAGTTAATGTCAGAAAGTGGTTACTCTCTAAAGGAAGATCTTTACTCATGTCCTGACTGACAGCCCACAGGGTCCATGAAATGAAGGGCATAGTGCTCACCTGTATCAAAGCTGCAGTGAAAATCTTTTACATCAGACTATAAAAGTATATCTTCTCTGCTCATTCTCATCTCTCTCAACCAACAAAATACTTTAAAAAGAACCATGTTAAAAATAAATATGTATTAGCCTGATGTGCAGACTTTAAGTTCTGTGAGCCAGAGATTTCACAGCAGAGCAGAGAAAGTGAGTAGCAGTGGGGCTCCTACGTTAATGTCTCCCAGATGCTCCTCATTGCTTGTTACCTTTTCAAAGTTCCTTTATTTTTTATTGTTCAATGAATGTCAACAATGGTCTTTGGCTTATTTTTTCAAATCCTGCCATTAAATTATGTTGAGTTGGTAAGAGGATAAAGCCCAACTGTGATAAACTAAAATATCCCTAATTTTGAGTATTATTCTCGCTATGAACTTTCTTAAATTCCAAAGTTGTCCTAGTTACCCTATTCTCAATTTCTGATTTAGATAGTTTTAAGATAAAAGCATTTGCCTTTCCCCATCCCATTAGGTCAATGAACAAATTCAGAAATATTTTCTTTCTTTCTTTGCTTATTGACACATATCAAATCACAACCTATTCCACCTATCCTGCTGTTTGGCAGAGCTCAGAACACTGACATGAAGTCAGGGAGGTAACTAATGCCACACTGTGTGTTAGCAAGGAGAAATAAGAGATCTCAGAGCTGCTGGCTCTGAGATTTCTTGAGAAGAAGGAAATGTTTACCTAACTGCCTCAACAAAACCCTTTGGTTCTTTAAATGCTGCTCCCTGAGCCTGTTAACCTTGCACAGTAAGAGACAGAAGGTTGGAGATGCTCTGTCTCATAATCAAAACTCTCAGAACAGTTAAAAATGGGGACAGCAGCGCCACCAAGGGACGCCGTGAGCAGTAACTAATAAAAACCAGCACAAGATGCCTTGCATGTGGGGGATGCTGGGTTAATCACCAACAACCTAAAGTTTAAAATATATTGGCTGCAATGTTGATTTAAGTGACAGGAGAGGTGTTGCATTACAACCATCTCTTTGAAATTCACACTCAACTTCTTCCACGTATTTTGGCCACAGCATGCAATATTAGGTGCTAGAAAAGTTTACATTTGTTACTTATTGAAAAATTTTGTCTCTTAGTCATATTGAAAATATAATGTCTGCAAGAACAAAGATGATGAATGGACTAGTAAGTTCCTTAACTCTACCAGTGTAACATGTTCTCAGCTCCGCAAGGGCAAAAGACAGCAATTCTTTCAATTATGGAGAATAAACTATGTTAATGGGAGCACCAACATGGGTTGACCTGATGATGTTGAAGATCCTTTCACTCAACCATCTACCCTAATTGTGGAAATGCACTATGCTATTTATCAGTCGGGGAGAGCCATGTTTAAGAGGACATTGACAGCAGTACATTATATCTTGGAAAATTGAGAGCTAAAATATTTCCAAGCGCCATGTGCCCCTTGGAAATTGCACAGGGTGCTACTTCTGGGTTGTTTTTGTTTTTGTTTTTGTTTTTGTTTTGTTTTGTTTGTTTGTTTGGCTTCCTGTGCCTTACCTAACAATGATACAGCATTTCTTAGGTCATAGAAAAGAGTTTTCTTTTAAGACTTTGTGAGCTACCCAGCATTCTATAGCATCCATAATAGAAATTTATGACATTTGTATAATGATTTATTTAGGGTTTTCAACTTGTCTATAAATATATACTACTGGATTAAATTCATTCAATAATTTTTAGGATCTGAAAATGACCCAGGAAAATAACCCTCCCACATAAACATGCAATGACAACAAGGCACACTAGGTGTTATTACCCTCATCCAGCAAATGAATAAAAGTAAAGCTGGGATGTAAAGTGGTATCTCAAGGTTACAAGATAACAGATTAAGGTCTGGCAAACGACAGACAAAAATATTTGTCCAGACAGTAAAGTCAGTTACTTGATAATTAAATTAGCAACATAATGAATCTATAAAGGAAAAATGTAGAGCCTCTGATAACTCAGAAGCCTCAATGCAGTTAACTGCTTCCAATTTAATATTTGAAATAAAACCTATAAATTCCACTTTCATTTCCCCTCTCTTTTTATGTTGAAAATATGAAGGAATAAAGAAATTACCAAGTCTGGTAACCAACAGGGATTCTTTACCTTTTTTATGTGTATTACTGCCCCTTTGGCTAACTGGTGAAGTCTGTGGACCACTTCCCAGACTAATGTTTTTAATGTGCAAAAGAATATACCTAGGTTTACAAAAGAAAATGATTAAAACGGCATACAATTATAAAATATCAAAAGAAAAAATTGTGATTTAATGATATTATGTGCTTCTATATTAAAATATTTAATAACAAACTCTATCTGCAGGTCTAATAGCTACTCTAATTTAAAAATAGTGACAACACATAAATGGCATTTCCAGAGATCTGCAACAACTGCAATGTGATATGAAAATATCTATAATTTCTATTGGTGATAAGGTCACAGATATTCTTAATACTACTGTGGTTTGTGCCCACATATATAATTGAAGAAACTGTTAAATTTCAGTCAGTGATTAATAATTAAAAAGATGGAATTTTTACAGACTGCTTGAATTCTATCCAAGGGCTTCTTGTGGGCCCATGGATCCTATATTTAAAACTGCTGTGGTGGGAGGAAGGAAAGAGTAAGAGCATCAAGAATGCACATACAGTATTCACAGTAGCCTGAATTAGCATTAGGTTTTATCAGCCCAGATAAGAACACTGTTTTCTGCTTCTCTTATAGTTCCCCACAGCCACCAGAACAACATGGATAAATAGTCGGTCTCCAAGAGCACCTGTTAACACATTCATGGATGGTCAGACCTCTTGGCTGAGACTCATTGCAGGGTCTCCCTTCATGGGCCAACTTCTGTTCCTCCTGCTGGAGATAGGGGGACCCTCCTTGACAAAATGAGCATATAGCCTTAGTGAACCAAGAGATTAAGAATGAAACCCTTCCTTATCTCCAATGGCAGGTGGGAAAATTACAATAGCAAAATGGGAATAAAACAAATTAAAAACATATCAGAGAGAATGTTTCACTTAATATAGTTTCTGCTTGACAAATTGTTTCTTCTCCTAGTGGAACACTTTATTTTATATGACACTAAACGGAAAGAATAAATCAAAAGCATTGTTTAGTTGGGGTAAGGAGAGAAATAAACGTGAATGAATTTAAACTGTAAGTCAAAATGGTACAGATACCTCTGATGAATGACAGTGGTTGACTCTCGATGGTTTCATTATGCAAATTATGTTATTTGTTTTCCAGCTTTACTCAAAACAAACGATGATGCCAGAATAAAAGCAAATTGTATTCGTATCAAGTGTCTCATCAATGTGACTTAAAATATTACAAAACTTACCATATCCTGGCCTTTTTTATATTACCCACTGATCATTTAATTCCAAGTGTTGACATGACACCATATCACCACCAAAATTTTTTTCTTAATAAATATTCTGTGCTTAGGAAAGCATCATGGGGAATTAGAGCTTACAGTAGATGAACAAAATGAATGCAATTTTTCCAGTCTTTCTGCCATATAAATAAGCTATTTCTTGTTTTATACCAGTAAGTTTATATTTCCTACCACGCCTCCACAGTAACTGTGAAAAGCCAAGTATTCCTGAGTTAAGGAAACAGCAAAAGGAAGCAAATTAAAATAAATTGTTCTCTGGAGCCAGATTTCCTTGGGTGGTAACTTGCCTTTTCCAGTTCAGAAATTCTCATTCCTCACTCATCCCTTTCCTTCTGAGACTTTCCACCAATTCTCAATTTTGATTCCTTTCCCCTCTGCTTAGACTCTTCTCAATTTAAATGCCATGATCCATTTCCTCCCATGTTTCCCCTGCTTCTACTCAGAGCTTAATCCTAGAGTAATCACACAGAAGGCAGCATGAAATAATGACAAATTTAAAATAATGAAAAATGTGATCTTATAATATATGAAGGGAATATTTCAAATTCAGCAAAATCTAGTATTATTTTTTACCCTTTAAGGATCAGGGAAAAATTGGTGATTTTGCAGTAGAAGAGCTCAGATTTCAACTATTTAAGAGTCATTTTACTAGTGAAATCTACCTTCCCATTGAACTCCATACACTGACCCATCAAAGAAAGTATCTTCTTAAGACAGAAAAAATACTATTTTCTGAGAAATCTAAGCAATGTTACTGCTACCACAGAAGATAAAAAGGAGACCAGGAGAATAAGGCTTCAGGACTAACACCTATGAACACTAAAAGGCATCCAAACCATCTTGGTCTGTTTAATATTCCATTCAAATCAATGAATACTCATTGAGCATTTGCTATGTGAAAAGTTTCTGAGGAATATGAAATCATTAGCAATGGCTGCTACAAAGTGCATGGATTAAAGATAAAGAGAAAAGGAATGGTGGTATTTATCTTGTGGACTAAGGGGAGATATTCAAACTAGAAAATTATATGACCCAGCTTCACTTTTGTAAGATTCTCATTACAGGATAAATTGGAAGAAAAGAGTTATTACAGGACAGAAGACAACCTAAGAGAGTTCTTTCTTTTTGTTTCATATTAATGCTTGACTAATTCTGATAACATTTGCTAGGACGGTGTGTTTTGTTTTTTTTTTAATGTTCAACTTATAAGTCAAGTGGCTCAGCAGTTTAGCACCTGCCTTCAGCCCAGGGCATGATCCTGGGGTCCCAGGATCGAGTCCCGCATCAGGCTCCCTGCATCCCTGCATGAGCCTGCTTCTCCTTCTGCCTGTGTCTCTGCCTCTCTCTCTGTGTGTCTCATGAATAAATAAATAAAATGTTTAAAAAAAATAAATAAAAGTCACATCTTAAAAATACCCTCATATCTTAAAATTCAAAAGGCTTTCCAGTAAGAGAAAAGCAAATCATTTAAAATATTGAAATAAAACCTGATGAACCAATTTCAATATTATCCAAGAAAAATATTAATATATAACTTTAGCATCCAATATGAAATACTAAGGAAATATGTCGACTTTCTTAATCACTAAATTATTTCAGAGGATTTGTAGAGAATCAAAGACCATTCTCATTTCAAAGAGAAAAGTTTATTTAACCTATTCAAGAAGATTTTAAAGTAACTTGGATTAAATCATTAAATACAGACTTCTAGTTCAACAGAGCAGTTGAGCCCTGTTCAAAGAACAGATTAATCTGTTCTCCCTAACCAACGCCACTAAAATAAAAGGGAACAGGTATAAACATATGAATACAAAGGACATGAATCCTGAGATAATAGGAGATGAAAAATGTTGACACCGTTTTGGAAGATGAAGTGTGGATGGATGACTGGTGATTAAATTAGCAGAGAGAGAAAACTGAAATCCCAGCAGCTTTTCAGGGAAGGGTAGGTCGTCCAAAAGGGATCAAAGCCTCTCATGAATACTTGAGCAGTTCAGGAACTAGAGCCACCAAGTAACTATAATTCTCAAGACAAGGGTATGAGTTGGGGCTGACAACATAGTACTGGTCAAAAACCAGGATATGTATAAAAATCGGTTACACACCTTTATCTTCTTCCCAAACCCACAGTGCCAGATAGCTGCACCTCCCCTACCCTGCCAGAAAACTGGAGGCTCTTCTCAGGCAAGAGAGAACTGAAGAGGCTCTGGTCTCCCAAGATAGTAGTTACAGCCACAGGTGAACAGAATCTCCACCAGAGGTGGGGTAACTAAACTACAATCTACACACTGACTTGGCCCCAGAGTGTTGGCAGTAAGGCACCTATGTCTCAGAAAGCAGGAGAAAAAGAGCCCATAGAAATAGCAAATGTCCACTTAATCCACAGTAAGCTCAAAAGGTAACCAACCCATCTTCACTGCACACACATATACATAGTGCTTCCAATTCATTTTTTCATACCTCATTTATAAATATGACAGACAGCCAAGAATCACCAAACATTGGGGCAAGGCTTCAGAGTAAAAGACAAGGGGCACCTAGCTGGCTCAGTTGGAAGAACTTGTGACTCCTGATCTCAAGGTCGTGAGATCGATCCCCATGTTGGGTTAAGTAGAAAGTACTTAAATAAGTAAAACTTCCAAAAAAATGAAAGGCAAAATTAAAACAAAAAAGCAGGGAAGAAGGAAATTATAGGAAGTAGAAATGAGAATATGTGAATTCCAAATCCAAAAGAAAACTTCAAAAAAAAAAAAAAATCTCCAGAGAATATCCTGAAAGTGATAAGAAAAAAATCACACCCTTGAATTAGAAAAGATGACTATATTAAAAAAAAAAAGAGTTCCAAAAAAAAAAAATCTGTATCTCTCTTAAATTTCTGCTTTAACATACTATTTTCAGTGAGGCTTACTCTGACTCTACTTTTAAAATGTAGTACCACCAACCACTTGGTACTTGCAATCCCTGTCTAGCTTCAGCAAGGAGAAAATAAGATCCCCATATAATGGTCCCTGGCATATTATCATGGTGGTTCAATAAGTGTTAGCGAATGAATGAATGAGGGGGAAAAAAGTCCTTTGAAATTAAAAATATAATTGCAAATCTTAAAAAACTAATAGATAAGTTAAGAATAAAATTAAGGAAATCATCTAGAAGGTAGAAAAGAAGGACCAAGATAAGAAAACAAGAGGAGAGCTTTCTGCCCCTGGACGCCCCCGAGTAAGCATCGTTAAAGTCTCCCCTCCCACCGCCGTCATGTCTAAGTCAGAGTCTCCCAAGGAGCCCGAGCAGCTGGGGAAGCTCTTCATCGGAGGTTTGAGCTTCGAAACAACCGATGAGAGTCTGAGGAGCCATTCTGGGCAATGGGGGACGCTTAGGGGCTGCGTGGTAATGAGAGACCCCAACACCAAGCACTCCAGAGGCTTTGGGTTTGTCACGTAGGCCACCATAGAGGAGATGAACTCAACCATGAACCCTCGCCGCACAAGGTGGACAGAAGAGTTTGGAACCAAAGAGGGATGTCTCCCGAGAAGATTCTCAAAGACCTGGTGCCCACTTAACTGTGAAAAAGATTTTTGTCGGTGGCATTAAAGAAGACACTGAAGAACATCATCTAAGAGATTATTTTGAACAGTATGGGAAAATTGAAGTGATTGAGATCATGACTGACCGAGGCAGTGGCAAAAAGAGAGGTTTCGCTTTTGTGACCTTTGATGACCACGACTCTGTAGACAAGATTGTCATTCAAAAATACCGTACTGTGAATGCCCACAAGTGTGAAGTAAGGAAAGCCCTTTCGAAGCAAGAGATGGCTAGTGCTTCGTCCAGCCAAAGAGGCCGAAGTGGTTCTGGAAACGTTGGTGGTGGTCGTGGAGGTGGTTTTGGTGGGAATGACAACTTTGGTCGTGGAGGGAACTTCAGTGGTCGAGGTGGCTTCAGTGGCAGTCGAGGTGGTGGATACGGTGGCAGTGGGGATGGCTATAACGGATTTGGTAATGACGGAAGCAACTTTGGAGGTGGCGGAAGCTATAACGATTTTGGCAATTACAACAACCAATCCTCAAATTTTGGACCCATGAAAGGAGGAAATTTTGGAGGCAGAAGCTCTGGCCCCTATGGTGGTGGAGGCCAATACTTTGCCAAACCACGAAACCAAGGTGGCTATGGCGGTTCCAGCAGCAGCAGCAGCTATGGCAGTGGCAGAAGGTTTTAATTACTGCCAGGAAACAAAGCTTAGCAGGAGAGGAGAGCCAGAGAAGTGACAGGAAAGCTACAGGTTACAACAGATTTGTGAACTCAGCCAAGCACAGTGGTGGCAGGGCCTAGCTGCTACAAAGAAGACATGTTTTAGACAATACTCATGTGTATGGGCAAAAAACTCGAGGACTGTATTTGTGACTAATTGTATAACAGGTTATTTTAGTGTCTGTTCTGTGGAAAGTGTAAAGCATTCCAACAAAGGGTTTTAATGTAGATTTTTTTTTTGCACCCATGCTGTTGATTGCTAAATGTAATAGTCTGATCATGACGCTGAATAAATGTGTCTTTTTTTAAATGTGCTGTGTAAAGTTAGTCTACTCTGAAGCCATCTTGGTAAACTACCCCAACAGTGTGAAGTTAGAATTCCTTCAGGGTGATGCCAGGTTCCACTCGAAATTTATTTGCAACCTGCTTGGGCACAGAAGCCATTGTCTCCACAAACCTTGGTGTGGTTGAACTGACAGTTAATGTGTTGTGACCTGGAGTTCACCGTTAAAAGGGTCACCCAAGCAAAGTCCTGGAGTTTATTTGGTTATTATGATTGTTGGCACATCCTATGCAATATATCTAAATTGAATTATGGTATCAGATAAAATTATAGATGGGATTAAAGCTTGTGTATCGTCCATTATCATGTGTAATCAATAAACGATTTAATATTCTCTTAAAAAAAAAGAAAACAGAGGAGAAAAAATTATGAAAGAAATAATACAAGAATATTTTCCAGAATGAGGATGTGATCTTCCAGATTTAAATGGCCCTCTTAGGGCCCATAAAAACAAATGAGAAAGACTAACACCATTGCACATTATTGTGAAACTTCAGAATATCAAGGAAAATGAGAAGATCCCAAAGCTACAGAGAAAAAAAATTATCTATTAAAATTAGGAATCCAAGAATCATTAAGCTTCTCAGTAGCAACACCAGAAATAGAAGACAATGGGAAAGAAATCCACCTTAGAATTTCAGGGAGAAAATAATTTTTGATTTATAAGTCAGTATCATGCAAAACTATTAATCAAATGTGATAATAGAATAATAGTTTCAGACATTCAGGCTCCTGCAATATGATTTCCTTTGACTTTCTCAGAAAGCTGTTGCGGAATGTGCTTCACCAAAATGAGGTGTGATCTAAGAAACAGTAATCAAGAAATCCAGTAATCCTAAAATGAATCAAGGAGAAAGGCAAAGAGAATCCCCAAAAATAGTGAAGAGAAGTGTCCACGACAACAGCCCTGGAGCAGACTTAGAATGTAACCTGTAAAGATTAGAGTAGAAGGAGAGAGAGGGTTCCACAAGGAATTCTGCTAGAAAAAAAAATGAACCTGACCATAGTGAGATGTTTCTAGTTCTTATACAAAGCAAGTGGCTGATTATATAACAGGTAAAGTGAAGCTTAAGAAAATACATTAAAATTAAAAATTTTAACTCCAGGAAAAACAAAAACACAGCAAAGAGAAAATATAATACATTGCAGGGCTCAGCTATAATAATGATATGTTTTATGACAATAAAAAATCCTAAACATTCATTTAAAATGGAAATTATGAATCAAATGTATTAAGAGGATGGAGAGAATGATAGTGGGGGGGGGGGGGGAGGAAGCAGCAATGAGTTAAGAAAGTAACTCTCGAAATAAGACACCAGCAAATAATACCTAAAGTTAAAGTCACGAATTCACAGTATAAGTACTTTATTTAGATATGTAGGGGCAACAGTAGAATAAACAGCTGAAACACTTGAAAATGGTTGCCTCTGGGACATCAGACGTTGGATGTGGGAGGGCCCCCCCCAGGGGATGCAGCTTTTGTTGGGGACGGCAGTCACATGTGCACAATCTTTTGATCCCCAATCAGCTAAATAAAAATGAACCTTGGATCTGGAACACTTCCTCACCAAGGAAGAGAGTCCACACAGTCCACTATTGAAGCTGATCTTGCTCTGTTTCTCCCTCATGTGAGTAAAGCATTGTTCTACCCAGCACTTGACTGCATTGTGTTTTCCTTGGCAACTCTTATACCAAGATGCAGTTGGCAGAAGGGTTTGGAGTCCTCCCCTGGGATCAAGTAACTGGTGTGGGGTACTCCACTCTGTTGGCATTGATAACTAGTGCTTTGTCTGCCATTTTTATTATAAGCTTTGTAGCACTCTTTGACTTACTCAGTTATATGCAATTTCTATCTTAATAAACATAAAAATTCATTGACCATTATTTCAAGTAATAGTACTGCAAATAGTACTGGTATAACCTCCACTGATGTTGGGATTATAATCAACATGCACACCGGTTTCTGTAACAAATGATGCCCAGTTTATTTATCATTTTTTATAGTTATTAACAAATAATGTATTTGGCTTACCATAGGAAAAAAGTAGAATCTTTGATTATACAGTTTTAAAACACTGAAGCTCTTTTGAGGGTACATTCTCTAAATCCACACATAAAGGAAAGTGGCAAAACTAATTTAGCTGTGTGGTAACAGGTAGATGGAAAGAAAAACAAAAGAGCAGTTTTTAAGTAAGCACTCTAGTCCATATATTTGCAGATGGCAGACAAAACAAGACACATCTACCCAGAAGGAAAATATGGGTTCTGGAAGCCTGAGTTGGAATTTGGTTGTTAATTGGATATAGGAAATGAGATGTCAAGGAGGATGCACATTTGTTTTACATGAATAACAATAGAGTGGGTGGTTATGTTGTTCCCTGAGAGAAAGAACAGGGAAGAAAGAAAAATCTGGAGAGCTGGGAAGGGAAGAACTGCATTTTGTTTGAATATTGTTGTAGATGTCTGTTAGACAACTGGACTTACAGGTTAGAGCTCAGGGAAAAGATCTGGACTAATGCTAGGGACTTAGAAGCCTTCAACACAAAGGTGGCTGGTAAGCTTGTGAGCACTACTTGATAGGGTAGGCAAGATCAATAAAGCAGAGTGTGCAGCGTTAAACAAGGACTAAGACACACTGTTGAGGAAAACCAGCAGCTCAAGAAAGAAGAATCTGGGGCACCTATGTGGCCCAGTGGTTGAGCATCTGTCTTTGGCTCAGGTCATTATCCTGGGGTCCTGGGATCGAGTCCCACATCAGGTTCCCTAGCACATCAGGCTTCCCCTAGGGAGCCTGCTTCTCCCTCTGCCTAGGTCTTTGCCTCTCTCTGTATGTGTCTCATGAATACATAAATAAAATCTTTTTAAAAAATTAAAAAGAAGAAGAAGAACCTGGGGGGAAAAAACTGCAGGAGAAGACAAAAAAGGAATACCAAGAGAGTATGATTGGTCTGACAGCAGACAAAAGCATAGAAAAAAAATCAGGAATAAAAACATAGTTGAGACAAAAGCTGTAGAGTGATGAAGGGTGAGTCCATGGAACCAGAAATAAGATCATTAACAGTCTAGGTGGGAGAGATTTGGGTGGAGCTGTGAACGAAGCTGGTGAAAAGCAGGAAGATGAGAAAATGGTAACAAAGTTTATGGATGACTCTACAAACAAAAAGGAAAGAACGAAGGACTTCAAGCAATTGCCAGAGGAGAAATATTACCATTACACAAACAAAACAGTAAACCCTTATCTGCTTGACTAGGCACCTGAACCCCTACCTATCCCTTCCCCCATCTGCTTTTAGAAAAGCTGGTCTTGTTTCAGAAATTCCAGATGCTGTCCAAAGCCCTAATCCAAACAGAAAAGACCACCCCAAATCAGTACTGGTCAGATGCTGAACTTCTAATACTGTTACTGCTAGCGATTCATGTTGGCAGGGGGATCACTTACACTTTGCCTCCCTCCCTGACAGTGACCTGCAAGTGTGAGTTCATCCCACTGTGTGGATACTGTGAGTTCTGGCCATTGGCTGATGAGCTCCACAGCTCCGGGCAATTCCTCGAGCAACCCTCCCTCCTCACTGACTAGTGTCACCGAGCAGCCACCATGCTTCAATACCAGTAGCACTTATAACAGTAAATTACCATTATTTAGTGCTTATTATATGCCAGGAACCATGCTAAGTGCTTCATAGACATTATCTAATTTCCTCCTCAACAATTTTATTGTTTTATTTCTAGGTGAGCAAATTGAGGCTTAAAGAAATTAATAAACTTGTCCACATTCATACTTAATAAATGATGGATCTAGGATTAGAATTTAGGTTTACCGTGCCCCAGGACCACACCTACGACAACATAAATTAGAACAGATTTCATGGGTACATTTATTTCCCAATGAAATCAGGCCTCCTGGTGCAGAAGGATTATGGCCTGTTTCCAGACCATCAAGTTCCCCCCTGTACAAACCACTGGTTGGGCTATGTAAGCATAAAACAACAGCCCTGCCCTAAAAGTCTTTTTAATCTAGCTGAGGAGATCAGATAAATAGGTTTGAAAATGCAATGAACTATATAAAGTAGCTATGATTAAGGGTCAAATGACTAGTAGAGAATAGAAATGCTATTTGGAGGTAAGAGAAAGAAGAGATTCAATCAAGCTGGGAGGATCAGAAAAGGCTTCAGAGGAAAAGACCTGAGTTAAATCTTGAAAAATGGCTCCAATTTTAACAGGAAGAGAAGAGGGAGGAGGATATGAAACCAATCAGTAGATATGAAATTGGGACTGAAATGTTAGTGATAGCAAATGCAGGAAATGAGCAGGTCACCGCCATCTGAGCTAGGCAGAGCCAGTTTTTCTCAGCATGGAAACATTCACAACCAAAGTGGGGAAGCTATCCTTCTCAAGCTCCCTTAAAGACTTCTAGCCTGATGGTGGTTTTCTTTTCTTCGGTTAATAAAAGGCTTTCATTTTGTAAGATACCACTCCATCCCACCATTACCCAAAACCCAATTCAAGTTATTTCAGGGCCCTGATTTCCTCATATTTCCTGATATGACTCATGCAGTGGCAGCTTGAAGGAATAGGCTTAAAATCTCTAATTGAGGCAGCAAAGAAATAGTGAATTAAACCTTTTGTGTCGCACTGCTGCCAAGATTTTATGGAAGAATGAAACACATATATTCATGTTTATATATGTTATGAGCCAGATCAGTTCATTAAAGTTTCACAGAGTTGAAGCAAACTAAAAAAAAAAAAAAATTATATTCTGATTTATTCATCAAAACTTCCAGCTTGATAAATGAGCAGAGGATTTCAGAAAATTGTCTTGTAAAGGAAAATCTATCTCTTTAGAAGGAGGCATTATTATTATACTCCTGGTTCTTATAAATAGGAGTATTAACTACTGTTTTTATTTAAGAAATGATGATTAAATAATGAGATGGTCTCTTTGTTTGTTCCAGCTTTTGTTTTTCCAATTTGGTGAATAGGAGACACAGGAAAATATCTGACTAGGCTTCAGAAACAAAGCAGGGAAGGAATATGTTTGATATTTATAAGATGCTCGTGTTCTCAATCATCCTCTAAATACCATTCTCGGCACTGGCGATTAAATTAAATGACTACAAGTAGTAACATCCAGTGTTACTTTGGTCTTGTATAGAACTTTGAATGTATAGCTTTGGGTTTCTGGACAGGGTGTCATTTTTGACTGGGAACTTCAGTGCATGATTACAATGAAGACTTCTCATTTGCATATAATGTCACAATCAGCTCCACTCCATTTGCAGTCAAATGTCCACTGCTAATTGCCAGGCATCTAATATTTATGTGTTAAAATATAGTGAATAAATATTTATGCCTGGAAAATAATGAGCTGGATCTTAGCTAATTTGAAAAAACAAAGACAATACAAAAAGGCCATGTGAAGTAGAAGCTGTTCTAAATACAAGGCACTGAGAAGATTACGTTTCTGGCTTTTAATCCATATTCATTTCAGTGTCTCCCACAGGAACACTCTATGAGTCTCCAGTAAATGATTGTGGGATTGATTTTGCAAACGGAAACACTAAACTGGCTGACTCTAGTCAATGGAGAAGCAGTGCTGTGTGGTCAGGTTTCCAACCAAGGCCAAATTTGTCATTGGCTTGTAGGTGACCCTTGCAGGGATCTGTTTGTGTGCATTAATATGCATAGTGGTTTTAATGTTTTGACTGAAGAAGGCAAATGTGGGGTTTTTTGTTTGCTTGTTTGTGGTATGGGTGGCTGGAGAAGGTCAGAAAAATGGCAAAGGTGACAGAGAAGAGAGCAAGAAATTTCCCACTCTCCCCTTCATGTGCCCACGTGGAGGAAGGGTGATGATGACATGCCAAAGGATCTGACTTCAGGAACCATGAGGCTTGAGGACATAAATGACCACCTTTCACAATCTGGGCACCTGAAGGACTGCCTCAGGAGCCATCAGTGTGCTGTACCCACAACAGAAACAGTGAAATTTGCGAGAAGGGCACCACCTGCAAGTGAGAGCTAAATGAGAAGGTTCAAGTGGCACAGGTTTACTCACAGGTAAAGTGAGTCGAATGACTTTTTTGGTTTCCCAGTGCATATAAAAGTTATGCTTATACCATACCTTAGTCTATTAAGTGTGCAAGGTCACTGTGTCTCAGAAAACAATGTACAAATCTTAATTAAAACATACTTGATTGCTAAAAAAATAAATACTAACCATCATCTGAGCTTTCAGCAAGTCATTATCTTTTTGCTGGCAGAGGGTCTTGCCTCGATGCTGATGGCTGCATGGTGGTGGTTGTTGAAGGTGGGGTGGCTGTGATGATTTCTTTAAATAAGACAATAAAGCTTTGCCAAAACTGTGGACTCTTCCTGCCACAACCAATTCTCTGTAGCATGCAATGCTGTTGACAGCATTTTACCCAAAGTAGAATTTCTTTCAGAATTGGAGTCAAGCTTCTCAAACCCAGCCACTACTTTATCAACTAAATTTATATCATATTCTAAATCCATTGTTGTCATTTTAACAGTCTTCACAGCATCTTCACCAGGAGTAGTTTCCCTCTCAAAAAGAAACTTTATTTTTTCATCCATAAGAAGCAACTGCTCATCCCCTCAAATCTGATCATTAGCTTGTAGCAATTTAGTCCTATCTTCCGGCTCTACTTCAAATCCTGCTTCTCTTGCTATTTGCACCTCATCTGCAGTTACTTCCGCCACTGAAGTCTTAAACCCCTCAAAGTCATCCATGAGGGTTGAAATCAACTTTCAAGCTCCTGTTAATGTTGATATTTTGAACTCTTCCCATGAAAAATGTTCTTCTCATACCACAAATATTCTTAATGGTATCTAGAATGATAATCCCTTCTGGAAAGTTTTCAATTTACCTTTCCCAGATCAATCAGAGGAATCACTATCTATAGCAGCTATAGCTTTATGAAATGTATTTCTTTTTTTAAAAAAAGATTTTACTTATTTATTCATGAGAGACACACACACACACACAGAGAGAGAGAGAGGCAGAGACACAGGCAGAGGGAGAAGCAGGCTCCATGCAGGGAGCCTGACATGGGACTCGATCCCGGGTCTCCAGGATCACACCGTGGGCTGAAGGCGGCGCTAAACCACTGAGCCACCTGGGCTGCCCTGAAATGTATTTCTTAATAAGACCCAAAGTCAAAATGACTCCTTGATCCATGGGCTGCAGGATGGATATTGTGTTAGTAGGCATGAAAGTGATATTAATCTCATTGTACATCTCCATTAGAGCTCTTGGGTGACCAAGTGTATTGTTAATGAGCAGTCATATTTTGAAAGGACTCTTTTTTCTGAGCAAGTTTCAAGAGTAGGCTTAAAATATTCAGTACACCATGTTGGAAACAGATGTGCTGTCATCCAGGCTTTGTTGTTCCATTGACAGAGCACAGGCAGAGTGGATGTAGCATAGTTCTTAAGGGCCATAGAATTTTCAGAATGGTCAATGAGCATTTGTTTCAACTTAAAGTCACCAGTTGCATTAGCCCCCAAGAAGAAAGTCAGCCTGACCACCGAAGCTTTGAAGTGAAGCACTGACTTCTCTTCTCTAGCTATGAAAGTTCTAGAGGGCATCTTCTTCAAATGGAAGGCTGTTTAATCTACACTGAATATGCTGTTTAGTGTAACCACCTGCATTAATTATTTCAGCTAGATCTTTTGGATAACCTGCTGCAGCTTCTACATCAGCACTCATTGCTTTATTTTGTACTTTTGCTACAGAGATAGCTCCTTTCCTTAGATCTCATGAACCAACCTCTGCCACCTTCCAACTTTTCTTCTGCAGCTTCCTCACCTTTCTCAGCCTTCACAGAATTGAAGAGAATTATGGCCTTGCTCTGTATTAGGCTTTGGTTTAAGGGAATGTTGTAGCTGGTTTGATATTCTATCCAGACCATTAAAAGTTTCTCCATATCAGCAAGAAGGTAGTTCTGTTTTCTTATCTTACATGTGTTCAGCGGAGTGGCACTTTTAATTTCCTTCAAGAACTTTTCCTTTGCATTCACAACTTGGCTAGCTGTTTGGTATAAGAGGCCTAGATTTGGGGCTATTTCAACTTTTGACAGGCCTTTCTCACTAAACTTAATCATTTCTAGTTACTGATTTAAAGTGAGAGATGTGTCTCTTCATTTCACTGAAACACTCGGAGGCCAGTATAGGGTTATAAATTGGCCTAATTTTAATATTGTTATGTTTCAGAGAACAGGGACACCTGAGGGAAGGGAGAGAGATGCAGAATAGCCAATGAAAACAGAATGCACAGAACATTTATAGACTAAGCTTGTTGTATTATATGGGCACAGTTCATGGCACCCCAGTAATACAAATCATATCAAAGATTACTCATCACTGAATCACCATAAAAATATAATAATAAAAATATCAGAAATACTTCAAGAATTATCAAGCTGTGGCACAGAGACATGAAGTGAGCAAATGCTGTTGGAAAAATGGTATCAATAGATCTGCTCAACACAGGGCTGCTGCGAACCTTCTACTTATAAAAAACATAGTGTCTGCAAAGTCTTCTATAAAGCAAAGCACAATAAAATAAGGTATGCTATAATGTGAAGAATCTTATTGCTGGGTGCAGTTGAGGAACTATTCTCTAAAATTCCAGGATTGACTGAGGGAGATTTTAAGAGGAAGCTGGTTTTCTCTACAAGCAGAGAATGGGTCAGGAGGAGGTGGCAGAGGAGTCAGTCCATGAATATGCTCGTGCTCTTTTCTTGGCCTTTGAATATTATATAAATATGAGATATGTTCATGAATTTAATGTTAAATGTCAACATCCTCTCCAAAGGCATCCAGGCAAAAAGATTTATCCCAGACAAGTTTGTCTGATGATTACTTGAAGCTTGAACCTCTCAGCATGAACATCAGCAAACACAGTGATGAATATTTGATGGAATTACTTAATTTTACTCAACACAATTATTTTTGTAGGACATTATGCTCCTTCTATGTGAAGAACTGATTATTTCATCATCACTTTGGAAAGAAGTTTCCAAAAGGATGTGAAAGTTGCTCTCTTTCAAAGCTAGAAAGTAAGCAATTACTTACAAATTATTCCAACTCCGTTGTATCCAGTATTGATGCAGTGAAAGTGAGGACAGGGCTTTAACTAGCAATTGACTTGAGGCATGTTTGTTGCGTTGCTGTTCTAGAATATTAAATTACCTATTATAATTTACTAACATCCTAATGAAAGACTGAATGCTGTTCGACTAGACTGGGAACAAGGGAAGGATATGTGCTTTCAGTACTTCTATTCCACATTATACTGCAGCTCTTAGGCATTGCAATATGGCAACAAAAGGAAATAAAGGCATACAAATTAAAAATAATGAAGTAAAACCATCTCTATTCGGAGACAATATGATCATGAACATAGACAATTCTAAGGAATTTACTGAAAAATCCACTATGACTAATAAATGAGTTTAGCAAAGTGTCAGAATATAAAACCAATATACAAAAATCAATAATTGTATTTCTATATACTAGCAATAAATGTTTTTTTTAAGTTTTTTAATTATCCAGCACTCATTCCAACAAATGTACTCCTTACTCCCCATCACCTATTTCATGCACCCACCCCCATCTCCCCTCTGCTAAACCAGAAGTTTGTTCTCTGTAGTTAAGAGTCTGTTATTCAGTTTGTCTCTGTCTTTTTTTTCCCTTTGCTCATTTGTTTTGTTTCATAAACTTCACATATGAGTTAAATAATATGGTATTTGTCTTTCACTGACTTGTTTCACTTAGGATTACACTCCCTAGCTCCCTCCATGTCATTGTAAATGGCAAGATTTCATTATTTTTACGGCTGAATAATATGCCATTCTGTACATATATAACACACCTTCTTTATTCATTCATCAATCAATGCATATTTGGGATGCTTCCATATTTGGACTATTGTAAATAATGCTGCTATAAACATAGGGGTACATATATATCTTTGTACTAGCATTTTGTATTCTTAGGGTAAATATCAGCAGTGCAATTGCTGGATCATAGGGCAGTTCTATTTTTAATTTTTTGAGAAACCCCCATACTCTTTTTCACAGTGGCTACCAGTTTGCATTCCTACCAACAGTGCAAGGGGGTTCCCCTTTCTCCACATCCTCTCCAACACCAGTTGCTTCTTCTGGTTTTGACTTTAGTCTTTCTGACAATGTGAAGTAATATCTCATTGTAGTTTTGATTTGCATTTCCCTGATAATAAGTGATAATGAGCATCTTTTCATGTCTGTTGGCCATGTGTTGGTCTTCTTTGGAGAAATGTCTGTTCATGTCTTCTGCCCATTTTTTAAACTAGATTGTTTTATGAGTATTGAGTTGTATACTTTCTTTATATATGTTGGATATTAACCTCTTATCAGATATGTCATTTGCAAATATCTTCTCCTACTCATAGATTGTATTTTAGTTTTGCTGGTTGTTCCCTTCACTGTGCAGAGCCTTTTATTTTGATGAAGTCCAATAGTTTATTTTTGCTTTTGTTTCCCTTGCCTTAGGACATATCTAGAAAAAAGTTGCTACAGTCGATGTCAAAGAATTTATTGTCTGCGTTCTCCTCTAGGATTTTTGTGGTTTCCTGTCTCATATTTAGGTCCTTAATCCATTTTGAGTTTATTTTAGTGTATGGTGTAAGAAAGTGGTCCAGTTTCATTCTTTTGCATATTGCTGTCGAGTTTTCCCAACACCATTTGTTGAAGAGATTATCTTTTTTCCCATTGGATATTCTTGAGTGATAAATGTTTTTAATTTTTTTTTATGATAGTCACACAGAGAGAGAGAGAGAGAGAGAGGCAGAGACACAGGCAGAGGGAGAAACAGGCTTCATGCAGGGAGCCTGATGTGGGCCTTGATCCAAGGTCTCCAGGATCACGCCCTGGGCTGAAGGCGGCGCTAACCCACTGAGCCACCTGGGCTGCCCTGTCCAAAGGCATTTCTTAATAAACTTCCTGCATGCTAACTTCTATCATTGAGTCTGCTTTCTGGGGTATTCTCCTATGGTAGAGTCAAGGTATAGAAGTCACAGGAATCCAGGGGCCAATTCATTACAAGAAATGACTGCCTAACAATTAGAGTGGTCCAAAAATAGAATGTTCTACTCTGAAAAGCAGTCAATTTCTTAGCATAGAAAGATCTCAAAATGATTGCCAGAAATTTTGTCAAAGATTTCTGATTTAGTAAAACATTTAAATATGCAACCAAAAAGTCTCTTCTAATTCAAAAATCCTCAACTAGCTTTTTGACTTTGGATAAATCATTCATTCACTTGAGACTGTTTCCTTTTTAGGAAATTAAGAGTATGAGATGAACACTAACATCCCTCGGAGCTCCCATGATTTTATAATCTATAATGTATTGTTACAAGAAGTTTGTAAGAAGATAGAGCTACTATGATCCTGGTTTCACAGATAAGGAAGAAAGATGACAGATCTAGGCTAATGGCTGTTATAGCATAAAGAGAATGCAGACCACTCCATGCTAGATAGCTGATTTTCTATGAGAAGCTCCAAGCTCCTCTGAAAAGAGTGTTTGTCAATCACCTATTACAATTGATTCTCATTTAGTTATTTCCTCAGATTCATCAAACTTACCCACATCTTACTCTCTTTAATATGCCATGCCAACACCTTATCCTCATGCCAACTGGTACATGAAACCATCAGCTTGTTTGCTAAAAGGTCTTCTGGTGCTCAGCAGGAAAGTCCAAGAAAAATCTTTTATTTCAGTTCCTTATATTTAAAAGACCCAAATACTTACCAAAAGAGAAAGGAAAAGTAACATGTATACATACATACTTTCTGATTACTTTTATTATCCAAAGTCCCTAACGTCAATGATGCTGGTAAAATATTATACTAATAATATGAGCGTTAGATATTATTAATATTTTTGAGCAGTGTTTTAAGGTTTGCAAATGACTATCATATGCATTATCATATTTACAGGTATATTTATAAGTAGAGAAGTAATGCTTATTATCATCATCATCATCATCATCATCATCATCATCATCATTGCCACCCAGGAAAGAATAGTAGAACTAGGTTTATCCTGTAGCATAAAATATTGAGAAGTGGCATTAGAAATAACGCCAGTCACATGGACTATTAGGCTTTAAAATGAATATTATCTAATATCTTTCTCTGAAGGGCTTTTAAAATTGGAAGAGAAAAGAGTCACATGTGACAGTGAAGATCTGAGGTAGGTGTGTGTGGAGGCAAACACCCACTTAACAATCTATTAAGGTTCCTAGAATAAAAGCACACACCCACCAGTACTTCATAGATTATTTAAACTTTCATATGTCAGAGGATCAGCCCAGAAAAAGTTTTGTGAATTTTTCTTGCTAGGCCACTGAACACAATAAAAATTCCCTGTTAAATTCCATGGGTCCTTTTCATAAAGTCAACACCAACAAAGTACTAACACCACAGCTTGCTTTAACCAGCCTTCTGAATCATCACATGGAGCCTGTTTGAATATAATCAGCAAAGTTTCTTTTAGTGAATGTCTGTATCAACCTCAGTATGACTTAGGAGAATATTTAGAAGAAAATAAAATGTAAACAACTTAGACCCCATACTTTAGAAGCATTGTTTGGATGGGTCTACCTTCTCTGCAAAAATATTTTTATTGTTTTGCATCTTCATTTGGTTGAATGACAGGAAAGAAAACATTCCAGTTGGCAAACAATGTGAAAATCGTCCAACACCTCGTCTCCATTTCAATATCCTGAGACTAAAAATACATAGATATAGCCCAAGATTTATCTTATATTTTCTAGAATGTGAGAACATATGATGAAAATACAGAATGTCTAAACATAACTAAAAAACTACAGCCCTAAATAGCTGCTGGCTGATTAATTCTGGCTCCCACCCTTATGCTTTGTGACTTGCAGTTAAAAAACAAAAGCAAAGCCAAGCACAAAACAATACATGTAAGAAGTTGAACAGACCACTGAATGTTGCTCTTTTTGCCTGAGTAAAACTGTCTTAAGAAGTGAAGGGTGGGGACGCCTGGGTGACTCAGCAGTTGAGCCTCTGCCTTTGACTCAGGGCTTGATCCTGGGGTCCCAGGATTGACTCTCACGTCGGGCTCCCTGCATGGAGCCTGTGTCTCTGCTTCTCTCTCTCTCTGTATGTCTCTCATGAATAAATAAGTAAAATCTTTAAAAAAATAAAAAGAAGTGAAGGGTGGTCCCAAATCATGATGTTGGGCTGAGTGTACAATGCTGCCTCCTCTTCTGACAAAAATCCCTTTACAAGCCAGAAAACACAGCAAAAGAGAGAGATGAATCCACCTAAAAAGTAGAAAACAAAGAAGGGAGACCTCATAGAAATACCACAAAAGGCAGAAAGCAGAGGACTGGATTGAAGAAAGAAGCCAGAGCCCAAGATGTAACTAAAAGAGGAAGGAGGGAAACCACAAAGACAAGAGAAGCCCCAGTGTCCCACAATTAAAGGTGGCAGATGCTAGAAGCAGAAAAACGTCCAGAACAGACATGTCTTCCTCCTGTATCCTGTTCCCCCCCACCTGTCCGAGGGCCAGGCAACAGAAACAAGAAAATTCTCCTTTAGGTGAACATGAGTGGCAAATGACAGTGGAAGAGGGACAGGGTGATATTTCAGGCACCTGTCAACACCAGGAGAATAGTAAGCCCTGGGCACAGAGTTTCCTTCCACTTATTACACTCAACAACTGGCCCTGTCCTTCCTGTCAAGCAGGCTATAGCCAGAAGCAATCTTTTCTGAGTTTAATAGAGACTTTCAGTTATAAAGATGTGAAAGAATCATAAAATGCTTAAAGAAAGCCAATGTGGGACGCTTGGGTGGCTCAGCGGTTGGGCGTCTGCCTTTGGCTCAGGTTGTGATCCTGGAGTCCTGGGATCACGTCCCACACTGGGCTCCCTGCATGGAGCCTGCTTCTCCCTCTGCCTGTGTCTCTGCCTCTCTCTCTTTATGTCTCTCATGAGTAAATAAATAAAATCTAAGAAAGAAGAAAGAAAGAAAGAAAGAAAGAAAGAAAGAAAGAAAGAAAGAAAGAAAGAAAGAAAGAAAAAGAAAGAAAGAAAGAAAGAAAGAAAGAAAGAAAGAAAGAAAGAAAGAAAGAAAGAAAGAAAGAAAGAGCAAGCCAATGCTGTGAGAAGGCAATAAGAAATTTAATGAAGAGAAAAAATTTACATGCAAAGAAAGAAAGCTTATAGGCTGAGTAGGACAGATCTTCTGATCATTATATATATATTTCCCAAAAGATACAAGAAAGTATTTCATCCTAAAAATCAACAAGAGGCTGAAGAGATTGACATTTTGACTATAAAATTACAAATTGGTTCAGAAGAATAAATACTACAGAATTTCAAATCTATAGAAGTCACAGAAAGAGATCTATCTCTTGACATCATTTACCACCTACAAATGCTATTAGAAAAAAATGACCACAGAATGCAAGAGTGGGAGGCTAGGGGAGAGAGGAGAAAGATGAAAAATACAGAAGAAAGGGGCACTTGAGTGGCTCAGTTGGTTAAGCATCAGACTCTCAATTTCGGTTCAGGTCATGATCCCAGGGTCCTGGGATCAAGCCCTGTGTCAGGCTCAGTGTGGAGTCTGAATGAGATTCTCTCTCTCCCTCTCCCTTTGCCCCTCCCCCTGCTGTGCTCTTGCTCTAAATGAACAAACAAAAAATTAATAAAATCTTAAAAAAAAAACAGAGAAGGATTCAAAGAGTAATGATGAACAACAAAAGAGCTTTTTAGAGTTATCTAAATGTGCTGATAGGATACGACAAAACTGCAGTAACAATCAAACTAAAATTCCAAACTACATAAAAACAAGAAATGTTCAGAGGTACCTATCTAATTAATGAGGAAAGCTGCAATTCTGAATCATCAAACTTTAGTCAAGAAATACATGTTTCTATGATAAAAATTTAGGCATAATTACTCAAAATAGAATTATTTTCAAACCAATAGAGTGAGAGAAAAAGAGAAAAAAAAAGTTCAATCTAACAAAAGGTTGTACAGAAGGTAAAGAGAAATATACAGCAAGGGAGATAAACAGAAAACAAAATAAAACTGCAGGAAAAAGTTAAATGTATCATTAGTTATAATCCGTATGCCAGGGTTAAACTCCCCTATTAAGACAGCAACTCATGGATTAGTTTAAAAAAAAATCTCTCTATAAACTGTTCATCATTGACACACATAAAATGAAAGCACAAAGAAAAACCTAAAGTAACACAGTGGAAAAACACCCATTAGGCTAATTCTAACAAGAACATAAGACAAAGGAAAACTTCATGTGAAAATATTAAATCCTTCCTTAATTAAAGGAAGACTCCAGTAAGAAAATGCAACAGTTATAAATCTATAAGTAGCTAATAAGCTTCGCAATTTGTGTAAATAAAAAGAGATATGAGTAATAAAACATCTTAAAGGATGTTAACACAGCTCTATAAAGAACTGACAAAGCAGGATAACTGAGTGGCTCAGTTGGTTAAGCATCTGCCTTCATCTCAAGTCATGATCCTAAGGTCCTGGGATCAAGCCCCATATTGGGCTCCCTGCTTGGTGGGGGAGCCTGCTTCTCCCTCTCCCTCTGCCTCTCTCCTCCCACTCATGTTCTATCTCTCTCTGTCTCAAATAAATAAAATTTTAAAATCTTTAGAAAAAAAGAATTAGTAAAGTTTAAAAAAAAAGACACTAATAAAATTAGAAAATTAAAAAAGTTTATCAATAAAACCAAAAGGTACTTTTTGCAAAGATCCACCATTTTTAAAACTGACAAATATCATTTCAAAATAAAATGTAGTGTTGTAAATGAAGTAGAAACAGATAAGTTTAAATATTTATAAAAGATACCACATTATTTATCTAAATGAAAGTGGACACTACTTTAAGAAAATAAAAATTCTCACAACTGGCTCAAGAAAAAATAGATGTAAGTATATTTAGAAGAAACTGAAATGTCAGGCAAAGGACTAACTTTAAAATTGTACAAGACCAGGTGGATTTACAGATGAATTCCACATACCTTTAAGGAACAAATTGTTCCAATTTATATAAATTATTTCAAAACATATATGAAGGAATTCAATCTGAAAAGGCTACACACTGTATGATTCACTTACATGACGTTCTGAAAAAGGCAAAACAACAGACAGTAAGAAGATCAGTGGTTCCCAGGGGTTGGGGAAAAAGATGAAGAGAAGGAGCACAGAGGACTTTGTGGGCAGTGAAAATTCTCTGTACAATACCATAATGATGGATACATGTCACTGTACACTTGTACAAACCCATACAATGAGCAACACCAAGACTGAACCCTAAGGTAAACTATGGATCTCAGGCGCTTATGATGGATGATGTATCAGTGCAGGTTCATCAACTCTAACTAGTGTACCGCTTTGGTGGGGAATGTTGATAAAGGGGAGGCCTTTATCAACAGGTGTAGATGAGGGCAGAAGTTATATTGGAAATCTCCATACCAAAAAAAAAAAAAAAAAAATCTCCATACCTTCCATTTAATTTTTCTGTGAACCATAAACTGCTCTAAAAAAAAAGTCCTAACAAAAAATTAAGTAATTAATTAAAAAAAAAAAAAACCATAAGCCTCCTAGCTCATTCTTCAAAGCTAATATAACACTGCTATCAAAACCACAAAAAAATTGTACTAGGAAAAGCAATTATGGGTAATTTTCACTGATAAACATATAAACAAAACTTGTAATTTACCTAACTTAATACCAAAGTGTATTAAAATAATATTATAAATAAGTAAATATGTATGTCTGCATATGTGTGTTTCTCTCTCTCTCATTATGCTCTGGGAAACTGAATGAATACATATGGTCATCCAGTAAGGATCCACTTAAGATATAAATGGAAACCACAATAGTGACTTTCATAGAGATAATTTAGCACAAAGAATTGTTAGCTAGCCAGATATTGAAGAATGGAAAAGGCAGAAGAGAATACAGTTGACCCTTGAACAGCACAGTTTTGACCTCCGCACGTCCACTTAAATTTTTTTCAGTACTGGACTATAAAACATATTTCTCTTCCATGTGGTTTTCTGAATAACACTTTCTTTTCTCTAGCTTACTTTATTATAAGAATACAGTATATAATACATATAACATAAAAATATAGTTTAATTGACTATTTATGGTATGGGTAAGGCTTTCAGTCAACAGTGGGCCTTTAGTAGTTAAGTTTTGGGGGAGTCAAAGTTAAATACAGATTTTCAACTGCGGGGGTGAAGTGGGGTCTGCACCTCTAACCCCCAAGGCCCAAGTATACTAAAATATCATGGGCTAGCCAACTATAGGAAGCAGCGACCACCACCCCTAGGGCAGGGAGAACAATGTGAAGAGGTTAGAACTATTAGAGCTTGGGGTGCCTGGGTGGCTCAGTCAGTTAAGCATCTGCTTCATCTCAGGTCATGATCTCACAGTACTGGGACTGAGCCCCACATCAGGCTCCCTGCTCAGTGGAGAGCCTGTTGCTCCCTTCATGCTCATTCTCTCTTTCTCAAAAAAATAAAGTCTATTTTTAAAAAAAGAATTATTACAGCTTGGAAGCTCAAGTGACTTCTCAGACCTGGGGCCCAAATTGCTCAGGATGGGGCACTTGCTGGATGATGTTGGTGTCTCTAAAAGGAGTGTAGAAAACTAGTTCTATGAATGTTTTCAAAACTACAGACTGGACCATTGATTGCTACTGGGAAAAAACTCACTGCTGGGATGAAAAACAGTTGCTGGATGTCACTGAAAGGAACAGGGAGCAAACAGGAAGAAGCATGTCCCTTCTTCCTCCTTCAGCCTTCCTGTCAGCCTCTAGCATCCCCTAATTGGCAGAACCTGACAGGCAAAAGGGAAACATGATTTACAGAGTCCTAGGCCCAGCATCCCAGATAGAAGATAAAAAGGTGGCATTGGAATTAAAGCCATAGCTTAATACTAACATAAGTATATGTACATACACTGTACTTCCTATAGCTTGGATTTCCTCTATACATGTAAATCAAATAGTTTTTTGTTTGTTTTTGTTTTTTGAAGAAAGTCAGAGAGAGCACTTACATTCATGAGTGGTTGGGGAGAGGCAGGAGAGGGAGAGAGAAGCTCTAAGCCTGATGTGGGGCTCAATCTCTCCACCCTGAGATCAGGACCTGAGCCGAAATCAAGAGTCAGACGCTTAACCAACTGAGTCACCCAGGCGCCCCTAAATCAAATAGTTTTTGTTTGTTTTAGCCTCCTGATCATTACATACTAAAACATTAAAAAACAAGAGCAAGAGCCCATTAAGATAATTTTGATAGTTACAGTAGAATATAATTTTTATAAAGCTTGGAACTTGAACCATATTTCTCTTCACTTATACTGCATATCTTTATTTGAATACATTTATTTTAATTTCGCCCTTCATTGGTTAGGTTTCTCATATAATTCATGCATGGATTTCTTCAAGTAAACTCATTTTTAATAAGGTCTTTTTGTGTGTTTAAAAAAAGCAAGTGGTTTAGTTGAAACTGTGTTTACATTAACATAGTCTTAAAGGGTTTTTTGTGAATTGTGTGATTTTTTCCCCAACTATTTGGATGTTTTCCTTTTCCTTTTCTTTTCTCTGCACTGAGCATGGAGTCTGCTTGAGTTTCTCTCCCCTTCTTCCCCTATGTTTCAACTCCCCTCACTCTGCTCTCTCTCTTCTCCCTCTCAAATAAATAAATCATTTAAAAAAAGAAGCCTAATGTTTCTGCCATTTCTTCTGCTTCTTCCCTAGTCTTTTTCTATTGAAAGGTAGCAATTATTCATATATTCTGGATATTAATCCTTTGTTAGTTAAAAGCATTACAAACGTCTTTTTCCAATTTGATGCTGATCTTTTATATATTATTTAAAGTCTCTTTGGATGAACAGAAAGTCTTAAGTCTATTGAGTATAATGTATCCTCCTTTTCAGTTGAGATTATGCCATGTGGTTGCTGCAGAAATTCTCCTCTTTGTCTAAAATATTCTTAGATATACACACTCTAAAAATTTTAGTTTTGTTTTTCATATTTAAGTTCTAATTATTCCTGGAATTGAGTTTTATATACGATATGAGGTGGATATTCAATTATATATATTTTCTATATAAATAATGAATTGTCCCAAGTGACTTAATAGTTATTTTCTCACAAGGAGAAAAAATGAGTGGGAAATATCAGAAAGGGAGACAGAACATGAAAGGCTCCTAACTCTGGGAAACAAACTAGGGGTGATGGAAGGGGAGGTGGGCAGAGGGTGAGGGTGACTGGGTGACGGGCACTGAGGTGGGTACTTGATGGGATGAGCACTGGGTGTTATTCTATATGTTGGCAAGTTGAACACCAATAAAAAATAAATTTATAAAAATAAAAAAATAGTTATTTTCTCACAAATCTGCAATGCCACCTCCCCTAAATGTATCATTTTCCTAAATGAGTCAATTTCTGAACTTTATATTCTGTTCCACTGATCTATATTCCCATCCATTTTTAATTACCGTGGTGTTATAAGAAGTCCTTTTATTTTGTTTCCTTGGTTGCATCTTGACTGTTACTGTTCCTTTATTCTTCCACATATATTTAGAATCATATGGTCTAATTGTCTGAAAATTAACATTTGGAATTGTTATAGAATTGAAGTGAAAAATATATCTATACAAAGAATTAAGACCTTTATATTATTGAGTCTTCCTACCAATAAACATGATCTCTTTTATTTAGTCTTCTTTAACATGATCTAATTAAGTTTTCTAGATTTTCTTCATCAAAGTACTGTATATCTTTATTTGATTTGTTACTCAGACTTTAATCATTATTATTGCTCTTGCAAATGGTATCTTTTTTCATATTTTCTAATTATTTGTCCTTGTGTGTAGATATGTCAGGTTTAAATATTGTTCTTATATCCAATATTGCAATATGATTGCTAAGCCTTCTTTTTAACTCTAATAATTTGCATGTTATTGCATGTTTGTAATAATTTGTATATTATTAGGGATTTTCCATGTAATTACTTATATCATCTATAAATAACAGAAAAAATATATATATGTCTTATTTTCATATTCCAATATTTTTTTTTCTGTTTTCTTGTCTTCTTGGGCAATCTTAGACCTCCAATACAATATGAAAATAGAGAGAGAGACTTGGAGATCCAGAGAGACAGAAAGAGAAAAAAAAAAAGAGAAGGAAAAGGAGAAATAGGAGGGAGGAAGAGGAAAAGGGAAATAAGGAGGAAGAGAAAAAAGAAAAATGCATATGGTAGGCATCTGTGTCTTGTTTTGATTTTAGTTTATTTGGGTTTTTGTTTTGTTTTGTTTTTGTTTTGATTTTAAAAGAAGTGTTAATACTATTTACTCTTTAATCATAATATGTGCTGTATGTTTTCAGTAAAGTCTTTTTCAGGTTAAGGGAGTTTCCTTCTAAGCTTTGAATTTGCTTAGAATTAATGGAGAAGTCCTCCATCTACTAAGATAATTTATTTTTCTTCTTTAATTTTTAAGTGACAGATTTGATGCTATATCAACTCTAATGTTTTCATGATTTTATACTTTCATGGGAATTCTAGCAGTATATATATATATGCCCATGTGCACTAGTAGTTTTTCAATATCTATTGCAATCCCATGAAACTTAGTAGAAAACTCAAAGACCTCAACAAACTATAGAAATAGACTAATTTGGGGATCCTTGGATGGCGCAGTGGTTTGGCGCCTGCCTTTAGCCCAGGGCGCGATCCTGGAGACCCGGGATCGAATCCCACATCAGGCTTCCGGTGCATGGAGCCTGCTTCTCCTTCTGCCTGTGTGTGAATATCATGAATAAAAAAAAATAAAAATAAAAAAATTTAAAAAAATAAATGTTTAAAAAAAAGAAAGACTAATTTTTAAGTGAACACCAATTTTTAATAACCCCCAATGATCTCAAGAAATAATCCTAAGGATATTACTCAGCCATTAAAAAGAATGAAATCTTGCCACTTGCAACAATGTGGATGGAACTAGAATGTATTATGCTAAGCATAATAAGTCAGAGAAAAGACAGATACTATATTATTTCACTTATATGTGGAATTTAGGAAACAAAACAGATGAACATAGGGGAAGGGAAGGAAAAATAAAAACAGAGAGAAAGGCAAACCATTAAGTGACTCTTAACTCCAGGAAACAAACTGAGGGTTGCTAGAGGGTTGGTGGGTGGGGGGATGGGATAACTGGGTGATGGGCATTAAGGAGGTCACTTGTGATGAGCACTGGATATTATATTCAACTAAAGGATCACTAAATTCTACCCCTGAAACTAATAATATATGTTAACTAACTTGAATTTAAATTTTAAAAAACAACATCCTATGGAGTTTGGTTGTGTTACAAGAATAATGTGAGTTTAAAAATATAAAATAGTTTGACCAGGAAAATTTGACAACTTTTATTTATTTCTGCATCTGTTCAAGATCCCTCAGAAGTACCTGCACCTCTCTCTTGTAGCCATGAGAATCACAACTCTGATCACCGTATATATATCCTACCAACCATAATCTATAAATACATACCTATTTACCCCTCCTTACTAGAACAAAGTCGGTGCTTTTCAAATTTTTAATTACTGTACTCTATGTTTCCTGATATTCTCTCTTTGGAAAACTATTTTATTTTCTTCCTTCAAATTACCATTTAGAATATTTCATGAAGTCTTTCTTCTCGGAATACTCCACCTGATTCAATTCTTCTAGTCTTTTCACTAAACTATTATGCTTCAGCTACTGACTATTACCAGTCCTTGGTAATGTATTACATTTTGATAATGATTATGTGAAATATATAAGTAGCATAATGCCTAACACATAAATTGCATTTGATATTTGATATTATCTAGTTAAATTCTTCCATTAAATTCCTTCATTAAATTCAAGCTAGTAACATGCTATTTACAACACCAACACCACCATATACTAAACAATATATTGTTTTGCATACAATTAATGTTCTGTGATATGTCCAAAAGCTATTTCTCTCCCCTCTCCACCACCATGAATATATTATACTCTGCTCTTTTAGGATGCCCTGTTTTACAGACTACTTTTTCTTTTCTATTCATTACTGCAATCTCCATTCCTTCATTAACCTCTTTCTTACACTTGATAAGATCCCAACTGGATGGACTACAAGCCCTTTATAATCAGAGCCAAGCCTTAAGATGAGATAAAGAATAATTATTATTTTTGCCCAATGAATTTACATTTAAGGTTGCCAATGAATAGGGAATTTGGTGCCAGGTTTTTCTGGAGTCATTCTACATTCTATAAATCTTTGACCAAACTGATACATAATAAAGTTAGCATTTGAAATGCTATACAGTAATACATTTCTTTAGACATTAAAATCAAAGTTAATAAAACAAAAAAGAGTATGACCAATTAAAACACTTATTAAAAAGTCAGAATAAGAATTCTGAAAGAGACAGTTCAAAATTGTGAACATTAGCTGAAATAAAAGTGATCTCAAAACTGAATTGTCAAATTCAGAGTAAAACTACAGGGCAAATGAATCCTTTGGTCATTTCCTGTGCAGTAGGTACCAATAAAAATAGTTTAGAAAAAAAAAGTAGCATGTGAGTTCATCAGGGAGAAAACATATTTTTTAAAGAAAAAGTTAAAAGAGTACTCATAAATTTTCACCTAAAGTTTGGCTTTCCTACCTTCCTTTTGATCTCCTATTTTTCCTCTCATGAGCCTCAGCCTATGTGGTATGCTTTGGGTGAATTTCTATTAAATATACTCCCACTGATTAGAGTCAGCTTTCTCTACTTAAATTTTATGAAATCACTATTATTCTTGTCTAACTTACCACAAACTCAAATTATATTTTGATAAAGACCATTAGCAGGAGTAAGTAAAGTGGGAAGCACAAAAGCACCAAAATTAAGTATATCTATAAAAATCAGCCAAAAGAGTCACAAAATGGAAGGATATAACATATGAAACTATATACCTAAAATGTGGGGGGAGAGAAGCAAAAATTTAATGTTTTTAGAATGGTTCATACATAACCGACCATCAACTTAATATAGGCTGCTATTCACTAATATAATGCTATTCACATTATACACCTAATGATAGCCACAAATCAAAAACTGGTAATAGATATACAGGAAACAAAGAGAAAGGAATACAAATATATCACTAAAGGAAGCCAACAAACCATGAGCATAGAGGGAAAAGGAAGAATCAGAGAAGAACTACAAATACAACCACAAAACAAATAACAAAATGGCAATAAATACATATCTATCAATAATTACTAAATGGATCAAATACTCTCAAAAGACATATGGTGATTGAACAGATAAAAAGAACATGACTCATCCATATGATGCCCACAGGACACTGACCAAAAGACACCTGCAGATTGAGAGTGAGGGGATGGAGAAACATTTATCATGAAAATGGATGTGAAAATAAAGTCAGGGTAGCAATACTTATATCAGACAAAACAGACTTTAAAACAAAGACTGTAACAAGACACAAAGCAGGACACTACATAATCAAAAGGGCACAATCTAACAATTGTAAATACTTATGCACCCAACATCGGAGCACCCAAATGAAGACTTAATAACAAACATAAAGGAACTAATCAAGAATAATACAAAAATAGCAGGGGACTTTAACACCCCACCTACATCAATGGACAGATCATCCAAACAGAAAACCAACAAAGAAACAGTGGTTCTGAATGACACACTGGACAAGACAGATTTAAAATATATTCAGAACATTTGATCCTAAAACAGCAGAATATACATTCATTTCAAGTGCACACAGAATATTCTCCAGAATATATAACATATTAGCTCACAAAATCAGCCTCAATAAATTCAAAAAGACTAAAGTCATACCATGCATCTTCTTCAACCACAACACTATGAACCTAGAAGTCAATCACAAGAAAGAATCTGGAAAATACATGAAGATTAAATAATATGCTACTAAACAATGAATAAGTCACCAAGAAATCAAAGAGGAAATTAAAAAATACATGGAAACAAATGAAAATGAAAACACAATGGCCCAAAAGCTTTGGGATATAGCAAAAGCAGTTCTAAGAGGGAAATTTATAGCATAATAGGCCTACTTCAGGAAGAAAGACAAATCTCAAATAATTTTATACCAAAAGGAGCTAGAAAAAGAAAAAAATAAAGCCTACAGCCAGCAGAAGGCAAACTAGAGCAGAAATAAATGATATATAAACAAACAAACAGTGGATAGTCTTTCCTCCTTTGGTGAATATTAGTTGACCATAAAATTGAGGGCCAACAATGCCACAAAGCTGTGGTCATCATGACAGTGTGGTACTGGCACAAAAACAGACACATAGATCAACGGAACAGAATAGAGAATCCAGAAGTGGACCCTCCACTTTATGGTCAACTAATATTTGATAAAGGAGGAAAGACTATCCACTGGAAAAAAGACAGTCTCTTCAATAAATGGTGCTGAGAAAATTGGTCAGCCACATGCAGAAGAATGAAACTAGACCACTCTTTTGCACCATACACAAAGATAAACTCAAAATGGATGAAAGATCTAAATGTGAGACAAGAGTCCATCAAAATCCTAGAGGAGAACACAGGCAACACCCTTTTTGAACTTGGCCACAGTAACTTCTTGCAAGATACATCCATGAAGGCAAGAGAAACAAAAGCAAAATTGAACTATTGGGACTTCATCAAGATAAGAAGAAGCTTTTGCACAGCAAAAGATACAGTCAACAAAACTAAAAGACAACCTACAGAATGGGAGAAGATATTTGCAAATGACATATCAGATAAAGGGCTAGTTTCCAAGATCTATAAAGAACTTATTAAACTCAACAGCAAAGAAACAAACAATCCAATCATGAAATGGGCAAAAGACATGAAGAGAAATCTCACAGAGGAAGACATAGACATGGCCAACAAGCACATGAGAAAATGCTCTGCATCACTTGCCATCAGGGAGATACAAATCAAAACTATAATGAGATACCACCTCACACCAGTGAGAATGAGGAAAATTAACAAGGCAGGAAACCACAAATGTTGGAGAGGATGTGGAGAAAGGGGAACCCTCCTGCACTGTTGGTGGGAATGTGAACTGGTGCAGCCACTCTGGAAAACTGTGTGGTGGTTCCTCAAAGAGTTAAAAATAGATCTGCCCTATGACCCAGCAATTGTACTCCTAGGGATTTACCCCAAAGATACAGATGCAATGAAACGCCGGGACACCTACACCCCAATGTTTATAGCAGCAATGTCCACAATAGCTAAACTGTAGAAGGAGCCTTGGTGTCCATTGAAAGATTAATGGATAAAAAAGATATGGTTTATGTATACAATGGAATATTACTCAGCCATTAGAAATGACAAACACACACCATTTGGTTCGACGTGAATAGAACTGGAGGGTATTATGCTGAGTGAAATAAGTCAGTTGGAGAAGGACAAACATTATATGGTCTCATTCATTTGGGGAATATAAAAAATAGTGACAGAGAATAAAGGGGAAAGGAGAGAAAATGAGTGGGAAATATCAGAGAGGGAGACAGAACATGGGAGACTCCTAACTCTGGGAAATGAACTAGGGGTGAGGGAAGGGGAGGTGGGCAGGGGGTGAGGGTGACTGGGTGACGGGCACTGAGGGGGGCACTTGATGGGATGAGCACTGGGTTTTATTCTATATGTTGGCAAATTGAACACCAATAAAAAATAAATTTACAAAAAAAATTTAAAAAGAAACAAACAAAAAACCCCAGTAGAAAAGATCAATGAAACCAGGAGCTATTTCTTTGAAAAGATAAACAAAACTGATAAAGCTTTAGCCAGAATCACAAGAAAGAGAAGAAGAAGAAGAAGAAGAAGAAGAAGAAGAAGAAGAAGAAGAGAGAAGAAGAAAGAAGAAGAAGAAGAAGAAGAAGAGAGAAGAGGAAGAAGAAGAAAGAAGAAAGAAGAAAGAAGAAGAAGAAGAAGAAGAAGAAGAAGAAGAAGAAGAAGAAAGAAGAAGAAGAAGAAAGAAGAAGAAGAAAGAAGAAGTAAAAGAGAGAGAACTCAAAATAAACAAAATAATAAGTGAAAAGTAACCACACAACAGAAATACAAAGGATTATAAGAGAACATTATGAAAAATTATATGCCAACAAATTGGACAAGCTAGACGAAATGGATAAATTCCTAGAAACAGAATCTCCCAAAACAAAACCAGGAAGAAAAAGGAAAAAAATGAAAAGACTGACTACCAGTAATAAAATTGAATCATTAATAAAAAAAACTCCCCACAAGCAAAAGTCCAGGAGAATTAATATCTCTTCTTCTCAAACTATTCCAAAAAATGGGTCAGGAAGGAAAACTTCCAAATTCATTCTATGAGGCCAGCATTACCTAGATACTAAAACCAGATACACTCCAAAAAAAAAGAAGAAAGAAAGAAAGAAAGAAAGAAAGAAAGAGAGAGAGAGAGAGAGAGAGAGAGAGAGAGAGAGAGAAAGAAAGAAAGAAAGAAAGAAAGAAAGAAAGAAAGAAAGAAAGAAAGAAAGAAAGAAAGAAAGAAAGAAAGAAAGAAAGAAACTACAGGCCAATATCTCTTTTTAAAAATATATTACCAGAAATTTTAGCTATTGAAAATGTGCCACAATGAGGAAGGCTGAGTACCCTTTGCTTCACACCTTTCTGTAGACAATTATACACATTTTTATGGGTTAACAACCACCTATAAATGCTGATGACTGAACCTATTTCCTAAGCTACATTAACACATATATACTAATTGGGCACCTACAATTTAAGATGCCCAAAGTTCAATTCACCATCTTCTGCCCTCTACTCTTTTATCTCAGTTAATGACAAAGCTATAAACATAGTTACCAAATTATGGTAACTTGTTATTCCTCTGGACTGCTCCTTTCTCATTCTCCATATACTACCAACTTCTGTCATTTAATTCCTAAATACTTCTCAATGCTAGCTACTCCTCTTCATTCCCACTACAACATTTAAGCTCTCATTCCCTCAACAATGAATTAGCACATTATTCTCTCTGCTTGCAGTCTGGTCTTCCGCTTCACCTTTTTACCAATACTAAGTACACCTTGTGTCAGATGTCATGTGTCAGAGATAAGCTATACATAAGAAAGACAAAATCCCTGACCTTGCTACATTTGTAATCATTAGGGAAGAAGATAAAAACATAAGGATAAATGAGTAAACATACAAATGAATAATGGAATTTCAGTAGATCATTAGTACAATGAAGAAAAATGAAGCAGGGCTGGATGGCATTTAATGAAGAGGAGGGGCTCTACTTGAGATGGGAATATTGGAGAAGGCCACTTTGGGAGGTAATACACCAGTCATAGCCAAAGGTGAAAGCTGGTGTAAAAGTTGAGCCAGGAACTACTTTAACAAAACAGAGAACAGCAAAAAGGACTGGAGTGAGCCAATGAGACAGTATAGGAGATGAGGTCAGAGGCTGTCAAAGTCAGATTGTGTAGGCCTTTGCAATAAGTGTTTGAATTTTAGTTTAGTTTATAAGAAAAACCACTCATTCATTTGTTCATGCATTCATTCAATTCAACAAATATTTATTGCATACCTATTTTTACCGAGCAGTGTAGTATGCACTGGAGATACAAAAATGAGCAAAAAATGAAAAAAATCCCTTTCCTCATTGAGCTTCCATTCTATGGAAGAGAAGAAGAAAACAAATGATAGGGATCCCTGGGTGGCGCAGCGGTTTGGCGCCTGCCTTTGGCCCAGGGCGCGATCCTGGAGACCCAGGATCGAATCCCACTTTGGGCTCCCGGTGCATGGAGCCTGCTTCTCCCTCTGCCTGTGTCTCTGCCTCTCTCTCTATCTCTCTCTCTCTCTCTCTCTCTCTCTGTGACTATCATAAATAAATAAAAAATTTTTTAAAATGATAAAGTAAATTACATAGTATGTTGAAAGGTGATTAAGTCTCAAGGAAATAAATAGGGGTAAAGTACTGGAAAAAAGTTTGAGTGAGGAATATCTGTGATCCTAAATAGGGTGGTCAGGGTAGGCCTTACCAAGAAGGTAATATTTGACATAACTAGGAGGAGTTGAGGGAATCAGCCATGATGGTATCTGGATAAAGAGTCTTCCAGACCAAGAGAAAAGTACATATAAGGCCACATAAGGATGTGTGGCATGTCTAAGGAATAGCAAAAAGACCCATATAGCTATGGAGGACTTCTCCATCGTTACTATGAAAAAGAACAAAGGCTTGGAGCAGGCTTGAGGGGGAGGAGGGACGAGTGAGAGTTCAGATGAGTCTGTTAGACATCCAAATGGAGAGTTTTGGTATGCAGATGGATAGAGAAATCTAGACTTTGAGAGAGTCTTGGACAAGAGAAATAGAGTTTGGAGGTGATGTAGTCTAGCTTTTATTTCATCATTATAACCCAAACTCTGAAGTCTAACTAGATTCTGAGAAGGGAAAGGAAATATGGAATCCAAAGAATTGTATCAAATGAAAAGTACAATAAACAATATCAAGAAGCTCTACTCAGCTGCCAAATGGAATGGTTTTGTGAGTTAACACTGAAAACAAAATCAAATTGATCAGACTTGCCCACCCTCAGCAATGGTGATCTTGCTGGTTTTGCCTTCCCTAGACCAAACCTGATACCTTGCCGAAGATCATGTCCTTGCTTTTCAACCAATCATCTTAAAAACACAAATGAAAAGGCTGGGTGCTCAAAGCTATAGCACGGACAAGACACCAAGGCCTAGTCTCTAAAATAAGGCTCACATTAGCAAATTTCTCCCTGGAGATGGCCTTGCCACAATGGCTATTATGGTATTTGAAGACACCATTCCATTCTGGGACATAATCCCTTCTAATTAAATAAATTATGTTAAAAACATTGTCACTTTTCTACAAATTGTTCTTTGATAAGATTCTATATAAGCCCAAGTTCTAACCACTCCTTTGAGTTTCTCATCAGTGGGTTCACCTACATGGATGCACAATGCACATGTTGATAGATTTCAGCTCAAGTGTAATTAGTTCTGGTAAGCATTCCTGGGGGCCCCAACTATGCCCCAATGACTTTGTCTGTGCTCTTCTAGTTCCCTAAGAAAGTGTCCAATATGTCACTTTTCACAACTCATTGACACGATCCCTTTCCAGGTCCTTCCCACTCACAGCCTGGTGCTCCTTAGCAAAGCCCCTGGTGTTTCAGCCCCAGCACAGTGCTGGTACATGGGAGACCCTCAATGAGATGAAATTGAAGAAAGAAGGCAGATATAAAAAAAGCAAATAATAAAAGAAGAGGTGTCGCCATTTCCTGGGGATCTCATTTGGATAGAAACCACATGGCATTTCTATCTTGAAGAAGCAGAAATGATGAAAATTAAATGTATAAAAACTAAACAGAGAAGAAAATACAGGAACACCTGGCAAAAAAAAAAAAGTCCTACTTTGGTACCAGGCAGCCTTCAAATTCAATTTCAGAACATCAGCCTTCAAAGAAACATACACTTTAAAATATCTCACCAAAATATTACTCAAACATAAGTGTGGTTTTCAGCAAACGATTTTGGATCATTTTTCAATATCATGTTTATTTTGAGAGATTCAAAAACACTGTTATCTTGTCATCTGTTCTCCAGATTTTTTTCCCTAGTCATTTCTTTGCTTTTCCTATCACCTTAATTTAAAAGCAATCAAATGTGCTGTCACAGACACTAGATTATAACTTTAGGTACAAAACAAATAATGAGCAACTCTTTTAAGAAAGGGAGGGCATAACCACTGACTGCAAACAATATAATTAAGGAGACAAGGCAGGCTAGAATTTTCTCTGATAACCTCCCTTCATATGAAATTGGTGCTTCAATCTTCAAGAAATTCCAGGCTCTGTACTTAATAAACAATCCTAGGTATATACTGCTTCTCCTAAGAGGGATGAAGAACTCTGAGCCCAGAGAACTTGTTTCCTTCAGATCCCTCCCAAGGCAGACAGCAGGCCTCAAACTTGGCACAAAGAGTAGGGAATTGTGCATCTGACTCTGGTGCTCCTTGGAAGGCCCTGAATAATTAATTTTCCACTTCCCCTACTGTCTCCCCACAACATTCCCATCTGATTCTTATCTAAGAGCCCGGCACTAAATACTACTCCTTACCATTTCCGAAGTCAGGATTCTTCTATTCCAGTGTCTCCCAAATATGCCTTATCATGTGAGGTACCTAGTGTGCTTTGACATACAGATTGTCCCTAGACTTTCCTTTGGAGACAGATTCAGTAGGTCCCAGATGGAGCCCAGGCTGCTCTATTGCAATGCAAATGTCTCAAAGGAGAGATAACAGACTAAGCTTTTGTTTTATTCGTTTGATTTGTTTATAAGTGACCTATTTCAGGGAAACATTTAAGATGCCTAGCCACATGCTGGACTAAAAGAAACTTCAGTGATTTGCAGTGTGAGGAGAAGCTTCCGGAGCTGTCACTGCTCTGCTGGGTAATGAACGGATCTGTTGCGCACCCAGTACGCACCTGCTTGGCATTAACAGATAACTATAAAGGACTCTTCACAAAAGAAACTGAGGGTTGCTGGAGTGGAGGTGGATTGGGGGGATGGGGTAACTTGGGTGATGGGCATGAGAGAGGGCACGTGATGTGATGAGTGCTGGGTGTTGTATCCAACTGATGAACTATTGAACCCTACATCTGGAACTAATTATGTTCTATATGTTGGCTAATTGAATTTAAATTTTAAAAAAAGACGATAGGCTAAGAGTCAAGCAATGGTAGACTCCACTCAGGCTTTTACCACAAGTTGTGTTAATTCTGCAACTTTTTTAAGACTCTGAGCTAACACATTTCTCAACTAGGAAGTGTTGGGTTTCACGATCTGAGAAGGTAGTTGCCTATCTTGCAGGTAAAACAGGCCATCCATCCTGACCTCTCAGGCTCTAGGGCAAATTGCTAAATATGATGGATAACTATCCCACAGCCCTCAGGGGTCCTTCTCTGAGCAAATACAAAATTGAAACATTCCTGTTCGCTATTTGTTACAGGTTGAATTATAGCCCCACCCCCAAAAAAATATGTTGAAGTCCTAACTCCCACTATCTTAGAATGTGACCTTATTTGGAAACAGGATCCTAGCAGATGTGATCAAGTGAAGATGGGCATACTGGATTCAGATGTGTCCCAAACCAATGCCCAGTGTCCTTATATAAAGAGGGAAATTTGGACATACAGACACAGATGAAAGCTATGTGAGAATGGAGGCAAGACTGAGTGATGCCTCTATAAACCAAGGACACCAAGGATTGCCGGCAGCCACTGGAAGCTAGAAAGTAGCAAAAAAGGATTCTCCCCTAGAGCCTTCAGAAAGAGTATGGCCCTGTCTTCTGATTACAGACTTCTGGCCTCCAAACCTGTGAGAGGATAAATTTCTATTGTTTTAAGCTACCCAACTAGTGATACCTCATTACATCAACCCTTGGAAACAAATTCACCATTTACCTGATAAAACACAACCATAGAATCATGGTTATTAGAATTATATTAATACTCATACACTAATCATCATTTTTTAAAAGATTTTATTTATTTATTTATTTGATAGAAAGAAAGAGCACAAGAAGGGAGAGTGCCAGAGGGAGAAGGAGAAGCAGGCTCTTCGCTGAGCTGGGGCTTGATCCCATGATCCTGGGATAATGACCCGAGCCAAAGGCAGATGCTTAACCAACTGAGCCACCCAGGCACACCTTTTATTTACTTTTTTTTAAAGAGAGAGAAGGGTAGCATGTAAGTGGTGGGGAGGAGCAGAGGGAAAGGGAGAAAGAAACTTAAGCAGGCTCCACACTCAGCGCAGACCTGATGCGGGGCTCCATCTTATGAGCCAGAGACCAAGAACTGAGCCAAAATCAAGAGTCAGACACTTAACCAACCCAGCAACTCAGGTGCCCCACTTATCCATCTCTTTAAAAAGAATTTTAAAAAGGAAAAGGTGGAATTTAAAAGAGTGTACAGAAAGCAATCTCTCCCCCACCCCTGCCTCCTACCATCCCTACTTCCCCTCCATGTGACACTGAAATCCAATGTTGTTAACACACCTCCCCAGCAGTTTACAAATAGTGGAAAAGGAAGGAAATGGAGTATGTAGGAAGGGAAACATTTGGCATGCTAATCAACTGCAAAAATAACTTTATCAGACTGGAATGAGATTGGAGTTTTGCTGATGTGCCTGCCAGACAAAAATATTTAATGTTCTAGGACACAGAGAGAAATGCTCTGGAGTTTTGCTATAATGTTACCCATTATAATTCAGAATTCGATGTAAGGGTTCATCCTGGATGCTATCCAAATTGGGCTTATTATGGAAGATCCTCAGGGAGTCTTCTTTTAACATCTCACACACCTAAAACCTGAAACAAAGAATGCCTCCAAGCAGTCAAGCTCCTATGGAACCAGCCTCATTTTGGTCACTGTGGAAGCACTAAAATATTATAAATAGACCAGGAAAATGGGGGAAATGCAGTCTTCCAAACCGAACTTTACTATACATCATTTGCTTCCTCTCTACAAGGATTGGCTGCTGGCCATCGAATTTTCCAAAGGCAAAGAGATGTGAACTATTGCCTCTGCTTCTTGTACTATTGGACAACTCACTCAACTCACTGAGGAATAAATGCTCCTGGACATCCAGTCTCCTAAATAAGATCTATAAGACTTTCTTCTAGGAAACATACAAATAAAAATAAAGGCAGGTGGGATAAAAGAGGTCTGGCAGAGGGCAGCATGATAATGAGGAGCTTGCTGGAATATTTTTGGGACACTCGGTGCCACTGTTAATTTTAGTTAGTGCATAATTCCTAAAAAAAGATCTCATCCCTGTTTTGTTTGTTTATCTTCGTAAAGTGGTACAGGGAATAATTTCAATCTGCAAGAAGTTTCTTCTAATTGGCCCTTATGAAAAATTTGAAGAATAATATTTCCATGAAATGGTTCTGGTAAATTTACCCAGGTCACCAAAAAATAAGCCACGGACTTGACTGGAATTGACTCTAATTTCTGTCTCCAGATTTGGCAAAATAATCCTATAGCTGGAATTCAAGATCTAACAAAAATCACTGCATGAGTACAAGTCATAATTAGGCAATTATGGGTTCTAATGATGTGATTGTTCATATTTATACTGATAACGTAATTAGTCCTAATCAGATTACAGGCTCAAATAGACTAAAGATTTCTTTTTTTTTTTTTTAAGTGCTCCTCATACCAAAATCATTCTAAGAGAATTACGTTGTTATTACCTACAAGATAAAATATGCTGGCAGTCTTCTCCATATTTCTTAAAACATAGAATAGGGTAAAATAAAATATTCCACAAACATAAAGCTTTCTTCTTGAGTTCCCACCACTGTTTAACAGATACACACACACATACACACACATACACACTCCAGGGGTATTAACGGCTTTTCCATTTGACTCCTCCTTCAGTGTACACATGTGTTATTTTTATCACAGAGCACTGGAACCTTGAAGTACACAAGAAATAAACATTAGTTATGTATTTTTTTGCATTCATCCATGTAGTAGCCAATAGTCATAATCTCTCTAGATTGACTAGTTCTTTCTAGAGCATATTATGGGATCTTTCTCTTCCTTGATAGTTCAACACCTTCCTATATCCCAACCTTGAGCTGAATTCTCAATCTTATTCCTTAGGCTTCAGAAGCGTAAAACATCTCATACGTGGGAAACACAGGCCCACCAGGCAAATTAAAGGTCAAACTTTTGCCTCAAAGACTTTAGAATCTTAACTCCAGAATTTCCCTGTCTTGAATATTGTGTCCATTTTACACTTCCGCTCCAGACATATTACAAATCTGATTACCATGTTATGCTCAAAACTCTCAAACACTTTTGTAAACCTATTCTTACGCCCATTCTCTCTTCAAGTACTACACAATCACTATAAAAGAATTCTTCATGTAACTTAGACTTACATCATGTGATATAACATTTCTAATAATATAGAAGCAAAATCAGACAGTGGATGTGACAAGCGCTCTGTATCAGACTGCTCTGAATTCAATCTCAACTCTGTCAAGTACTATCTGTGTGACCTAGGGTGCTTAACTTAACTAATCTGTTTCTCAGTTTCATCATCTGTAAGACGAGAATAATTTATATATGTTTTTCGTAGGCTCATTATGAGGATTTACTGAGGGATAAGATTTTTTATAATAAACAATTAGAAAGATTCAAGAAACTGGGGCACCTGGGTGGCTCAGTCAGTTAAGCATCAGCCTTTGGCTCAGGGCATCATCCCAGAGTTCTGGGATTGAGCCTCATGTAGGGCTTCCTGCTCTGGGAGAAGTCTGCTTCTCCCTTTCTCTCTGCCCCCGCCCCCTCCCCCCACACTCATGCACTCTCTCACACACGTGCACACTCTCTCTCGAATAAATAAAATCTTTTTTTTTAAGAGAAAGATTCAAGAAAACTAAACATGAAATAGAAATAATTAAATCCACATGGAGGGCAGTGAAGAACGAATAGATGGAGAAATTCAAATTAAAGCTGTGAAAGGAGTGCCTGGGTGGCTCAGTCAGTTAAGCATTCAACTCTTGATTTTGGCTTAAGTCATGATCTCAGGGTCATGAGATGGACCCCCGCTTCGGGTGTAGAGCCTGCTTCAGATTCTCCCTCTCCCCCTACCTAGCCTCCCCACTGGCACACGTGGGTGTGCACTTGCACTCTCTCTCAAAATAAAATATAAATGTGAAAGCCAAACTCAAAACTACATGTCAGCATGAAAAAAAAAACCTATAAACAGATTAAAATAATTGTAGAGAATATGGAAAATTAAGAGAAAAGAGACATCATATAGTATTTCGAATGAGTAGTTGTTTCTGGAGAAGAACCCAGAAGAAATGTACTCGTAAACAAGCCAGTTGAAGAAAACCCTTCTAAACATAAGGAAATTTAATGTATACAAATCAAAAGGGGCTACTATTTTCCAAGAAACATCAAAGAAATGTTACACCTAACAACCTTGTGATAGCATTCTCAAATGGCAATAACAGATGTGGACAGAATTCTTTACTCAGCCACTTCTTACCTCTACCCACCTCCCAAATAGTTACTTACAGAAAAATAAAAACCAGCCTGACCTCTAACTTCTCTTCTGCAATATTAAATGTCAGAACTAACCTGAGCAAAGTTCAAGCTATCATTGAAGTTCAAAGTATAAAGCAGTTCGGCCACGCAAAGGCTCAGAAAACACACTTCTCTTTAAAGAAATTCCTTGAAGCACTCCAACTGACCAAAAGAACAGAGCTAACAGGGTCCTTGAAGGCCAGTTAAAAATAGATATTAAGTCTAAGAATAAATTTTATGTCTGGTTATAAAGTTGAATGCGAAGCAAAATATGTCTTCTAAAGAGAAGATACAGGATATAAAAATAATAATGTGAGTACAATCACTAGGGTGTGTAACACAGGAAGATCAGTGTAAAAGACTCAGAACTAGGAGAGGGTAGTGGATTCTGTGCTACTGGAGAAAGTAAAGGTGTCCTAGATTTCATCTGTCAAAGAAGAGGACCCAAAAGAAAGCCCTTCAAGTATCACCTACTAAACACGGTTTGAGAAAACTTTTGAATTTCACGGAATGGAAACGAGATATACATTTCCCAAAATATTTGACGATATAACAGTAAGGAAGATAAACAGAAAATGAAAGAAACACTAGGTGGCATTTCTATTAAAGTATCAAACCACAAACAGAATTAATAGCAACTATAGCAAATCTGTCAGCTATGACCTTGATATTACATAAATGGACATTGTATGAGTTGCCCGATAAAAAGACAAATAGTCTCCTCTTTGGTTACAAAACTAGAGGGATCGGATTCTTAAATATAAAATAGAAGCAACTAAAACATACTGATATAAGATGATTTTTTTAATGAAGAATGGAGAGGATTTTGTCCAAAAATAAAATAGTTATGGTCAGATATTAAAAGCAGATAAAAAGTAATTCTAAGTAAATATAACATGAGATAAAATCAAGTACAGAATAATTATAGCAGGTAAAATAATACAACTACCATATACTACTATTAAGTATAATAACTACTAGGAAAAATACAACTCCTGTAAGTGTTAAGCACCAAAATAACATTGTGCCATTTTACATAAGGTAAAAACTATTATAAGTTTAAGGAAGGTATTAAAAAATAATATTAGCAAGAGCCTTTAGCATATCTCTGAAGGCTCTAGGAGGGTATTCTGCTTCTCCTTTTCCTGGCTTCTGGGGGTTGCCAGCATTTGTGGCATTCCTTGGCATTGCCTAGCCATTAGTTACATCATTCCATTCTCTGCCTCTGTCTTCACCTGGCCTTCTTATGTATGTGTCTCTGTGGGTTTGCCAGTCTGCTCAAAAGATACCAGTCACTGGATTTAGGGCCTACCCTAATCTGAGTTCATCTTAATTAGTCACATCTGCCAGACCCTCGTTTCAAATAAGGTAACATTTGATGTCCCTAATGGACATGAATTTTGAGAGGACACTACTCATATTAGTATATTATGCTACAGAGAAAATCCTAAGAAATCTCCAACTTTGGAAATATTACAGATCACTTTCTCTGACTATGACAAATTAAAGCAGAAAAAAAATTGCCTTGACATTTTAGAATTTTCTCCTAAAGTACTCTCAATGCTGAGGAAGAAATGAGATCAATACACAATTTAAAAATAACGATGAAAACTACACTTACAGAAATGTAAAGAATACTGTTAAAATGCACTCAGAGGAAAATTTATATTTTAAAAGTATTTCTTATTAAAAATGAAATGATTAAATAAGCTAAGCATTCAACTCAAAATTCGAGGGAAAGAATAAAATGAAGTAGGAAGAAGACATAACAAAGACAAAAGAAGATACTAAAGATACAGCATCTAGTAAAATTGACAAATAAATCTAAATGACAGTTTTTCAAAAATACTGATAAACAAACCTCTTAGCAGAATAAGCAGGAGATGGGGAGGGAGGGAGAAAAAGAGAGAGAATGGATGAAAAGACAACAAAACATTGAATGGTTAATGGGATACAATGACAGTAAACAAGACAGGAAACAGGGTGGTTCTTAAACAGTAGAAATAATGCAGCAGTTCTAACTATCAATCAGTGTAGAATCCAAGAAGAGATCCCCTTCGGGAGTGGAGCACCCATCTCACCTGCTGCCAGGAACGTGAATGCATATGGACGCCCTCTCCAGGAATGGGAATTGTGCAAGGCCCACGGGAGCCCTCTCACTCAAAGTCACACTCACACTTCTCTCCTTGGGGGCAGTGCACACATAATGAGTGGTCAACTGGTCAAATGGGAAAACTCTACAGAGCCATCCCAAACCCAGAACTCCCTACATTATCAGCTGCCCAATATTGCTACCCTCAACATTCAACATTCACAGTGTATTATGTACACAAATATCAAACGTTCCAAGTCCATCTCCCAGGGACTAGAACTGCAATGGGACCTCTATTTCTGCCTCATCTCTGTCTTCCTTTGTTCTTTCCACTGTTCTGATCACAAATAGTGTCTGATACAAAATAGGTAATTAATATTGCTAAAAGAACCAATGAATAAAGTGGGGGTAAAGGAAAATATAAATTAAAAAACCAACTCCAAAAGATACTAAAGTCTGAAAATACTATCTGCAGAAGAAACTGAAAGATGTGAAAAAAAAGTATAAAATTGTCCCCTAACCTATCCTTCCAAAGATATCTGACCTAAGTCAAAGAAGAAAAATTACATAAGCATCTCCAAATATACTAGAAAGGCATGGAGCAAAGTTATCTCTATTCCCAACAAAATTCTTGAAAACTAAGAATAGATTAGTACCTCAGTGATATGAAGAAGAATATCCATCCAAAACATCAAGCCATCAAAATTCTTCTCAAAAGTCAATAATTTTAGATGAATGGTTGCCAAACACTGGGATGGAGGAGGGTTTTGTAAGTACTTCTACATATGTATTCAGTTTTTGTTTGCCTTTAGGTAATTATAAAAACTACTTTAAAAAATCTGAGATAATCCAAGTTATAACAAACTGAGGAAATATGTATTACAGACAACTATATTTATCTCTGATAAATAAAAGATTGTTACAAAATTAATAAGAACAAGTTGAACATTCAATAGAAAAATGGGTCAGAAATACAAATAGGCAATTCACAAAAGCAGAAATAAAAACAGCCAATAAATATTTAAAAACAAAAAATATATTCAATTTTAGAACTATGAAGTTGTCAATTAATACACCAGTGAAGAATCATGATGTTATATAGATCTCAAATATAGATGTTGGGAGCGTAAATTGTTCCTACCTTTCTCAAGAGCAGTTTGGTAACAAGTATCAAAAGCCTTAATATTTTGGACTCCTGTGTCGCTCAGCAGTTGAGCATCTGCCTTTGGCCCAGGGCATGATCCCGGGATCCAGGACGGAGTCTCACATTGGGCTTCCTGCATGGAGCCTGCTTCTCCTTCTGCCTGTGTCTCTGCCTCTCTCTCTCTCTCTCTCTCTCTCTCTCTCTCTTTCTGTCTCTCATGAATAAATTAACAAGAGCTTTAAAAAAAAAACACCTTAATATTTATAGATTCTGAATCAAGTAAGTCTGCATGTAGGAGTCTTCATAATGTCACAAAATGTATGTATAAAAACGCTTAGTTTTTTAAAGATTTTATTTCTTCATTTGAGAGAGAGAGCATAGGAGGCAGAGGGAGAGGGAGAAGTAGACTCCCCACTGAGTAGGGAGCCCAATGCGGGGCTCCATCCCAAGGACCCGAAGATCTTGACCTGAGCTGAAGGCAGACCCTTAAACATCTAAGCCATCCATGAGACTCAGCAATTTTTTTATAATATAAAAATAAAAGCAATCTAAATATCCAGAATTAGAAAATAGTTAAGTAAATTAAGATCTAGCCATATAGTGGAATTATTTACTACCTCTAAAAATAAAATTTTCTAAAAATTTTTAATAACAGGAAAAATAATGATACATGATACAAAGTTACAAAAGCAAGATACAAAATAGTTTGTAGTGTAGGATTCCTTACACAAGACAAAATAATTTAAAGCTTAAAAATAGCTAAAATTTGTAATTCTTCAATAATTTATCATCCCCAAACTCTTTGGCACAGTTTTGCTGATATAGAGGTGAACAAGCAAATTCCCTGCCCTATGGAACTTATCATTTACTGCTTAGTAAGCCAATCAGTGGAAAAGCACACCCTCCCAGTCTTCTTTGGGGAACTTACACATTAAAGGTGCCCAATATGGGGCTCCTGGGTGGTTGAATCAGGTAAGCATCTTCCTTCCTCTCAGGTCATGATCCCATGCTCAGCAGAGAGTCTGCTTCTCCCTCTCCCTCTGCTGTTCCCCCTGCTTGTCCACTCTGGTGCTCAGGCATTCTCTCTCTCTGTTAAATAAGTAAAATCTAAAAAAAAAAAAAAAAAAAAAAAAAGACTCATTGGCCTATTACCCATACAGTCTCCTTGGCATCTAAGTGAGGCATCACTAGTGACAAAAGGTTGGTTTCTGAACCTTGTGGAATAGTATGTGGACAGAAAACAACAACAACAACAACAACAAAAACCACCTTAAAAACCTTGAGAGTACAGACTGTTAATTTCTAGGGCTCCCAAAAATCCACGCATGTCAGCATTTAATTTGTGCAAATTAATCCCTTTAAGGCAAGAGCCTTCCATAGCATACTTTGCCATTTTCCACTTAGAATACTGGGACCAGACGGAATTAGGTTAAACAGAACTTTGTAGATAATTCTGAAAGGAAAAAAATGGAAGGAGGAGGAGAAGAAGGAGAAGAAGCATTGGGTGGCAAGGGAGGGAGGGAAGAGGGAAAGTCAAATAAAAGCCTGGGAGGAAGTCAGCCCTGCAATGTTTTCATTCCTGCTACTTACATATACAAGACTTCAGTCTGAAGAGACAATAACTTGCTCTGTGCCCTACAAGACCCAAATGTGCCCACTGTCAACCTCATTCTACAGAAGAGGAATCTTTCAAATGAATCAACACAATAGCTCATCTAACCTTTACTTGGTCAATAATCAAAGTGGGGAGAGAAGCCAAGATTCTGATCTCTTGTCTTGTATCAATTTTAAAGTAGTGTCTCATTGTTATTAAAGGCTTCTATTGTGCTAAAGTGCAGGAAACTAATTGGACTCATTCTGGCTTTCGTGACTCATAAACTTAATGCTCTTTTAGCATCATTTTGGCTGAGCAGATTTCCTAACCACAGTTTAATAGCAAAAGACATTTAAAATAACAATCTCAAAAGTCTTTCCAACCTCTCCAATTAGAGTAAAATAAATTGGCTCTTAGAATTAGAGGCTGTGCCTTCACAGTCTATGGAATATCTCACTGGTTTCATGTATCTTAACTATGAAGGAAAATGACAATTACTGATACTTCGTTTTCATCTTGTTCCTAGCTACCAAATACTTCTACCAGCACTGAAGCCACCTGCTTTGTCATGTACTTTTAACTTGAATCATCTTCTCATGGTTTGGCATGGCTTTCATTCATTTTCTTTATTGGTTATTTTAGCTTTCATTTGGTCTCTGGGTAAGGCTATGAGGTTTGGTATGTGGAGCAATCAAAAGGATTTTCATGTTATCATTATCAGTTAATATTTATTGAGTTCCAGGCTTTGTTATACCAAACCACAGACAAGTCTCCTCGACAACTTTGTATTTAAAGAACAACAGATAATCACTTTTGCTGCATCATGTCTGTGATCTTTTTGTCCTTATCATTTACTAGGTGGAAGTAGTTCCTGACCCTAAACCAATTCTTAGTGAAGATATCTGATTGGCGGCCCACCAGCTTTAAGGATTGATCCTGGGGACCTTATCTTACTTAATATGCCAGTCTGTTTATTCCAAGTTTACCCAAGTCAACCTTTATTTCTGGTTTGAAAGTACATGAATGGAGTTTATTTCTGAGACTTTAGAGACAAAATAACTAGTTAAGAAAAACCAAAATAAAAGTAATCTAACGTTTTACTTGGACATAACGATTTTATACACACACATTCATATAATATAATGTACACATATTTAGGATATGAATCACTAATATCTTACCCACAACATTCCTCTGGAGCCCTTTGCTGCCTTAGGATCTCCAGGTGTAGAACCTCAGTGTGTGGATGGACTAGGAATTAAAAGTCATTTGGAGGGGTACCTGGGTGGCACAGTCAGTTGAGTGTTTACTTGGCTCCTATTCTGTGGAGTTGGCCACAGCCTGCTTTTCATTCTTGGCTTGGCTCAAGCTCTCAAGCTCCCACTATTTGGATGCAGACTTTTATTTCTGGCCTAGCCACATCCAGGTACTCCCCTCCTGCACTTCTGATTGCGTGGATGCTCTAACAGAAGGGTAGGGACAACCTCAACCATGCTCCCCATCCCCAGTATTTTTCTTTGTATCAGCATTTCCTGATCCTTTACCATATTTTAGGTTCCTCACAGGTTGATTGCACTATACAATTTCACGCTATACAATTTCCAGATATAACATGATCTACATATACACACATATAAGGTTATACATATATGCATTTGCGTGTGTGTACATAAGGCTTTGGCTCTTCTCCAAAGTCAGTAAGTTCTTCTTTCTGCTTCCTTTTTCTCAGTCTCTTCCTTTTCTTTCACTTTATAGGTATAATTTTCAGAATATCAAAATCTGTCTGACAATTAAGCAGGATAATTTTCACTGAGAAGAACCAGTTACCTTTTCTTTGAACTGAGGTTTGTCTGTGATACTGGAGACTATAATTTTAGCCTCTTCACTACACTTCTGCCACGTCCTAGGAATAAAAGTAGAATTCACTCTGAGGACACACAACAAATGTCCCTTTATAAGATTAAGTGTATTAGCAGAGCCTAACATTCTATATAACCTCCCTCATTTAGAAGGAAGCAACTCACAGAGAACTCAGACTGCACACAAGTGCCTTCCTCAAATTTGGAGGAGCTAAAGGGTTCTACTTGCATATTTTATTAATATATGCATAGGCTCACAAAGACAAGAGTCATGAAACACCACCACCATGGTTCTAAGGCAGGCCCTCCATGCCTGGATATATTACCAGCACTGGAGCAAATGCCAATGGGCAGGCAGTATAGTCTGCACACAGTATCTGCGTTATATGTGGATTAATTCACACAAGCTTTACTTTTGTTATACCCTAGCTGCTAATCCAAGACCAACCAGGAGAAGGCAGTACAGGCTAAAACAACAGAAACTACATTTTCTTTAAAGTGGAGAATAATCTGATGGGGATTATCTCTCTGTCCATGTTGGGGAACAAAAGAACCTCTTCTGATGCTACCATCATCTGCACAGCCTGGCTCCCCCTCACCTTTTCAGCACTCTTCATGTTCCCCTACCAATACCTCCATTCCTCCTTAAATATTAAAATACATACAATGTAGACACTAGAAAAAATCTCAATTATAAAGTTGCCCAATCCATCTTTAAATTCCCAAGCATCTTTCTCTAGCATTACCATTTAAGACCAAGTTTAGTTTTTAGATAGCATTTTTTAAGAGCTCATGATGCTTTTATATGATAAGATATACTGATCATGAGCCCTCAAGACCACTCTGCTTCACACCCACAAAAATACAAGACCACTTGTTTCAAATACAAAAACATTTCATACATGTAAAAGAGGGCAATTTCTTGCTGAATATGGAACATTATTCCCCGATGGCACTGGGAAGTGAATGAAGACTGCTCACCAAAAGCCTTCTAGAAAGAGGATTCTAATTAGAACTTCAGCCCTTGACACTGGGAATCCATTCACCCCACTAGCTGCCTGGAGGTACAGAGTAGGATCCCCTCTCTGTTCTGCAGGACCTTGGAGATAAAAGATCAAGCTGCTATCAGGACATTTAGGCAAGTCCAATTCTTTTACTGATCAAAGGAGCATGGGCTTCATTAACCATTAAGCCTCACTCCCAATTATTTTTGTTTGAGTGGTTGGATTTTCTAGGATAGTTGTTTTTTTTTTTTTCTAGGATAGTTTTTACCAGATTACCCCAAGCAAAAGTATGAAGTTGCTTCAAGTCTTTCTCTTCAGCAATTCTTTCATTAATGCCACCTTTATTTTCCTCCCCAAGTGCACAGGGCATCTACACTGACCCCCACACTGGCCAGGGATCTCCTCAGAAGCCACCCCACTAGGACATTCCTTGTCTTTCCCTTGTCTGTACTAATCTTTCATTCTCTCCCCAACAGATACTTATTCTTAGTTAGACCTCTCCACATGAACAGTATCAGGGTTTCTGAATCTTAACACATGATCTTATTGTACTACTTAAAACCACACTAGATATATGAGGGATCTTTGAGTACTTTTAATTGCTAGCTGGCACTGTGACCTCAATTTTCTTATTTTTCTTTCTTTTTTTTTTTTTTTTTTGGCCCACCCAATGGACTCCTAAATCTTCTCACAGCCATTTCAAGAAAAAGTGAGCAAGGGGCACCTGGGTGGCTCAGTCCATTAAGCATCTGATTCAGGTTTCAGCTCAGGTCATGGATTGTAAGATCCAAGCCTAGGTCTGGCTCCCCACTCAGTGGGGAGTCGGCTTGAGATTCTCTCCCTTTGCCCCTCCCCCCACTCGCATGCATGCTCTCTCTAAATAAATAAATCTTTTTTAAAAAAAGAAAAAGTGAGCAAGAACATAGAAAAGAGAGCCTTCTTTTCTCTTAAAAAAAGGATTTGTGAAATACATTAAACATGCAGATAAGAATATAATGAACTCCTATGTACTTAATACCCTGCTTTATCAAATATTAACATTATTCTACATTTGCTTCAGGATACCACTTTTAGAAAATATTACAGAAAGAATTAAGCCCCGCCCCTTTGATCCCTCCTCATTCTTCTACTTACTTTCCTCCAAAATAAATCTCATCATGAATGGTTCTATATATTTGTTCCATATTTATAACCATAGACATTATTTAATAATGCTTTATGATTAAATCTTTCTACAAGCAGAATCATATTGTATACATCATTCCACAAAGAGGATTTTTACTCAGTGTCATGTATTTTAAATTTATCCATGCTTACAGATGTACCTCTAATTTACTCATCTTAGTTGTGGTATAGCATTCACTCAGATGACTAAACCATAACTTATTTATTCTTTCTCCACTTGGGAAACATTTGACAAAGGACATTCTATATGTTTCTGTTATCGTACACATATAAGATTTTTTCTGCCACATACAGAGAAGCAGACTTGCTGAGTCAGAGAGTGTTCCTCTCTAATTTTCATAGATATATTGCTAAATTAATGTCCACGGTGGTTATATCAGTTCACACTCCCACCAGACTTTCAAGTTATCACTGCTCTGTACCCTTTTCATAGGATATAAGATTATACTATTTTTATTATGCTAATCTTTGCTGATGAGCATAAAATAGTATCTCATAGTATTTTTGAATCATGCTTCTTATGGAAAGTGATTGTGACTATCCCAGCACAACTGTGTGACATATAAAAATTCTGTTTTTTCTAACCACATCTTACATATGTGTGTGTGTGTATATATATATATATATATATATACATATATATATATATATATATATAAAGTAATAATGTACTTTGAGGAAAAAAGAAGTAAATTATTTTAAATGGAGTGTGTACTCAAAATTCAGGATGCATGTTTGCATACACATGTGCCATTCTGTAAAAATTGGCCACCTAGAAGGAATAAATAAATTGATGTTCATCAATTCACAGTATGAGTTTATCCAAGCAGATGCTAACATAAAAATAACACCTGAAAAGTCTGTGAGAATTAGCTATCATGATCTGTAGACTCTTAATGGCAACATCAGATTAAGTCAGCTTCTCTGGCACCTACATTTTGGGCATTAAGTCTAATTTCGGAGTTGGGACTTGGTTTCCTACTTACTGAAGTAAAAGCATGGCCAGGATAAGAGGCAGGTGCTTTTTTTCTTCTTTTTCTTATCACATCACAGGACCTTAAAAATATTTCACTTATCCTGGGCATCATTGCAAGCACTTCATCTGAATTATTTCTCTTAATCTTCATAACTATAATAGGGTACTATTACTGTCCCCATTCTAGAATTAAAGAAACTGAGAGTCTGAAAGATTAGGTGAAATCACAGAACTTAAAAATGACATGCATCTGGTTCTTCCTAATTGAAAAGTCTTAGATATCTACAACCACATAGAACACAAAGCAATCCAATTCAAAATTCAGATACCTATATAACTATTTTTGAAAAAGTACTTCTTAATGTTAGAAATGCAAGCATTTTCTCTATTTCTGTTCTACTTCTAACTACAAAGACAAAACAACCCTATGCCCATTATAAGACAGCTCTCATATTTCCTGGAACCTTCTCTTCCCCAAGTAAAACACTCTTACATCTTTCCACTGTTTTTTCTTTCTGTTTCCCACCTCTATATCCTGACTACTCTCCTCTGGGTGAGCTTCAGATATGGTCCCCTCTGAAAGTATGATGCTCAGAACATATTGCAACAGCATATGTCCAAGGAATATTTACTACAATGGATTCATCAGCTGCCTTATTCCATACCTTATACTCGACTAAATGCTGCCCTAAATCATACTGGCCTTTTTGGCAGCCATATCATACCACTGACTCATTCTAAACTCATGCCAACAATAATTCCCAAGTGATTTTTTAAACATGTATTTCTGTTAAGCCATGTCTTTCTTAGCCTGTATTTTAACAGTTTTCATTTTATCCAAACGTAGGATATTACATTTGTACCCATTAAGCTTTATTTGTCGCAGTTTGCTGAAATTATTTAGGTTCTTGATTCTTTCACTTTACTGGAATTCACTCTGAGTGTACATGATGTGTGTATTATCTTTGTCTTCATCAAATTCATTGATTAAAATCTACCCAGTGGTTTGTGCTGCAGTCACAAAAACATTTCTTCAAACTCCCACTGATCTCTTCAAAAAGTCATCCAGTGTCACAGGGTTTGATCCTTTGACTGTGTAAATCTATCTAAATGTATTAGTTTCAACTTCACATTTCTTCATCTTGATAACAAAGATATCATTAAAACTTTGTGAAGTGTCTTTCTAAATGTCAGATAAATTGTATCTATTTTTCCTGTAACCTTGACAAAGAAACAAAAAAGAAATGGAGCTATTTAGTTATAATATATTCTCAATGACCCTATATTAGATATATTTTACGATGTCCCCTTTATAATAACACTTTCACCTGCCTTATAAATAATAAGTTCTAGAATTTTGCTTGGTATCTAAAATAATCTTACTGGCTAATAGATTTGGAATTCACTTCTCTTTTTCTCTTTGACAGAAAATGAACTTCACTTCCAGGAAAGATGCAGTAAGTTGCAGCAGGTCAGTGATTCTCCTTATAACTAAGGGAGAAAAACCAAATAAATTACAAAAATTGTATGTTTAAAAATATCAGAAAAGTATGGAGCCAATGAGGACTAGAACTAAAATTTCAGAATTCAAAGAGTTTTTCCTAAGACAATTGAAAATCACCAGCCATTTTCTTTCTTTGGGTCAATTAACAATTCCAAAATAGGCATGAGTATCGAGGCTGGCGTGAGGAAAAAAGAAAGAAGTTGTGAATTTAGAGGCTTCACAGATACTGACCTGTATTGGAAACTAGAGAAGCCCTAGATACACAGTTTTTGCCAAGGGTCAGTTCTTGAGTTCTGAAGCAGCATGTATAAATGGAGGGGGTAAGTTGGAAAGGCAGAGTAAAACCTTTCACAATTTCTTGGTTCTTTGTATGAAAAATACCATAAAAACCTAAAGAGTTAATGCTCAAAACCTCCAGTGGTCAGAACTGAATCCTCCTAACAGGTTAACATCAAGAAGACAGAGAACCACAAATAACTTAACCAGGGATAAACCAGAAGTTAACTAGATCTCAGAAAAACTCTAATTCCTAACACAGATCATCCATGATTAGACTGAAGAGATGTGCCCTTCAAACTATTTACCTAACACAATAAGGTGAGAACCTTCTTTATTGGGAAACAGCATCATCTACAACCTCCATGGTTCCTTTATTCCCATTGTCGTACTATAAATATTTGCTAGGTATATAAGGAGTTAAAAAAATATAACTTCCAGTCAAAAGAAAAAACAGAAGATAATTCAGATATTAACCACAATAAACAAAACCTAAAAATAATTCTATGACACAATCAACAAAATGTAAAGGTGACCTACACAGTGGGACAAAGTATTTGCAAACCACATTTCTGATAAGAGATCAATATGCAAAACATATAAAAGACTCATATAATTTAATAACAAGAAAGCAATCCAATTTAAAAATTGGCAGAGGAACTAAATATAAATTTTTTCCAAAGACATATGAATGGCCAACAGGTAAATGGGAAGATGTTTGACATCACTGATCATTAGCAAAATGAAAATCAAAACCACAATGTGACACCACCCCACACTTGTTAGAAATGCTGTCATCAAGAAGACAGAAGATAACAAGTGTTGACAAGGATGAGGAGAAAAAAGAACCCTAGTGCACTGCTGAAGGGAATGCAAATTGACATAGCCACTATGGAACACAGTTTGGAAGGTCCTCAAAAATTTAAAAATAGAACTACCATATGCTCCAAAAATCCCACCTCTGGGTATATATCCAATGAAAATGAAAGCAGAATCTCAAAGAAATATATGCACTCCATGTTTTTTGCAGCATTTTTCACAGTAGTTGAGATATGGAAACAAGGTGACTGTCAATGCATGAATGGTTAAAAAAATGTAAGATACACACACACCTAAATACACACACACACAGGAATACTATTCAGCAATGAGAAAAAAAGGAAATCTTGCCATTTGTGACAATATGGATGGACAGTGAAGGCATTACACTAAGTGAAATAAGCCAAACAGAGAAAGTTACATAGTGTATGATCTCACTGACACGTGGAATCTAAAAATAACGAACTTATAGAAATAGAATGGTGGTTAACCAGTGGCTAGGGGGAAGGGAGAGGGATGGAGAGGTGTTTGTCAATCAGTACAAACTTCCAATTAGACGAATAAGTTCTGGGAATGTAATGCATAGCATTACAATTATAGTGAACAATAATGTATAATATACTTGAAAGTTAAGAGAGTAAATCTTAAATGTTTTTATCACAGAAAATAATGGTAATTATATAATGTGATAAAGGTATTAGCTAGTGCTGAGGTGGTAACCATTTTGCAAAATATAAATGTATCAAATCAACATGTGTTACATCTTAAACATACAAAATTTTATGTCAATTATATCCCAATGAAGCTGAAAAAAATGTTTAATCTTTTATGGAAATGTGAAAGAATATAAAGAAGAGATAGATAAAACTGAGAAAATATGAAGAATTTGAATCTATAAAAAAACTAGACAATTTTTTCTAGAACTAAAAAATACACTAGCTGATATTTATATCTCATTGTTGGTATTGAATAGCACATGAATTACAAGACAAATCAATAGGAATAATCCAAACTGAAAAAGAAAGAAGAAAATAGCAGAGAGAAAAAGGGGAAGAGGAACATAAGAGTAAAAGTGGGAATCACTTTAAAAAGAGAGAGAGAGAGCATCCCAGAAAGAAAGGAGAGCAAGAATGAAGCAGGAAAAAAAAAACTGTAAATATTGAAAACTGATGAAAAATACCACCCACAGATTCAAAACAAAACAAAACAAAACAAAAAAACAAACAAAAAAAAAACTAACAAAAAAAACTAAATCCAAAGCAGGATAAATGCTTTAAAAATCCATAATTAGACGCAACTGGATTAAACTGCCAAAAATCAAAGACAAAGAAAAATTGTAAAAGCAGGTAGAGAATTGATCAATAAATTCAATGATATCCCCATTAAAACTGCAGTGGAATTTTTTGTGGAAATTAACAGTCTGGTACTAAATTTTCTATTTGATGCAGAAGACATAAAATAACCAGATTAAGTTTTTTTAAAGGATAAAGTTTGAGGACTTACACTACCCAATTTTAAAGCTTACAATTAAAGCTATATTAAGACAGTGTGGCACTAGCATAAAGAGAGACATACAGACCAATGGAACAGAACTAAGTATTCAAAAATAAATACATATTTATGGCTAACTGATTTTCAACAATTTAACAGGAAAAGAAAAATATTTTCAACAATGACACTAGGATAATTGGATATTCATATGTAAAAATACTAAAAGGAACTTGGACCTTAGGCATATACATAGAAAGAAGAAAATATAGGAAGAAATATAATACTAGTGATCTTAGAGTAGGCAACAAATTTTTTGATATGACACCAAAACATGAGCCAAAGGGATCCCTGGGTGGCGCAGCGGTTTAGCGCCTGCCTTTGGCCCAGGGCGCGATCCTGGAGACCCCGGATCGAATCCCACGTAGGGCTCCCAGTGCATGGAGCCTGCTTCTCCCTCTGCCTGTGTTTCTGCCTCTCTCTCTCCCTCTGTGTGTGACTATCATAAATAAATAAAAATTAAAAAAAAAAAAACACATGAGCCAAAAAGAAAAAACTGATAAACTTGATTTCATTAAAGTCAAAAAAATTCTTCACTTCAAAGAATACCATCAATAAAATGAAACTATCAACCACAGACTCAGAAGAAATATTTCTAAATTATGTATCTGATAAACAACCAGTATATAGAAAAATATGAAGAACATCTGTAAATAAATAAAAAGACATACAATCTAATTTTAAAAGGAGCAAACCCCTGAATTACCATTTAACCAAGAGAGGCATACAAATGACTAGTAGTAATATGATAATGTGTTCAATATCATTAGTTATTAGGAAAATTCAAACTACAACCACTGATCATTTAAATACAATAGTAATAGTTTTATGCCAATTTTTCACACATGTAAAAATAAAATATATGAGAACAATAGCAAAAAGTATAAGAAGAGAATAGAGAAAAACTAATGTTGCATCTTTCATGGTTTGAGATACAAGTTACTATAATAGGCAAGAAAGCATATGGGAATTACTAAGGTAGCCACTAAAAGATACAAAGAATCTAAAACTAATAAACTAATAGAGATAAAAAAACAAATGATAAAAATAGTAGTTGATAAATACAAAAGAAGGTAGAGAGAATAAAAAGATAAAGAACATATGGCAAAAATAGAAATCAAATATCAAGATGATGGTCCTAAACACACCTTACCAGTAATTACTATTTGAAATGGAATAAACAAACTAAGTTTAAAAGACAAAAAATAGGGGATCCCTGGCTGGCTCATTGATTTAGCGCCTGCCTTGGGCCCAAGGTGTGATCTTGGAGCCCCAGGATCGAGCCCCAGGATCGAGTCCCACATCAGGCTCCCTGCATGGAGCCTGCTTCTCCCTCTGCCTGTGTCTCTGCCTCTCTCTTTGTCTCTCATGAATAAATAAATAAAATTTAGAAAAAAAAGACAAAAAATAAAATAACATTCAAAAACATGTTGTTATCAAGAGACACACTTAAAACATAAGGGTACAATTACGTTGAAAGAATAGAAACAAAATAAACCACAAAAGCACCAATCAGAAAGAAGCTGGTTGGGCTCTTAAAATAGACTTTAAGAAAAAAGTAACACTTTGTTACTTTAGATGAAAAATTTTTAAATCTTTTAAGCTTGTTCTTTGTATATAGCAGTTGTCTATGGATTTTTTGAATTAGGGGTCAGATGGTAAATGTTTTTAGCTTTGGGAGCCACATGGACTCTGCTGCAACCACTTAACTCTGCTGTAAAACAGCCAAAGAGACCTAGAGACCATAGGTAAACAATAAAACTTGACTGGCAAAAATTGTGTCAGGCCAGGTTTGGCCAATCTGTAGGCTACAAATTGTTGATCCCTGGTACATAAGAAGGCTATGGGTTTTGGTACAGTAAAGTTACATTTTTTGTCAGTCAAAAAAGAAGGAAAGAAAGAAGCAATGCTACAGAAAAAGGGTGACCTTCATGATACAAGATAATTTTAAAAGGGAGCATAATCATGAATTCATACATAGGTAATAACACAGCTTAAGTGAAAATTATTTAGCTTCAAAACACATGAAGACAGGGGATCCCTGGGTGGCGCAGTGGTTTGGCGCCTGCCTTTGGCCCAGGGCGTGATCCTGGAGACCCGGGATCGAATCCCACGTCGGGCTCCCGGTGCATGGAGCCTGCTTCTCCCTCTGCCTATGTCTCTGCCTCTCTCTCTGTGACTATCATAAATAAATAAAAAAATTAAAAAAAAACACATGAAGACAAAAATTTCAGCAAGAACATATAAGATTTAAACAATATAATTACCCTATTTGACCTAAGATAATAGATAACCTAACAATTAAAGAATGAATACTCTCGCTTTTCAAGTGATATCATCAAGGTGGTACAGACTCTGGCCTCCAGCCCCCCACAAAGATTACCAATTAAACAGTCAATAATTAGCAAAAACAGAGCCTTGTACTCCACTCAAGAAACTTAAGTGAACACAGTTAAATGAAAAATCTGAGAACAATCACACAAAAACAGGAGAACAGATTCACTTTGCCTGCATCATCACTTCTTCCAAGGTAGCATTGCTTAGCACCAAAAAAGAAACTTTTCAGCTAAAAAAAATAAATAAAATAAATAAAAATAAATTTTAAAAAAGTTCCTCTAACTGGGAAAGGAAGAATAAAATGAACAAGGAGCTTCCCCAGCCTTTTGAGGCACCAAGCTTCAGTTTCACCCACTCAGACCAGAAAACCAGAGATGGTGTATAAAAATGTCTAAGAACAAGGAAGAAAGCAGGGACTACCAGTAGTAGCCATGTAGCAAGAGCAATCAAAGTTCACAGTGGCATGCTCTATAACCAAATATAGCAACTTTTGCCACTGAAAACCAACTGCCAGCACAGCTACTACAGACCCCCTGCAGATCTCACCAGCCAGGTATTCTCTTTTGCTGATGTGAGCCTTCCTTATCCCTTCCCATTCCCTCCCTTCAGCCCCCACTGTAAATTCAGAACTGCTCCAGCAGCCAGCCCAGGTTCCTGTGGCTTCATAAGTACAAGACATCATCCTAGACCCCTGCAGCTAACCCCCATCACTGGGCAAACACTCAGCACCAACTGGCTGTGCATTTGCATGTCACTCTCCTGAACTCCTCACAGTGCTCATGCCCAGGGGGCAAATGACACCCTCCCTACCCCCCCGCACAGCTATCAGTGCATCCATAGTTGGCCCTGTCCCTGCCTCTACACAAGCACCTTGGCCTACACAGCAAAGTATGTGCTTATCACAGGGTCTGGCCACCACTGCTACCTGTTTTGGTCCCTACCTACTGAACCTGAAGGCACTGCTAAGGCACCTGTAGCCATGGCAGACACCAGAGAGCACTCACAAAGAACTACAGAGCTACTGGTGCTGTAGACCCCAGTGGACTGAGCTAAAGAGACATCATGGCTCCCAAGCCCAGTGCCACCCCACACCACCACACTGAATGCCCTGAACCACTAGACACAGTATCACTACATGATCCCACATGCTGTCACCCATAAGTGAAAATCTTCTCTTACCTAAGTGAGTCTTTGAAGTCTGGAAGACATGACTGCTTTTTCAAATGTGTAAAACACCTAACCAAGGCAGTAGGAATTATTAAGAATTAGAGAAGCATGACTTCACCAAAGGATGAGAGTTAACTTGCAGTAGCTGACCCCAAAGAAATGAAGCTGCAGGAACTGCCTGGCAAAAAATTCAAAATAAATATTCTGTGGATGCTCAAAGAGCTACAAGTAAACAATTTAATGGTATCAGGAAAATAATATAAGAAAAAAATGAGAAGTTCAACAAAGATATAGAAAATATTGAAAAAAAAAAAACAGAAATCTTGGAGCTAAAGGATACAATGACTGATCAGAAGAATCCAGTAGAGAGCATCAAAATCAGACTTGAACAAGCAGAGGAAAAACAAGTGATCTCAAAGACAGATCAATTGAAATTATCTAATCAGAATAACAAAAACATAAAAGGATGAAAAAGAGTGAAGAAAGCCTACGTGATCTATGGGATACCACCAAAACAAATATGCACAAATTATTGGACTTCAAGAAGGAAGAACACGGCAAAAGAGGGCAGAAAGACTATTTAAAGAAAGGCTATAGTCTTTAAAGGCTATTTAAAGAAATATGACTGAGAACTTCCCAAAACTGGAAAAGGCACTTACTTGACAGCACTAATCATCAGGGAAAAGCAAATCAAAACTGCAGTGAGAAATCACCTCATGCCTGTTGGAATAGCTATCAACAAAAAGACAAGAAATAAGGAGTGCCTGGGTGGCTCAGCTGGTTAAGCATCTCACTCTTGATTTCACCTCAGGTGGTGACCTCAGAGTCCTGGGATCAAGCTCCCCATGGGGCTCCCCACTCAGCAGAGTCTGCTCATCTCCCTCTCCTTCAGCATGCGCCCATGCACTATCTCTCTAAATAAATAGATAAATAAAAACTGTTTTTAAAGGACAAGAAATAAAACAAAAAAAGAAAAAGAAAAATAGATAAATAAAAAGACAAGAACTAACAAGTGCCTGAGAGGATGTAGACAGAAGAAAACCACTGTAAACTGTTAATGGGAATGTAAATTCATATAGCCACTATGGAAAACAGTATAGAGGTTCCTCAAAATTTTAAAAATAGAACTACCATAAGACCCAGCAATCCCATTTCTAAGCATATAGCCAAAGAAAATCAAAACACAGTTTTGGGGGTGCCTGGGTGGCTCAGTCAGTTAAATGTCTGCCTTCAGCTCAGGTCATGATCCCCGGGGTCTGGGATGGAGTCCCGCATTGGGGTCCCTCCTCAGTGGGGAGTCTGCTTCTCCCTCTCCTTCTGCCCTTCACCCTGCTTGTGCTCTCTCTCAAATACAAACATATGTATTTATGTATGTATGTACATATGTATACATACATACATAACTAAATCTTTAAAAAAAAAAAGCCCACAGTCTTAAAGAGGCATCAGTATCCCATGTTCACTGCATTATTCATAATGGCCAAGAAAGATATCAAAACAACTTGTATCTATCAACAGATAAATGGATAAAGAAGATGTAGTATATACACAATGGAATATTAGTCAACCACGAGAAAGAATAAATTCTGCCATTTGTGACAAGGATGGCCTTGAGGGCATTATGCCAAGTAAAAGAATTTAGACAAAAAAAGGCAAATATTGCATGATATAACTCATATGTGGAATCTAAAAAAGCCAAACTCATAGAAACAGATAATAGAATGGTGGTTACCAGGAGCTGTGGTGTGGTGGAAACGGGGAGATGAAAGGGCTGTCAGAGGGTTCAAACTTCTAGTTATAAGATGAGTAAATTCTGGGGATCTAATGTATAGCATGGTGATTATAGCTAATAATACTATATTATATACTTGAAAGTTGCTAAGAGACCAGATCTTGAATGTTCTCACTACAAAAAGGAAGTGGTAATTATGTGACGTGATGGCTGCATTAGCTAACACTATGCAGTATACAAGTGTAACAAGTCAGCAAGTTGGACACGTTAATTTACACAATGTTATATGTCAGTTATATGTCTCAACAAAGCTGGATAAGAAATGACTGCTTTTCAAATGCACATAAACATTTCCCAAAATAGATCGTGGGTCCTAAAGTAAGTCTTTGACAAATTTTCAAAAAACTGAAATCATATCAAATATATTTTCTCAGCACACTGGAATTAAACAATTAAAATGAAGTAGGGGCAAGTAGCATGTGCCAAACATCTAAAGCAGTACTTATGGGAAAATTTTTGTCTTTAAATGGACATTTTAAGGGAAAATTTGAGAATAAAGGATCTAAGCATCTAACTCAAGAATCTGGCTAAAGGTGGGATGTGTGGGTACCTCAGCGGTTGAGCATCCGCTTTCAGCTCAGGGCATGATCCTGGAGTTCCCAGGATCAACTTCCATATCGGGCTCCCTGCAGGAATCCTGCTTCTCCCTCTGCCTATGTCTCTACCTTCTCTTCATGTCTCTCCAGAATAAATAAATAAAATCTTAAAAAAAAAAAAAAGAATCTGGCTAAAGAACATCAGTATTAAATCTAAGGAAGCAGAGGGAAGCAAATAGTAAAAACAAAAAACAAAAACAAAACAAAACAAAAAACAACCAGCAAAAATCAGTAAGTAGAAAGTAGACATACAACAGAGAAATTCAACAAAGCCAGAAGTTGCTTCTTTGTAAAGATTAAAAGTGATAAATACCTAACAAGATCAGTCTAGGAAAAAGAGAGACTACAAATCACCAGTATAATTAAAGGAACTTCACAACAAATATCAGATATTAAAAGTATAATAAGGAAATACTGGGAGCAACCTTATGCTAATAAATTTGACAACATAGATTAAATGGGAAAATTCTTTGAAAAAACAATATTTACCAAAACTTCTATAAATATTAAGAACTCCATTAGTTTGATATCTATTAACAAAATTAAATTAGTAATCAAGGGATCCCTGGTTGGCGCAGCGGTTTGGCGCCTGCCTTTGGCCCAGGGCACAATCCTGGAGACCCGGGATCGAATCCCACGTCGGGCTCCCGGTGCATGGAGCCTGCTTCTCCCTCTGCCTGTGTCTCTGCCTCTCTCTCTCTCTCTCTGTGACTATCATAAGTAAATATAAAAAAAATTTTTTTTAAATTAGTAATCAAAAGTACTCCCACAAAGAAAATCCGGGCCCATATGACATCACTGATGAATTCCAAAATACATTTAAGGAAGAAATATTACTATTTCTATACATGCTTTCCAAAACCAGGAGGAAAAACTTCCTAATTCATTTCATGAAACCAGCTTAACCTGGCTCAAAATCTGACAAGAAAAGGAAATTACAAACTAATATCCCTCAGGACTATCAATGAAATATACTCTATAAATTATTAGCAAAGTGAATCCAGCAACAGACAAAATGGACAATACATCAGGATCAAGGGGGGCCCCCAAATTGTAGCCCTCTCTACATGTTCTAGACTCTGGTTTGCTTCACTCTTTCCTGCCAACCTTAGAGGTTCCAATTTCTATTTCTAGATTATTTCAATATTACATTTTTTTGTTCCTTTAGAATTCTAATGCCTGGGAAGCCAATCATCTATGCTAAGGATCCTCTCTTTAAAATACTCATTATTGCCTGTTTCCTAACTAAATCCTGACACATGTACTTTCTTTTGTCTTTGACACTTGGCATATAATTCTCCCTCTACCCCAAATACCACCCACTCCCTGTGTTCACCAGCCTCCTCATACACAGAGCTCATCAGCTAATACCTATATGTCCCTTTGAACTCAGCTCCAATAGCACGTCCCCAGGAGTCCTTCCTTCCTATATTCCACAGCACCTTGCGTGTGCCCCTGTCATAACACTTACCATACTGAATTACTATTGCTTATCAACCTGTTAATATAGAGTCTGTCTATCTATAAATAGATATGAGATGGATACATATTTATAGATATGGGCAACTCTATATATAATATCCATTATATACAACATATAAAACATAATATAATAATGTACATGTATATTACATATATTTACATACATATTATACAGACATTATACATATATAGAGAGAAAGATAATGTATGTAACATAATTATATACATAATACTATAAGCCAGGATACCTCAAAGTCCTTCAAGTACCCTGGCATTTAGTAAGGCACATGCCATTGAATAAATAAATGTGTAGCAGGAAGAAAGGAAGATTTGTTCCCAATGCTAATCCTCAGCCCAGTGGAAACAGGATTCCCAAGCTATAATACTGAATACCTAGATTAATGAGTTATATGCCTTATATGGCTAATTCTAAGAACTGACTTCTAGAGACACAGAATTATTAATTCATTAACTACTGTATGTTAGCATTTGAAATGTGCCTGTTCATTTCATGGAATTTTGTAATAATGTTAAAATACCCACAAATATAAATTCTTTTTCTTAATTTAAGTTCAATTAGCCAACATAGAGTACATCATTAGTTTCAGATGTAGTGCAAATATAAATTCTTAAGCATAAAGTCCACAGTCACCATGATTTCACAAGCAATAAAGTGAATGAGGTCAAAATTAATTTCTCCTCACCCAGAACACATTGTTAATCAATCTGGACAAATGGAGAGGTGCTGGCTATTTCCCAGGCTGAGCTAATCCTCTCCTGTAGCACATGCAATGACTTACCACTGTGAAATGTGATTAAGTGTATTACATTGCCATGCACCTGCCAGGGATCATCAGATGAGTTCTCAGGCAGTGACCAGTAGTCAGGCCACCCTCAACAGCACATTTGCCTTGCCACATGGGAGAGAAAAGAATATACACAACTAGAAGGGTTCTGGACTTGGCGGCTGCTGGTTCAAAACATGAAGCTGGGTACAAAAAATATTTATTGGCCCAGCCCAAGTCCTTCTCTCCATGAAGTCCTCCTTAGCCACCTCAACTCACTGACCTCACATATCCTTGCCATCTGTACTGTTCCCTTGATGTGCGGATGCCCTCAGATTGTTATTTTCTTGCCGGGTGCCTATTTCCTGCTCCCAAACCCTCCCCATTCATCTCACCTTCCTCAGAGAAGAATCTACTAAGTGACTAAAGACAAAAACTGATGAAAGAGCATGAAAGGGCCCCCATAAAAGTGTTTCACAGAGATGCGAACAAAGGCTTAAAGAAACAAGTTGGGGAAAAGCCCCACACCAGAAGACACTGTCTCTCCAACCCATCCTGCCCACACATTTCAGACTCAGTATTTGTATCTTGGGTGTAGAAAACAATGCCTATGAATCTTATGCCCAATATAAATCAAGTCTTACCCCTATTCTTTTTCACAGAAATCTCATAATACTTACTGGAGCCAATTATTGTGTAATGAGTTGTGTGTCTGCCTCTGCAATAGCTTTCTACTAAACTTGGAGTTTCATGAAGGCAGACTTTGTTGGTACTACACTCCACAGAGCCTGGCACTTAGCAGGTCTGCTCTATTTCCTGACTATATGAATGGATGCATGTGGGGCGGGGAGGGGGGTGGATTCTAAATGAGAGTACTGTAAAATCTAAAGGGCCTTTGCAGCACAAAGTCTTAGTAGGGCTTTTGATGAGGAGTTCTGAGAGGCTCTTTAAGGCAGAGATGTGTTGGAGGGTCACATTGAGGGAGACAGTTTTCCTAGCAATGGGAGTGTCCAGGTTAAGAATGAGAGGAGATAAGTCAAACATCTAGCCGCTCAAGGATTTTTCCCAGACTTGAGACACATAAGGACTTAAAGCAGGGATATTTAAATTTCCTTCTAGTTTATACAGCTCAGTTAACAGTATAGGAAAAAAAGATAAGGATTCAGGGCAGAAGCTTAAGTCAGGAATAAAGAAAGTGCATGTGGTTAGAACAGTCCTGTATATTTTAAGATTCTACATTTTGAGCATGGAATATAGGAAACCTTACTATCTGAATACATTTTAAGTTTCTCCAGGGCAGGAACTCTGTTTTACACTATATGGCCTTCCTTCAATCATTTTGTTTCAATTCACTTCTTATTCCCATAAAGTTACCTATCTATATAACATATGTATTATGTTATATATGTGTATCTGTGTGTGTGTATATACATATATACACGTGTGTGTGTATATATACACACATATATATATACTAATTTAAACAGAGCTTAAATACTTCAACAATCTATATCTCAAAATATCTCTCCAGGCTCAGAAGTCACTTGTGCCTAAATTACCAAAGACTCTAGAGGAAGAAGTTAGCCAGCACTCAGACAGGAGCTCCCCCATTTTATTAGAAGCACCTGACAATTCAGGGGCTGCCTGCCACTGCTGTTCCCATGGAAACAGACCCTGGATCTCAGAAACTCAGAGTGTGAGAGCCTAAACTAATCATTGTGGCAAAAAAAATTAAAAAATAATGGCCTATTTTCTTTTTGCAGTGTGGAAATGGTGATTAGGTTAATAGACCCTGATCCCTTTTCCTATGGATATGTTTTTATAGAAATAAAGATAGAAGTCCATCCTATTAAAACTTTTTCTGCACCTGTTCATTCCAAGCTGCATCAATACCATTTCCCCATCAACACTTCAAAATTCAATAGGATCTCAATCCAAGAGTTAAGTAAGATTTAGAATATCAAGCCACACAGTCTGGATATATATTAATTTATTTTGTATCACTTCACTAGAAGCACTGTTCAAAAGCGAAGTCTGGTATCTAATGATCCAAGTCTTTAGGCTGTTTGCATTCAGCAAATCAAAACTCTTTTGGAATGTTCATTTTTATAAAGCACATAGAATCTCTCTATATCTCTACATGCTTCAACCAAGCCATTAAGATACAGATAAAACTCTGATCAGACGAAAAATCGCAACTACTCTAGATTTAATGCATATTAAGAGTTTGTATTTATTAGTTTTTTACTCTACATAGAATATGCTAGAGTTTGTGGATAAAATATGATTTATAAGCAAGCTTAACCAGCCAACATCTGCACTGCATAAAATGAAAGGCTAGGCATTTGTTTCTGTTAATGCTACTTGTGTAATGAGTAAAATAAGTCATGCTGACCACCTGGCTGACCCTAATTTCACAGGGAGAACAAGGGAGAAATCATAAATGTGTATCTCAATCAAGGGAATAGAACTCTCCAGAATAAAGATATTGCAAATTTAAGGATTATTCTTCAATGAATTGTGGAAAATAGACCAACTTCTGGTGTCTTGAGTGAACAAGAGAAAACTAAACACAAAGTTTCTAAAATTTAGATAAGAAGAAAACTCATATATTTACTGCTTTACTCACCTCATGTCCAGTTCATTCACATGTCACTTCCCTTAACCACCAACAACCAACTTTCACTAGCAGACTTTGAGTGACTATGGATGGTCTCCATCTCTCTTTACCACTCAACCTCATCCAGACAGCCATTCAACTGACAATTATATAGTTTGTAAAAAAAAAATTGCCTTGTTGGTTTCCATTCTACCAAGTATTATTTTCAATCCTATGTATCCTTAACATATTTAATTATTTGATTTACATTATAGCACATGCTCTTTGCAATATAGAAGAAAGAATTTATTTTTATCCAACACTATATAGCATTGTCTCAAAAAACATACAAATATACCCACATATGATTTTATCAAGTATTCAATAGGTACTTAGTGCTTTAAATACTTTAAAATGCTGGTCTATTTCTCAATAGTTGTTTAAGAATATTTTAGTAATATTTGAGTAATTGCTTAGGGCTCTTCTACAGGATAAGAATATGTTATTACTTTCCCATTTAAAACAATGAGATGTGTGCCCCTGGCATTCAAAAATTTACTATCTAAACCATTTTTAAGAAAGATAAATGTGTTCATGGGATCCCTGGGTGGCGCAGCGGTTTGGCGCCCGCCTTTGGCCCAGGGCGGGATCCTGGAGACCCGGGATCGAGTCCCACGTCAGGCTCCCAGTGCATGGAGCCTGCTTCTCCCTCTGCCTATGTCTCTGCCTCTCTCTCTCTCTCTCTCTGTGACTATCATAAATAAATAAAAAAATTTTTAAAAAAAGAAAGATAAATATTCCAATATACTCACAATGATAATATATAGGTTATCAGATTATAAATAATTTTTGTTCCTTGTGACTTTTCTATTTTACAACTCTTCCAAACTAAATATTCATTTCCTTTAGAATTGGAAAAATAGAATTTTTAAATGTATAGAACAAAAGTTCTTAAATAATTTTCACTTTTCATACTGTTGACAGTACATATGGCATTTTTATTCTGAAAATATTGTGTGTATAAGGGAAAGGAGTTGGAAATATGAGTTTAACACATTTGTGTAAAAACTCTAGCCCTGAATTTAAATTTGAAGCATGAGTAGAAACTCTATTCTGTTCATGAAAAGGCCTAGAAACAAAGATAAGTAGGGAGATATGAGTGCCCATAGGGCCAATACTGCAGTCTCCAAATATTCCAATAAATCAATTAGAAAAATACAACCCACAAATAGAAATAGTTCCAAGATGTGAACAGGAAACTTGCACAAGCCATATAGACATGAACAGGAAACTTGCACAAACCCAATTGGATAATAAACACAAAAAGATGCTCAACCTTAATAACAATCAGGAATGTACAAAATTATCATATACAAGTTTTGGGGGGGGCATATTTTCATTTGTTATGCATATATCCAGAGGTGGAATTGGTTAAGTATCTCTACGTTTCATCACTTGAGGAAGTATCACACTAATTACAAAGAGGCTGCAATGTTTTATATCCTTACCAGCAATATAAGTATTCCAATTTGTCCACATCCTTGTTAACACTTATGATCTGACTTTTTGATTCTAGCCATCCTAATGCATGTAAAGTGGTATCTCATTGTGTTGGTTTGTATTTCCCTGATGACTGTTGATGTTGACCACTTTTTCACATGTTTACTGGCCACTTGTATATTTCCTTTAGAGAAATGTCTATTCATACCCTTTATCCATTTTCAATTAGGCTATTTTTATTTTAATTATGAAGTGGTAAAAGCCCTTTCTGTATTCTACATAGAAGTCCCTTACCAGATATATGATTTCCAAATATTTTCTCCCATTCTATGTATTTTCCTTTTGCTCTTGCTATTTTGAAGCACAAGTTTTTTTTTTTTTAATTTTTATTTATTTATGATAGTCACACAGAGAGAGAGAGAGAGGCAGAGACACAGGCAGAGGGAGAAGCAGGCTCCATGCACTGGGAGCCCAACGTGGGATTCGATCCAGGGTCTCCAGGATTGCGCCCTGGGCCAAAGGCAGGCGCTGAACCGCTGCGCCACCCAGGGTTCCCTGAAGCACAAGTTTTTGATGAGATCCAATTTATCTAATTTTTCTTTGGATGCTCATGCTTTTGGCCATATCTAAAACTCCTTTGCTAAATCCAACATTATGGAGATATACTACTATGCTTTCTTCTAAGAGTTTTATAGTTTTACATTTAGGTCTTTGATCCAATTTGAGTTAATTTTTATATATGGTGTGAAATAAAGGTCCAATTTCATTATTTTACAAGTTTATGCAGTTGCTCCAACACCATTTCTTGAAAAGACCCTTCCTTCCCAGGGACCTCTGGGTGGCTCAGTGGTTTGGCGCCTGCCTTTGGCCCAGGGGCGATCCTGGAGTCCCGGAATCGAGTCCGGCCTCGGGCTCCTGGTGTGGAGCCTGCTTCTCCGTCCTCCTGTGTCTCTGCCTCTCTCTTTCTCTCTCTACATCTATCATGAATAAATAAATAAATAAATCTTAAAAAAAAAAAGACTCTTCTTTCCCCATTGAATGATCCTGACACCTTTTTCTTAAATCAGATGACCATAGATGTATGGGTTTATTTTTTGCACTCTCAATTGTCTTCCACTGATCTCTTTAACTAGCCTTGTTCCAATACTAATTCTATTACATTGATCTATATTTCTATACTTATGTCAGTACCATACTCTCTTGATTCCTATTGCTTTGTAATAAGTTTTGAAATAAGGAAGTATGAGTCCTTCTACTTTGTTCTTTTTCAGAATTGTTTTGGCTATTCTGATTCCCTTGTAACTTGTATGAATTTTAAAATTAGCTTATCAATTTCTGCCCAAAAAAAGTCAGCTAAAATTCTGATAGGATTGCATTAAATCTCTAAGATCAGTTTGGAGTATATTACCATCTTACCAATGTTAAGTCCTCTGATCCATGAACATGAGATGTTTTTCCATTTATTTAGATCATCTTTAACTGCCTTCAATAATGCTTTAAAGTTTTCAGAGTATGCATTTTGTACTTCTCTTATTAAATTTATTTCTCATTATTTTATTATTTTCGATGTTACTATGAATTGGAATTGTTTTCATAATTTTACTTCAGTTTGTTCACTGCATGTGTATAAAAGTATAAATGATATTTTTATGTTGTTCTTCTATCCTGTAATATTGCTGACTCATTTATACTGTTAATATTTTTTTAGTGGATCCTTTAGGATTTTCTGTATGTGACATCATGTCATCTACATTTTGGGCGAAAAAAGCACTTATGATGCACATACTATATGATGAGAACTCACTTCATAGGTCTCAGCATCTACTAATGATAATATTTAGCCGGCTAAAATTCAGCATATAGACTAATATTTAAGAGTAAGGCTTAATTATAAAAATAAATACTTGGGACTACATTAAAATAAAAAGCTCCTGCACAGCAAAGAAAACACAATGAGCACTGCATAATGTACAGAATTATTGAATCACTACTGTATTGTATACCTGAAATTAATATTATAGTAGAATTAAAATTAAAATTCACACACACACATACACACACACAAAGAGAGTAATGCTTGATTATTTCAACTACTGTTCGGAAGATGAAAACTCAGTGAACAATTGTTAGGTGGAACTCTTCATTGCTGAGGCAATGTAGTAACAAATCATTTAAAATGAAGAGATTTGTGTTTTTTTTCTCAGAAAAGATCAGAGTCCCTATCACTGACACACAATTTCTTTTGCTCAGACCTTTTCATAGGTTTACTTCTGACCAGGTTTTCTATTGGTTAAATTAAAATTGCCAGGTTCCTATGTAGATATTATTTTGAGAGATTAAATCATTATTGCAATTTGTCATTTTAGCTGATTGGCTTTTGAGTCTCTCACCTGTAGTGATGGTGGATAACTGGATTTCTGCATTCTACATTCATAGAACTTTTCTTTGGGTTGTAGTTGAAATCTCTGAGCTGGCACCAATAAATACCCCCCTTCTTCCTAAACTGGGCTCTGAACAATTTGGAAAATAAAAGACTACAGATGGAAATGAAAATATCAACCTTTATAGGGAAACAGCTGGCTAGGAAAGACATGCTCACTGAATCCTAGCATCAGACACACATTTGACTGCATCCCGGTCAGAAATGGACCACAGGGTAGACATATCCCAGTGGAAAGAAAGAACAGAAGGGAACTTTTGCCCTATCAGTACAGCCTCCTTCCTAAGAGGAAGATGAGCTGGAAAGAGTATACACAAAATAATCTAGTTACTAATTACAATTAATCTAATTTGCTAATCACATGCTATTCTACATACTACCAGGACAGAATGAGGGAAGGGGCAAAGTTAACCTAATTGTACTTTATCAAAAAAAAAAACAAACAAACAAACAAACAAAGCAAAACAAAAAACTTCAGAATGAGAGAAGAGGCAGTCCCCTCTATGAGCTACTAACAGGAAGAGTGAGAAAAGTCCCGTGCTACAAAAGCTACCTCTCAGAAAATAAACACACACACACACACAGAGCTTGATTTTTCTCTGCCTACTTGCAAACATGATTCAATATATCTAATAAGATAAATCAAACATAGAGCAGCAAGCAGAAATATGTTCTCTGTCTTGTTACTTGTCACTTGTTTTAACCCAAAAGTGTGAGAGTGAATCCCACTGTGATCCAGGACCTCCTCCCCACACCTGCACAGACCCTCCACTCCAGGGCTTTCCATTTCTTCTCATGAGTTTTAAATGCTCAGTAATAAAAAGGAGGCATCTTCTTGACTGCATTCAGCAAAAATCTGAAAGCTATGAGTTTTGGCAATCTCTACACAGCCAAATAAAGCACTGAAGGGATTGCCATACATTTTCAAAAACACTCACAAGGGAATGTCTTATTTGCAGCTGAATTGTGACAAATAAATCCTTTTCTAAATGTCACAAGCCTAGACTTAATGGAGTGAAACACATGCAAAATGGGTAGCGTAAACGACCAATTCTGCAGCCCTCCAAACCAGTACTTTTCCCTCAACAATTGAAACAAACATTTGGAAACTTTGTGGTATAAATAAATGCTTTGCAAAGATGATTTAGAAAGCTCAGATGCACACAGATAAAATGTGGTTTGTCATGCAAAGTGCTCTTTGGCAAACTTGATGCTGGGTAACACAAAACAGCCAGAAGTTGTTGTATGGTTGAACAGTCAGTGATTCATCACAAAAGACAGACCAAAAATTGCCCGCCATGAAATATACTAAATTTAATTCTTGAGGGAAGGGTCCAAGTTGGCAATGTAGGAAGATCCTCAACTTACCTTCTCCCATGGACACACGAAATCAACAGCTACCTATGGAACAATTCCTTCTAGAAAAGACCCTGAGAGCCACTTGAACAGCTCCTCCACAACAAAGGACCAAAGGGCCACAGTGAGATGGACAGAAAAGTCAAAGTTGCAGTCTGGCCAACATCCCCATCCCCAGTGCAGGGACCCACAGTTGGGAGGGGTCTCACAAAGTGGGAGCTTCTTCCAGAGGAACAATAAACTTATGACACCAACCCGGCACCCCAATCCTTGGGATCTGCACCAGGAAAATGAATCCCCAATACATTTACCTTTGAAAAAACAATGGAGCTCACATCCAGGAAGCCAAAAGTACAAAGTACGGTAGTGAAATGACAGACCTCTCTTAAAGGGCATACATGCAGACTCACTTGCCATGACTTGGGGCTCAGAACAAAGCAGTAGTTTGAAAAGTACCTAGCCTATTTGTGAAAGAGATCCATCTGCTAATCTTAAAGTGCTGCCAGAGGGGCAAGGGCCTATTGGGACTCTCTAGAATGGAGGCATGGTTGACATCATTTCTGCACTCCTTCTGTACCTTATTGGCACAAGCATGTACACAAAATTCATGCACCCCCCCCATTGATCTGCTAAATCTGGAGGGTGAAAACAGTGCCTGCACTCTCCATCCTCCTCACTAAAGCCTGTAGGTGTGCACAGACCACAAAAGGGACTCTCGTAAAACACCTGGCTCTGGTGGTCAGGGAGGCTTTTATTCCTGCATCCCACAGGACTGTAACAGAGAGATGGTTCTTGGCAGGCTACTACCTTCAGGGCACTATGCAAATAGCAGACTACACACACCCTGTTTTCTGGGAAAAATGCCTACTTACGAGGCCCTTATCCTGAGAAGCAGGCTTCAAGTTTGCCATATCTCTAGAAGCTACGGAGGTTCAGGCCAGGGTACACCATTTTTGTACTTTTCCTTGGCCTCACTACAGCTTGCTGATACCTCCCAGAAAGGAACTTACACACTCCTCTGGAGCCCTGATTTTTATAACTGTCACCTAGGAGACAACTTCAGATAACCTGGTCTGGTGGCCAACAGTGTTTATGATTACAGTCCTACAGGGATATATATATTGGCATACTTTGAAAGCTGCAACCTATCCAATCAGGCTGAAACTAGGTATGCCTAAGACCCTCCCTTTGAAACATTGACAGGTCTTGGCACACTTGCAACACCTAGGACTGATCAAAAATAAACCAGGCTGCTTAGACAATTACAAAGGTTCAAGAGACAATCAAAACTGTTGAACAACAAGCTTTACCTCCCACACAAAGCTACTCTCTCCACACTAGGAGAGGTAGGTGTTTCACTTATTACATAGAAACAAACACAGAGAGTCAAGCAAAATGAGGAAACAGAGGAATATGTTCCAAGTGAAAGAGTAAGATTAAAAACTCAGGAAACAAACTTAATGAAACAGATAATTTACCTGATAAAGAATTCTAAGTAATGGTCATAAAGATGCTCACCAAACTTGGGAGAAAAATGAATACAGTGAGAATCTCAACAAAGAGAAAATATAAGAAAGTATCAAAGAGAAATCACACAAACTGAAAGTGAAACGATGTTCCAGAAATGAAAAAGATGTTGCATGAAAATGCAAACCAAAACTGATGTAGCTACACTTATATAAGACAAAACAGACTTTAAAACAAAGATGGCAATAAAAGACAAGGAAGGGTATTGCATATGTATAAAGGTGTTAACCCAATAAGACAATATAACATTTCTAAATATTTATACATCCAACAGAAGAGCACCTAACTATAAAAACCAAATATGAACAGAGCAAAAGTGAGAAATTGACAACAATACAATTGTTGGGGATTATAATACCCACTTACATCAATGAATAGGTCATCTAGACAGAAAATCAACAAGAAAACATTGGCCTTATAGGACACATTAAACCATATGGACTTAATAGATATATACAGAATATTCCATCCAGAAGCAGAATACACATACTTCTGAAGTGCACATGGAAAATTCTCCAATATAGATCATATGTTAGGCCACAAAATAAGTCTCAATAAATTTAAGAAGACTGAAATCACATCAAGAACTTTCAACAACAACCACAATGATATAAAACTAGAAATCAATTATGAAAGAAACCACAATTAGATAACACTTTATACCTATAAGAATGGCCAGAAATCAAAATATAAAAATAACAAGTGTTGATGAGGATATGGAGAAAAATGAACCCTCACACACTGTTCATGGGAATGCAAACTGGTACAGCCACTATAGAAAACAGTATAAAGTTTCCTCAAACAACCAGAAACAGAATTACCATATGACCCAGTAATTTCACTATTGGGTATTTACCCAAAGAGTATAAAAACATTAACTCAAAAAGATATATGTACCCCTATGTTTACTGCAGCATTATTTACAATAGCCAAGATGTGGAAGCAACCTAAGTGGCCTTCCATAGATGAATGAGGATGTGGTATGTGTGTTGTGTGTGTGTGTGTGTGTGTGTGTGTGTATACACACACATAGTGGAATATATATATATTCCACACACACAAGCACACAATGGAGATATAGATATAGATAGATATAGATATAGATATAGATATAGATATATCACAATGGAATATTAATCAGCCATAAAAAAAGAATATCTTGCCGTTCTCAAAACCATGTATGGCCCTAGAGGGTATAATGCTAAGTGAAATAAGTCAGTCACAGAAAGACAGATACCATATGATTTCACTCATATGTGGAATTTAAGAAAAAACATAAGGAAAAAGAAACAAAAATTTTTTAAAGATTATCATTTATTTTATTTGAAAGAGCATGCACACCTGTGTGAGTGGGAGGAGGGACAGAGGGAAAGGAGAAAGACCAGCTGACTCCACTCTAACCACAGAGCCCAATGTGGGGCTCAATCTCACAACCCAGGGATCATGACCTGAGCCAAAATCAAGAGTTAGATGCTTAAATGACTTAACCACCCAGGCATCCCCCAAAACAGACTCTTAAATACAGAGAACAAGCCAGTGGTTGCTAGAGGGGAAGTGGAGGGAGGGAGATGCTGAATTAGATAAAGCAGATTAAAGGAAGTACACTTACTATGATGAGCACTGAGAAATGTATAGAACTGTTGAATCATTAATTTGTACACCTGAAACTACTACAGCACACTATATTAATATACTTCAATTAAAAAACTGGAAAAATCACAAATATGTAGAAATTAAACAACCTGCTACTGAAGAACCAATCAATATAGAAATAAAAAAAATACCATGAGATAAAAGAAAATGGAAATGCAACATACCAAAATCTAAATGCAACATACCAAAATCTATAGAATGCTGCAAAAGTGTTCTAAAGGGAAGTTTGTAATAATAAATGCCTACCTCAAGAAACAAGAGTTTCAGTTTAACTTTACACCTCAAGGAACTACAAAAAGAAGAAAAATGAAGCTCAATGTTAGTAGAAGGAAGAAAATAAAGATCAGAGTAGGAAAAAATAGAAATTGAGATTAAAAAAGATAGAAAAAAATGAATAAAATTAAGAACTGGCTTTTTAAATAGATGAACAAAATTAACAAACCTTTAGCTAGACTCACAAAAAAGAAAGAAAGAAAAAGAAAGAGAAAAGAAAGAAAGAAAGAAAGAAAGAAAAAAGAAAAGAAAAGAAAGAAAAGAAAAGAAAAGAAAAGAAAAGAAAAGAAAAGAAAAGAAAAGAAAAGAAAAGACAGGACTCAAATAAAATCGAAATTAAAGACAAGTAACATCTGACAGCATGAAATCTTAAAAAAAAAAAAAAAAAAAAGACAGGAAATAACAAGTGTTGCAGGGTTGCGGAAAAGAGGAAACCTCATCCACTATTGGTAGGAATGTAAATTGGTGCAGCCAGCCACTACAGAAAACAGTTTAGCAGTTCCTCAAAAAATTAAAAACAGAAATATCATATGACCTACCAATTCCACTTCTAGATATTTATCTAAAGAAAATAAAAACTGTAATTATAAAAGACATATGAACATCTATGTTCACTGCAGCAGTATTTACAATAGCCAAGATATGGAAGGCCCCAAGCTATGGTTACGTTTTTGTGACTGTGATACTTCATAGAAGATTCAGCAAAAGTTCTAAGAAAGCAAGACCTGTATCTGTCTTCTACATTTTGTATTTCCACAACTGAGTACCAAATGTGGTACAAAATAGGTGCTCAAAAAATATATTCCTCCAACCATTTCCTTTTCCATTTAAAGCCCTACACCATCTGTCCCTGGCCATTCTCTCCCCAACACCTCCTCCTTTGTCCTCTCTGCTTCTGCCACATTACCAACCTGCTGCTGCTCAAGCACACAAAGCACAATCCCATCTCATGGTCTCTACATTCACTCTGCTTTTAGATAACCGCACGCTTATTCTCTCAATCCATTCAGATCCCATTTTCTCACAGAGGCATCCCTGAACAGCCCATCTGAAAGGTCAAGGCCCTCCCATCCACTAAACTACTCTATATCCCTTTATTCTGTGTTATGCTGCATAGTACTTATCACTCTCTAACATATTATATGGCTTCTTTGTTTATTGTCAATACCCCCCACTATAGCATGAACTGCATGAGGGCAGGGACTTTGATTTTCTCACTAAAAGTCTTTAGAAACTATCTGGCACAAACATCAGCTCAATAAATTAGTGGATAAACCTTTCTCTATCACTTTACTTCAGGGGTACTCTTTAAACGGTATGTAGTTGGATTGCATTATTTTATCTAACCAAAGAATCTCTTCTTCTTTATAGCAGGTTTAATAATAAACATTGTGGTGTTATTGATATACATGAATTTATTTCTACCATATTATTTTATTTTTTAACTATGCAATTTATTTATTTACCCTTTTCTCTTTTTCTAAATTTTTGGATGTACTGAACTTAAAAATTTTCTTTCCTCTACTTAATTTGGATGCTTAAAGTCTCTGGCTTATTTTTTCTTTCTAAATTTTATTCTTTCAGAGTTGGTCTTTGACAACATATGATTATGTAATTAAATAATATAATATAATACCAAGATGAGGAAGTGAGCAGATTTCTAAAATAACTTGCAGATTCCCACCTCTTGGTGTATATGCCCTGTGTGATCCCTTCATCTTGAGTGTGGGCAAGAACTGTGAATATGATGGGACAGTTACTCCTTGGATTACATTTATTGAATGATGAAGGTAATTGGATAGTCACTACAGTAATTATGTGACATTATATTAAAGTCCATCTTAGCAGACTGGAAAATATCAAGTGGGGGGTTCCAAGAAGTAAGTTGCCATTTTGTACGAAGGCCACATGGTTAGGACCTGAGAAAAGCCTCTAAAGAGCTAAGAGTGAGTAAACTACAGCAAATGTCCAACAAGAAAATAGGGACTTTGGTTCTATAATCACAAGTAACTAAATTCTGCCAACCACCTGAATGAGCTTGGGAGAAAACTCCAAGCTCTGGATGAGAATGTAGCTTGATTTTGGACTTGTGAGACTCTGAGGAAAGAGTCCATATATACCATGCCCAGATGTCTGATCTACAGAATTGTGAACTAATGAAAGGGCCTTGTTTTAATTCAGTAAGACTGTGGTGATTTGTTATGCAGCAATAATAACATACAGATTTCTATAAGGCTTTTGGCCTGACCAACTGGAAGGATAGAGCTGTGCTGGACCAAGATGGGAAGATTGCAGGAGATGTCATAGTGTACATCTTCTTATCTAGTAGGAGAGATTAGTGGGCAACCCTAAGAGAGATGACATAAAATCCTTACAGAACTAAAAGATACAATAGAAACAAATGGGTCTCTCCTAGAGAATTCTACCCATAAAAGCTTTCAGAAACACACTTGGCTATTTGTTCCTTCACTGTTCACTCAAAAAGTTGATTCCTAGCTAAATAATGGAGGTGTTTTCTCAAACAAATGGAAATATACTTAAGGGGAATGTAAAATTGATATTACTTTTTTTCTTAATCCTTAAGCAAATATACTACTCTGTCCACAGAATTAATTTACTCTAATGTGCTCTCAGACAGGTTTCTTTTATTGTCTTATAAATAATGTATGCATGTTGTATGCTTTTGATGCTTAATGGCAACCACCCTAGTACTGGCCAAAGGATAAATGCTTCCTGTTGGTTGTCTCAAAACTACCTACAGATCCAAACAGCAGTTGGTTCATCTTAACGTACACACAAACCACAGTCCTGTCACCTTCCTGAAATGAAAGATCACTACTCCTACCCAAAAGACATGGGAAACATCCTTCACTATCCATTAAAGTACTTGAAAAGGTAGCTGCTAAATTTGGTACCATGTAGTAAAAAATTTAACCTTGCCCAATGAGAGGTCTTGCCTTTGCCCTTAACTCCTGGGAAGCAAGTTCTAAACCCTTGGCATGTCCTCTCTGATAAGAGTGTCTGTGTTTATCCAGGGCCCTGAGACACTGTCAATAGGCCAGCATTGTGACTTATGGTATGGGCTTTGGGTCATGTGGTATCAGCTCAAACTCCACAGGAGCTGAAGACTGATGTTACCCAAACACATTATATAACCAAGCCAAGCCCCAACGAAAACCCTAGACACTTAGGCTCAATGTTGTAGATCAATGTTTAACAATATGCACATAGTTGACAATATTATATGTGCATTTTTACACATCATCCCAGGTGATATTAATGCTGTCCATAACTCCACTGGGAGAGGACAATGAGCAGCTCCACATTGTGAGCTCTCCTGTACTCTGCCCCATGTGTCTCGTCCCTTTGCTGATGTTTCTTTTTGCTGTGATAAACTCTGAGTATAATAGCTTTCAGTAAGCTCTGTGAATCCTTCTAACAAATTATCAAACCTGTAGATGCTCCTGCATTCCCCTAAACTTACAGTTGATGTCAGAAGTGAGGGTAATTTTGTGGACAATTTTGCCAATTCTGCAGGTATGTACATGTAAACCACAAACTATAAGTAGAGAAAATGTTTAGTCTTTATAAGGAACAGGAAATGAAAATACTCCCTTGGCAAAAGTCAAAAACAGAGACCTCTTGGAGTAGAGTGCCTGAGTGGTTCATTTGGTTAAGTGTCTGGCTCTTGGTTTTGACTCAGGTCAGGACTCAGGGTCCTGGGATCAAGCCCTGCCTCAGGCTCCATGCTCAGCAGGGAGTCTGCTTGAGGATTCTCTCCCTCTTCCTTACCCCCTCTAAAATAAATAAATAAATCTTAAAAAAAAAAAAAACACAGACCTCTTGCTTTTTTAATTTAGAACTTAACCTGTAAAGATATCACACTTTGGCTAGTTTTGAATCAGTGTTTATAATGCAAATTCTTATAACAGTTTTTTATTTCTAAAAACATTAAATATATATAATAGAAATAAATAGTAGACATGACTGGGATGTAAACAATACCTCTGAAGCTACATATTTGACTAAACCATCTCAATTTTTAAAGTTCATCAATTTGGGGCACCTGGGTGGCTCAGTGGTTGAGCATCTGCCTTTGGCTCAGGTCGTGATCCTGGGGTCCTGGGATTGAATTTCATACCAGGGTCTCTACAGGAGCCTGCTTCTCCCTCTGCCTATGTCTCTGCCTCTCTCTGTGTGTCTCTCATGGATAAATAGATAAAATCTAAAAAAAAAAAAAAAAAAAAAAAAAAAAAAAAAAAAAAATAGATAAAATCTTTTAAAAGAAAGGAAAGGAAAGGAAAGGAAAGGAAAGGAAAGGAAAGGAAAGGAAAGGAAAGGAAAGGAAAGGAAAGGAAAGGAAAGGAAAGGAAAGGAAAGGAAAGGAAAGGAAAGGAAAGGAAAGATCAACTATTTGAGACACAGAGCTATTTTTTTGACTAGCTTACTTCTTAACCTTAAGAAGTAAATAATCTTAGACACAATCTAATAGTGCAAAAGCACAATATGACTAGATCTTTCCACTATTCATTTACATTTTCCCAGTATGATTTACATTCCTACACATTATATACCCAGAAAGCTGTGTTCAGAATGTTTTCAAGAAGTGGAATAAAATCCCCCAAGAAAAGACACTTTCTGGGATTTTCTGATTCCAAAGATGAATCCAAAGTCACTCAATAACCATCATCTAAGACTTAGGCAGGGATGAAATGTTATGATCAGTACAGACAAAATGAAGGGCATTGCTGAACTAAACTCACAAGCTTGCTGTGACGTTCAGTCCTTCAATATTGTCAGCGTACACTTAGATCTGAAACTCACATGATAAAAGGCTTTGATGTTGCCTTTTAAGTTTCAAAACAGTGAGAAGCCTAGAGCAAGAAAGAGTGCCTTGCATAAATAGGGACAAGAGATACGAAAAATGCAAAGAAAACAATCTAAAAAGACAGGTAGGGAAAAAGGCAAAATCAATATTAACTTTGTAGTTACCTTCACTTATGTTGGTTCTACTGCACCCTAAAGCTTCCCTTCTAACAGCTGAAAATAAAGATGAAAATATTGTCTTAGTAATTCATAAACAGTTTGGGAGAAAATTGTTAGTTTAAGTAAGAACCAATATTGTGATCACAGGTATTAGTTTTTAATACTGTTAACTGAGCCACCTTCACCCTTAGTATGAAAGAGAAGTCCTTACATGGCAATGTATCTGTAAAAATGTCATGAAATATCAGTAAAAAATCTCTTAACTCAAACCATGCTATTATTCTTAATAATAATATAAACTATATTGGATTGTTAAGCTACTTCTCTTTATGAACATGGGTTTAAATATCACTTTGATATCTAGGCTTAAGAAAAATAAGAAGAAAACAGGAAAGTAATTAATGAGATCTAAGTAAGTTGCCAAAGTAAGTGATTCCAGCCCAAAAATATTTTTTTACTTTCTAATATCATTTTCAACCATAATATTTAAGTAATTACTTCACTCATTAATGTCCCTGTCAAGTGAAAATCTTAGTAAGGTCTCACGGACTCAGGAACAAAACAAAAATAAAAACAAAACAAAACAAAAACTTAAACACATGGCAATTCACAAAATAATTCTTTAAAACTCAAAATATATGTTAAAAATATAGAATTTTCATAGGTACTATACAAGTCAAGGAAGAAAGGACATGTCATTTTGAGAAATAAAGTAAGTAGGGACAGTAAATCCATATGAAAGATTAATTAAAGGAACTCCTAGTTTAAATAGCAATGCTTCCCAAACTTCATTGCTAAAATACCAAAGAATCTACACTTCTAGTAAAATTAAAATTGGTAAATTTTTCTGGAGTACAGCTTTGTGATTTTTCCATTTCAACTTAAAATACACTGGCCATTAGTCCAAAGTTTTTGCTTCTAGGAATTTTCTAAAGAAATAATTATAGAAATTTTTCTAAAATAATACTAATGATGTACATGGCAGGTCATTATTTGAAAGAAAAAATAGAAACAAATTAATGCACAAAACGGGGATGATGATTAAATACAGAATAATATCCAAATGGCTGAATTTGTTGGAGCAATTGGTAATACTGTTGTGAGAGGATATTTTAATACACAAGAATATATATGCAATATAGTGAACCAATGAAAGCAAGCATTTCGTAGAACGGTGCTGTGGTTAAAAGTTCAGCCTTTGGAACCAGAGAGCCTATGTTCAAATCCTGACTCCACACTTACTGGCAATGTGACTTTGGGAAAGCTCAGTTTCCTAATCTATAAAATGGGGATAATAGTAGTACTTACTTCATTGGGTTATTTTGACAACTGAATGGTTTAAAGCATGTATAGTGGTCAGAAAAGTACCTGATACATAATAAAGGATAGTAAATTTTAGATGCCATTCTTATCAATCTAGTGAAATATTTTAAAAGGATGGCATAGTTGGTTAAGCATCCAACTCTTGGTTATAGCTCAGGTCATGAGCTCAGGATAATGACTTCGAGCCCTGCATTGGGCTCCATGCTCAGCACAGAATCTGCTTGAGTTTCTCTCTCACTCACCCCCTGTCCCTCTCTGCTGTGCTTCTCTCTCTCCATAAAATAAGTAAATCTTAAAAAACAAAAACAAAAACCAGTCAGGCGAGAATTTGATTAGAAGAGGAGTGGGGAATTAGCAATGGTATAAACTGTGACATGAGCATGTAACCCAACTAAATATTCTGTATATTATGATACCTTTGTTTGCAAGTGTCCAACAAAACACCATGTGCCAGTTACCAATCCCAGGAGAGGATTGGTACTCTGCACACTGTATCTGGTATCAGACTTCCCAAGGAAGACACAATGCAGCCAAGCATTGGATGGAACTTACGTAGAGAAGAGACAGAGCAATACTGGGTTTAATTGTAGGTCTCTTACAGTAGCTAATACATACATGCATTCCTCTTGAGCTGCAACATAAGGACCTCACCCTTTCCCTGTGGAGTCTGAAATACTGAAGGAATCTGAGGTCATGACTGAAGGCCACTGACATACATCCTGAAGCAGAACAAAGGAGCAAACACTGAACTGGAAAAGGAAAGATATTCCCACACAAGTATCAAGGCCCGCACAGGCTGTATGGGCTCTTTATCTCTTGGTAGGGAAATGTCTCAAGCTCAAGGCCCATTCTTGTATGGCCAAGTGTTGAAAGACTGCATGCAGAAGACTGCCTTTCCCGATAGCAAAGTAACAGAAAATTTGAAATGTTTTAAACAGTAAAGTAGGAAAATGACTACTATAACTTCAAAAATCCCAAGAGAGGATGCATTTCAGGGTTAGTTTGAGTCATCAGTACAATGGTTTGACTGGATGGAAAGTAACCTCAATGTTTTTTTTTTTTTTTTTTTTATAAGAGTGTCTGATGTGTTGTAGGTACAAAACAAAGATTTTTGTATGAATTAAAATAGGATCCCATTTTCTACTATCTCTATCATCATTCTACCTACTATCATCATTCCATATTTGCTGAAGCAATATGAGGTGTAACATCTTCAGACATTAGCCAGAAAGGGAAAGTCTTACTTCATAGCTCTCAAAGAAAAGCAATGAAATTTTCCCTCTGTATAAAAAGAGGATGATCCCTGACTAGAGAACATACTGGGCCACAGTGTTTCATACAAGATTTATTCAGAATGCCAAAGTTCTAGATCCGTGGATTATAACATTTCAGTAGTCAAGCTCAGCAATATTAGCTGTGAAACGAGGAATCACTGAGACCTTCAGTAAGAATTTTGAAGTCCATTTGCTGTGTAACTATATATATGAGAAGTGGTTTCAACCATTCTTCAAAAGAACAAAGAGTAGTACCATGGGAAACCACTTGCCTGGACTCTTAAACACACACACACACACACACACACACACACAGTGGAAATGAATCATTTCTTCTCATTTTAAAAATAATTAAATAAAAATTTTATCTTTAAAATAGTTCCCGAAAATACTACAGTAAGACTTCGCTTCCAGACATGATGAAGTAGTGGTACCAGACTAGGTTTCCGATAGATGTCTGGACATCATGTATGTAACAACTATTTTCAGACATTGGCTAACAAGCATCAAAGGACTGTGATCTCTGGGGGAAGGGAAATAAACCAGGTATGCCCTGACTCTGTAGCTTTCTATCTGGAGACATTTTTTGGACCTTAGAAATGGGAGAAGAAAACCAGGCAGAGATGAGCTGGCTCTCTGAGTTGAGGAAATGGAGATCAGAGGTGAAGGAGGCTGGGCCAGCTCATACCTAATGGTGTGGAGCAGTGAAAAGGGAGGAATTATACAGACTGGGAGCTGTAGAACTCCACAGAAAAGCTTCCCTGAATCTTTGACTTCACAATGCCCTAAGATGTACAAGGAGGATACCAGAAAACTTTTCCAGGAGAAAACAACTACTGGAAAGCAGAGAGCTGAACAATGGAAACATTCACAGAGACTCCACGAAGTCCATGCCCCGGGTAAAGCTAAAACAGCCCCAGAGGAAAGGTTATTCTGCATCTACACTAAAGAAACTTAGAAACACATTTTAAAAGTAGGAAGATGATCTAGAAAGTAAATTAACCTCCTGACATAGGAAAACTCTAAAATCTTTAAAGAAAGGCCCGGGGGGTGGGGTGTCCAGACACTTGGGGGGTGTCCAGACATTTGGCAATGTCCAACACCCAAATGAAAATTATGCCACATGCAAAACAGCAGAAAAATGTCACCATATCCAAGAGAAAAATCAGTTCACAGAAATGGAAAAAGAAAAGATAGAAATAACTGTATAAGCAGCCAGGGACTTTTAACAGTGATTATAAATACTTGCAAGGACTTAAAAAGTAAACATGAACAAAAGGAGGCTGACATATGAATGCTTGTAGCAATTTTATTTCTAACGGCTGCAAATTGGAAACAACTCAAGCATTCATCAACAGGAGAAATGTCTTAGTCTGCTGAGGCTGCTATAACATAATAGCATAGACCAGGTTGCCTAAACAACAGACATTTATTTCTCGGCATTCTGGAGACTGAGAGGGCCAAATCCAGAATGCTAGCATGGTTCAGTTCTTGGTGAGGGCCTTCTTACTTGCTTACAGATAGCAACTTTCTTGCTGTATCCTCACATGATAAAGAGAGGGCTCTGGTCTCTACCTCTTCTTACATCATAGGAGCCCCACCCTAACAACCTCATCTCAACCTAAATACCTGCCACAGGCCCACCTCCAAATACCACCAAATTGGAGTAAAGGGCTTCAACACATGAATTTGGAAGGGGAACATGAACACTCTATCTGTAGCAAGAATGGATAAACATATTGTATTACACACATTCAGTGAATACTCAGTGATAAAAAGAAGCAAACTAATGATACGTGTGACAATATGAATGAATTTTTTTAAATGTTAGGCTGGGCTAAAGTAGCTAGGAAGAAAAGCAATAGGAGATTATTCCATTTTTATGAAATTCTTGAATACACAAAGCTAATCTATAGTGACAGAAGTTATATCAGTGATTGCATAAGATAGATGTTGAGGGTACTGACTATAAAAAAAATACAGAGAACTTTTTAGGGAAGTATAAGTGTTCATTTCTTAATTGTGGTGTTGGATATATAGATGTCTACAACAAAGACATGGGAGGTCATTTAAAATGAATACATTCTAACAAATGTAAATTATATCTTTATAAAGTTTATTTTTAACATACTGCAATCAAAGTAAAGATCACCCAAAAAATACAAGAATAACAAATTTCTAAAAATGATTTGCTAAAAAAAAGAGAAAAAAAATTTAATGTCAGTTTGTCACAGTGAGTAAAATGCATGACTTCTATGAAATAGCAGCATTGAAAGCCAAGATAAAGAAAAAAAAGCTAAGAATAAAAAGCTAATGTAAGTAGAAAAGAAAGAGACACAAAAAGTGGGGTAATATAAAGGAAGATAAAATCATAATATTAGGATTTAAATGCAAATTGATTCAATGAAGCTTAGGATTAAACTTGGAAAAATCAAGTCAAATAGAAATAATAAATTTTTCAAAATACAGAACAAAAAAAATGTTGATGGAGGATAGTAGATAATAATAAAAGAAATAGGGATTGAAGATAAAAGTTGCAGGAATTCTTAGGAAGACACAACAACCACAGCAACTAGAAAGAGAAAAAAAAAATTCTAAAGCTTAATTGAAAGACACCCTCTCAACTAGCAAGGGTACTTAGTATAAAGAGCTTATCACAAACTGTTCAAAAGTTGAAAAGAAAAGTCTGAAAAGAGACTCACATAAAGAGACATCTTAAATATATATATATTATTTTCACTAAGATAAAAAATCTTTAAAAAGATTTTTGTAATGGGTTTATTCACAAAAGGAATAAAAATTAGACTCTCATCAAACTCTAAATGCCAAAAAGGTAACAAAATGAGATTATATTTATGGTTTCAAAAATATTATGTCCCCAAAATTCTGAAATCAGCTACATTGCAACTCATGCATGAATAAACAGAAAGATATTCTAAAATATGTACTATATAAAGACTCTTTTGCTTCCATTTGTCCAAAGACGTGTGCTCCCATGTAGAGCTAGAAAAGCCAGATGGAACACAAAAACTATATTTTGAAAGCAGAAGAGAGTTTCTGAGGCAACAAGAACTAAATGAACTAATATTTTAGAAAGAAAGAAAGAGAGAGAGAGAGAGAGGTATACTGGCTTCTGCAGTTGCTTTTACCCTGGGCATACTGATGGATTTAAATATGGGCAAGAAGATGAAGATCTAGGACAGATTCCAGGACAACACCTGGAGGAGGGCTGTTCAGAGGAAGAAGAAATCAGAAGAGTTTTTAGTGGAAACTGGGCAAGTTTAGTGGAAACTGGGCAAGTTTCAGGCACTTAACAGGCTTTTCCCCCAAAACAGGTATTAAATACTGAAGCATTATAAGGCAGGAGACAAAAACATAAGTGGAAAGCCTCTGGAGAGCAAAACAGAGCTCTTTTGTCAGTCTCATCACATAAAGATTAGAATCTGAGACCCACAAAACAGAGTGCCCCCTCATACAAGTACCAGAATTCTAGATGAAAAATGGAAGATCAGGCTTGAGCCAAAGGTAATCTATCCCTCACAAAGCCACGACTCCTCACAGTTCCTTATTGACCACCACTCTGTCTAAAGGAGTGAAAATGAGCTTCTCTAAGAATCTGAAGCCTCTACACTTTTTTCTTTCTATAAACAATGGCTGACATTCATTCAAATATCCCTTCACTTGTCAAAGAATAATGAGAAAAAAGTGACCTATAGAAACAGACCTATAAGTGATCCCAATTTTAGAGTCAGGCAACAAGGATTTTAAAATGACTATGATTAATATGTTCAAAGAACCCAGAAGAACACATAGAGGTTTAAAAAATAGATGCAATTCATCAATACATTTAAACTATAAAGATGGATCAAATGGAAATTCTAGAACTAAAAAACATATATAAAAATTAAAACATGAAAAAAGGATATCTAAAATTACTAGATAATGCAAAATTTAACATCTACCACATGGAAAACACATCAATAGGAAAAAATCTAACTGGAGCAAAAACGGTGGGGAGGGAGGTTGCAGGGAGCGGAAGAATGGAAAACACAGAAAAGAGCATCAGACACAGATGAGACTTAAGAAGATCTAATAAATACATAAGTAAAACCCCAGAAGAAAGAGAAAATGGGTTAAATATGTAAGTGAAGCCCCAGATGAGAAAATGGGTTTAAACAGACATTAGTAAAAACAAAAACAAAAACAAAAACAAAAACAAAACCTCAAAACAAATGAAACACTTTTGATAATTTATTATTTCCTGATAGATTGAGCCTTTCATCACTGTAAAATCTCGCACTTCACCTCTAGTAACATTTTTTTTTTGTTTTAAAGTCTAATATTAGTATAGCTATTCTACCTTTCTTACGGCTGCTATTTGCAACAATATATCTTTTTCTATCCATTTACTTTCAATCTCTTTATATCTTTGAGTCTAAAGTGTGTTTCCTTTATAGTACATAGTTGGGTCTTACTTTTTATCCATTCTTATATTTTTATTGGAGTATTTATTCCATTCACATGTAATGTTATTACATAGTTAGATTTATACCCATTGTTTTACTTTTTGTTTTCAATGAGTCTACTGGTTTTTTGTTCCTCTCATTTTCCTTTACTGATTTCTCTTCATTAATCAAGTATTTTCTAATGATGCATTTAGTTTTTTTCACTATATTTTAAAGTTATTTCTGGGGCACATGGGTGGCACAGTCAGTTGAGCATCCATCCAACTCTTGATTTTGACTCAGATCATGACCTCAGGGTCATGAGATCAAGCCCCACTTGGGCTCATGCTCAGCAGAGATGTGTACTTGAGATTCTCTCCTGCTCCGTCTGTTTCCCACACGCATGTAGGCAAGCTTGCTCTCTCTCTCTCTAAAATAAATAAATAAATATTTTTTAAAAAATAAAGTTATTTCTTTAGTGGTTGCTGTAGAGATTACCATGCATATAAGAGAAACAGCTTTAGATTTATACTAATTGAATTTCAGTATAGAAATGCTACTCTTATACAGGTCTTTCCATTTTCCCACCTTTTGCTGTATTATCGTTATATACATTACATCCGTCAATATTATAAACTCAACAATACGATGTTATAATAATTACATGATTTAGGGTTTTTTAAAAGAGCTGAGAGAAGAAAGGAAAGCAAACCTATATTTTTAGTCTTATTATATTAACCTTCCTGTTTGTCATTTCTTGTTTTATTCAGTGTATTTTGGTTTCAAGTTCTCATCTGGAATCATGTCCCTAGCCTAAAAGGTCTTTGTTCCCACTCACTTCTTTTGTGCTACTACTGATAAATATATCACATTTCTTTATGTTACAGGTTCAACGATACATTATACACATATTATTTCATACAATTGCTTTTTAAAGAAATATTCATTTACACTATATAATTACCTATCCACCTGAACTCATGCTCTTTGTTTTTACATGTGAATTCAAATTACAATCTAGAGTCACCTGCTTTAACCCTAAAGAAATTCCTTTAGTGTATCTCGTGAGTTTGTTAGCATCAATTTCTCTCAGGTTTTGTTTATCTAAGAATGTATTTACTTCACAGGCTGTTATCTTTCACTGAATTTACCATTCTCTTGCCAACTGCCTTTCACCACAACCTCCACTGTTTTAGAGAGTTCCCTTAGGCTCTGACTTCTCCATGTTTTACTTCAAATGAAATTAATTCCTTTTGGAAAAGACAAAAAGATACCTGTTTTATGACCTGTTTCTCTCTTCAGGCAAAATCTTTGAGATAGGGACCTCAGACTGGGGGTGGGGTGAATGGCGTGCTTCTCCCTGAGCACCTCAACTTTAGGAGCTGAGAATTTGGCAGGTACGCTCTGCAGGACCACACGGTAGATTGATCTTCTCAGCTTACCCTCTGAGCCAAGGACCCACTGCCTTACACAAAGACCTGGGAAAATCAGGGCCCCAGTGCTTTCAATGGTGCCTCATTTATGATAGAGTCTCTGTTCTAAAAGTGAGGGCGAGCAGAAGAAAGGAGCCTCCATTTCTCTGCCACACTCACTGAGAACTTATTTTCCACAACAGATAGCTAGAGGCATGGTGAGAAATGCTAACATTCTGCTCCTCACAGGAAAAAGGCCCTCTTACCAGATGCTTGGGAAAAAGAAGGCCCTATGTTCTTGGCTGCACCAGTCCAGAGTGGACTTTTCCTTTCACTGAGCTAGGAGGGAGAGGAAGAGAGGAAACTTGGTTCAAATACAGCAGACGTTCACCTTTCTTACTGCGTGTTTATAGATTTTATTGAACGGATATTTCTTCATTTGCTGTATTGTCCTTAGGATCAACATCTAAATGGTTGGTTGTTTGATTTTTTTTTTTAAATAATCTTCACCAGTTTCACTTGGGAGTAGGTCCATGAAGCTTCTCATGATATTCGTCAAAAGTTGGTCTTCCTGATAAAACCCTTTTTAACCCACATCAAAATCTATCAAACCATAAAGAGAATAATGTCCAAGAGTGCAGAAAATATACTACCCAATGTGATCATTTTATGGTTATATAGGACAATTTCATTTCTCAGGAGATACATGCTTAAGTATTTAGGTGTGACGTATCATCATAACCCAATTTACTTTCAAATGGCTCAGAAAAAATAAATGTGTGTACATGCACATACTCACAAAGAAAGAAATAATGCAAATATGGTAATTTGGTGAATCCAGGAGAAATTTATTTATTCATTGGAGTATGCTTTCAGTATATCTGTGTGATTAAAATTTCCAAAAAATAGGGGTGCCTGGGTGGCTCAGATGGTTAAGCATCTGTCTTAGACTCAGGTCATGATCCCAGGGGTCCTGGGATGGAGCCCCATGTTAGGCTCCCTACTCAGCTGGGGATCTTGCTTCTCTCTCCCTTTCCTGCTTATGCTCTCTCTCACTAACTCTTGTCACTGTCTCTCTCTCTCCCTCAAATAAATAAATAAAATAATTTAAAATTTTTTTCAAAAAATAGAAGTTGGAAAAGTAATGTTTTTAAAAATAATTGCTTGAAGATCTATCTGTATTGACTCAAAGGTTAATTAAATGTACTGCTTGAGTAAAAAAGCTGTATAATGAAATAATCACTGTATGCTTTGAAACCACTTAAACAATCAGAAACTCTGAAAATTGTTTTTAAAATTAATAGAAATATCCAAATATATCCTTAAAGGAAATTAGTATTTTAAAAAAATAACAACTCAATAATAACAGTTTTTATTTTAAACCAGATTTAGGAAATGAGGAGACAAAATAAAGAACAGTAATAACTCATGTCTTTCATGTTTTGCAGGGGAGACCAGAAATATTGTTTTGTTCCTAACTTTCATAAAATAAAAGTAGTTGAATTTTTTAGATTTCCCAACAACTGAGCCATTTCTCCTGCACTTAGGAAATCCATAGGTGGGAAGAAGAGGTCCTACTTCCCACTGCGGAAGATGTGAAGGGGAGCTGTCTGCTCAAACTGAGTCAATCATTTGCTCCTTCTCAGAACATATCATAAAGTAGGCTCCATGCCCAGCATGGAGATCAAGAAGACCTTAGCCAAAATCAAGAGTCACATGCTTAATCAACTGAGCCACCCAAGGTCCCTCCTTCCCAGAACTTTAAATCTGCAGATACTAGTACAAAGAAGAAAGGACAGTTTAAAATGTCTTATGACACCTTCTGTGTTCAAGAAAGAGATTGATAATCTTTAGCTTGTTGGATTAAGACCCTTATGACTGTGTTAAAAGAATCTCTTATTTCCTATGGCTGTGATACTGATGTAGTAAAACACAAAATATAGTTTGTACCCAAAAGCTGTAATTATAGTTATCGGTTGAATTCTTAATTTCACTATCTTTTATTTAAAAATTAAATCATTGGCACAAAGTCATGCAGTCTCAAGAATTCTAATGGTGATGTGTAAAATAAATATTTTCAAATAGGTGAACTCTATACTCTGAACCCTCCACTTCAGCAACCCTTCTCTTTGCCAGTCAAAAAACCCCCCAACTTTCTGGCTTAATCTAGCTCTGCATATATTACTTGAAAAATGGCATAGTTCCCTTGCCTTAGTTTCCCCAAGCCTTTAATAAAAATCATACCTAAGAATGTCCTTGGGATCCAATTACAAAGTCAAAATCAAGCTGAGGAGGAATTTGTTTGCTTACACACACATCCACACATATGCACATGTGCTCACACACACACACACACACACACTGCAGTGTGTATGTACCTATTTAAATTGATTCTTTTTTAAATTAGGAATATATGTGGGAATGGATTCAGACAGTATTTGGACAAAGAAGGAAAAAGACATTGGATAAGGCTGTATTTATTAATATAGTTATCATTACTGGAATTCTGTATTCTTTGTAATAGCTTGAGCTCTAACTAGTTTTATAATTATTTGTCAAGTGTGTCAACTAAATTCTAGGTTCACATATACCCTCAACAAATGAATTCTAAGGCCTCAAAAATTCCTCGGTATGATATAGAAGAAATCTGAGGACCTCAAAGGTGGGGTGCTGAAATGCCTTTATAATGGGCAACCTGCCTTTTCATTGCTTCATTATATCTCCTGAGATCTCTGAGAAGACACCCTCTTTAACTCTCAAAGTTAGAGTCCATCCTTAGGATTTTATGAATGTTGTTTCTTCCAGAGCCAGAACGAAGGTCCAGAATGGGTGGCAGAGGTTGTGATACCGCCAAGAATTATATATAATAATATGTTTGCAAAAACTTTACACATTCTCATCTGTTATCCACAAGTGTTGAAGATTTGTTTGCAAGGAAGAAGATAATCATCCTGTTAAATTGCCTTCAGGCTATTTGTCCTCCCTACACTGAATACGTAGGTAAAATAAGGTGTTACAGTATTGCCTGGTAATGGACACTATGATACAAAGCAAATAAGGATGCTCTTTCTCCATAAGGGGAGAAAAGAATACAGTTGTATCCTTTCCCAACATGTTCAATGGTCAGTTCTAAGTGGATGACTACTAAGGCTCTATGTAGACAAGATTAGCCAACTTTCAGGGTTATCCTGAAACTGGGCAAAAAATTGGACTGGGAAAGAGCCCAATTAATTCACTTGAGTATAGCTAAAGAGAAAAGAAACATAATTTTATTTACAGATTTGCTGTAATACTGTAGCCATCGGCCATGTATGGCTTTAATTCTCAAAGTAAACTAATTAGAATTAAATATAATTAAAATATTAGTTTCTCAGCTCTACTAGCCACATTTCAAGTATTCCCAGACTTCATATAGCTAATGGCTCCTGTATTCCACAGAAGAGGTACAGAGCATTTCTGCTGTTACAGAAACTTAAATTGGACAGTGCTGAGCTACAGCCATATGACCAACTAAAGAAATGAAAAATCATAACCTCTATCCATACTTCCTTGCTATGAATATATTTTAACCAAGTCCTTTTTCTTTTTCTCTCTCTTTACCCCTGTATTGCATGTAGTGTTTATCAGTGGTAATTAACTTTTTAGTTTAGTCATCATTTATAAAATGTTGAGATTATGCTAAGACTAGAGAGAACTACCCCAGACATCTGGAACATGGTGACTGGTGGAAACAGGACCTTGCGCCACTACTGAGCAGAAAAAGCCATAACTTTTCCCTCTCAAACATCTTTCAGCTCTGTGGTATGCCGGAGACTTAAGCTTAGCCCATTGTGTGTTCCCGTTGGAGACATTAATGACAAGCAAACGATGCCCGGAAGCAGATGCTGCCCAGAAATTACCTGCCAGAAGCAGCTGTAGAGTCCAATGTCCAGAGGGCAGTAGAACAGGGGACCAAGGAAGTGTGTGGTGGCAGAGTCCAGGAAGCACAGCATACCTTCTGGCAGCAGAGGCCTTCAGAGAGCTGCTGGTCCTGGGGTGTGGCCTGCCCTGTGGGCTGGCTGCCAATGGATTCTCTCTGTGGGCCTGCCCTCTTTCCCATCAGTTCCGTGAACACCTCCTTTTCCTTCTGAAAAAAATTCCTGTTCTGCCTAATTAAACCAGAGTCAGTTTCAATTGTTCACAAATAAGAACTCTGACTGAAACAAAAATTATTAATAATAGGTTAAGTATCATTTTCCAAAAACCAATGGACAAAAATTTTAAGAAGAATGTTGATCTTTCAGAACACTGGAAAAAGGTGAAAGCAAACAAAGCATAATACTCAAAATAGAAGCCATAAATCCAGAAAAAATGAGAAAGAATAAAATGTAAAATTATAAAACAAGATGACAGAGGCCAGGCCAAATGTACAAGTTATGATAATAAATTTAAATTATTTAAATTCCCCATTAAAAAAAGATTTTTAAAAAAGGATTTTTAAAATCTAGTCACATGTTGTTTAAGCTTAAAGAAACATTAAGTTGACGAGAAATGTTTTTAAAGGATAAACAAAGGCTTATCAGATAAATGAAATAAAAAAAGAGCAAGTATGGCCCTTTTTATTTCAAACAAAATTTAATATAAGGCAAAAAGGTTTCCATGGAAAAGAGGGTCATTTTATATTCATAAAAGGCAAAATCTACATAAAATCCGTAATAGCCATGAACCTTTATGCTTCATATAAAAGCATCAAATTATATAAAACAAAAATAGAATCACTGTGTAAGACTGTAAAAATATCTTTCTTCATTTTATAGATCTATTAAGGGGAAAAGACAAAGGGAGAATGAGACTGGAAGATGGAGTACATCTGACAGAATTATTAGCACAGATCTGTCCATCCAGTCCTCTTCAAATCCACCAAAATAGAAAAATAAATAATTTTTAAATAATTTACAATGGTCCTGAAAAACACATAATACAGTGTTAAATCAGTGGACCAGAAATTTTGAATAATCTTGAGAAATGGAGCATCACTGATAAGCAGAGTAAGAGAAAAAGGATAGAGAAACTCCAGCCCAAAACAACTAAGAAAAAATAAAAACTATGGACAGAAAGCAATTCTAAATACCTTAAGTTAGGTTAAAGCCAACAGAAACAAAGAAGGGACTGTGGGACAAAGATGATTAATTAGAGATGTGTCATAAAGTGCTGTGCAGGCAGCCTCCTTTCTATCTGCTTCTCAATGAGCAACAGATAAAAAAGGCTTTTGCCCAGGGCACCTGTGTGGCTCAGTCTTGAATGTCTGACTCTTGATCTTGGCTCAGGGCTTGATCTCAGGGTTGTGAGTTCAAGCCCCACACTGGACTCCATGCTGGGCATGGAGCCTACTTTCAAAAAAGATAAAAAGGTTTCTACCCCAAGATAAGCATTAAGAATTTTTCCTACACTTATGTGGAAGATCTGCAGAACACCATTTCCTAATACTGTGGCTACCAATCTTGGCTGTAAATTAGAATCAGTGGGGGAACTTTAAGACCATCCCAACACCCATGCTGCTCCCCAGACCAAATAAATCAAGATCTCTGGGGGTAGGACAAAGTCTTCAGTAGTTTATAAAGCTACACAGGGGATTCCAGTGTGCAACCAAGGTTGAGAATCACAGTCTGAGTAAAAATATTGGAAATTAAGAACAGAAGACCAAAATAATGCTAAGCTTCCACATAGACAACGATGGGAGATGGGAAAGGAAGCAGATGGGTCTGGTTTAAGTAAAAGCAATGAGCACGGTTCACTGGGAGATTTGGACCTCAGAATTCATGATTGGCTCAGTCGGTAAGTACTACCCCACCCCACCATAACTCTCAACTCCTGAGTGATGACACCCAGAAGATTATGGTCTCACACAACCTACCTGGCCACACACTCCATCTCCCTCCAAAACACCTGAATACAGGTTTCTGTTCTCAAAATCACTAATGGGGAGGGGGGGCACAGAGAAACCCAACCCACAAAAGAATCTCAAAAATACAAGCAACCAAATAAAAATCCCTGAATATTTGAGGAAAAACAATACCCATGAAAGAAAAAAGCCAAACTCAACAAATAGTCTAAAACACAAAGAAAAAGAAAAACAAAATTTTTAAAGATTTTATTTATTTATTTATGAGAGACACACAGAGAAAGAGAGACAGATACATAGGCAGAGGGAGAAGCAGGCTCCTCACAGGGAGCCCAATGTGGGACTCGATCCCAGGACTCCAGGATCACACCCTGAGCCAAAGGCAGCCACTAAACTGCTGAGCTACCCAGGCATTCCGAAAAAGAAAATTTTAAAATAAAGACAGTTAATATCCTCAGAGAAATAAGAAAAGGCTTCTATGAAATCATAACAAATGGAAATCCTCAAAATTAAAAAGATTATATTTTAAAACTCAATACATAGGCAATATTACATAATTAAGATCAAATTGAACCAAAGAATTCTTTTCATAAAGCATTAAAAAATAAACACAACCAAAAGAAGTGAAAAATATGAAATAAGGCTTGAGTTGCATGAAAAACAGATCTACAAGTTCTACAACAGCAGGTAGGGAATAAATTTATATAAAATATACAGAATTTTATAGGCATGTGGAAGGAGGTATGTATTATATTTACATACACAGAAAGAAAATGATACATGTATATACTATTATATGTATGTGTGTTATGTATTTTATTTACATAAAGAGAATGCTATATATGTATGTGTGCTATCTTATCTGTGTGTATACACACAGAAAACTTCCAGAACTGAAAATGACCCAAGTCTTCAGAATGAAATTCTTACTAAGTACCAAATGGGAAGAAAGAACAAGACTTATATCTATAAAAAAAATTCTGTGCAATTCAGAACTCTACAGATAAAGAGAAAAATCTAAAAGCTACTAGAGGGCAAAAGAAGGTTACCTACAAAGGAATAAAAATCATCTTGACTTGTTCACTAAAAATGAAAAGACAATGAAATAATGCCTTCAAATTTTGAAGAAATAATATTCTAACAGAGGGTGACGCAATAAATAATACACATAAGTGAGTAAAGTGTATAGTATGTTATAAGGAGAGAAGTAGGGGATCCTTGGGGTGGCTCAGCAGTTTAGCACCTGCCTCTGGCCCAGGGCGTGATCCAGGGATCCAGGATGGAGTCTCACATTGGGCTCCCTGCATGGAGCCTACTTCTCCCTCTGCCTGTGTCTTTGCCTCTCTCTCTCTCTCTCTCTCTCTCTCTGTGTGTGTGTGTGTGTCTATCATGAATAAATAAATAAAATCTTTAAAAAAATGTTTTAAAAAGGAGAGAAGTACTAGGGAAATAAAATAGAGCACAATTAAGGAGATTTAGAAATGCATGGGGATAAAGATGGAGGCCAGGTTGCATTACCAGAAAATGAGGTCCTGGAAGGACTCACTGACAAGGAGAGTTTAAGGCAGAAGGAAAGGAAGCATGAGAGGATTACCCAGTGGACATACAAAGAGGAGAATTGCAAAGAATACACTGTTTAAAAATGAACACTGGGGAATCCCTGGGTGGCGCAGCTGTTTGGCGCCTGCCTTTGGCCCAGGGCGTGATCCTGGAGACCTGGGATCGAATCCCACGTCGGGCTCCCTGCATGGAGCCTGCTTCTCCCTCTGCCTGTGTCTCTGCCTCTCTGTCTCTCTCTCTCTCTGTGTGTGACTATCATGAATAAATAAATAAAATCTTTAAAAAATAAAAAAATAAAAAATAAAAATGAACACTAAAATAAAAATAATGGCAGAGAAATGCGGTGAGTTTGAGGATTTGGGAGCTGACTACAACAAAAATAGGACCACAAGATGCAGTGCTGCACAACACAACAAGCTTTATTAGTTAGTTCTTGGACCAGATAATAGGAGAGGGAAAGTTTCTCTCAGCAGGAAACCTTCCAAAGTCAGTGGAGTGGGGTCAATTCCCAGAAAGGGAAGAGGGTAACAGAAACGCCAAGAGAGGGGGGAATCCAAGAGGGGCAGATGTGATTAAGTGATGCCACCCAGCAGCAAGGTGGGAGGTCTCTGGGTTACAAGAGCTCAATAGGGCATCAGCAGTTTGGCCTCTTTTAAAACTGGTTAGTCTTTTCTTTTTTTTTTTTTCTTTAATTTTTATTTATCTATGAGAGAGAGAGAGAGAGAGAGAGGCAGAGACACAGGCAGAGGGAGAAGCAGGCTCCATGCACCGGGAGCCCGACGTGGGATTCGATCCCGGGTCTCCAGGATCACGCCCTGGGCCAAAGGCAGGCGCTAAACCGCTGCGCCACCCAGGGATCCCAACGGTTAGTCTTTTCTATGGCTAGCAGACTCAGTGTAGTTTTACAGGATGTACAAAGTTGGCAGGTTGTAAATGGCTGAAAATATGCTTATTTATTTGGGCTACATTTAAAGCACTTAGATACATAAAAATTTTGAGTTGGCTTTAAATTAATAGTTCAAACCCACTGTGAAGAAGCAAACTATATGGGGGCCAATACACAAGGGACCATCATGGACTCATTTCTAAAGAACAAATATTCCCTCAGAGTCTTGCATTATCAAACCTTAAGTATAATATAGTACTCAATAAACTAAAATTGAAAGAAATGCACTGTACTCAAATATGAGAAAAATACATTATCATAGAATAGAAAAACTTTACCACAAAATAGCTTTTTATATTCCTAAGTAATTTGATATACATCAAATTAGTTTTTACCTCTCTGCATTTTAAACCATAGCATTTGTTTATACATCCACATCCCCTACTGGCCTGTAAGCCACTGAAAAGCAGCAACCATTTATAGCTCACCTCAGTACAGTAAGTATCCAAAACAAATTTCTGGCACATAATGTACACCCTATCAATATTTTTGAATGGTGGACAAGAAATGTAAAGAATAGAATTATAACATTCCAAGTCCACAAAAGAACCAAGAGTAATTCTATTATATGCCATATTTCTTTCAAGGCTGTATACTCATTGTTTGGCTTTACTGTCCTAAAACATAAAAACACCAGTCTTTTCCTACATGTCAAATATTTTAATCAACTATCAACTCAAACTTAGGAAACTAAGTTTGAAATAAACTATCAACTCAAAATTAGAAATTTATAAAGGTCAGGGATTCCAGTTTCAGCTAACTTGCCCCTCAACGTGTCTGGGTTTCAATTTGGCTTCTGTATAATTTTTTTTGTTTTTTTTCTTTCAGAAGTGCAAGATATCAAGTCATGATACAACAGCATCCAATGGCAGAAAAGAAAAGTGGAATTTCTCCATGGATCTCTTTCTTTGTCAGGAAGAAATCTCTCTCCCAGAAGACTCGAGCAGATGCCCCACCTTAGGTCTCCGTGTATAGATCCTGGTGCTGTATCACACTTCAAACCAATCACCAGCAAAATGAAACTGGCTTCTTGGGTTCTAAAAAAAAAAAAGAGGAGGGCAGGATTAGTGGTTCCAATTCCACTGAGATGGAATAAGAACATTCCACCCTATCTCACAAATTATAATAAAGATCCTTGGGCAGGATACATAAGCAAGCATCCTGGGACTATGACGACTAAATAATAGCAGGAATATTTAGGAGGGAATCAACTCCTGAAGGTGAATCCAGATGGCAGCAAATTTCCTGGCTTTTTTAAAATTTATTTGAGACAGAGAGAGAGGCAGAGACACAGGCAGAGGGGAAGCAGGCTCCTCACAGGGCGCCCAAGGCGGACTCAATCTCAGGACGGGATCACGCCCTGAGCCAAAGGCAGATGCTCAACCACTGAGCCACCCAGGTGTCTCTTTTTTTTTCCCCCTGGTTTTTTCTAATCCATATCCCCCAGCTCAGACTCTAGGGCAACCTGAATCCACTACCTGCACAGCAAGTGTGAAAGAAAAAGCTCCAAGAGAAACTCTCTCTCTCTGACTAGAAGACTGAGGACTGCCTCTGGGATAATATGAGAATACCCAATTTTTTCCTCTTTTTATTCTGCCTGCCCTGAATTAAAGCAAGCCCCAGTCCGGAAGCCACATTCTCGTACAGACTGGCCATGGCAGCAATGATGTCTGAAAGAAAATACTTCCCTTAGACCAGGAGAACAGGGATAAGGGGGTCCTGTGGTCCCACGTTTTCTTCTAAAAGTTTATAGTTTTAAGTTTTACTTTTAGATCTACGATCCACTTGACTTAATTCTGGTGTAAAATTTCCTTTTCTTGCATATGAATGACAAATGGTTCCAACACTATTTGTTCAAAAGACCATCCTTTCTCCACTGAATCACTTTTACACTTTCACCAAAATCAAATGGCCATATTTGTGTAGGTATGTTTCCAGGTCTCTAGTCTGTTTCATTATTTATGTGTCTATCCCTTCACCAATACCATGTCATATTTTTATTATTATTCGCTTTATAAGAAGTCTTAAAATCTGGTCATGAGATTTCTCTAATTTTTAGCTATTCCACATCCACTGCCTTTGCATAAGAATCAGCTTGTCTACATTTACACACACACACACACACACAAAGTCTTTCTAGGATTGATTGGTATTTCATTAAATCTACAGATCATTTGAGGGAGAAAGGACATCTTTCTATGTTGAGTCTTTCGATGATGGGTCACAGTATTCCTATTAAGGTTTTCTTTGATTTCTTCCATCAGTGTTTTATTGGCTTCAACAATAGCTTTTATACATGTTTTCTTAGATTTACACCTAAGTATTTCATTTTTTGGAGCTTTAGTAAGAGATACCATTTTTATTTCTTTTTGGTTTTTTCTTCCAAATTTTTATTTAAATCCAGCTAGTTAATACACAATGAAATATTAGTTTTGGGTGTGATTAGTGATTCATCGTCTACACACATCTGGTGCTCATAACAAGTGCCCTCCTTAATACCCATCACCTGTTTAACCCATTCCCCCCCAACACTGCCCACTCCTCTCCAGGAACACTCAGTTTCATTTTCTATACTTGAGTGTTTCTTGGTTTGCCCCCCTCTCTCTCTTTTTTTCCCCTTTGCTTATTTGTTTTATTTCTTAAATTCCACATATGAGTGCAATCACGTGGTATTTGTCTTTCTCTGACTGACTTATTTCACTTAGCATAATACTCTCTAGCTCCATCCACATCTTGGCAAATGACAAGATTTCATTCATTTTATGGCTGAATAATATTCCATTGTGTGTGTATACACCAAAATTTTTTTATTCATTCATCAATCAATAGACATTTGGGCTCTTTGAATAACTTGGCTATTGTTGATAATGCTGCTATAAAGATCAGGGTGCATATATTCCTTCGAATTAGTATTTTTATATCCTTTGGGTAAATACCTAGTAGTACAGTTGCTCAATTTTAGGGTAGTTCTATTTTTAACTCTTTGAGGAAACTCCATACTGTTTTCACAATGGCTGTACCAGTTTGCATTCACACCAAGAGAGTTCCCCCTTTCTCTGCATCCTTGCCAACACCTTTTGTTTCCTGTATTGTTAATTTGAGCCATTCTGACTTGTGTGAAGTGATATATTATTATAGTTTTGATTTGTAATTTCCCTGATGATGAATGATGTTGAGCATCTTTTCATGTGTTTGTTAGCCATCTGGATGTCTTCTTTGGAAAAATGTCTATTCATATCTTCCACCCATTTTTAATTGGATTATTTGTTTTTCGGTTGTTAAATTCTTTATAGATTTTGGATACCAACCCTTTATTAGATATGTCACTTGGAAATATCTTCTCCCACTCCGTAGGCTGCCTTTTAGTTTTGTTGATTGTTTCCTTTGCTGTGCAGAAGCTTTTTATTTTGATGTAGTCCCAATAGTTCATTTTTGCTTTTGTTTCCCTTGCCTCAGGAGACATATCTAGTAAGAAGTTGCTAAAGCCAATATCAAACAGATTACTGCCTGTGTTCCCCTCTAGGATTTTAATGGTTTCCTGTCTCACATTTAGGCCTTTAATTCATTTTGAATTTATTTTTGTGTATGATGTAAGAAAGTGGTACAGTTTTATTCTTTTGCATGTTGCTGTCCAGTTTTCCCAACATAATTGTTGAAGAGACTGTCTTTTTTCCATTGGATAACCTTTCCTGCTTTGTCAGAGATTAATTGACCATACAATTGTGGGTTTATTTCTGGGCTTTCTATTCTGTTCCATTGATCTGTGTCTGTTTTTGTGCCAGTACATACTGTCTTGAAGGTGATATCATTTTTAAACTATGGTTCCTAATTAATTGCTGCTAGTGTACAGAAATATAGTTAATTTTTGTATGTTGACTTTGTATCCTGCAATTTTTATAAACTTATTAGTTCTAGAAGCCTTTTTGCAAATTCCTTTAGATTTTATAAATAAGCATGTTATCTGCAAACAGGGACAAGATTTCTTTCTTCCTTCAGTCTATATAACTTTTATTTCTTTAAAAGAATTGCTTTATAATAATACTGGCTATGACATCTAGTACTATGAATTACAGGAGTGGTGAGACTGACATTTTTGCTTTGTTCTTGATTTTACAGATTAAGAATTCAGTCTTTCATCATCAAGAATGTTAGCTATAGGCTTTTTATACAAGCATTTTTACCTGTTACTAGCTTGCTGAGACTTTATCAAGAACAGATGAATTTTGTCAAATATTTTTTCTGCATCTATGGATATAATCATTGTGTTCTTCTTTAAATCACTAATATAGTGATTTAAAGTTGCATAGATTGATCTTTTTTTTCAGTATTGAACCAGTATTGCATGCCCAGGATAAACCCCAATTGATTATCCAGTATCATTGTTTTAAATATTGCACATTCCATTTGCTAATATTTTGGTGAGGGTAATTACATCTATTCTCATGAGGGTTTTAGTATAAAGCTCTTTTCTTGTAATATCTTTGTTTGGATTTGATATTAAGGTAATGAAGGACCCATAAAAATGAGTTGTATGTAATTGTTGAAATGGTTGGATTCAGGTCTACCATCTTGCAAACAATTTTAATCTGTTCCATCTGTTCTTTAGTTTCTCTCTCCTTTTTAGCTTTATCTTTTATTAATTAAGTATATTTTATTATTCCATTTATCCCCATTATTTTTGAGGGATTGTCCTAAGTTTTAGAATAAATATCTTTCTAAGATTTTTTTATTTGAGAGACAGAGAGTATGAGTGGTGAGGAGAATCAGCAGGAAGAGAGAGACTCTCAAGCAGACTCCTCACAGAGCACAGAGTTCAACACGGGGCTCGATCTCACAACCCTGATCATGACCTAAGCCAAAACCAAGACTCAGATGCTCAACCAACAAGCCACCCAGGTGCCCCTAAAATATACATCTTTAATTAATAAGACTCTACCTTGAAATAATACCATTTCCTGCATAGTATAAGAACATTATAATACTATAGTCCCATCCTTTTCACTATTTGTGCTATTGCTATTGTACCTTCTACACTTAAATATGCTATAATCACAGAGAACATTGTCACTATTTTTGCCTCAGACAAATTATCTTTCAGAACAAGGTTTTATCCACCTCAGCAACATTAACATCTCAGGCTGGATAATTGTTGCGTGAGGCTTTCCTGTGTGCTATAGAATATTTAGCAGTATTCCTGACCTCTACTCACTAAGTAGCAGTAGCACCACCCCAGTGTCACAACCAAAAATGTCTCCAGGTATTGCCAGTCTCTGAGGGAAAAAAAGGAAGAGGATTCCTCCCAATTGAAAACCACTGTGTTAGAGCAATTTTTAAATTTTTAAATAATAAATTTAAGTTTATCATCATTACTTCCACTTTCAATACTCATTTCTTAGCATAAGTCCAAGTTGCAGTCCTCTCTCATACTCTTTCTGCATAAAGAATATCTGTTACTACTTCTTATAGTGTAGGTCATCTGGAAATGAATTTCCTCTTGTCTGAAAAAGAAACTTTGTTTTTCCTTTATTTTTTGAAATACATTTTCAGGGGTACAGAATTAAGAACTTTTTTCAACACTTTAAAGATTTCCTCCATTATTTTCTGGCTAGCATAGTTGCTAACAAAAAGTTCACTGTAATTCTTTGTTCTTTATATCTTTGTTCTTCTGTATGTGATGTTCCTGAGACTCTTGGATCTGTGGTTTGGTTTCTATCATTCATTTTGGAAAATTCTCAGCCATTATTTCTTCAGCCATTTTTTTCTGGCCTATCTCTCTTTTCTCCTTCTTATGTGGATTCCAATTCCACATATGTTAGAATACTTGATATTGTCCAACAGCTCTTTGATGCAACAGGAAAAATTGTGATGTTCCAGATACAAATTATATAGCCCTCTCCCCAACACACACACACATTCACTTAGGGAAATTCTTTCACATTATAAGAAATATTAGTTACTTAGAAATACAAAGTAAGAGAAGAGCATGATTTTGAGGAAGGAAGGACTTCTCTCTTTATGTCATTGGATTAGAGCCAGAAAATATTAAAAGGAAAGAGTTCAGGTAAGGAGCCCAGGATGAGTAAAGCTTTAGGGTAGTCAATATTTTAATTTTTAGAAAGCAGAGCCTGAAAAAAGAATTGAAAGGCTGATCCTTTAGTTGGGAAATGAAAAACCAGAATAGTGAGAGCAAGAGGAGAAAAAGCAGTACACTGGTGAGGCAGCAGTCATGTTTGCCCAACACACTGAACTTCTCAAGAAAATACACAAACAGAAATGTCATCCTAGAGCAATCCTTAGAGGAAAGGAGGCAGGGAGAAATCCTATCTCCCATTTCTTTCTGTTCAAGTTTACATGCCGGAAGCTGACTACCCTTTTCACACACACTTCTGGGTTATGTCATCCAATCCTCCAGAGCCTCTTTAAAAACCAGGTCCCACACTCCAGAATGTATCTTCCATTCACATCTAGAAGTAGACAGGCTACTTAGCACAGGTGAGACACCAAACCATAAAGAGAAAGGAGGATGGGAGGCAATCTGAAAAGTGGACAAGGTTTATATCTAATAGGGTCTATCTGCTTGATACTTGCATTGGCTCCAGATAGAGGGTATCCAATTCCTGGCTTGACAGACCTATTTGGTTACTATTGTATTCTCCTTACCTTTCAATACAAGCTAGCCCTTCCAAATAATATTCCCCCAACCCCGAACCCTACCATGAGGTTGCCTTGTGCCAGCCTCCAGCTATAAACAACATATCACCAGTTACTTTCCTCTTCAAGGCACTAAAAGTTTTTTCCTCTAGCCAAACAAAGTTTCTAGGAGTAAAAGCTCCTGTGTTCAGGCCAGACAAAAGAACCCAAATTCTTTTTTTTTAATATTTTATTTATTTATTCATGAGAGATACAGAGAGAGAGGCAGAGACACAGGCAGAGGGAGAAGCAGACTTTCTGTGGTGAACCCAATGTGGGACTCGATCACAGGATTCCAGGATCCTGACCTGAGCCAAAGGCAGATGCTCAATCACTGAGCCACCTAGGAGTCCCTCAAATTCATATTCTAAATATTCAGATTATATATTTAATTTGACAAACATTCATTGAGCATCTACTCTATGCCAGGAACTACTCTGCATTCTAAAGAATGCAAAAGAAACAGATTTATCTTTCTCATTTCTGCTGCTTCCATTTGGTCTATTTCACCACTTCTTAGCAGACCCAAAAGAGGGGGAAATGAAAAAGATTTATTTCAGAGCAATAAGACAGCTTCTAAGAGAGTACTGAAAAAAGGTTGCAACTTTTGGTTAAAATGAGTGTCTTATTATCGTTATTTCATTGACCCCCATCTCCCTTCACCAATGGGTAATTGAAAGTAAACTGCTATACATTGATAGGAAATTATTTGTGTTAATGATCTAAAGACACTTCATCTTCACTTCAGTGTAGAAATGACTTCAGATCTAGGACTGAAGAAGAAAATAATCTTTTGAATTACCTTTAGAGAAAGAAGGGTTTAAAATACAGCTGGTTATTATTTGTTCATCCACATTACTTGCCCTAACGGAGTAATTATCAAACTACTTAGAAGAGTGAGCTATATAGTTATTTCCCAGAGTCCCTAGCTATGGAAAATATAACCCAATGCTGAAAGGGTTGTTTTACTTGATTTTGACCAAGTCACATGTACAAAGCATGTCTTGATTGTTTTAAGCCTGGTTGTCTAAATTCCTTTCAGTCAGAGATCCAAATAACAACAGTGATTCACTTGTAAAAGTGCTTTGAAGTACAGGAGCTTGAAAGCAGTGAGACCAGATGTCAAATTAGGATAGCAGGTGGCTCACAGTTCCTGACTTTCCTGCTTACAAGTTGCTGAAGAAAGTTTAAAAAAATAAAAGTCACTAAATCACAACAGCATTGGAAGCTAAGAATATCAAACAATATTCTGAGAAAGAATTATGTGTGGACTTCTAAGTGAGCAGAGACCAGCAAAACAAATAGTCATCTTGGTGGCTAATGATGAATAATGTGAATATTTAAAAATTTAGAGACCACAAATCTTCCACTAGGTAAATGACTTATTGCCTTTACTATGAGCAGGTCAAATTTCCACAAGACTCACTAGGGGTAACGAACTATCAGTTGAGATTCTAAAACTATAGAATTGAAAAGGAATTTTTTACCAGCTCTCTGGCCAATGGAAAAAATTGAGAAGCACAATCTGTGGCTCACCTGTCCTATGCCACTAGAAACTAAGGAGGCTAGTTGCATGGTCTATAGGCAACCTCTTCATGGGGTAAGTAGGGACCAGTCTTACGGAACTGGTTAGACTTACATATCAGAATCCAGCATTTGGGTGAGCACATTTTTTACTTAATAACATCTGGCATTGGTGGGTTGTCAATATTCTAAATCCTCTCTTCCTCTATAATCTATTTCTCAGATGCAGCTAAGAGAATGCCATGCTACCCAAAGGTGACAAGAACTAGACCCTTCTGGAAATAAGAAAGAGAAGGTCCTGCTCCATCAGAGTACCAACCTTTTCCAGGGACTGGGGGCTTTAGGTAAAGGAACATTAAAGTTCTGAAGAAGATGTATGTCACCTCTTACAAGGCCCACAGGGGCATGCTCTTTGAGACATACAAAGAGCAAAACCAGTGATAAGGAGACTTCGCGAGTGTGCTGGTCTGAAGACATACAGAAATGAGAGGAAAGCTTGGAGCTGGGAAATGCAAGGTCATGACAAATGTGGGGTACTTTGCCACCTATGAGAGAGTTAAAATCTGTATTGCTGGAAAGAGCCCACAATTAATTGAAGACTGGGAATATGGGAACACAGGAGTTAATAGAGTTGGGGAAAAAATGAGTAGGGAAGTTGTAAATATATGAGGTGGTCAATAGTAGAAGGAAGAGTTCCTCAGAAAAGTCCTTATGTTTGTAGTTGCCTATCACAAATTCCAAGAGAGAAGGCAATTTGTACGGCAGGTGAATAAATGTTTTTCCAACACATGGAAATATTAGTATCACAGTTAACCTATTGATGGAAGAGTTCTCTCTATGAAGTTTAAAGGAGGTAGAACCAGAACAACATGGATTGCCTAGTAATGCTAGCCAAACCGATACCTTAAATTTTCTTTTTCTTTTTTGGTTGGCTCTTTTTTCTGCCCATTCCCTTCTCCAGACAATAGGAAGTCTTGGCTATGGTTTCTGACTGGTAACAGTAGAAAGGTTCCAAATCAGTAGTTCCCAACTTTGTTGTTTTTGTGGCACATTTTTTGAATTAGATCATTTTGGCATTTAAAAAACACCAACACTAAGAAGCCAGGAATAATTATAACATAAATACTACTAGAGAATAATATCTCATACTCTTTGAAAGCATCTAGTTAGTGCACTGTTCACATGGTCACACTTCAGTACTAGGTTACTTTTTAAAAATAATCCTCTTTACAGCCAGGACCACACTGTCAGAAGGCAAAGTCCTCACATGTTCCACTAAATGCCTACTCCTACTCTGACATCAACCTGACAAGGGGCTAACATCCATGCCCCTAACTTCCAGCATGTAGCCCTATTCAAAAGCCCAGTATATGATCTGTTTAGCTCAGTGATTCACCCAATGAACAGCATCCTTTCAAGATATATCTGCAGTTGTAGCCGAAATAAGTCAATGGCTCATAATGTAACAGTTAATGCAGCACATGACTTGAGAATCTCCATCCTAAATTCACGTATTGACTTGCTCAAGCAGAAAAAGATAAAGAACTAAGCAGAAAAGAAAGAGGCTTGAGATGGTCAACAGAGATCAAGAGCCCTAGGCATTAAGGAGAAATGTTCATTCACTTGATGTACCTCCTAAAGGATTCATCTTTCTATGGTATTGGCCTGGAATCAGAAGAGGACTGCTCCAGACATGGCCATAAGACCAGACAAAATAGGGCCCCAGCTCCATGTAGCCTAGCCTAGGGCCAAGATTCTCAATAGGTATTAAAATCTAAAGCTTTAGAGTAATAATAGGGAGAGTTTCCCATGAGAACCTGCAAGAATACTAGGTAGAGGCTGATTGAGGATGATGGGATCCAGGATCCAAGCCAATCCTCCATATTTCTACCTTGTGGAAACAATTAGTATAATGTGGAAAAATTGCCAATTTAAATCTTCTGTGACAAAATGCATGGTTTACATGCTTAATAATTTCCTATGTCCATATATACATTTTTTAACCATAATCACAGCATCTAGAAGCCCTCAAAACCAAGGCTTTGTCATGAAGCAGCAGTGAAAGGAAGGATGTACTAAATTCATCTAATGTAGGTAGAACTAAAAATACAGTATTTCTTTCTTGACTTGGTAACAAGAAAAAGTTTTTTAATGCATTTAAAAATTAGTAGTTAATAACTGAAAAGATTAAAAGCAAATACATATCTTCCAAATAATACAATACATAAATGCAGATAATATATGATGCAGACAGTCAAAAACATTACACAGTGAGAAAGCAAAAAGTAGTTTTTAAGAGAAGGGGAAAGAGTCACTAAAGTAAAACATTAGGACAAAAAAAGTATAGGATGACTCAAAGTTTGTTCTTAAAAATGTTATTTATGGATGTATATATTTATATAAACATACGTATTCAGAAGAAAATAAACCAACTATTAGTCTCTAGTTGTTGGGACTATAAGTTTTATTTTCTTTCATTTTCCTATTGTCTACTATAAGCATGCATTGCATTTATAATTCAAAAAATTATCGTGGAATTTTTTTAATGATAATGGTTATAAGGTGGTATTCCCAGGATTGGGTGAGGGGGTACTCAGCTATGTGGTAGACTAGAATGAAGACTGACTTGGTGTTACAGATTGAGTATTTTTATCTCCCCCAGATCCATATGCTGAAGCCCTCGCCCCCATGGGTGTGGTAGTGTGTAAAGGTGGGAGGTAAATAATTAGGTCTAGGTGAGGTCATGAGGGTGGAGCCCCCATGATGGGATTAGTGTGATTCTCTGGGGAGGAGGAGACCCGGGCCCTCTCTCTCTGCCAGGTGAGGACACAGCAATAAGGAGTCTGTAAGACAGGAGAGGGCCCTCACTGGAACCTGACTGTGCTGCTGTCCTGATCTCAGTCTTCCCAGCCTCCAGAACCATGAGAAATAAATACCTGTGCTTAAGTCACCCAAGCAGTGGAATCTTAGTATAGCAGCCTGAGCTAAGACACTTGGCACTAGACAATCTGATACAGCGTTCAAATCGCTGCTAACGAGCTGCATGACCTGCAGGTTTCACTTCCTCTGAAAAATGCAGCACTGGACTCCCTGGTCTCTAAGCTCAGCCTGTCTCAACAGCTGAACTTTACGTTCTCCTGAAGCAAATGTGGTAAATGGTGTCCAGGGCCACGCTGTGAAGTAGATGAACCTGGTCTTCCAGAATGGCATCTGCCAGAACCACAGGCTAGAATCCTCTCCCGTGAGGAGGGCTAGTCCTCTCCTCTTTGGTGCTAGGCCAGCCGGAGGCAGAGCCACTGACAGGGAGCAATCAGAGGTGCGCCTACTGACGTTCACAATGTAGCTTAATGAGGAGACGGAGCTTCGTTCTCAAATGAAGACAGGGCACTATTTTAACAAGAATAGAGCTGTGTACCTAAAACTACACAAAACTTACTACAAAATGGCAAGTCATAGATGGAATAAAGCATCCTTGCAGTATGATTATAATGCAATGAAACAGTTTTTGAGTAATTCAGCCCTTGGACCTGAAGAGAGCTGAGTGGTCCTTCCTCTGGGGCCCTCCATACAATCCAAACTCCAGAACACTGGGTCATTGTTCTAAGCTTTGTTTGGTTTGGTTTAGTCTTCTAAGAAAAACTTTTTGGAAGTTTGGTAACTTGCAGAGCAAAAGGACTTACAGGAGAGGGACATGGGACAAGCTGAAGGAGGTCTGGCAGGCCAGAAGAGGGTGGCTGACAGCTGGTAACTGTGTGCTAGGGGTGGGGATGTACAAGGGAGCAAAGAAAAGGCAGGCTCCACCCCAGGGAAATGAGAAAAAGTGGTGCTCCGAATCACCCTGAAGTGGGTGTTGTGTTTCCAACATAAGAAGTTTGCTCCCTTCCATTTGCTCCACAAGTGTGTTATCTGAAGGCTGCCTAGAACTATCTGGAAGCCCTTTATCAGAAAAGTGACACGTGAAGGCAGGAAGTTGTGCCCTGATCCTTGAGGTACCTGAGTCAGTCCATCCCAGATTGAGAATCTGGTCACCTCCAAGGATCACAGGCTAGGCCCAGCTCTCCTCGGCTCTGACCCAGCAGATCTGGGACCACTTCCACCCTCAGGCAGTAGTAGGGCTGGTCTAGAGCCACCCACCTGGCCCAGGTGGGACCATGGTTCAGGCCTTGGGCTGATCTTGACTTGTAACTTTGAAACATTTAGACATATGGGGAATGAGACTGCACTTAGAGTCTTGCCCGCAGGCCCCACAAATCAGTGGACCTGATTTTATGTACAGCTTATATAGAAACAAGTCTAATGTCTTTGTAATTGCATCACAAGGGCTCTGCAGTGTGGTGATAAGAGTTTGTGCTTTATAAGCCTACAAGCTCCATCTTAAATCACACCCCTGGGAAAGTGTCTGCTCCCCACAATTACAAGACCCCAATGCCAGGGTGACACACCTCAGCGCATGTTCTGGGACAGTGTCCTTCCAAGATCTACGTCACTGAAGAAGAGCAGCCTGGGGGAGTTTCTTTCCTCCATTTTTTTCTCCAGCCTGTGATTAAGTATTCTCTGTCAATCTATCCTCATATTTATCTCATGGATATATAGTTCCTTTTGGCAAAGGAGCCTTTAAAAGCACCCATAGAAAAAATAAAATAAAATAAAAGCCCCAATAAAAGAGAACTTGCTAGAGTTGGATGGCTATTTCTTTATGGCTTTACACCGAATTATGCATTATCTGGGCTTCTAAATTAGGATTAGTATGACGGCCCCTGTGCTGAGAGGCAGGTGGTCCTTGTGCTGGTATTGGCCATGTGACCTTGTGCTGGCTGAGTGATCTGTACTGCTACTTACTCAAACTTTCCTGGCCTCAGTTTTCTCTTCAAATAATACTACGTTCTCTGACTGCATCAAAAGGCAGAAATGGGAGCTAAATAATGTAATGAAAGTAAGAGTATTAAATTTAATATAAAGTACTTAAATACTTGTGAAGCCTTATTATTATTACTATATACACCAGTGCTGTCCAAAAGAACTTTGTCTCTATACGTGCCGTCCAATAGAAGCCACTAGCCACAGGGTATTGGAATATTTGAAACGTGTCTAGTACAAAGGAGGAACTGAATTTTTAATTTTCTCTACTTTTACTCAACTTTAAGTTAAATTTAAATAGCCACATATAGCTAGTGGGTAGTGCAGACACAGACTGTAGTGGAATCTATTATCTGGATCCTCTCAGCATCTATTTCATATTTCTCTAGTGACAGTATTATGACGGTACTATGTATCAACCTGACTGGATTAAGGGATGTCCAGATAGCTGATTAAACAGTATTATTGAGTGTATCTGTGGAGGATGTTTCTGGAAGAGCATTGGAACTGGTGAACTGCGTAAGCAGAAGACCCATACCAGTGTAGGTGGGCACCACCTAATCCATTGAAGTCCCAAACAGGATAAAAAGGAAGGGTGAATTTGCTCTCTCTGCTTGAGCTGTCCTTCCATCTTCTCTTGCCTTCAGACATCATTGTTCCTGGTTCTCAGGCCTTCAGATCAAACCTGGACTCATACTATCAGCCCCCTAATTATCCCCCTAATTACATTGCTAGTTATTCTTGTTCTTTAGCTTACAGACAGCAGATTGTGGAACTGCTTGACCTCCATAACCAGGAACCAATTCATAGAATAAATCTCCTCCTACAGATCTACATATCTCTAACTGTGTCTATCCTACTGGCTCTGTTTCTTTAGAGAACACTAAGTGTCCAGGTATCCTTTGCACAGATTACCGTTCATTCACTGGGTGTGGTCAATCATCCTGTCTTGCTCTAGACAACTGCACATGGCCCAAATGAAGCCAGAGATCATCTGTCAGGACTCAGAATTTTGAGGGAAGTTTTGCAAATATGGAGAGAAAAACAAAAGGGATTAGAGTTGATTCAACCGAGTAGAACTGGTACCTCTGAGACCCTTAATTCACTCCTACTACCTTGTTTTCCTGGACTTCCCACTGCCTCCAAAGGACAATTCTTCAACTACTGCTTCTCTGTGGGCCACCCCAGATTGTGCCAATTAAGTTAGCTCCCATTGCTTACAACCTAACCAATATGTATGACAACATAATTTTGAAGTATTGATTTCTTTTTTTTTTAAGATTTTATTTATTTATTTATTCATGAGAGACACACAGAGAGAGGCAGAGACACAGGCAGAGGGAGAAGAGGCTCCATGCAGGGAGCCCGATGTGGGACTTGATCCCAGGACTCCAGGATCACACCCTGGGCTGAAGGCAGGCACTCAACCGCTGAGCCACCCAGGCTTCCCTGAAGTATTGATTTCTAAGCAAATATCAGGCGAATTCAAAGAGCATGTTTCATAGCTCTTGCAAGATTCTTTGAAGGTGAGGAATCTCTAGATTTATTCCACTGCATCCAAATAACTATTTAAGATGTTTGTTTTGACTTTTAATATGAAAAATGCCTCTTAGAGTAAAAATGTATAGAGAAGATGGTAGGAAAAATCTACACCCAGGTATCTTTGGGTCTTCTATCCAGGCAAGAAGCAGGTGTGCATCAAGCCCTGTATATAATGTTCCCTCAAGGAGAGGGGTGTAAAGAGGCCAAGACAGGAGGTGCTAACAAATGGGGCCATGTCCACATTATCATTTGTCATTTCCCTGTGAGGGCCAATGATTTCCTGCCCCTTTCCTCCCTTTCCTTCTTTAATCCCATCATATCTTTGTTCAAAACCTTCCAATAGCATCCCATCATACTCAGAGTAAAAATGTAAATTTTTAAAAAGGCATAGAAGGCCCTATGAGTTTGACCTGGCTTACCATATATATTCCAAGATTCCTCTCTGACTCCAGCCCCTTTTATTCTGACCCTCGCTCAGCTACTTCAGCCACATGCACCTCCTTTGCTACCCATCTAACATGATGGTAGGATCTCAGGATATGCCACCCCCAGAATATGCTGCACTGGCATATTGAGCTGTAGGCACCTGAAAAACAGTAAGTGCAGGAAGAGACTTTCTCTGAGCTTGGCTTCCAAAAGGAACTCACTTAGCAAAAATCATCTCCTGAGGAGTCTCATCACAGGTGAGGAGACTACACGTCAACACTACACCTAGATAAGTTTTGTCACAAACTCATACCTCCCACCTATTTTCTTCCAGGACCCCATTCATTTTCCTAAATATCACTGACTCTCCCCTAAAAGATCTATATTCTCTCCCATCCCCTTCCCTATTAAAATGATATTTAAGCCTGAATTCTCAAGTCACCTCTTTGTTTACTCATTTTTCCTGGGTTCTGCTTGTTTTTCTCTTGCTAATCTGTTTTATGATAGACGTTTCAGCCAAGAACTCAGAAGGGTAGTGGGAAAATTATTTCCCCCTCCCCCCAAAGGCATGTTCCTGCCTCAGGGACTTGTATCTGCTGCTCCTCTACCTGGAATGTTTCCCCCTAGATACCTTCAGGGCTCCCTCGCCCACTTAGGTCACCTTCTTGGTGAGCCCACCTTGCCCAGCCTTTTTAAAATAGGAACCCTTCCCCAGGCCCATACCTCCTAGTCCCCCTCTGTGCTATATTGTTCTCCATAGTACTCACGATCATCAAGCACACTGTAAACTTATGCATCCTATGAGCAGTCTCCCTGCCATTAGAATAGAAACTTCATGAAGGCATAGAAGTTTGTGATGTTTACACATTGCAACTCAGAGCAGTGCCTAGAACATAATAAATGCTCAATAAATATATTTGGAATGAACAAATCTTTTCAACCTATAGCAATACACTTTCTGTTCTTATTTTCCTCTTTCTCTATTTCTTCTGTTCAACAACTTCTGTCTGGGGCAGCCCGGGTGGCTCAGCAATTTAGTGCTGACTTCAACCCAGAGCATGATCCTGGAAACCCGGGATCGACTCCCATGTCAGGCTCCCTGCATAGAGCCTGCTTCTCCCTCTGCTTGTGTCTCTGCCTCTCTCTCTCTCTTTCTCATGAATAAATAAAATCTTTAAAAAAAAAAACGAAACTTCTGTCCAATCAACTGATCACCCTGTTTTAAACTGCTTTAGTTGGGATCCCTGGGTGGCGCAGCAGTTTAGCGCCTGCCTTTGGCCCAGGGCACGATCCTGGAGACCCAGGATCGAATCCCACGTCGGGCTCCCGGTGCATGGAGCCTGCTTCTCCCTCTGCCTGTCTCTCTCTCTCTCTCTCTGTGTGACTATCATAAATAAATAAATAAACTGCTTTAGTCTACATTAAAATAAAATACCTTTATGTTGTTTAACATAATAAATATTTCTTGATTTCCCTACTATTTAATAATAGTATTAGGTCCTTTTCTAGGGACAAAGCTGTAGCAGCCACAGTTAGTGCCTCAGCCCGTAACCAATGTATCAGCCCATAGTTAGTGCCTTGACCCAGACGAGTTCAGCTGCAGATGTGGGCCAATGATTCCTCACCTGCTGACAGCTTCCAATCTCTATTTAGCTCCTGGGTCTCCTCAGCCAAAGGGCTTTCTCTGACTTCAAGAGAACCTACCCTAATCCACTCAACCAGAAGTGTGGGATCATCATGGCTGGAAGCAACCTTCACCCAACGGTAGGCTGAAATGAATAGATCAATGTTCCAGGCTCCAATTCAAGGGACACACAATTTGAGGGCCCCAGAGGGACTTAGACCCAACTACCTACAGTAGAAATACACCTATTACTATGCCTTTAATGGACTGTCTGTCTTTTCTACCTCACTCTGTCATTTCCTCACTTGTGTTTTTTGAGTTCATCTTCAAACTCAACTACCTGCACATAAGACCTGGTCTTAGGCTCTCAGGAGTAGAGAAGGGGAAGGTAAAACCTGGTCATTTGCTGTCTTCAGTTAAACTAGAAGATCCATAGGTCCTAAGAAGTACCAAGGCCCCTTTTGCTAAGCAGGAGACTCATGTTTCCTGCACTAGAAAGCCGCTTAGGACTTGAGAAGCAGCTGAACATCAGTCCTGGGGCGGTTTCCTGGGTAGTCCTGCAGCAAATTTGCCAAACACTTACTGTATTTATCGTTTTAGCTGAATGGAAAATTCTAGGCCAGAGAGAAGAATTCAAAGTACCTAATTGTAGCTATTCTTAGCAAATGCTATGGCTCCAGACATGCCTGACATCCCACCATGGCCTTCTCCTCCTCCTCCTTCACACTGTCAGTTTCTCCTTTGCTTGTTCTCACACTTTCATTCTTCCCTTAGAAAAGTAGGGTCAGGAGCGATGCACAGACTGAGAATATTTCCTTAACTTCTCATGGCTGCAGAGGAGAATGATCCCCAAAAGCATCGGTGGCTTGATCATGATTTATGCCTGAGGTGGACCGCATGTCAGCTTAGCAAAGAGAACAACAACAAAATCATTCAAAGCACATCCAAGTAGAATTTGCCAGAAATGACATAACACTGGATGACGTCAAGCCCAGCACCCATAAGTGCAGTGGCTTCCATCTACAAAATGCAGCTAAGACTGATCAATCATCCTACCACAGATCATAAATCCAAATTGTAATTAACATGCAAAAGAGAAGAAGCTATCTTACCAGTAATCTCAACAAAAAACTGCTTTTACTTAGGGTTTATTCTTTTATCTTTTTTGGTCCACTGCCATTCTGAGTAGATAAAAACATAGGTTTGAGTTGTGCTTTTTGGTTTGTTTCGGGTACTTTGACATTTGCTTTTTTTCTCTTTATTTTTTAGCTTCATCCAGTACAACTTGGAGGTAAAAAGGGGGAGAGTTAAAAGGCTCAATGCATCAGAAATCCAAGATCTGACTCAAAAAAGTCATTCTGATGAGTAGTTTTCAAACAATGGTCCAGGAGTCCTAGGGCTCTGACAAGGCATCTCATGGCCACTGCGAACCAGGAAGGGAAGGATCTGGACCCCCTGCCTGCTCTACCAGACCATTTCTATTTGATGCATCAGAACTCTGGAAAGAGTTTGGATTCTGTTTGAGAAAGAAAAAAAAATCCCACTGCTAACATTAAATTTGAAAAAGTTATCTTATATTTTTATACCACCCTTATATTTTCATTGAGTGATAATTAAGGAAAAATTGCTTCTCCGTTTGCTGTACTGGGGAATCTAAGCTTTTCAAATGTATCCTGGTTTGCTAAGAAAAGTACGCATTTTTGGCAGTTTTCATTGTTTGCTAGTTAGTTGGCTTTCCTTATGAAGATATCTCCTCTTCCCGTTTTCAGGAAATTCTCCCACTCCATTGCACGCAGAATTAGTTGGTAGGACAAAGTGCCCTGATTTCCTCAATGAAAGCTAAAGGAAGGAATCTTCCTTCTTCCCCCACCCCTGGTGACCACATGTGACATGGGTTCACCCAGTTAGGTGCAGAGATAGTTTCTGTTGCTCACAATCAAGAACCAAGCTGAAGCATTCTAGGTATAAAAATAAAGACACTTATGTTTGGTTTTCCCTATTATAAAAACTTAATTTAGATGACAATATTATATAGTATTTATAACATATAATATAATCAACCAATAACCATATGTTTCATTCTTGCTAAATTTAATTATAAATACTAAACCTGTAAGTCATGCTTCATGGTCAATAGGCTTTGTTTCTGAAATGCATGAGAGAGACAATTTTGTAGAATTTATAGGAAGAAACTTTGGATGCAAAGTAAATAGCTGCTTAACTTCTTCAGTGCAATAACCTTCCACTAGGAATTTTGAATCTGTATAACTCTCCTGAAGTTTCTAAAATTTACTTGTAACAATATGACCATAAAATTCCCCAAATGCTCCTATCTTGACAAAAGTACAATGAATGACAAATGTTTTTGACTAGAAACAACTTAGCCATGGCATTTCCAGTGATAAGCTTGTGAGAAAAATTAATAGCAGAGATACGAGTGATATATATTAGTTAGGATAGGCTATATCACACTAATGTAACAAACAAAACCCAAAACCTCAGTGGCCTAACACAACATGTATTTATTTCTTACTCATGCAGTTCTGAAGTAGGATGGGTAACTCTCCAAAGCAGCTGTCTCTGTCTTTCTGTCTGCCCTTCAAGAAACACCCTTCTCATTACTGCTTGTCAAGTCCTTGTGGCCAAGCAGCACCATGTTATCCAAAATTCTTATAAGTCTCCTCAGTCATTTTTTTAAGTCTTTAAATAAGAGGCTGAGCAGCATGAATACCAGCTGCTGCAGTGCTATTGTTTTATATTATTTATGAGTGCTATTATTATTATGAAAATTTATAGCAATCATTAGGCAACAGCCACTCTGACACGCTCAGCCAGCAATCTGTCACTCTTCTCCTTGGTTGAAGGGAGTAGAAAGGATGTGAGCAGTTACAGAATATCCAAAGCTCTGGGTCGTCTGGTAAGGATGACGCAATCCTCCTCCCAGAGAGCTGATGAGCCCTTGATAATGGAGAATGAGAGAGCACGAGTACATGTGTGTGCACAGAGAGAGAGAAACAGGAACTAATGAAGGAGATCTGGCACCCTGTCAGAATTCTAGAAGCCAAAACATCAAAGATGAAAGGGAGCCAGATACAGCAGAGCCAGGGTCGTTGCAGAGAGGTTCGTTGCACCTTGAGCAGCCATAAAGGGTGCCTTCGTTCACAATAAACAGCAAAAATAGACATCCCAGAAAGGTTCTTTTTTCAAGGCCAGAAGCAACTCCAGCTCCTTGATCCTGATTTAGCATTCACAGTACAACACCCATGCTTGCCCTGTGACTCATAAACTAATAAAAGGAAGACCTCATCTGGTCAAGAACATAACTGCATAAAGCTGAAAGCCATCCATGTCAGACACCGTAATTAACTTCGCAGGTTAATTTTAATGACTGTCACTTTATGGGAAACATTCTTTAGGAATACAAATGCTCTAATCTTACCTGAATCACTTACATCTTCCTCTTATCCCAAATGCCATGAATAAAAAATACAGAAGTTAATTGCCATCCTGGGGTTGCAACAACACTGATATCGATATTAGTACAACCCCTTACATTTGAAGAGTGATTTTTCATCTTTTTCAAAGCGCTTATAATCCATTATCTCATTTGATCTTTATGAGAACTCCCTACAATAGGACATTACATTTCATTTTCAGGACCATGAGCTAGCTCCCTGAGAAATAAGGATAATGTCTTATGTAGGCTACAAATCTCTAGCCCCAGCACAGTGGCTGGCACAAAGTAAGCACTCAAAAAATATTGATGGAAAGAATTAATAAATAAATAAATGAATTGTGAAAGTTATTTCTATTTGAATAACGAGTTAACTAAAGTCCACAGAAAGTGTTACTTGCTTAGGATCATAATGCTATTTGGTGGCAGCACCCAGGTACTGTGCCTCCTAGCTTTGTGTTGTCACTATTGCAAATCTAAGTGTAGAAATAGTGCTTTTTATATATGACTTCAAATAAGAACACCTGATCCAAAATACATACAGCAGAGACAAACTATTCTCCTAATGTAAAACATCATTCTATTTTGTTAGCCCTATTTCCCATCAGCTGATATGAGCTAAGCTAACCATAAGCTAACTTTACTTTTCATAGTTGAAACCAACATTTTATTTTTTTTAATTTTTATTTATTTATGATAGGCACACAGTGAGAGAGAGAGAGGCAGAGATATAGGCAGACGGAGAAGCGGGCTCCATGCACCGGGAGCCCGACGTGGGACTCGATCCCATGTCTCCAGGATCGCGCCCTGGGCCAAAGGCAGGCGTCAAACCGCTGCACCACCCAGGGATCCCCGAAACCAACATTTTAATATGCCCATAGGAAACTGATGAACAAACAGCCATGGACAGATTCCCAGAACTATTCTTAGCCTTTTGAAGAAGCTGCCTTTAGTTAAAGGAGTGTAGAGGAATTAGGATGAAATAGAGAGAAGAGAGATGAGGTGGAGGGGGTGGGAGATGGATGGATGGATGAATGGGTGGATAATGGGTGGATGCAAGAAAGGAAAGAAGCCAACAGGACCATGAACATGTGAGACACCCAGTGGTGTTCACTCCCTGCAAGTTTCAGTAGGACCTCTCCATGGACACCTCTTCCTAATAAACTAGAGGACCACTTCCCAGTGCACCACTCTCATGGGTTGCTTTCCAGCAGGCTCCAGGGTATAAAATCTCACTGAGTATGTCTTCTCCAGGTATACCAGAGTGTGGTTTCTCACAAATATTACCAGTATATCATCTCCCCACAAAGGGCCTTTCCCAGGGCCATACAGGGCAGCTTCCCAGGAACTTCTGCCAATATGGCATCTGAGAAAGTTTTTCTGCCTCTCAGTAAGCCGTATTCACGCCTTCTCCTATGATCTCAACCTAGGAAAGAGGGTGTGTTCCAAATGTTTTTCTTTCCTCAGATGCTCTAACTCAGCCCAAGAGTAGTAGCTGTTCCCTATATATACTGTACCTATATTCCTCAGAGTACCTTTTTATCCCTTTGTAGGTAAACTCTTGTTGTAATTAATAATCATTTATATTTAACTTTCCCTGTTATGGTTCTGGGTTTCCTGATGGGACACTAACAGACACAGTCCCAGGAGACAGACCTTTAAAGTTGGAATTTGGTCATTAGTTTGGGGATATCCTTGAGCTTAAGCACAGTGCTGAGAAACTTGCCAAAGGGAAACAAGATATTGGTAATCTGAAGCATGCAATGGCATCACAATTAGTCACATTATCACCTGTGGTTGACTGTGATGTGTCAACTAAAGCAGTGGCTATGGCACTTAACTGTTATTAACTGCTACAGTCATGATGACTGCCATACCTGTGGTGTGGGATGGACTGTTAACTCCTGAGTGGACTGCAGTGATCACATAAATCACTTAACCAGAAAAATAGCCAAGAAGTCCCTAACCTTTAACACTGTCACTATTATCTGCTGGCAAAGACACAGTATCATCTGCATCCTTTCTATAAGTCCCTTCACTTTCTCTTGCAACCCTTCCCCATTTGCTGTTACTATTGTAGTTCCAAAAAATTAACATATGAAAAAAATTTTGTCCAAATTTTTCACAAATGCACCATATCTCTCTTTTTACCAAAGGAAATTGACAAAAGAATTATTTATTACTGGATAACTGATACAGACATTATAAGAAATGGAAACAACTATCACCACACATCAAATACCTTTCAAGTTCAAGTAATAAGCTATCACATAAAATATCTCATAGGACAGAAGGAAACAGAGAGATTTTAAAGACCAAACTATTGCTAAGGGCTAAAGCTGCTCTTCTGGCAACAGTTATCCCACAACTTTTAGATGTTTCAGACTCTTAAAGAATGGTTAAAGTTAAACTTCTCCATCTTTAACTTTGCCTCTTGCTTTTCTACAGTATAAAACACTGTTATCCTAATATTTTATAATTATATAGAATGGGAAGAGTGAACATTCAAGTGGGTAAACCGTTTGCTAAACATCATCTAACTAGTGAGTATCATTCTAGATGTTTCCATTGCCCTCGAAATCCATTCTCCTCTTCTCCATCTTGCTGTGCATTTGGGGCAACTGACCTCCATGGACCATATACACATTGTCTTTGTCCTCTGGATTCCAGTTGTATTGAGTCAATGGGAGATTAAAAAAAAAAAAGACGAAGAAGAAGAAATTACATGTCAGGAGAAACAGGTTATTCCCTGGCTCTCTTACTGCTATACTAGAGGTTGACAATAGCTGCTTTTCCTCTATTGAAGTTCAGAAGTGAAGGTCCCAAATTCCTGTCATGAAGCACTTTCCTTTGGTCACAGCTAGACCCACAGCTTTTTCTGGTTTCTCACAACCATTCCCTTTCCTTACTCCTTCATATGTAGTACTGATAATGGCTCTATGCTATTGCTCACCTCAGGATTTTTTACCGTCTCTAACTAGTATACTTCAACCATTCCTGTAGTTGCCAGGACCTTCAGAGATTTAAAGGGAGAATGGGATTTGAATCCAGGAGGTTGTTTTGTTTGTTTTTTAAGCCAGGAGGTTTAATAGTACTTAGACCAATGCTCTTTCTACTGAACCACACGGTTTCCACATGCATCCTCCACTCTAGAAGGACTACAAGTAGGTGTCGTATACTTTCACACTGCATTTATTCATAGTAATTCCCTTTTACATTCTCTATTCACTGCTCCTACCTATCCAAATTATATACAACCTCAAAGATTATCCTCAATTTTTACTTTCACCATAAGGTTTTCTTCACCCCTTCATGCTTTATGGGTCTGTCTTTACTGATAATCACAGCTTATAATACTTAGCTTGACATCTAGTTATGTTTATCTTGAAGAGTTTCTATTCATTCAAATATGTCAAACTCATACCCAGCTACTTTATATGCTACGTGAACATGTATTTCAAATGAATTCACTATTACCCTCAATTTGCCTAGCCAAATCAAGAACACATAGGATGTAGTGAAAAAAAAAAAAAAAGTCATTGAGAGGTCACTTCTGGAATGGTGACATAAGGAGTCCACAGACCAACTTTCCAGTGAAGCAACCATACCTGGTGCCAAAAAAAATCTTTAAAAATAATAAACATTTAAAGTCTTTTGAAATTGCTCTAAAGCAATAAGAATCTGAGGCATTTGCACTGCTCCATCCCTCCCTGTGTGCCAGTTCAGCTTGCTAGCTTAATGATGGGTATAGTATGGCTAAAAAGACAAACTCCTTCTATCCTCATTTTCCAATAAAGAAATATGATATCGGGATGCCTGGTGGCTCAGCAGTTGGGCGCCTGCCTTCGGCTCAGGTCGTGATCCCAGGATCCAGGATCAAGTCCCACGTCAGGCTCCCTCCAAGGAGCCTGCTTCTCTCTCTGCCTGTATCTCTGCCTCTCTCTCTCAGTCTGTGTCTCTCATGAATAAATAAATAAATCTTAAAAAAAAAAGAAATATGATATCTCATTAGGAGGAGCATTTCTCAACACCTCCAACTCCAAGCTGCAATGGCTAAATTCCTTATCTGTTCTAAGGGCTTCCTTCCTCCATCCAGCTCTTACTCACACTCACAGACCAGGCAGGTTCAAAATACTGTGTCCCCAGTCACCCTTAGCCCAGCTCATTCATAGAGCAGAGGCCAGCAAAGAAGGCCAGAGGCTAATATCCCAACCAGCACCCTGCTCATATGTGGGCGATACACCACTGCCCCTCTCCCCTGCTCTGGGACACTGACTTAGAGATCTTTCCCAAGGACAAAGGCAATCAACAAGAACAGGGAACTCTGAAGCTGTCCCCAAAGTAACTGATTTTATTTGAAGCAGAGTGGGGTATTCAAACCTAAGGGTCTCAAAAACCACCAATTTCTGGTAATAAGCAATTAAGAGAAAGCTTACAGCTCTATGTGAGCAACAAATGAAACTGTAGGTCCAGCTAGTTTACCAGAGAGAACCAGAAAAAGAAGAGCCACAATGGGAACAGAACCAACTTCAAATTTGGCCTCAAAAAATACCCCAACCCACACTTAATTGGATCAGATCATAAAGCAATTTATGCCCCAGAGCACTAACACAATAAATAAATAAGCCATTAGTCAATGGAAACTAAAAGCTGCTTGTGATACCAACCGAGACAGATAAATTAACAAAGAAATCAGAAGAGAAAGTCAAAGAGAGTCCCAATAAAACCACTGTCATCCCAGGATGACTGTGCTCATGCCAAAACTACACCTCTCTGCAGGGACATCAGAGGCTTCATGCTACATAGGAAATAGATGTCACTAAGAGAGTCTAGTCAAGTCACGAAACAAATGAGGAAACAACAAAAAAGAAGCCTCACAAATGGAAAGAAAATCCATGACCAGATGTTACATGTTAATGTCTTAACATTAAATGTTCAGTTTTCAACAAAATATTATGAGACCTACAAAGAAACAGAAAAGTGTGACCCACAGAACAGGAAAGAGACAGACAACAGAAATTGCCTGTCAAGGTCCTAGACGTCAGATTTAACAGATTTCAAAACAACCATTATAAATATGTTCTAAGAACTAACGGAAACCATGCTTGAAGTAATAGAAGCTATGATAACAATGTATTATTAAATACAGGCTATCAATAAGTAAAAAAAGTTATTTTAAAGAGAACCTATGGACCCTCCACTCTATGGTAAACTTATCTTTGACACAGCAGGAAAGAATACCCAATGGAAAAAAACATCCTCAACAAATGGTGTTGGGAAAATTGGACAGCCACATGCAGAAGAATGAAACTGGACCATTTTCTTACACCATACACAAAAATAAACTCAAAATGGATGAAAGACCTAAATGTGAGACAGGAATCTATCAAAATCCCAGAAGAGAACATAGGCAGCAAACTGTGACCTCAGCTGCAGCAACTTCTTGCTAAACAAGTTTCTAAAGGTAAGGGAGGAAAACAAAGGCCAAAATGAACTACAGGGACTTCATCAAGATAAAAAGCTTTTGCACAGGAAACAACTGCTAAAACCAAAAGACAACTGTCAGAATGGGAAAAGATATTTACAAATGTCTTATCAGATAAAGGGCTAGTATCCAAAATCTATAAAGAACTTCTCAAACTCAACACCCAAAGAACATATAATCCAGTCAGAAGGCATGAACAGAATTTCTCCAAAGACATACAAATGGCTGACACATGAAAAAATGCTCAATATCAGTCAGCATCAGGGAAATACAAATTAAAACTACAACAAGATACCACCTCCTGCTGGTCAGAATTAACAAGTCACAAAACAACAAATGTCAAGCATGTGGAGAAAAGGGAATCTTCTTACACTGCTGGTGGGAATGCAAGCTGGTATAGCTGCTACTCTGGAAAACAATATGGAGGTTCCTCAAAAAGTTGAAAATAGAGCTACTCTATGACCCACCAATTGCACTACTAGATACCCCCAAATATACAAATGTAGTAATCCGAAGGGGCACTTGCACCCCAATGTGTATAGCAGCCATGTCCACAATAGCCAAACTATGGAAAGAGCTCAGATGTCCATCAACAGATGAATAGGTAAAGAAGATGTGGGAGATATATATACATACATACACACATAATAGCCACTAAAAAAATGAAATTTTGCCATTTCCACATGTATGGAACTAGAGGGTATTATGCTAAGCGAAATAAGATCATCAGAGAAAGAATTATCATATTGTTTCACTCATATGTGGAATTTAAGAAACAAAACAAAGGAGCACAGAGGAAAAGAGGGAAAAATAAAACAAGATGAAATCAGTGAAGGAAACAAACCATAAGAGACTCTTAATTATAGGAAACAAACAGAGTTGCTGGAGGGAAGGGGGTAGGGGAATGGGGTAACTGGGTGATGGACATTAAGGAAGGCATGTAATGTAATGAGCACCGGATATTATATACAACTGATGAATCACTGAACTCTACCTCTGAAACTAATAATACACTGTATGTTAATTAATTGACTTTAAATTTTAAAATATAAGAAAAAAAGAAGAATCAAACAGAAATTCTGGATTGAAAAAATATAATTGAGATTTTAAAAAATCAATAGAGTGCAACAATATACTTGAACTGGCAGAAGGAAGAATCTGCAAACTTGAAGGTAATAGAAATAATCCCTCCAAATAAAGAAAGGAAAAAAGAATAAAGACAAATGAACAGAGTTGCAAAGAAATGTAAAGCACCATTAAGCATGTTAATACACACTTAATGGGAATACTAGAGAAAAGAGAAAGAAACGAGAAAATATTAGAAATAATCACTGAAAAATCCTAAATTCGATGGCAAACAATCTATACATCCAAGAAGATCAACTCCAAGTAGCATAATCACAAAAGAGCCACACCTGGACACATTAGAAAAATACTGATTCCATTATATACAAACACACACCCCACATCTTCTATATTCATTCTTTATCTGGATATTTGGGTTGTTTCCATATCTTGGCTATTGTAAATAACACTTCAATAAACATACAGGTGTATATATCTTTTTCAATTAGTATTTTTATTTTCTTTGTGTAAATACCCAGTATTGGAATCCTGGATCATATAGTCATTCTATCTTTAATTTTTTGAGGAACCTCCATACTGTTTCCCACAGTGGCTGCACCAATTTTCATTCTCCCAACAATGCATGAAGGTCATAAAAAAGATATGGTGTGAGTGTGTGTGAGTGTGTGTGAGTGTGTGTGAGTGTGTGTGTGTGTGTATTACTCAGCCAAAATAAAAAATGAGATCTTGCCATTTACAACAACATGGGTGGACCTAGAGAGTATAATGATAAATGAAATAAGTCATCAGAAAGACAAATATCATATGATTTCAGTCATATATGGGATTCAAGAAACAAAACAAATGAAAAAGATAAAAAAAGAGAGACAAACAAAAAACCCAGACTCAAAGACACAAAACAGACTTATGGTTTCCAGAGGTGAGGGGGGATGGATGAAATCAATAAAGAGGATTAAGATTTCATTTACGATAAACACAGAATAGTGTATAGAATTACTGAGTCATTATAATGTACAACTGAAACTAATATAACACTGTATGTTAATTGTACTCTAAGAAAACAAAAAGAAATAAACTTAAAAACAAAGAGAATGTTTTGAAAGCAAGGGAAAATGACTCATCACATAATTACATACAAAGAAGCCCTCAAAATATTAACAGCTGACAACATCAGAGCAACAGAGGCCAGAGGAAGTGGAATAACATTCAAAGTGCTCAAAGAAAAAGAAGAATCTTATATCTAGCAAAAGTATCTTTCAAAAATGAAGGTGACTTTTGAGAGTTTCTTGTTGGGATAATGAAAATGTTCTAAAATTGATCGTGGTAAGGGCTACACAACTCTGCATATACTAAAAACCATTAAATATACATTGGGAGGTATATTGTATGTATGTGAAATTATATCTCAATAAAACTGTTACAAAAATACTTAATGATCCATGAGATCAGATACCCAGTAGTGTCTATGATACAGTCCTTTAGATAAAGGCCTATTTAAAATATACTTGAAGAGTTCCAGCTCCATCATAAGAGTAAAAGACCACTATCACTCACCCCTTCTGATAATTACAATTAAAAATTCTTGACAAAATATGTACTTAATGACTCTAAAAAGTACATAAGGAAAATTAAGAAAATAGCAGAGAAGAGTCAAAACCTGAGGAAACAACCTTCATGTGAGTACATTTCTTTTTTCTTCTTTTTTTTCTTTTTCTTTTTTTTTTTTTCTTTTGCTTGTTTGCTCTAATAACTTTGCCTTGAAAAGTAGATTCCTGTTACCGACTGGCACAATGACAATAGTGGTAGCAGCATGGGTGGCTTATACTCTGAGAAAAACTCCAGCTTTCCAGCAAGAACCAGAAAAAAGAAGCCCCCCAAAGACCACATAATGTTGAGTAGATTTCAAAAGGGAGAGCCAGAATAAAGAATCCCTTAATTCTGGGTATGTACGCATCCAATCAGGGCCTTGCATGTGAAATAAGCATACAAAACGAAGATACAAATTAAAATGGAATCCTAAAAATCAAGTTGATACAGAAAAAGTACAAGAGAAGCAGAGGAACATTAAGAAAAAAACTTAAAGAACAACCAACCAAATCAAATCAATGTTTATATTAGATGTTTATAGGCTAAGCAATCCCAAATAAAAGACATTGATAGAATGAATAAAAATCAACACCCAGCATATGCGTCCTACAGACATACTTTTTACATTATAAGAAATAGATCAATTAAACATAAGTTGATTTTTTAAAATAATACTAAGAACACAGCATAAGAAGGGTGTTATGATTATTTTAATAATGTCTTGAAGATAGATTTCAAGACAAAGAGTATTGCCAGGTATATAAACAATTCATAATGATAAAAAGGTAGACTTTATCAAAAAGACATGACAATTATCAATGTGTATTCAACTAATAATAGTGTCTCAAAATAACATGAAGCAAAAATTGGCAGCATCAAGGGAAAAAAAATCCAAAATCACAGTAGTAAATTTTGACAGCCTTTCTCAGCAACTGATACAAGAACTATTCCAAAAAAAAATCATGAAAGAATAGAAGAGCTAAACAATATGATCAGCCACCATGATATAATTGGCAATTATAAAAACACTACATCTAATAACTGCATAAGGCACATTATCACAGGGGTAGATTCACATTTGCATAATAGATCATATTTTGAGCCATAAAATAATTCTTGATAAATTTTAAAAGATCAAAATAATACAGAGTGTATTTTGTGACCAAAGTGGGCTGAAATTAGAAAAGCATACCAGTGCTAAGAATATCCTATATATCTGTAAATTAAAAAACACACACACACTTCTAAATAACCAATGAAAACATGAAATCACTAAAGAAATCAGAAAAGCAATTTAACTCAATGATATCAAAACATATCAAAATTAGTGAGGTGTGGCTAAAGATATAATTTATAGCTTTATATGCTTATATTAGAAAAGAAGAAATCTAAATTCAATTATCTAAGTATCCACCTTAAGGAGCTAAGAAAAGAAGAGCAAGGTAAACTAAATGTAAATAGAAGGAAGAAAATAATTAAAAAAAAAAAAAAAACATAAATCAATGAAAAACAAAGATAGAGCAAACTAGCCAAACCTAAAGCTGTTTCTTTGGAAGGATCAACAAAATTAACAACCCCTTAGCCAGAGTAATAGGAAATAAAAGAGAGCAAAAATCACAAATACCAGAACTATTTTATCACCACAGATCCTATAAATGTTAAAAGGATAACAGAATTTTATGGATAGGCCAACAAATTTGACAATTTACATGAAATGGACAAATTTTCTGAAAAATACATCTCACAAAATTGGTATATGATGAAACAGAAATACTGAATATACTTATAGGCATTAGAGAGATTGAATTTGCTATCAAAAGCATTCCCAAAAAAGAAAACCACAAAACCAGATGATTTATTTATTCAAGAAATAAATAATATTAACCTTACAGGAACATATTCAGATATAAAAGAAGGACCACTGCCCAGCAAATTTTGTGAGACTAGCATATTCCTAATACAAAAGCCAAACCAAGCCATTACCAATACCTTTCATGAATATAGATGCAAACATCCTTTGCAAAATGTTGGTTAATCAAATCCAACACTATATGAAAATAATGCATCATTATCGATTAGGTTTTATCTAAGAGTGGAAAGTTGGTTTAACAGTCAAAAATTAATGGATGTAATTAATCAAATTGATATAAATGGAAAAAATCCATATAATCATTTTAATAGATGCTACCTACAATTAGGCAAACACAAGGTCTAGGGTGCAGTCTTCCAAACTCGCAAGTCTTCTCAAGAGTTCTAACACCACCTGCAATAAGTTTGGCAAACTGCAAAGTCTGAGAAGGCAATCCCTACAAGACCGCCCTCACTTTAGATACCAGGCACAAATACTGGCATCTCCAGGGTTGCTTTCACTTCAGACTATCCAGATACAAATTTGAGGGTCCCCTTGGACCCCCTCAGGTTTCATAATTCACTAGAATGGCTCACCAAACTCAGTAAAGCACTATATTTAATATTACAACTTCATTACAGCAAAAGGAAACAAATTAGAACCAGGCAAAAAAAAAAGAGATGCATAGGACAAAGTCCGAGAGTTTCCAAATGCAGAACTTCTAGCACCCTCAAGGATACATTACACTCTCAACATTGATGTATAGTAATAAGAATGAAAATATTGTCAACCTTTCCTGAGCTTCAGGAAGCTCACCTGAACTTTGGTGTCCAAAATTTTTACTGAGGTTTCATTACCTGGGTATAATTGATTAAATCATTGCCCATTGGGTTGATGGACAATGCTGACCTCCCTTCCCCAGAGGTTGGGCTGATATCACAAGGCTCAAAATCCCAGCCTTCTAATTACTTGGTTGGTCTTTCAGGCCAGCCCCCACCCTGAGTCACCTCATTAGCATAAATTATGCTAACAAAGACATTCCAATCACTCTGAACACTTCAAGGACTTGAAGGCTACTTTCCAGGAGCTGGGACAAAGGACAGATCTCTCTTAAGATAAAGCAAAACACCTTAATAAACAGATACAGAAAAACCATTTGGAAAAATTCAACACTCATTCATGAAGAAATCTCTCTGTAAACTTAGAATTACGGAAATTTTCAAGTTGCTAAAGGACATCTACAAAAATCTATTGCCAACATCACATTTAATAGTAAAAGATTGAATTATTTCCCCTATGAGATTAAGAACAAGGCTGGGATACTTGTTTTGTCACATCTATTCTACATTGTACTAGAAGTCCTAGCCATTGCAACTAACCAAGAAAGAATAATAAAAGGTATACATCTCTGAAAGGAGGACATAAAATTTTCCCTATTTGTATATGATACATTTGTGGAGAAAATACCAGGAAACCTATAAAACAACTGCATAAATAATTTGAACAGTCATTTTACAAAAGAAAATATACAAATGGCCAATAAACACATGAAAGAATGTTAAATATCATTAATAAGCAGACAAATGCAAATTAAAATCACATTATACCACAAAATATATATATATATATATCACATATATCACATATATCACAAAATACCACCACATACCCATTAGATTAGCTAAAATTAAGAAGCCAGACGATATCAAGTATTAGTGAGGATGTGGAAAAACTGAACTCTCATACACTACTGATGGGAAAGTAAAATTCTCCAATACTTTGGAAAATAACTTATCAGTTTGTTAGCATGTTAAACATACACTCCCCAAGATATTTATTCTGGAGAAGCAAAAACATATGTCCACAAAAGCAGTTTTATTCATAATAGCCAAAAACTAGAAACAATCCAGATGTCCATTAACAATATATAAACAAACTATGATATATCCATACGGTGGCATATTATTAAGCAATACAAAATGAAGGAACTAATGTACACACAATAGTGTGAATGAATCTCAAAATCATTGTTCTCAGCTAAAAAAAAGTATCAGGCAAAAAATGTACAAGCGCTATCATTCTGTTTATAAAAATGCTAACAACACAAACTTATCTATAATGACACCAATCAAATCTGTGTTTGGTAATGCAAGCGGAGGGAGAGATTTATTACAAAGGGCCCAAGGAAGCTTTGAGGGATGATGGAAATGTTTATTATTTGTATTATATTAATGATTTCTAGTCAAATGACGTATGATTTCTCCAGCCAATAGACATATGATGATTTCAAATGTCAAAACTAATCAGATTTACACTTTAAATATATGCACTTCAATTACATATCAATAAATTTGGAAGAATAGGACAAAAAATACATTAAACTTATTTTGTCAGATCTGTCAATATTTTCTTATATATAATCTTTTGTTTTAAAACTAAAGTATTTCTTTGCCATCCAGAAGTGTGATGGTTGTGTTTTCTTTCTTTCTTTCTTTCTTTCTTTCTTTCTTTCTTTCTTTCTTTCTTTTTCTTTTTCTTTCTTTCTCTTTCTTTCTTTCTTTCTTTTCTTTCTTTCTTTCTTCTTTCTTTCTTTCTTTCTCTTTTTTTTTTGCATTTTACAAAATATTTAACTCTTTACTCCTTTTAGAATTTAAATGAGGACTTAAATGAAAATAAACTAGTACAGTGGGAAAATACAGGGACTACTGGGTTGCACTCATTTTTACCCAGCATTTGGAAATAAAATTCCTAGCAAGCTAAAAATGGTTAATGAAAGAATATACTACTAAACACCTAATTAAAAACACAATGAACATGTTTCACCCTCAAAATGAGAGAGAAGTGTCTCAATTGCCCTGCAAGTGCTTTGAGTATGCCATAATTGAGGACATGATTTTGGTGTTTGATTAGTCAGGCAGTCAGTATGAAAGAGAATGCTAGCCTCAAAAATCCAAATCTAGAATTTCTATAAGTTAGTTTTAGTTTTCATGTTTAAATAAAGGAAAGAAATACAGATATTGGGAAAGGTATATATTTCTAGTCACCAATCACATTTGGTTTAGGAAACTTTGAGTTAGGAACAAAAATCATAGATTTGGAATCTTCTTTATTTCAGATATTCTGTTCTATTTCACAAACCATCAAAACTTTTCCACATTTTAAATTCTTTCCCCCAACTTTTTCTAGCACCAAAAAGGGCACAAAAATATAAGTGAAAAGAGATAACATTAGGGGTGCCTGGGTGGCTCAGCAGTTGAGCATGTCTTCAGCTCAGGGTGTGATCCCAGGGTCCTACAATCAAGTCCCACATCAGGCTCCCAGCCTGCTTCTCCCTCTGCCTGTGTCTCAGCCTCTCTTTCTGTGTCTCATGAATAAATTAATAAAATCTTTTTAAAAAAAGGTAATACTAAATGTAATTCCCACGTTAAAAAAAATAATGGTGACTATTAGACAAAACAGTTCTAAGTTCTGTTAGAAAACTCCTTAACAACAATCTATTACCTGACATTTCTTAAAGCTATGATGTTTCCAATCTTATCACTGGTCATTGTTCCTGGTGATAGCATTGGATCTTGAAATACTGAAATTAGAGGTAGTTTGAACTTTCTATGATAAATTCAGTCTCCCACTCACTTGCACTATCAGAAAAAAATAGAACCTAAGAAGACCCACGACAAACCATAATGGGAACATTTTAGGATTTGGCATTAGACAAAACAATTAAGTTCACAATTAAGTCCTTTGCCTTTCAAAATAAATGTAATTGTTCAATTCTCAGAACTACAATTTACTTGTCATGAAATGGATATAGAAATGTCTGTTTTGAAGTATAAGCATTCAAACTATGATAGTTGTCCATCAGTGAAGGTTTACTATATTGAATTTCATGGACAGATACCACAGTTTTGTATGTTGCACATCATCCAGCATTTGGGGATCACTGACTACTTCGCTATTTAAAAAAAGAAAAAAAAATGGCTCAAGATCCTATCCTGTGTACATACAGAAAGCCCAGACCCATATCAAATATTTCTGAAAATTCCCTACAGGGAAGCAAGGGCTTCCATTACCCCTGTTGCTGCCTACAGTCATTCATTTGAGTTCCCACTCCAAGCTTCCTCTTGACTACTTCCCTCTTTCTCACTTCCTACAGTTAATGTCCTTTCCCTCCAGCCTTTACCTTTCATCCAAGCATGGAAACACCTCCTTCTCACTCACTGCCACTAAGATGCTGACAGGGTTGTATGTCAATAAACTTTCAAGTTTTAAGTTTTCAAGTATTAAGTTGTTAATCTTATTAATATAATTCTCATTTGGAAATACCATTAGCTGCTAATTCATAATCATCATTGGAAAAATACTCCTGGTTGTTATTGACCTTGAACTAGCATTTTTGCCCAAAGACTCAATTATAATAGATTAATTTTCACCCCATGCCTGCTCTATGGTGTTACTTTGGTAGCATTTACCCCATTCCCGTTTATAATGAGGAACAGAAAAATTCTAAGACATAAGCCCAAGTCATAAAAATCCACTTTGTAGTAAAAATAATAACCCAGTTCATGGTTCCCTTCACTAGATGAACTTCAGTGCAACTATGCTATTCATTTATACAACAAATTTATTAAGGGCCTACAATGTACTGGGTACTATGCTAGGTTTTCGAAATAATGGCTAACAAAAGTCGTGATTCCTCCCTCATAGAGAGGAATCTAGTGAATATAATCATAGAAAAATAAAACTGGAAAGGGCCTTGGAAATCATACAACAAAAGCCCTTCTTTTTGCCAATAAAGCCCACAGAAATGAAATTACTTGCTGAAGGCCAGACAAATTGGTGGCTAAACCCAGATTTCATTATGAAGGACTTACTTCTTCTTTGATGTTGTAGAACTGCATTTATATGACCTCCAAGTTACATAAAGTGATCTTTCTAGAACTCTTTCATGCATATACATGATATATTAACAAAAAAGCCGGTGGTGGTGGTGGTGGCAGTACTAGTAGTAGCAGCAGCAATAGTAGTAAAAACAGCAGACAATGGTATGTACTAAGAGTTTGCTAAGTTCTGAGCACTTTTATTGCATTAGCTCATTCAATCATCACAACCTTTCAAGGTAGATATTATTACCATCCGCACTTACAAAGAAACTGAGGTTCAGAGAGGTAAAGTAACTTGCCAAGGCGCCTCAAAGATAATAGCTCTCAGAGGTCTCACGCAAACCTACTCGGGTCTTCCTTATGACAAAATCAATGCTCCAACCTCTACACAAGCATTATACAAAAAACAAGTGAATGAAAGATTTCTCTGAACTTCTGGTCAGGATGCAGAAAATGTATAGTGTAATTGAAAAGAAAAGAGACACCATAGATGATATAATAGAACAAGCTTTGTAAAAGCTCCCAAACTCTTGGGGAGGTTGAAAATCATGACATTTCTGTAGGTATTTGAGTAGCTCTGGACTCTGAAAAATACATATTGGCACTCATAATTTTTTTGTACTTTGTCAATTACTATATCATTAGACCAGCTGAAAGTAAATTTCAATGGTTTTAGTTCTTCAGAATGAGCACAAAGGTCTACACTACTCCTTCATAAATGATTCATTCTACAAATTTTTATTGAGTGCCTACTATGTATTAGGCAGTGTCTGTAGTGCTTGGAAATGTACTGGTGAATAAAATCAACATGATCTCTATTTGCAAGATTATGCTTGAGCAGGGAGTAATGATTTAGTCTTTCCTTCTAGTGAAAGCCCTATTGGCTCCTTCTCTTTTGTCTACAGAGTCTGGTCTTCCTCAGCCTGAAATGGCTACTTTTCTTACCCTATCTATTCACTACCCACCCCCAAAAATGGTTTTCTGGAGATCTCCAACTCAACTTCAAACTTCTTCCCACTTCTGCCTCCAAACATTCTATTGAGCTGGGCCCTCAATGACCTTTTGGTTGCAAGAGTAAACCAAGCAAAGGAGGATATGGTAGGCTGAATAAGATCCCCCCTAAAAACATCCAGGTGCTAATCCCTAACACCTGTGATTGCTACCCTACATGGTAACAAGAACTTTGCAGATGTGATTAAAGGATCTTGAGATAGGGTAATTATCCTGGATTAGCCAGGTCAGCCCTAAACATAATTATCAGGATTATTATAAGAGGGAAACAGAAGGAGATCTGAAGATGAGAAGAAGGCAAAGTGAAAATGTAGCAAAAAGAAAGATTTGAAGACACCACAACACTGACCTTGAAAATAGAGGCAGGGGCCATGAGCCAAGGAATGCAGTTCTAGAAGCTGAAAAGAAAGAAAGAAACAGATCTCCTCCTTGAGCCTCTAGAGGGAACATGGCCATGCTGACACCTTGTTTCTGATTTCCAGAACAGTAAGAGAATAAATGTGTGTTCTCTTAAGAGGCCAAATCTGTGGGTTGTTTTTGTTTTGTTTTGTTTTTTTGTTTTTTGTTTTTACAGCAGCACAGGAAACTAACACAGACGGTAGGTTTCCAAGATTCTTAACTATGGTCTCTTGGTCTTCCTTGTCACACAGCTAGATGATGCTTCTCAAGATCCCTTGCAGTTTCTCTTCCTCTGCTTTGTTAATACTCTCTACAGACCTTAATAAAGATGTCATATATCTTGAAATTCACTCTCTTGTGGATTCCTTGATTCTTCACTACTCTGTGTATTCACTTAGCTCTAGAATGACATGATTTCTGCCTTCTCTGACAGGGTCCTCATCCCTCCCTTTCTGCATGGTTTCTGCTCCATTCTTTGCACATCTCTTCCCTGACAATCTCACTCTCCCTGAAAGTTTTACCTATAACAATGACGCACATACTAGCCAACTCTATGGACCTAGCCCTAGACATCTGCTTTTCCAACTAACCTGTCTGACCCTACACCTATCTTACTGACAGATATTCAGATTTATATTTGTGAAAAAATTCAACTCCCTCCTTCTTCCCTATGTTTGTACCTGGCACTATCATTCTCTCAGTCAGCTGGAATCAAGACTTAGAGTCTTCTTTGTCGAAGAAGGAAGCTTTGCATTCATTTTTGATACAGTATGTTATAGTCATTCAATATAGTCATTAAATCAATATTTACTGAATGTTTACCATATTCCAGGTACTCTATGAGGCTATGGATACACTGATGTACCGAATAAAGTCATCTGCCCTTGCAGAAGTTACACTCTAGTAAAGAGGGTACACAATAAACAAAGTAAACAAACAAGTAAATATAAGTACCACAGAGAGATATAAGCAAGGAAAGAGGATATGGCAGAGAATGCTAGCTGTTTTCCCGTATCAATATTCCAGAATAACATTTCCCAGCCTCCCTTGTGGTTAGATTTACCCATGTGACTAAATGCTAGTAAATGGAATATGAACAGAAGTGGAATGTGTCATTTTTAGGCCAAAGATTTTAAAAACAGATGTACTCTTATGTTTGCTGCAGGTTTTCTATATATAAATACTCTTGAAGGGATCCAGAATATACCACTGTGCATAAGGATTATTTTGAGCTGATGACATTTTAGAATCAACAGATGCAGGAAGAATTTTTTTCTGAGCTCCTCTTAACAGCCTAAAAGCAAAGTCTCCTGAATGAAGTCAACTGTCATAAAGCCCTTCCCCAGGAATTTTGCAACCAGGGGTGTTTAACTCCTATCACCAGATAAGAAATCAGCAATGAGATAAGAAATTGCCGAAATACACAATTATCACAAAACTATCACATCTCCCATCTGTTCTCCTAAAGATCTATTTATCTTTCCTAAAAGTCATTTGTTTTCCCATGCCCTTCCCCTTCTCTTATCAAGATGGTATATAAGCCCCAAATTCTTACTGTCATTTTGAGCTGTATTTTCTATGAGCTTCCATACATGGATAAACTTTGTTTTTTCTCTTGTTTATCTATCCTTCCTCAGTTTAATTTGCAGGCCCTCAAGTACATAAACTAAGAGTGTAAAAGAAAAGTTTTTCCTCCTCAACACTATCAAGATTCTTGCTCCTGTTTGTTAACTGAATATATCATATACCTGTGTTAAATTTTATTGGGTACATTTTCTACATCTATTGAGACAATCACATGTAATTTATTATGTAATTTGGTCTATTTTATGAGGCTTTTCTATGTAGATCATTTACTTAGTGGGTATTTATCTATCTCCATGTTTTTAGAATGAAACCTACTTGGTCATTATGCCAAAAGCTGCTAATTATCCACCAAAATTTATTTCTTAATCTCCCATCCACCGTAATAGAGTTAAAACTGAATGTGGTGACTGAATTATAAACAGTAGAGTCTGGTGAATGTTTAACAACTGCTCTTTGCACTGGGGGAGCTCTGATTTGCAGTTTCTATACTGTATTTACACAATAGCAATTTCAAGCTACCAGTGTGCTATCACCAAGTACAGAATTAGAAGTGATTTTTCCAGTACCCCATTGTCTAGAGACTACATTTTCCAGACCAACATGCAGTTAGATGTAATCAGGAGACTAGGTTCTTACCAGTAAAATAAGAAGGAAATTGATATGTGCAATTCCTTTTACCTTAGGATAGTAATCGGACATATTCATATTCTTTATTTTTACATTTTCTGTGACCTGGAACCCATGGTGACCCAACTTGTAAACACATAGATGATAATTTCAGTAAAATTATGGTCCCAGGTTAGTAGCATCATAATCACCTGGGAATTTTTTTTTAAAGATTTATTTATTTATGAGAGAGAGAGAGGCAGAGACACAGGAGGAGGGAGAAGCAGGCTCCATGCTGGGAGCCTGATGTGGGACTTGATCCCAGGACTCCAGGATTGCACCCTGGGCCAAAGGCAGGCGCCAAACCGCTGAGCCACCCAGGGATGCCCTCACCTGGGAATTTTTTTTAAGAGGCAAATTCTCAGGCCCCACTCATAACCTACTAAATCAGAAAGTCTGAGGGGAGGACTCAGCAGACTGAATTTTTTTTTGAACTCTCTAGGGGATTCCAATTTGCACTAAAGTTTGAAACTCACTGTCCTAGGAGATAATGAACCAACATCATTGATGAAACACTGATCGAACACATGATGCGGCCAGCTAAAGCAGAGCATCCACCTGGCAACATTCACATAAAAGAGTAAATCCCAATACTCTCTAAATCACTGAGGCCTTTTATGTGTAACAGTTTTAACTTCACTTTAATTAATACAGCTCTAGTTTTTTATTAGCACTGAATTTGATTTAATAATAGTTTATTTAGGATTTAATTTACTAAGATTTCACTTTGGATTTTTCATTTACATTCATAATTGAGGCTGATGTATATTTTTCCTTTTTACCTATCCTAGTCCAGTTTTCATGTTAAGGTTATACTGGCCTTTATAGGTTCATTTTTTTTCTTCTCACTCTCCAGGCATTTCACTCCCTGCACAGGACACTTCCTGTGACTGTCTCCACCTCCAAGTCTTACCACAGTGGGAAGGGGTCTTTGCTCTCTGACTATATGTGAATTGGACAGACCTCTTCCCCTGCCAGTGGTCAATTTCGTTCAGTTGCTGGTGATGGGCCCAGGCCACAAGTCTCCCAGGTCCGCTGCTTGCCCTAAGCTGACAGTAGCCAGCAGCACTTTTCTTGAGAGAAACATTTTAATAATGTTAAAGTGAGTGATCAAAATTCCCTATAGTAGCCATGATTTAGAAACGTAAGTTAATGTAAGTAGTACATGTGTGTATACACACTCACACACACCTGATTCTCCTTAACTATCATCAAACTTACTTTTTTTTTTTTTTTTGAGAGAGAGAGAGAAGAAAGGGGGAGTAAAAGGCCAGAGGGAGAGGGAAAGAGAAAATCTCAAGCAGGCTCCATGCCCAGTGTGGAGCCTGACATAGGGCTTCATCTCACAACCCTGAGGTCATGACCTGAGCTGAAATCAAGAGTCAGATGTCTTTAACCAACTGAGCCACCTGGGTGCCCCAAACTCAGAGACTTTTACACCTAGGCAGCGAAATACACTTAGTTTAATTTTGAGATGTTTGCCCTAGCTGGCTCCTTCTTTATAGTACCTCTATTTTGGGTTTTTTGTTTTTGTTTTTGTTTTTTTTAAACATTTTATTCCTTAACTGAGAAATGTTATGGCCAGTTCAGTATTTTGGATTTCACAAAATTTTTACAAAATACGATGCATTCTTAATTATCCATATATATGGACAGACTGAGAAATCAAGGCTTATAAAGTTTTCTTCCTAGATCTTGAGCCTATCCTCTGTCTCCCGTATTCAGGCATTTCCTTAGCTAGTCTCTTCCGTAATCTGTCCATCATCTTTCACCTTCCCACTGCAAGACTTGTGATGATCTTCAAACAGGTCTTCTTTTTCCATTTTATTCTCTGCAAATGATGTTATATTATGCTACACTAGTCACAATCATAATATTATGATCTAATAATATTAGAAAATGTCCCATTAACATATGCCTGAAGAACACATTCTTGGTGTCAGATCCAGGTCTCTCAAATGTCTAGAATGTCTTTTAAATCTTACCTAGATACATGGCAGCCCAAGAGGATACTCTCCCATTTCATACCTTTCACCCGCTGCCTGGCTGCTCACCTATAATATATCTTGCCCAGCACTCTTGGTATGTATCAAAGTCCTACCTGTCCTTTGAAACCCAGGTCAAATCCTTTGCCTGACATGAGCCTTTTATAAATGTTCCAGCTGGCAGTTGTTTCAACTTCTTCTGAAATCCTCCAACATTTTCTCTCTCTTTTGGCAGTTTTTAATGTTTTACTTTGTATATTGGCTCTGTGTCACTTCTGCTTTTGTACACCCAATTTGGGTCTCATTATGTTTACACCGTGCTTGCAGGAAGTGCTCGATAACTGAGTGTATAACTCATGTATATTTTTGGTTAAGTTAGAGGAAAAAATCACCACAATCACCACCTCTAACCAGAATGGTGGTTTGCTTAATCATATGGGGGACTCTGCCTAAGAATTTGATCCAGTATGTTTTTATGAAATTCAAATTTCATAGCTTCTGGCAGTTCTTTATACCACTAAAGGTATCTCAAGGTTAATAATCAATTTAGTTAAATTTAGCGTAGCACATCAGTGAGTTTTTAGACATGCAAATGATGGCTATTATTGAAAGAATTTTTACCTAAGGCTGATTTTTAATGGATCTCTGTTACTCAAACCATTTCTGTCTTACTTTTACTGTTTTGGGGTCCAGCAGAGTAGACTTTTTCATGCTTTCCAAGGTATTTGACTCCTGTGCTTTCTCCATTCCCTACGATCTCTCCTTCCAAACCAGCCATCTTTCCTGAGCTCATTTCTTTCATTGGCTAGTGGCAGCCAATTTCAACCATACTATTTCTCAGCCTTGTATCCTGGAGCTAGAGTCTCAGTAGTCACAAGATCTGATGTCAAGTTTTCTCAAGCTCAGCCTTTTACCAAAAATATTGTCACTGCATAAGATAGAACTCCAGTGTTTCTGTCTCTAATATTTAACTGCTAAGCCAATGTCACACATATTAAGTTTTTGTTACAATAGCACACCACTTAACGTTTAATACAGGAATTAGTACTGTGAAATCAATGCTAGCTATTCTCACCTATAAATTCCAAAATCTCACAATAAATTCTTCTCACTCACATAAAACCCAGTTGTTGCCAGGAGAGAACTCCACTCCGTGTAGTCATGCAGACACCCAGACCAACAGAGACTCTCTCACCTTCCAAACATCCAAACATGGCCTGCACAGCTTCTAAGGTGGCCGTGGATGTTGCTGTCCCCTGGAATATGGAGGAAGAAAATACAGAGAACCACAGAGAAGATTTTATGGACCAGGCCTGGAAATTATGAATACACACACACACACACACACACACACACACACACACCCCTTCTCTCTGTATAGTCTATCAACAAAAACTCCATTACCTGGCCATAACTAAGTACTTGGCAAACTTAGAAATATATTGTTGCCATGGCCCAGAAGGAAGGGAAGCCAGATTTACTGAATCCATCACTCGTTTCATTCAATTGGTGATTTGTGGAGTTGTAAGAAAATGTATAACTTAATGACTGGAGAAGCAATGTCTTAAAATGATAAGAGCTTGGTCTTTGACATGAGATAGATCAGGGTAAGATCAAGGCTCAGCCACTTATTCCATATGTGATCTTAACTGATTTTATTAACTCCTCTGAGACTGATTTCCTCACCTGTAAAATGGAGCTAAAGTACCTACTTCATATAGGAAGACAAAAAGCAAGTGAAGTAATATATTTAAGAACTTAGGGCAGCCCTGGTGGCTTAGTGGTTTAGCACCTGGAGACCCAGGATCGAGTCCCACGTTGGGCCACGTTGGGCTCCCTGAGTGGAGCCCACTTCTCCCTCTGCCTGTGTCTCAGCCTCTCTGTCTCTAATAAATAAATAAAATCTTAAAAAAAAAAAAAAAGCTCTTCTCTTAAAAAAAAAAAAAAACTTAAAGTAACTGCCAGAAATGTTTAGTATTTATATCAGAATAACTGAAATAATTTTGCTGAGAAATCAGAAGTATAACTTGATATTAGCTTTACTTTCCTTATTCAAACACACATACAAAAAACCAATTTAGAGCCGATATTTGTGAAACCTGTGTCAAATAACTCCTTCCCACACTGAATAATTAAGCCTCCAAAAATCAGTTAAAAGGAATCTGAAAGAGCTTATATAAATGTTGCTTCACAGATGTTCCCAATGGAACAAAACAAACCACTAAAAAACACTTGCATAGGGGTCAGACTTTTTGACCCCTATGTTTTGTTTGCAAAGTTTTGTAACTTTGCGATGGTGTACCTCAAAAGGAGCAAGCCAGTTTCTTCTTGGGCAGGATAGGAAGGGTTTGTTATCTTGCTTATCTTGCTTATGTCAAGACAAGATTGCTTTCAGAATCAAAAAGTAAAACATTTTCCACCTTCCATTTGCAAATAGAAAATTGCTCCCTAAGAGCAAGAATAAGTCCTGAAACAATGCAGTCAGTCTAACTAAAGCTTTGGGTATCTTCATTAATCACAAAAAATGACCTCTGACCACATTTTGCCCAGGAATGTCACTGCCTCTTCACACCAAAGCAATAAGCCATCAACATTTTTCCTCATTTTGACACACTTAACCCCAAAATCCTCATTTTGTTAAACATATCCCCAAAAAATCAAAACTCCATAAAACTAGAAAAAATGCTGAAAAGTTTTAAGCAATCAAATAAAATGTAATACACATGGGGGGCAGCAGGAAAAGACAGTAAGTGAACTTCCAGGAAAATAAATCGAAATTATCAATTTAAAAGTATATTCATTTGTGAGGTGTCTGAGTGGCACAATCATTAAGTGTCCGACTCTCAATTTTGGCTCAGCTTGTGATCTCAGCGTTGTAAGGCCAAGCCCCTGTCAGGCTCCACACTCAGGGGGGGTCTGCTTGAGTTTCTCTCTCCTTCTCCCTCTGCCCCTCCCCCACCTCCCTCTTCTCTCTAAGATAAATGAATTAATTTTTGAAAAAAGAATAAAAGCATACTCATTTGGACTGTGGGATTACATGCATTCCAGATGTTGCTATGCATCAATTTTATTATTCACACTGAGATTTCAGAAAGATCACTTTCCAGAACCCACTGTATCTCTTTCCTGCCTGTAGTCTGAGCCCACATCAAGTCTGAGTCTTGATGCCCAGATGCTGGCTTTATTCCATTTGCAGAAGTAGATAGAGAAGGGTGGTTAGGCATAAGGGAGGCAGAAGATGTGGTACTATTTGCTTTCTTTCTCTATTTTGGTGATGATGTTGACATGAGGTTACTAAATTTATGAAACTACTATTTTGGCTCATGAAAATCATAGTTTTATCCTGCCTCCTGCTTCCTTCCCATTGCTCTAAGAATCAAAGCTTAAGGAATAATTAGGGTTATCTACTGACAATAACTGTCTTTGAATAATCTTCAATACCAAATGTCTACATGCAAAGTCAAGCACTGATATCTAAGCAGTGTTCTTTCTGGCCAGAGTGGGAAATGTGCCCCACCTGGAAGTGAACACAAATCATGACACAGCTGAGGAACAAGATATCATGTCATTTGTCCTCATTATGGGCATTTGGGTTTTTTTTTTTTTTTTTTTTTTTGAAGACCTTTAGGAATCCCACACATTCAATGTGGCTCATTTCAACAAATATATAAGAAGAAATAGTCTTGCATCCTAACACCTAACCCAGTCAGGCACTGGTACACACATAAGTATATTCAGAAGAGAGAAAATCTTAGGATGTAATATTGTTTGTAACCCATCTGCAGCAAATTGTATTTTCCAGAGATGATCACAATATCTCCATACCAAATGCTCTTCTTCCCAGGTGTTATGGACTGAATGTTTGTGTCCCCCCCAAAAAAATCCCTAACCCCTTAATGCGATGGTATTAGGATATGGGAACTTTGGGAGCTAATTAGGTTTGGATGAGGTTATAAGGGTAGAGCCCCATGATGGGATTAGTGCCTTTATAAGAAGAGGAAAAGACACCAGGGCTTCCCCTTTTAGCCATATGAGGACCCACAAGATGGTGGCCCCTGCAAGCCAGGAAGAGAACCACTACCATAACCTGCAGATATATTGACCTTAAACTTCCCAACCTCCAAAACTGTGAGGAATAAATTTCTACTCTTTAAGCCACCCAGTCAATGATATTTTGTTACAGTAACTGAGATGATTAAGATACCATGTAACCTTAACAGTGCTCCTATCAATTGGCAGTCTGTAGGTTACCATTCCCTTGAATATGGGTAATACTTTGGCTTCTACCAATACATCTGACCAAAGTGAAGTTATATGGCTTTTGATGCTAGATCATAAAAATGCCATACACGTCTGCCTTGCTCTCCTGAGATGCTCACAAAAACCCAGCTTCCATGAGTTCCTGGAGGAGGAAGCCCAAACTATAGCAGAGAGACACTCAGTAAGAGGCCATGTATATGTATTCTGGTCAGACCAGCTGAGGGTTCAGCCAATAGTAAACATAAACTACAGATCTGAGCATAGGATGCCTCCAGATAATTCTAGCCTCCAGCTATTGAACCACTCCCAGCTTTGAGTTTTGCCAGCTTAGACCCCAGAAAGTGTGGAGCAGAGATAAGCTCTGTCCAATTTACTAACCCACAAAATCCATCAAAATAATGTTTTACACCAGAGAGTTTTGGGGTGGTTGTTACAGCACTTGTAGCAACTGACCCTAATGTGTGATTTGAAAATGGTTCCCCACCTTCACATCTCTGGCATGCACATACGTGGATACGTGAATCGGGTGAGACAGTGCTTACTAGAGACCAAACAAGCTTCTGTCAGACCTCACACAGAAGACTGTCCCCTGTATGATACCAGCATATCTTGTTGCTGCCCATAAGTCACATTGTGAATTATTATAACCAATGAGAGCAATCCCTTCCTCCCATTCTGGCCTTTCCTCCATTTGATCAATAACCAAGGAAACCTTTGGTGTTCCCCAGAGCCATGACCTGGGAGCAGACCTTTTGAGTAAATGACTGCAGAAGCAGAATTTCTTCACACCCCAGGGGCAGTTGGATTCACTCATTATGTGCCAAATAACTAATGAATCTTGAGAATATGAGGGAAAAACATTGCCAGAGACAATTTTGAATCTTTTCCCTACAAAATGACATAATAACATGTAAACCATAAAAACATGTGTTAGACTGGGTTCCCTAGATATGGAATCTGAGAGAGAAATATGCACACAGGTTTATTGGGAAATGAGCTCAAGAGAGATGCCAAAGGCAGGCAAGAACGGGCCAAGAGAGAAGCTGAGCCATATTGTGAATGCAACTAATGCCTTAGCTGATCTTACACAGACAAGTGGACCTAGGATGGCCTTACAGATGTGTCCCAAATAGAAGCAAAGAACCGAGTCTTTTATCACCCTGCAACTACCACTAATTTCTTGCTCTACACTCATAGGGAGCATAAACCTTGATGAGGCAGTTCCTTGCAGATGAAAACAACTCTCAGTGAGAGAGGAGCTGTGAGTTGTCAGCAGCTGCCATCTCCAGCATCTGAAGAATAAATGTCTCAGTCCCAAAGAGAGAATGCGCACAGTATATTACAGTATCCACCAGAGTGCACACTTTATACCACCCTCATCCCCTTCTTCTTGTGTAAGTCTGCCTCATCTGGGAATGCCATCTCCAGGGCTCTGGTAGGTCTTCACTATTGGGGAAGACTACAAGAGAAGGTTTACCGTGACAAACTAATGCTGCAGTTGATCTTGAAGCCACAACCAACAGTCATCATCCCTCTCCTCTTTCATCCAGTTTAGGCTCCCCTCACCTTTAGCCAGCAGAACAGCTGGTCAAGGCAGCTTGGTGAGAGCCTGGTGAGATCGCCCGGGCTCTCTGTCCTGAGGGGTCTGAGAACCTGGTTTATCAGGCAGTTCTCTGGCCATGGTTACTCTACTAATCCATTTACTATTAAAATTGGGCACAGGAGCTTCAAGAGATGACCTAATGGATCATCTGCATGATAATGAGCCTTGCCTTCTGCTAATCATAAGGGTCCAGTCAGAAGACAGTAAAACAGGAGTACTAAAAAAAAAAAAAAAAAAAAAAAAGGTTTAACATAATTATCAAATACTAGTGTGGAATTGGAGCAACAGAATTGGCTTATAAGGTCTAAAAAGAGCTGCTTCAAAGCTTCAAAGAATGCAGAAATAGCAGATATAGTGAGTAGCCACTACCTCTAGGACTGAGGCAGACCATCCAAAAAATGAAAAAATTAGGGAAGTGATGCCCTACCCCCAAGGCAGAGACTGAGAGGGCCCTGGAGTTGGTACGGCTCTAGCTCATGAGATGGGGTGAAATTCACTGAGGTGCTGTAGGCTAACACTACCAAGAAGGAACCTCCTACTAGTGTGTTAGCAATGATACCTGCCAGAAAGCTGCCTAACCGGAGTGCCATTGAACTCACTGGAAAGCCAGTGTGAGAACCAAGAGAATTTACCAATAAGCTGCCTATGGGGAGAATCTCAGGTGGGATGTCGAGAAAACTTTCCCAGGAACAGTCTGTTGCTTTCCCAGAAAATCACCCCCCAGTGAGTTCCACTGTGTGCCCACCAGGATAGCGTGGGTCACAGGTCAGGATCAAGACAAAAGGGAAATTACATAGTTACATAGGAACTGGGGCTGTGGTGGGGGATGGGGAAGAGGTTTCCTTCTATAGGGTTCCTCTAGCACCCTTTATTGACAAACTTGGCCAGCAAAGGAGAAATATTTACTGTCCACCTCCACTATAATAAAGCAGGGTAAGAAAGGCTGAATTTGGTGCTAAGAAGAAATAAATTGATAACTAGTACAGTCAATTACTCTGCCAGTATGGTGACTCTTATCCTTGCTTAATGGTCTCCAGGCATAAGGAACAAACACACACACACACACACACACACACACACACACACATAGCTTAGACACCAGTGGAAATCTTACTGCGTGCCCCTTGGTAGTAAGCATTCCTCTTCTAAGACCATGATCTCTAGGAGTACCTGGCTTGACTCAGTTGGTAGAGCATTCAACTCTTGATCTCGGGGTTGTGAGTTCCAGCCTAACACTGGATATAGAGAGTACTTTAAAAAAAAAAATCTCGGGAACCCTGGGTGGCGCAGCAGTTTAGCGCCTGCCTTTGGCCCAGGGCGCGATCCTGGAGACCCGGGATTGAGTCCCACGTCGGGCTCCCGGTGCATGGATCCTGCTTCTCCCTCTGCCTATGTCTCTGCCTCTCTCTCTCTCTCTGTGTGTGACTATCATAAATAAATAAAAATTTTTTAAAAATCTCTATATCTGCACAGCCTATAATTGTGGAGGCAGGAAATGCAAATTTTCCAAGTGCATTTGGGATAGTAAGTGACACCACTCCTACTTCCACCCTACGATTCTGACTCATGTATTTGGGGCATGGTACCAGATAATTGTCTTTATTTAGGGTATATGCCATATCCTGGAAAATGGTGCCCTGTCCCCTAAAGGAGTCATCTCCAAGCAGGTACCTCAACTGTGTCCCTAAGAGATCATCCTTGGACTCTATTAGGTAAATTAGCTTCTAGGTGACACAGCATGTGATATGGCCAGTGGATTCTATGGTCATAAGTCCACTTCCATACCTCCTTCACTCTATAGTTGTCCTCTTAGTCTAAGGCAGTCTCATGTGGATCCCATGTCAGTGGATTAAATACTCTCCTGGATGGAGAGCAGGGCTGTCTGGAGCTCTCATCAAGGAAAGGCAAACATATACTCAAAATGTGTGTTAATCCTAATTGAGATAAATCACTGACCCTTCCAAGATAGAAATCCAAAGCAGTGAACTTGCAACCTAACGCCTGATTAGTTTTCTTAAGGGTTGTTACCATAGAACAGCCATGTCTCTATTGCTGGCAGGCTGGGCATTTGACAACAGCAGTCAACCTCGGGAGCCAGGAACCCATGCTGTTGGGCCCATGCATAGCCCCCATCTCTTCCACAGTGGAGACTCTACTAATGTATCCAATTTGCCAGTACCAGTGGAGCTAATGACAGAGGCTGACTGACTTTAAATGATCAAAGCATCCTGCCTACTTGGCTACTTACTTAAGTGCCAGGTCTGTGGTTGATGCTCTGTGGTAAGCAAAAAACAAGTTTCCACACTTTATGACTATTTCAATCAATCCATTTACATCCTTCCTCCTCAGCCCTCCTTGTCCCCTACCCTCTCAATACTTTTTCCTTTCAGGATCATGACCAACTAGCCAGACCATTTGTTTCTGTCCATTAGTCCTTAGCCTTGTGTTATCTCCTTTAACACAAAGTGAATGACCACCTGCACAACGTGAGGCTTTACCCCCTGGGAAGATTTTCCTCACTGATATCCATCAAAGGCACTCCTCAATGGGGTTGTAGAGTAACATCAGTCCATTTCCAGCTCATACTGACACATAGAGCTGACCCAAAAGTAAACCAAGCTCAGTCTCCAGTATCAACTATGATTGCTTCCAAAGGTACATACCAAGTAGCTGTGGGTCTGAGCCGAAGGAGAGGCATCAGTACAACGGTAGCGGATGGCATTCAGTGGTCTAGGCCACTTATCCGTGCGGCTAACTCATGTCTACTAGCTCTACTCACGCCCAGACTGGGATGGACGACTTCCACCATCTTACAATAGAGTGCTACTGACCCCACTCCAATTTATGACTCAATAGATGAGAAACCCCAGCACGTGAGGATTCGTTCTGGCCACACATCACTTACCGCCCATGGTCAGATACTCTAGCTCTCTACCAGGTCCAACCAGCATCCAGGAACTGCTTTCTGAATAGATCTGTGCTACAGATGAAATGGACTTGCTCTAGAACTGCATTGTCCAATACGACGATAGCCACTGACCACATGTGGCTCCTTAAACTTGAATTTAAATTAATTAAGATTAAGTAAAACGAGCCCGCACCCTCCATGCTGGTCTTCCCTGCTCACGGCGGGTCCCAGGAGACCACGCACAGGAGGTACGGGAAGATGGCCAACACGGTTGCCGAGGAGACAAGAGCAGGGAGCAGCGGCGCAGGTTCCAGGTTCCACATCCGGGTCATCACAAAGAGCTTCCTCCACGGTGTTCACCATTGACCAGGAGTCCTGCGTGCGGACGCCCAAGTCTACCGAACTCTTCGTTCAGTGTCTAGCCACCTATTCTTAGAGAGATGGCAATGGAAAACGAAAGCACTCAATGATTTGTCAAATACTGCCGAAAAATCAGAAACCTTTTTAGTTTCTTGCAGATTACCCAAGACAATTTTAGCTAGTAATTATCTGAAAAGGCTTAAAGAGGGGAGAAGACATGGCAGAGAATGACAACAATGATGAAAGTGATGGGGATGAAGCAGAATCCTAAACCAAAAAGGAGGTACTTTAAAAATCAGCCTGCTGAGGACCCTCCTGGACTGGCACCATCGCTTTGAAGAAAGCACAGCACGGGGTGACTTTAGACTCCTCGCTTTTCAGAAACTTGAAATATATCGTGTTCCTTCCTGGCTGAGAGCAAGCACCGGATACGTCCGCACCATAAATGGCCAGAAGGAAAGTAACTAGACCGCAGCCCCTCTCTGAGGAGCCCATGCTGCAGTTGGGCGTAGCAAGGATGCTGTCTCCACAGTCAGGCACTGCCAGGTGATCTGCTGCAGCTGCAAGCTGTAAAGGCAAAGACAATGTTGCTTAACTTTTTAATTTACAGATAGATTTTGAAGAGCTGCTAAATATCAATGTGTAAATTCATAAATTTATATTTAGAAATTAGTTCTTGTTAAACAACCAGCTCTGGCTGAGCTAAATATGTAGCTTATGGGTAGTATGTTACATTTTAATTTTCCTCTTTCAAGAAAACGTGGCTATTTTGCCCAGATACTGCATATTTTTAACCATAAAGAAGTAACTTTTTCTTTTTTATTACAAGTGGTACATGTTTTTGCAGTAAATGCTTTACAGAACTAGTTTTACAGCCCTCTTTTGTTCTAACGCCTTGTTACCTGAAACTTGTGAGATTTTAAAATAAGCATTTCTAAAATTTTTATTCCCAGAAAAGAACAGCAAGTTAATTAAATCAAATATAAAAAGAAGTATTACCTCTACATGAGCATATTTCTCTTAAAAATATTTTTTAAATTTTGTATATGGAAGATCTCTCATTTTACTATTTCTTTATTTATGCCCAAAGTAATTGTTTTTACTGCTCATGAGAGAAAACCATAAGCCCTATATTGTTTCCTCATAGAGTAAATTTTTGGTTCATTAGTCTCTTTTTTTAAAAAAAATTGAGTTATAATTTACATCTAATAAAATCATCTTTTATGTCTGATCTGTTGGTTGTGTAAGCCATCAATATATAGGACATCACCCCTGGATCCTCTGGAGCCCCTTTCCTTAGCACCAGACAACCACTAATGTTTTCTGTTCTTTTTTTAAATCCCAACAAATTAAGTAAAGATTAGATGATAGATAGATGAAGTAACTCTAGCCACACTTCAAGTATATGGGAATATATGTGGCTGGTAGCCATGATATTGCATAGAACATTTCAACAATGCAGTAAATTCTATTACATAGTGCTGTTCTAGAACCCTAGAGTTCCACATAGTAACTCCTCTTTGGAGCTTGCTATAAAGGACACTATGCAGTGTCCTTTCCCATTACAGATACCTTTAGTACTATAGGATCTGCCAGGTTGTATGGTCTAGGTGCAGGATTGTTTACTTCATAGCGTACACCTGCTTCAGACTCTCCTGATTAAAGCTGCCAGTTTATGATCTTTATTTAGAGCATTGGAGCAATATTCTCAAATATGGAATGTATTGCCTCCAGAAGTCAAAGAGGGTATCCTTAGTAGTGGGAGGTGTGAGAATATGTCTTATTTTGAATTAGAGGTTATGGTATGCCCCCAAACTCCAGATCCCTACAGATTTCACTGAGAGTCCCTAGATTTTCATATGTTTATCACCTACCCTCTGGAGCACATGTGTCATAGGTACTTGTCATTTCTTGCTTCTGGTTCAGTTACCACATCATCAATATAGTAGAAGAATGTGATATTCTACAGATATCCAAATGATGTGAGTTCCTTCAGACTATATCATGACCAAAGGTGGAAGAGTGAACATTGACCCAGGGAAAGATCCTAATTAAATATATAGTCTTAAATATATCTTCTCTGTCTCCTGGGAATGCAAACTGCCTCCTGTCTAAGAGGTATGGAAAATAATACATTTGCTAGATAAATGGCTGTGTGCCACAGCCAGAGGTTGTGTCATTCTGCAGAAAGGAAAGGAGGAGAGGGGGAGGCAAGGAAGGAAGGAAGGAGGGAGAGAAGGAGGGAAGAAAGGAGAGAAGGAAGGAGGGAAGGAAGAAACGAATTACATCCAGTGGAGCAGCTGCCACTGAGGCTAATACTTGATTGTTTACAGAATTTGGCATTCAGTATGAAACCTCTACTTTCTGAAGGGGTCAGACTAGTGAACTAAATGGGGATTTGGGAAGGACCCTCATCCCTGCAAAGTATTTGAAAGAATGGCATTAATCTTCCCCACAGGACATGGTATTTATTTTGCTTTACTATCTGGGTTAGGGATAGGAAGTTTGGAGGAAGGGCAAGATTTAGTCTTCAAATTGAACTTCCTTTAAAAAATTTTAAAAAAAGATTTATCTATTTCAGAGAAAGAGGTAGAGCACTTGGGTGGGGCAGGGAGAGAGAGAGAGAGGGAGACAATCTAAAGTAGACTCCACACTGAGCACAGAGCCCAAGGCGGTACTCTAGATCTTATGACCCTGAGATCATGACCTGGGGTGAAACCAAGAGTCAGATGCTTAACTGACTGAGCTATCAGGTGCCCCTGACATTCCCTTTCTATGAGATCTCCGACTTCACAGATCCAGAAACCAATGTGATGAGGGTTCTCCAACTACCAAATCTATCCCTTCCAATTATATATTAGAAGATCAAGGAAATAACATCCATGTAGGCTCATGGACCAGGTGGTAAGCCAGTCCTGAGGCAAGACTGCTTTTACCATCCACTGGGAATCATGGGGCACTTTGGGTCCCCAGGTACCAATGAAAATCAGTCTCTGTGCTGAGCAATCCTCAAAAATCTGGGTGTTCTCCTTTTTCCCAATGCAAGATATCCTAGTAAATGTCTTTACATCCATTTGGGCAAAGACATAGAGAACTGCTACTGATTAAATGTAGCATGGTGTTCCAGGGTCCTTCCTCATAGGGCCCTGGCCTTTCCTTCAATCAGTGGGTCTAGAGTCCGAGAACTAGCATAGGTCCAAAGACTAAGCAGTGGATCATACCCTTTGTTGGGGCTATTGCCCTTAGCTTCCTGATCACCTGTCCTTGGTTTATTTAGATTGTGTAAGTTAAGTAGTATCCTTAGTATCCTTATTGACTGCCCATCTGTCTTGCCTCTAGGAATACTGTACCCCATTCAGCCTCTCCATAGCTCTCTGCAGGCAGAGGCCCTTGGCTGCCACTCTGATGTCACCTATTGTGATAATTGTCTGTAACTTTCCCCTGGTGGTTAAACTGTTGGCCATCTAGATTCCAATGTTTTAGATTTTCACCACCCCCTTTGCTATCAGGAGCTCAGTTCTATATGAGCATCTTCCTTAGCCTCTCTGTACTTCTCAGTGATCCTGGTGCCCCCTCCTACCAGCATGTCCATTATCACCTGGGAAAATAGTCTTCCATTCTCTCTCACAAAATACTATCAGGTGTTAGGGTTCCTGGCCCACTATTACATTCGTACTTCTCAGAACCTTTTGGCCCTTTGCTCCACCATCTGCCAGTAAGTCTTAACTTTTATTATCATTAAGCAACTCAACATATCTTCTAATTCCCATTAGGAATTGAGATGAGAGGACAAAGAAATAAAGGCAAATACATTGGAAGATAAGCTGATAGTATTGGGAGACACAATTAAATTTCCTTAAAAGAATTTAGTTTCTCTTTCAACTCACATTGCTTGTCCTTTTATCTACAATTTGAGGAAGATGCCTACCCTCTCTGAAATCATGAAAATCAGATTTAATATAAACAAAGTGGTAAAGAATCTTCAGGTCCTCAGAGAGCAAGAATATATCTTGGAAGTTCTACGAAATGGGTCCTTCTTATTGGGAAATTGGGTCATTATTTACTAATGTCACAATTATAACCTAATAGAACTCCTCCTGCCATCTAGAGATTCCAATAATCAGAGACTTTATAGATATGCAGCTAATGTTAGAAATTTACTGTAAAAACTGGGAATATTGTGGAATATCACCTCTAGTCTGCAAAATCAATGAAATAAATGTTTGTTTTTATCCTGGAGCAAAACTGGAATAATTTACCTCCTTGTCTCCATTGAATCTACTACCAAAATGGGACCTGATCTCACCCTCATGATTGACCCACTGCATTCTGGCACTTGATTAGATATTGCCCAGCAAATTCCATTTTTAATCTTCATGGGCTATCAGTCTACAATGTACACAGAGCAGTCTACCACAACCACAACCCCCTTAGCCTAAATAGAGAATATCCAAAATTGTAAACGTTTCATTCTGCTTTAACCAAGCGGAAAAACGGACTCTCATAGGAATATGCTGCTTAGGCATGTATATCAGATTTTAAAATTCAGCCATTGTTAACTTTTCTTGAAAAGTAGGCTAGTGAAAGATGGATTGAGAGAAACTTTGGTCTAAAAAGGCTGCATCCTCCATGACCAGATTTGAACATTTTTCGATACTTAACATCCATTTTTTTAGCACATTTAACACAAATTTCATGGAATAATAGGCCATTTGCTGACTTCCTTCCCTAGGGAAATAAACTATGTATCTAGATTAAAGTACTTTTCCTGCCAAAAATGTAGAATCATCTCTCTTAATGTAGTAGCATCTAACCTTCAGGTAAAAAAAAAAATGACAAAAATATGTATTCTCTTTTACTGTTTAGTCTGTTTTGCTGACGAGTCATCAAAGCTGAATCCAGCTGTCTGATATAAATGGAAAGACACTCTTATCTATTCTCACAGATAGATTCTGCAATCGTTTTGGCTTAATTTTGGCAGGGACTGGTAAGAGCAGAACCAGACACAAGAGAAGCACTGATCATTTCCTGTGAGGTCCTCAGTGTAGTTAAGAGATGGAGAGAACCCTTTGGAAAAACATAGGGTAAACAGATTTTTTTTAAATTACTAGCCTGGTGGACTCCATGGAAATATGAACCTCAGGAAGGCAAAGGAGAATCTTTCAAAGGATTGTGTGTTTCCCAAATTACTTTTCTCTCCCTTTAAACTTCAAGAAAATGACATTCTGATTTCTGGCAAAGTTCAAGTGAATTCTATTTGGGGTTAGTTTGCAATACTCAAATTGCTTCAGGGCTTGCTCTGAATGAAATTCTGTTTCCTCAGTAGCACTGCAATAAAATACCTATTCCCTTAAAATAGTTATGATCAGAGAATGAGGACTTTGCCATCTAGCCAGCACTACGGGGGGGATTGTATAAGTATCTTAGTCCTCTTCTACCACTCTCACTAACACAAGATAATCTGGGGTATTTTGACTGCTAGGGGAAAAAAAAAAAGACATCTTTGGGTAGTCTGTTTATCTCCTATGCCAAGACATCCAAGTGGGTCTTTGGAGAGGGCTTAATTAGTAACTGTGGCCCTCAGCTCCATATGTATCCTGATGACATTCAGATTTATCTTTCCCTCCCTTAAGACATTAGTGGAGAAGATGAAAAATGAACAGACCTTGCCAAATGCACAGTCCTTAGAGTTCTCAGAAAATAAATGCTGTACTTCCAAAATAAGAACTCCTTCTGATGAAAGGAGATAAACCTGTTGCTTTCCCCCAGTACCTGAATCATCATTCTATTCACACTCTCCTTTTGTGTTTCTGCATTTGCATATAGTACCCATGAATGAGAAATATTAAAATGATTGACTTGCCGTCACCAAAGGACAGTAAGCTGCATGCCAAAAAGAGTTTGATTCCCAGGCCTAGCACAAATGACTAATCTAAAATTATTTTAAAAAGAAAATAACGCATGCTGTATATTGGGAATGATTTTAGCTGCAAGTAACAAAACCAACTATAAGACACTACAACAAATAGAGCTATAATTTGTTCTCAGATTAGCTGACTGCTGGTATAGATCAGTGGAGCCTATACTGGTAGAGTTTAGTCTCTGAGATATTCTTGGCCTTTCACCCAAGTTTCAAGGTGACTCTTGCAATTCCAGGTATTATGTCCACACTCAAAATAGGAAGAAGAGAAAAAGCCAGTACCAATAGCTTTTTGAACTTTCCCAGGAAGTTCTCATTGACCCAAACTGTGTAACATGGCCAATCCTGGCTGTAAACGTGAATATTTCACTTTCCTGGCCTCTGTAATGGAAGATGATAAAAGAGAATATGGTTGAGAATGACTGTTTCACACACCAATCAATACTGTGCCACATCCACTATTGATGTTTTACCCAACAGTTCAGCCATAAGAAGAATGCCAAATAGTTATCTTTCAGGATACTTTCCAGAGTAAAAGAGACTATTAACAGCTATGCCAAGAAAACAGCAGCTAACTAGGACTCTCTTGAGAAACTTGGAATATGTTATTCACTCTAGTCATAGACAAAGTACTCTGAGAAATCAGCCTCACTTCCTTCAACAGTTTGACCAGGGAACTGAAAATCTGCTTCTCAGGCGAATAGAATCTTCCAGGCTAGGCGCAGGGTCTTTTCTGTTTATGCCACACCTGCCTCACTTTGGAGTAGACCAGACCCCTTTTCTATGGGAGGCTTTGTTAAGATCATTTGGAAATAATACTCAAAGGCCCTTTCTTCTCTTATTTCTATGCAAAGTCTTTTTAGAGCACTTGTTATCCATGTCTTTCTCCCACCAGCCATCCTGCCTGTGTGAATGCCATCCTTAAGTCAAGGAGAGTCTCAGACATCAGACAGTGCTATTTACAGAGGGTCAGGATAGTATCCTCCTGCCATCAAGATAAAAAAGAAGTTTACCAGCAGTATAAATTGAAACCTGTCCAAGAATTTGACTTTTCTATCCTGACTTTATACTTTTATACATCCAAAAGGACAACAAAATTACCTAGGAGCAAAATTTGGGCCTGGCACCATGATTATAAGATAGTATAAGGTTATTTCTAATCTTATAGCAAGAAATGTTTTTTGATGCCAAAGTATGTCACTGGAACGCTAATAAGCGTATGACTCTACTGCCTTGAATTCTAGTTATTTGTATGTCATATCTTCCCAACTTAAGATTTCTGTTTCCTTCTCTGGAACTTCCAGCTCTCCAAACTTTCTACTATAAACAAAACACAAAATATTACTTTTATTTTAAATTAGTATGTGTCTTTTCCTTGATTTTGGAGGGAATACATACTTGTTGGGAAAAAAATCAAACACCACAGAAATAAAAGTATAAAAAGCACATCTTCAATCATAAATCTCCACCACCACCCTTGTCAACTCTCAGAGAAAAGCACTATTAACATTTTGATGTCTGTATATATATTTATATTTTTTATTCCATGAATTAAAATATACATAAAATTGGGATCCCTGGGTGGCGCAGCGGTTTAGCACCTGCCTTTGGCCCAGGGCACGATCCTGGAGACCCGGGATCGAGTCCCACGTCGGGCTCCCGGTGCATGGAGCCTGCTTCTCCCTCTGCCTGTGTCTCTGCCTCTCTCTCTCTATGTGACTATCATAAATAAATAAATAAATAAATAAATAAATAAATAAATAAAATAAAATATACATAAAATTAGTGAGCATACATATAACATTTTTTTCATGTAAAAGTCTATTGGTATATTTCACTACATCATTCTTTTCAGGCTGTATTATGTGCCATAATATCTAATTGTGTGAGAAATGCTTAAGAAATATGGAAGCCATTGTGGATTGTGGCAGGTCTTTTGGATAGAAAAAAAATAGACAAACTATATATAGCTATACTGGAAAAATATTAGAAAACCATACTATGATGTAAAGTATAAAATAGGCAGCAGTATTCTCACATGAAATACTATGAACTAAGATTTTTCTAATCATATCTTCTATTTTCAGAGTAAGAGTAAAGATAACTTTGTATGAATGTCACACTCCATGGCTTGCGGAAGTTCTAAAAATAAATTTAATTGACTGTTTTAATAGGGTGGATGTCACTTCAAGGATATTTTCTTTAAAAAAAAAACAGAAAAATGACCATTTTTGAAGTCTAGACTCAATACAAACAAAATAAGTCATTCTTTTAAATAGAATTTCAACATTCTCCTCATATTTGACATTTTTTCTAATGAACACACTGCTATATTGGCATATTCTCATAATGTGTTATTAATAGCCTTCTTTTTTGCCAACATTGTGAATGTCGACCAGCATACGCTAATTTAACCGGCATACACTAGTTAATGAGCATAAGTTAATCTTCCTTTCACTCCAAATCTTAACTATTCATCCAAATCCTTCTAGTTCATTCTTAAGATTAAGACATCATAGAATTTAGGACATTTTTTTCCTTCACTGCACTGTTACTATTTACCTACTTATTTTTTAAGTTTTTATTTAAATTCCAGTTATTTAATACACAGGGCAATATTAGCATCCAAAGTACAATATTCAGCACTTCTATACAACACCCCATGATCATCACAAGTACACTCCTTAAGCCTCATTACCTCCTTACCCCATTCCCCACCCACCTCCCTTCTGGTAACCATCCATTTGTTCTCTATAGTTAAGAGGCTGTTTTGCGGTTTACCTCTCTTTCTTTCCCTTTGTTCATTTGTATTATTTTTTAAATTCCATATATGGGGACACCTGGGTGGCTCAGTTGATTAAGCATCTGCCTTCAGCTCAGGTCATGATCTCAGGGTCCTGAGATCAAGCTCCCTTTTGGGTTCCCCACTCAGCAGGGAGTCTCCTTCTCCCCCTCCCTCTGCCCCTCCCTTATGCTCATTCTCTCTCTATCTCTGTCTCAGATAAATAAAATCTTTTAAAAACATTCTACATGAGTGAAATCATATGGTATTCGTCTTTCTCTGACTTACTTCACTTAGCATAATACTCTCTAACTCATTCCATATCATTGCAAATGGGAAGATTTCATCCTTTTCTACGGCTGAGTAACATTTCATTGTATATATACACTACATATTCTTTATCCATTTCTCAATCAATAGATACTTGGGCTGTTTCCATAATTTGGCTATTATACATAATACTGCTATAAATTTCAGGGTGCATGTATCCCTTTGAATTAATATTTTTGTATTCTTTGGGTAAATATATGTAGTGCCACTGCTGGATCATAGGGTAGTTTTATTTTTAACTTTTTGAAGAACCTCCATAATGTTTTCCACAGTGGCTGCACGAGTTCACAGTTCCCCCTTTCTCCGCATCCTTGCCAACATCTGTTGTTTCTTGTGTGTTGATTTTAACCATTCTGACAATGTGAGGGCATATCTTGTAATTTTGATTTCCCTGATGCTGAGTAATGTTGAGCATCTTTTCAGGTGTCTGTTGGCCAACTGTATGTCTTCTTTGGAAAAATATCTATTCATGTTTTCTACCCATTTTTAATTGGGTTATTTGTTTTTCGGATATTGAGCTTTATAAGTTCCTTATATATTTCGGATACTTACCCTTTATCCGGTATGTCATTTGTAAATACTTTCTCCCATTCCATAGGTTGCCTTTTAATTTTGTTGACTATTTCCTTCAACGTGCAGAAGTTTTTTTTTTTATTTTGAAATGGTTCTAATACATTATTTTTCCTTTTATTTCCCTTGCCTCTAGAAGAAGCAGATAGATAGAAGACCTATCTAGAAAGAAGTTGCTATGGCTGATGTCAAAGAAATTACTGCCTGTGTTTCTTCTAGGATTTTCATGGTTTCAAGTCTCATGTTTAGGTCCTTAATTTTGAGTTTTTGTGTATGGTGTAAAATAAATGGTCTATTTTCATTATTTTACATGTTGTTGTCTAGTTTTCCCAACGTTATTTGTTGAAGAGACATTCTTTTATCAATTGCATATCCCCTCTTCCTTTGTCAAAGATTAACTGACCAGCAATTGTGAGTTCATTTCTGAGTTTTCTATTCTATTCCATTGATCTCTGTGTCTATTTTTGTGCCAGTACCATATTGTCTTGATCACTACAGCTTTATAATATAACATGAAGTCCAGAATTGTGAAGTCTCTAGCTTTGCTTTTCTTTCTCAAGATTGTTTTGGCTATTTGTGTGGTTCCATACAAATTTTATGTTTGTTTGTTTGTTCTAGCTCTGTGAAAAATTCTGGTGGTATTTTGATTGAGATTGCATTAAATGTATAGATTGCTTTGGGCTATATAGACATTTTAATGATACCTGTTTTTGCAATCCATGAGCATGGCATGTCTTTCCATTTCTTTGTGTCATCTTCAACTTCTTTCATATCAGTGTTTTATAGTTTTTAGAGTATAGGTCTTTCCCCCTCTTTGGTTAGGGTTATTCCTAGCTATCTTATTGGTTTTGGTGCAATTATAAATGGGATTGATTCCTTGATTTCTCTTTCTGCTGCTTCATTATTGATGTATAGAAATGCAACAGATTTCTGTACATTGATTTTGTATCCTGCAACTTTACTGAATTTGTTATCAGTTCTAGCAGTTTGGAATAAAGTCATTTGGGTTTTCTATATAGAATACCCTGTCATCTGCACATAGTGAAGGTTTTATTTCTTCCTTACTAATTGTTATGCCTTGTATTTCTTTATGTTGTTTGATTGCTGTGGCTAGGACTTCCAGTACTATGTTGAATAAAAGTGGTGATTGTGGACATGTCTGTCGTGTTCCCAATTGTATAGGAAAAGCTTTCAGTTTTCCCCCATTGAGAACGATATTAGCTGTGGGTTTTTCATAGATGGTACTTATTATGTTGAGGTATATTCCCTCTAAACCTACTTTCCTGGGGGTTTTTATGATGAATGGATGTTGTACTTTGTCAAATGCTTTTTCTGCATCTATTTACATGATCATATGGTTCTTATTCTTTCTTTTATTAATGTGGTGTATCAAATTGAGTAATTTGTGATTATTGAAGACCCTGGCAATCCAGGAATAAATTCCACTTGATCATGGTGAATGAGTTTTTTTTTTTTAACATATTGTTGCATTCAGTCTGCTAGTATTTATTGAGGATTTTGGCATTTATGTTCATGGGAGGTATTGGCCTGTAGTTCTCTTTTTTTGGCATCTTTATCTGGGTAATGCTGGCCTCATAGAATGAATTTGAAAGTTTTCTTTCCTTTTCTATTTTTTGGAATAGGATGAGAAAAATAAGTATTAACTCTTTTTTAAATGTTTGGTAGAAATCCCCTGTGAAGCCATCTGGCCCTGGATTTTTGTTTGTGGAGAGGATTTTTTTTTTTATTAGATTCTATTTCTTTGCTTGTTATAGGTCTGTTCAAGTATTCTACTTCCTCCTGTTTCAGTTTCGGTGATTTATATGTGTCTAGGAATTTATCCGTTTCTTCCAGATTGTGCAATTTGCTGGCATATAATTTTTCATAATATTCTGTTATGTTTGTATTTTTGTGGTATTGGTTGTTACTTCTCCTCTCTCATTTATGATTTTATTTATCTGGGTCCTTTCCCTTGATATATCAGGCTAGAGGTTTAACAATTGTATTAATTTTTTCAAAGAACCTGCTCTATTTTTTTTAACTTTCTATATCATTTATTTCTGCTCTAATATTTATGATCTCCTTCTTCTGCTAGCTTTAGACTTCATTCGTTGTTCTTTTTCTAGCTCCTATAGGTGTAAGCTTATGTTGTTTACTTGAACTTTTTCTTGCTTCTTGAGGTAAGCCTATATTCTTATTTACTTCCTTCTTAGGACCACTTTTGCTGCTTCCCAAAGGTTTTGGACCACTGTGTTTCCATCTTCATTTGTTTCCATGTAATTTTTTATTTCTCCTTTTACTTCCTGGTTGATCCTTTCATTGCCTAGTATGATGTTCTTTAACCTCCATGTATTTGTGGTCTTTCCAGGCTTTTTCTTTTGGTTGACTTCTATTTTCATAGCATTGTGGTCAAAAATGGTACATGGTATGATTTCAATCTTCTTGTATTTGTTGAAGCCTGTTTTGTGGTCTAATGTGTGACTATTCTGGAGAATGTTCCATATGCACTTGAGAAGAATGTGTATTCTGCTGTTTTAGGATGGAATATTCTGAATATACCTGTTAAGCCTACTGGTCCAGTGTGTCATTCAAAATCATTATTTCCTTGTTTATTTTTTGTTTAGATGATCTGTCCATTGATTTTAAGTAGGGTGTTAAAGTCTCCTTCTATTATTGCATTACTATTGATTAGTTCCTTTTTGTTTGTTATTGTTTTATATATTTTTGGTGCTCCCGTGTTAGGTGAATAAATATTTATAATTGCTATATGTTACTGTTGGATGTCCTCTTTATTACTATATAGTGTCCTTCTGTATCTGTTACTGTCTTTGTTTTAAAGTCTAGTTTGTGACAGGATGAGCACTGGGTGTTATGCTATATGTTGGCAAATCAAACTCCAATAAAAAAAATATACAAAAAAAAAGTCTAGTTTGTCTGACGATCCATGAGAGACCCTTAATTATAGGAAATAAACTGAAGGCTGCTGGAGGAGATGTGGGTGGGCAAATGGGGTAACTGGGTGATGGGCATTAAGGAGGGCATGTGATGGGATTTTTTTATTTATTTTTTATTGGTGTTCAATTTGCCAACATATAGAATAACACCCAGTGCTCATCCCATCAAGTGCCCCCCTCAGTGTCATGATGGGATTTTATATGCAACTGATGAATTACTGAACTCTACATCTGAAACTAATGATGTACTATATGTTGACTAGTTGAATTTAAATTTAAAAAGATTTATGCACATAAAAAAATCAATGGAAGTAAAGTCTAGTTTGTCCAATAATAAGTATTGCTACCCTGGCATTCTTTTGACATTCATTTGCATGCAAAGTGTTTCTCCATCACCTCACTTTCATTCTCCAGGTGTCTTTAGGCCTAAATTGAGTGTCCTGTAGGCAGTATACAAATAGGTATTTTTCAACCATTCTGACTCCCTATGTCTTTTGATTGAAGAATTCAGTTCATTTACATTCAAAGTACTTATTTATAGATATATATTTATTGCCATTGAAGAATTCAGTTCATTTACATTCAAAGTACTTATTTATAGATATATATTTATTGCCATTAATTATTTGTTTTGTGGTTGTTTCTGGAATTTTTTCTGATCATTTCTTGTCTTTCTCATGTTTTGTTGGTGATATATTTGAATTTCTTTCTCTTTATTCTTTTCATGTTTATGAGTGGTTTTGATATATGGTTATATCAGGTTTGTATATAACCTCTTCTATATTAAGTTGATGATCATTTAATTTTGAACCCATTCTTTTCTCCTTTCCAACCCAAATTTTAGGCATATGCTATTATATTTTACATCATTTTTTGTGAGTTTCTTGATTGTTTTTTTTTACAGAAATATTCATTTTTTTACTGCTTTTGTGTTTTCTGCCTTTATACGGTCACTTTTGATCTCTTGTTTCCACTCGAAGAGTCCCATTTAATATTTTTTGCAGGGTTGTTTAGTGGTCATGAGCTCCTTTAGTTTCTGTTTGTCTGGGAAATTCCTTATCTCTCCTTCTATTTAGAATGATAGCTTTGCTGGATATTCTTGACTGCAGATTTTTCCCATTCAGGACTCTGAATTTATCCTGCCATTCCCTTCTGGCTTGCAAAGTTCCTGTTGGAAAATCTCCTGCTAGCCTTATGGGTCTTCTTTTGTAAGTTAGGGACTACTTTTGTCTTGCTGCTAAGATTTTTTTTCTTTATCATTGGATTTTTCTTATTTAATTATAATGGGTCTTGGTATGGGTCCGTTTCTGTTGACTTTGTTGGAAGGCCTATGTGCCTCCTTGATCTGGATGTCTATTTTCTTCCCCAGATTAGGGAAGTTTTCTGCTATTATTTCTTCAAATAAACTTTCTGCTCCCTTTTCTCTCTCTTCTTCTTCTGGGATTCCTATATAGATATGTTATTATTTTTGATGGAGTTACTGAGTTCCCCAAGTCTATGCTCATTTCGCAGAATTCTTTCTCTCTTTTCTTCAGCTTCGTTGCTTTCTATTACTTTGTCTTCAAGGTCATTAATTCATTCTTCTGTTTCTTCCAGTCTACTGTTCATTGCATTAAGCATTTTTCTAATTCTATTTATCACACTCTTCATCTCTGATTGTTTCTTTTTAACTCTTATCTCTGTGGTAAGTCTCTCTCTGATGTCTTCTTTTCTAAAGTCCATTGAGTATCCTTATCATTGTTGCTTTAAAGTCTACATCAGGTATGTTACTTATATCTGTTTCACATAGATCTCTGGCCATAGCCTAAACTTGTTCTTTCATTTGGGATAAATTCCTTTGTCTTGGCATTTCTGTCTAAGCCTCTGTTTTCTTGTGTGTTAGAAAAGCCAGTTATCTCTCCTGCTTTTGGAACTAATGGCCTTATGAAGAAGAGTCATGTAGTACCCAGAACCTGAGGCTTCTGGAAGTATCTCCAGTGTGTGCTGCATGCACTCTGCTGTCGTGTTCTGTCTGTGTTATTCTTCAGTCCTGCAGAAGCTATCCTTGCCTGCTGTGGGCAGTGTTTGGTCTCTGGCCTGAATGAGGTGAGTTTTAACAAGGTGTGCTTCAGTCTGCTTGTGAAATGAGACCTGTCACCACCTCCATCAGAACTGAGCCCCTGGAGAACTCTGGTCAAGAGACACAGTATGGGCAAGGGTTTGTGCTGGTCTTCTAGGGGATGGGCCCACCATCCTGGGACTGAGGTAAGTGTGTCTGAAAAAGGCAGTTCCACTGGGGTGAGGCTTAGTGTAATTAAGTTAGGCAGATACTGTCAGTGCTACACTGCTTCCTGCAGGTGGTTCTGTGTTAATGCGGAGAAGTGGGCAAAGAAAACGGCGCTGGAAATCTCCTTTCTAGAGAGGCTTCTCCATGAACACTGTCTTCTCAGGGTCATGCTCTCAGAGGAGCAAATACTCTCCCTGCTATGTGCCCCAGGCATTCTTCAAATCAGTTTCTATGCTGTATGCCACAGGGTTGTTTGCCAGCCTCCTCCCCAAGAGCAGTACAGTGCCCTCTAGGTTTAATCCCAGCCAAGGCCATTAACCTTTAAAACTCCAGGCTTTAAGCCCCACTTGCAGCAAGAACTTATGAAATTCAGCCCCTCCTGTTTTTCTAGCCAATGGCTATTGGGTGTGCTCCTCTCTCTTACCCTTCTCCATGACCATGGATCCCTCTGCTCCACAGTAGCCAGGATCTCTTTCTACCTTAAACCACATCTTCATATTTTCTATCTTCTTTGATAGAGCCTCTTTTCTCTCTTTAGTTGTGAAGTTAGTTCTGTCAGTCTTTAGGTCAATTTCTGGGGTATTTAGGATGATTTGATAGTTATCTAGTTGTATTGGTGGGATGCCACCATCATCCTCCCTCCTAGACTCCCTATTTACCTATTTATTCTAATAATACACCTTTTCTAGTAATACTTTTATAGCACAAAGTCACATTTTCTGTAATTCTGTAGTTCTTTTTTTCTAACCTCCCAAAATATAAACTGTATGAATCTGAAATATATGTATTTGTTTGCAATGATTCTAGTTATTTCATTGAGACATAATCTTTCTAAGTTCAGGATGCCATATTCCTTAACCATGGAACACTTGACGTGATTTTGACTTAAAATTACATGGTAAGAGTTTAGGGTAAAGATCAAAACAAAATCCTCAAGGAAGTCTAGTTAGCCTCTTAGCATCTCTTTTAACTTTTCAATAAAATGCTTTCAAAACAAGCCAGTACTTTTTTAATCTCTTCACTTCTGCTATTCAATCCTTAGTAATTGAAAATGTGATAAAACACAAAAGCTTAAGGACCAGTGTACTAAAACCTATTCTTAGCCTGTAGAGTAGCAGTTCTCAAAGTGCAGCCCACAGAACTCTAGGTTCCCCAGGAAACTTTCATGGACTCTGTAAAATACTTTTAGAGAATCTACAGAGTCAAGACTATTTTCACAATAATACTAAGGCATTATTTGCCTTTCCTATTGTGTTAATATTTGCATTAATGGCATAAAAGCAGGGGTAGATAACAGTGCTGGTGCTTGGCAATCAAAGCAATGAGTACCACCAAATGATACTAGCGTCATTGTATTGTTCACCAACATGCATTTGTGTTAAAAAAAAGAAAATGTTAATTCCACTTAAGAATTTTCTTGGTGAAGCAATGCTCCTAATCTTATTAAATATCAGTTCTTGAGTACATACTTTAATACTCTGTGTGCCAAAATGGGAGATATCTATAAAGCTCTTCTGCTGCATATCTAATGCACTGGTGGTCTTGAGGAAAAGCACATGTGCAACTGAATTGCAATCTAACTACTTCTTTCTGGAAACATATTTACTAGAAATAACTGACAAACAATGATTATTTAGACTTAAGAAGAGAATGCAGAGAAAGGGGAACCCTCTTGCCCTGTTGGTGGGAATGCAAACAGGTGCAGCCTCTCTAGAAAGCAGTATGGAGGCTCATCAAAAAGTTAAAAGTAGAACTACCCTATGATCCAACAATTCCACTACTAGGTATTTACCCAAAGGATACAAAAATACTGATTCAAAGGGAAACATGCACTCCCATGTTTATAGCAGCACTATCACAATAGCCAAATTATGGAAAGAGCCCAAATGTTCACTGAATGATTAATGGATAAAGAAGTTATGATATATATAATGGGATATTATGATTTTATTCATCCATAAAAAAGAATGAAATCTTGCCATTTGCAACAACATGGATGGAACTAGAGAGTATTATGCTAAGTGAAATAAGTCAGTCAGAGAAAGACAAATACCATATGATTTCACTCATATGTGGAATTTAAGAAATAAAACAGATGAACATGGGGTGGGGGGAGAGAAACAAACCCTAAAACAAATTCTTAACTACAGAAAACAAACTAAGGATTTATGAAGGGGAGATGGATGGAGGTGATAGGTTAAATAGGTGATGGGTATTGAGGAGGGCACTTGTGATGAACACTGGGTGTTGTATGCAAGTGATGAATCACTAAAACCTAACCTGAATAATTATACTGTATGTTAACTAACTGGAATTTAAATAAAAACTTGGAAGAAAAAAAAGTAGTTTGCAGATTTTTTTTCAAACATGAATAAAGTAAGCCTACCACTTTGAAGAAAACAGACTGTATTTATTGCTAATGATAAAATTTTAGCTTTCCAAAAAGAAAATGGAATTATGGAAAACATGTTCAGCATAATAACATGTTGACAACCTCCCAATACTTAAAGACTTTCCTGTTGATATTAATAAACTTGACTTTTCATATTTTAGAATGAAACATGTCAATATTTTAAAGATCTGAATAACTTGATACCAATACTTTCCAAATGACCAAGATGTTAGGTTACAAAATTATATATAGATAAAAAAGGTCTGTTCAAAGTGCAATATAGACTAATGGATTTAATACAATAGAGTACAGAAAAGTCCATTGATACAGTTCTACAGTCTATTCTGCAACTATTTTTAAGAAACTGCCACTTGTCAAACTTTGGTATAATATCAGAGGAGAATATCTACAACTATCTGAAAAAACTGTTAAAATTCTTTTTTCCACCTTTGAGCTATGAAAAGTTGAATTTTCTTCACATACTTCAATCAAAGAACATATGGTAACAGATTGAATATATATATATGTGAGAATCTAGTTGTCTCCTACTATCAGACATTCAAAAGATTTGCAAAAGTAAAATGATGGTGTTCTACCCACTACTTTTCTATTCTAGAAAGTATGGATTTTTCATAAAGAAAAAGTTTTTTATATTAACATATAATGGGTTTATTATTTTTAAATATATTAATAAAAAACATGTATATTATCAGTTTTAACTTCATACAGTAAATATTGATAAATATAACTTACCTAAACAAAAGTTCTTTGGGGCTCTCAATAATTTTGAAGAGTATAAAGAAGTCCTGAAATCAAAAGTATTAAGAAAACAATTTTACCAACCAATGCAAGAACCAAAGTTTAAGAAATCAAATCAATTTTTATTATATATTGACATTGCTTAATCTAGATTAGATTAGGTTCTTTTGGTTTCAAAAAACCCTCTCAAGGGAAGACCATACCAGTATGATCACCAGCCATTTCAGCTCCAGCAACCATCAGCTGCTGACAACTTCCCTATGGATTAATTGGTTCAGATTTTTAATAGATCAAGACTATTTGTCTCAGATAACAGCTGTCATCTCTGAGAAGATCCCTCCAACTGAAAGTCGGCCACAGGTCACTGGTCAGACTATGGATACCACTAAGTGGTTCAATCAGGGCCACTCCAGTTAGAGTGAACTTCCTAACACTGCTTTGGAAAGCAGAGGATGGATTTTGAGTGAGGCCAGTTAAAGGCAGAGGAAAAATCAAGTGCTAACAGGAAAATGAAGTAGAATGTCCAAAAATTCTATTTCACAGACTAATGCACTAGAGACATGACAAGTGACTCAGACCTGGCCCACAGAATTAATCCTAGAACTGAGAATAGAATCCAACTCTCAACTTGCATTCCAGAACCTTTGCAATTAATTCATGTTTTTACTTTTTACTCATTTTTTCAGTCTTTAATGCATGAGGGGTCATCCTCCTACTACTGCCCACTATGGCATCTGCCAGCCCTGTTTTGACCCTAAACCAATCACCTTAATCTACTTTGAATTATACTACTCTTTATCTTTATATAGAAGCAAGCCAGTGCTTTGCATTCCTCTCTCCATCATAACTGGGAGAAGGAAATTAAAGAAATACAGGGAATCTCAACTCGCCAAAGCTAAAAGATGCTGAGATTGTACAGAATAAAGCTCAAGACCTCATTGCAACTCCTTTCTTTGGGGAGCCATTTGATCTGCATCCTTCTGCTCCCTACTTCTATCTTCTTTTTTTTTTTTAATTTATTTTTATTTATTTATGAGAGAGAGAGAGAGAGAGGCGGAGACACAGGCAGAGGAGAGGGAGAAGCAGGCTCCATGCCGGAAGCCCGACACGGGACTCGATCCCGGGACTCCAGGATCGCGCCCTGGGCCAAAGGCAGGCGCGAAACCGCTGAGCCACCCAGGGATCCCCCCTACTTCTATCTTCTTATAAATAACCTGGACTTTCGCTCAAGGGTGCTGAAGAGTAAACACATGTTGACAAATCAATACTGGCAAAGAAAAATGTATTAGTTAGAGAGATTATCTCTTTTTTCCAGAAAAAAAAGTCTTACTATATCCAAATTGTTTCCAAAGAGCTTTAATGGCACCATTAACTGGCAGCACAGAAAAATCTAGTCAAAGCAGAACTTTTCAAACATTCCATGATCAACAATCTATGTCATAGTTGTTTTGGGAGGGAGACTGAAGTGCTTGACCTTTAGAGTTTCCTCTCCTTTCATTCACTCCTTTCTTGAAACATAAAATTGTTTCAATTTGATGCTAAGGCTTACAAAGGCAAAAACAGGAAAAATAAAATAAAGGTCTTCTGAGGACTTAAAAATAACACCAAAGCTTTCCAAATGCACTTCAGAGTGGTGTATTAGCTCTGTTGTGACTACAAGTTCCTCTCCAGATTCTCTCACACTTTATTCTCTTACTGCAGCAGAAATTACTTATGTCAAGTGTAAATCCATTCTCAGTTTTTGCAGTGTTGTTGAGCTGAGGGGCCTCTTTCCCTGACCAGCACTTAGCCCAGTGCCTGGATGTAGTGGATACATATGTGGATGATGTAAGAATTCAATGTATCACTCATTCTGATTTACCCTAGATTCTACTTACAAAAGAAATATTGAAGCTATAAGACATAATTCTAAAGAAGAGGAGGTGAAGAAGTGCTGAAGAAGTTGTCTTGTGTTTGTGGAATCTCTCAAAAAGGACAGAAATAAATTTTTAATTAAAAATAAATTACTGGGCAGCCTGGGTGGCTTAGCAGTTTAGTGCCGCTTGCAGCCCCGGGTGTGATCCTGGAGACCTGGGATCGAGTCCCATGTCGGGCTCCCAGCATGGAGCCTGCTTCTCCCTCTGCCTCTCTCTCTCTCTGTGTGTGTGTCTCAATGAATAAATAAATAAAATCTTTTAAAAAAATAAAAATAAAAAATAAAAATAAATTACTTTAGGGGTGCCTGGGTGGCTCAGTCAATTAAGCATCCAACTCTTGATTTTGGCTCAGGTCATGATCTCAGGGTTGTGAGATCAAGCCCCATGTCAGGTCCCACACTGGGTGTGGAGACTTCTTAAGATTCTCCCTCTCTCTCCTTCTGCGCCTCCTCACGATGCATTTGTATATGCTCTCTCCCTCTCTCTCTATTAAATAAATAATTTTTTAAAAAAATAAATTACTGTAATCTGCTAGAGCTCAGCATTCTTCCTTAGACAAGCTACCTACATCTTTACATATCAGCTTCTCTAGGCCAAAACCTGTCTCAGTACACACAAAAACCTCATGTCTGAGATTTTCTAGGGCTTTCCAAATTTCTTCTAATTGCATTCTTTTCTGCAAAGTCAATATACTTAATATATAAACAAGTTTTCATTTTTATCTTTCTTGGACCTTTATTGTAACTGAAAGCCCCTAAAAGTATCCTTCACACTGTACATCTATCACTTTATCCTCTTTTTCTCTTCCAAAGTAACTAACACAGAGACCTGCATAAAACAAAAACTATGTTTACTGATTACTAAATTAATCAATTAATCAATCAGTGGTTTAATTTGTTACAAAGTGACCTCCCTAAAAACTCATTCCTGACATGGAGAGCACAGAAATTCAATTTTTCTTTCATTTTAAAATATCCTTTAGGAAGATAGTACTGTAAAATGACTGAGAAGCTTAGCTCTTACCTAAGAATTTGAAAGAATGTATTTCTTCTCTATGTGCCACCCTACCTAGCTGACAAAAAAACTCAACACTCATTTTCCTATATGTAATAAAATGTGGTTTCCAAAGAGCCCAAAGTAGAAGGAAGTAGAAGAAAAAGTCATTTTGAAATTTTGGCTTAAGCTTCTGCACAGCAAAGGAAAACAGTCAACAAAACTAAAAGACAACCTACAGGATAGGAGAACATGTTTGCAAATGACATATCAGATACACAGCTAGTATTCAAGATCTATAAAGAACTTATTAGGGATCCCTGGGTGGCGCAGTGGTTTGGCGCCTGCCTTTGGCCCAGGGCGCGATCCTGGAGACCCGGGATAGAATCCCACATCAGGCTCCCGGTGCATGGAGCCTGCTTCTCCCTCTGCCTATGTCTCTGCCTCTCTCTCTCTCTCTCTCTCTCTGTGACTATCATAAATAAATAAAAAATTAAAAAAAAAAGAACTTATTAAACTCAACATCCAAAAAAACAAGCAATCCAGTCATGAAATGGGTAGAATACATGAACAGAAATTTCTTCAAAGAAGATCTACACATGGGGGATCCCTGGATGGCTCAGCGGTTTGGCACGTGCCTTCAGCCCGGGGTGTGATCCTGGAGTCCCAGGATCGAGTTCCCACGTCGGGTTCCCTGCGTGGAGCCTGCTTCTCCCTCTGCCTGTGTCTCTGCCTCTCTCTCTCTGTGCCTCTCATGAATAAATAAAATCTTTAAAAAAAATTTTTTTAAAGATCTATACATGGCCAATAAGCACATGAAAAAATGTTCCACATTACTTGTCATCAGGGAAATACAAATCAAAACCACAGTGAGATACCACTTTACACAGGTGAGAATGGCTAAAATTAACAAGACAGGAAAGAACAAATGTTGGCCAGGATGTGGAAAGGGGAACCCTCTTGCTGTTAGTGGGAATGCAAGCTAGTGCAGCCACTCTGGAAAACAGTGTGAAAGTTCCTCAAGAAGTTAAAAATAGAGTTACCCTATGACCCAGGAATTGCACAACTGTGTATTTACCCCAAAGATACAGATGCAGTGAAATGATGGGACACTGCACCCCAATGTTTATAGCAGCAATGTCCACAACTACCAAACTGTGGAAGCTACCACAATGTTCTTTGATAGATGAATGGATGAAGATTTTATATATATATATATATATATATATATATATATATATATATAAAATATTACTCAGCCATCAAAAAGGATGAATACCTACCATTTGCTTCGATGTGGATGAAACTGGAGTATTGTGCTGACTGAAATAAGTCAATTGGAGAAACACAATTATCACATGGTTTCATTCATATGTGGAATATAAGAAATAGTGAAAGGGACCAGAAGGGAAGGAGGGAAAATGAAATGGGGAAAAATTAGAGAGGAAGACAAACCACGAGAGACTCCTAACTTTGGGAAACAAACAAAGGATTACAGAAGGGGAGGTAGGTGGTAGGATGGGTGACAGGCATTAAGATGGGCACATGATGAGATGAGCACTGGGTGTTATACTATATGTTGATAAATTGAATTTAAAATAAAAAAATAAAATCCTATATTATCTCAAAAAATTCTTTAATGGCTTAAGGATTATTATCATTGTTTACAGACTGATAGCAAGGCGGCAGGCAGAAAGGACAGAAATAAAAAGGTGGGGAGAGAATATGATGGACTTATACTCTAAAATGGTATTTAACATTCCTCCATGCAGTGATCCCCAGATTTCCACCAAATACCTATGAAGACAGAGAAAGTGCTAGAACTTCCCAATAATCAATTTACAAAGCTTACAGTCCATCTATTGCCAACTCTGGGAGAAACTTTCAATGCTTAGGAGGTTGATGGTATTAGAGTTGACCCTGCAGCCTCCATGGCTCCCTTCCTAGTCAGAGGAAGCCTCTCTGGAGCTGCACTGTTCAATTTCGCGGCCACCATTAGCATGCAGCTATTAAAATTAAATAAAATTTAAAATCAATTTCCTTGGTACTCAACAGCCACAGTGAGTAGTTGCCACCACATTAAATAGGGCAGGTACAAAACATTTCCTTCATCATATAAGGTCCTACCAGACACACATACTTTTTAATCCAGGATTAGGGTGGGTTCTGCCTTTCTAATATGATTTTTCCCTCTTATCTACTTTTTTAGGCAAAACTTTTTCTTTAGATCTCATTCTTGGCCTCACTGTTTCCCTTGAGCTGGACCTTAGAATGTTCCCTCCATCTGCCTCCATATGGGAAACTAACTCCAATTCCCAGCATTCATGCCCTGCCCATTGCCACACAGAGCACAGACTGTCTCTGCCCCCACTGCCTGCCCACTACCTCCTGGGTGAAGGACAGTTAGACAATAATTCATACAGGATACAGAGTCTGAGACTTCCACTGGATCCTGACTCAGTTTCCTTCCCTGTCCAGGTAACTGCCCCTGTCCTATTGGGAGACATGTGCTTAAAAGCTTTGAGGTGAAGTTTCCTGTACAAACAAGTAGCTGCAACTAGGTATCTACAGTCCTGGAGTAGAAGTTCTCAGAAACTTGCTATTAAAGTGAGAATCAGAGGGTCACCTGGGAGGCTCAGTTGGTTAAGCCTCCTTGATTTCGGCTCAGGTCATGACCTCAGGGTTGTGAGATTGAGCCCTGTCTTGTGCTCAGGCTCAGCAGGGAGTCTGCTAGAGACTCTCTTGCTCTCTTTCTCCCTCTGCCCCTTGTCCCACTCATATTCTCTCTCTCTCTCTCTCTCTCTCTCTCTCTCTCTCTCTCTCTCCCCTTTCTGGGTGGCTTAGTCGGCTCAGCATCCAAGCCTTGATTTTGGTTCAAGTTGTGATCTCAGGGTGGTGGGATGGAGCCCTGCAGTGTCAGGCTCTGCGATCAGCTGGGAGTCTGCTTGAGATTCTCTCCCTCTGCCCATTACCACCTCTCACTCGCTCTCTCTCACTAAAATAAAAAAATCTTAAAAAAAAAAAGAAGTAAGAGTTAGAGATATTAGAAGGACTCTACACATCCCATAAGACAACAGGGGATATAAAAAGTTCTGAAAAAAAAATTAGTAGAAAAGTCCACCACATATAAAGAAAAATTAATGAGTAAATGAACCATATTCAGATATTTCATGATTGGCTGATATGGGAAAATATTTCAAGCACCTAGATTTTTAGAAAAAAAAAAGGTAATCTGAAAAGAAATAAAAATTAAATTGGCCTCAGACTTCTCTGAAATAAATACTGAACTTCAACAGAGCAATGTCAACATGATTTTAGCAGGAAAACATTTTAAACTATTAAATTCTTTCCTAGCCAAGTTCTTATTCATGGGTAAATAAAATGAAAGCACAGAAAATAAACTCTCTGTGTTTCTGTTTTAAATAAGTATAAATAACTAATGGTTATAAAGCTTTTTTGGAAATAAACACTGTCAATAATGTATATATGTCTGTATATATAGTGTGTGTGTAAACATATATTTTTGTATTATGTAAACATTTATATGTTAATGTTTTTTCCATATCCTATCCAAAATATAAGGAATAAAAATAAAATTGACAAGATCCTATGTTACAGAAATGAATTCCAAGTTTGGCTTAAGAAAACAAAAGCAGTATAACCTTGCCTCCAGGGAAAAAGTCTCAAAAGGTAACATTTTATGGTTTACCAATAGAAAATATAGAGCAAAGTATGCTTCTGAAAAATTAAAACTAATCACTAAATTTAAACACTAATAAAAGTACAAACTGTATATATAACATCAAAAATACAGGAGAAAATACATGCAAGGAAATAGAGTCCATATACATACACTGAAACATCACACAATCACACACACACATGCACACACACACAAACTAAATAAAACAGAAACAAAGAGAATAGCACTAAGAAAAACATGTAAGTGAAACTATTGACAAACCTTCCTTCATTGATCTGAAATGTCAACTTATCTTAGACTATGTTTCTATACATAGTAAATTTATGTATATACTCTTTACAATGCCCCATTATACCTACTGTTTCCTTAATATCTGCTTGAAAAGTCATTTCTCAACAAAAAACTAAGTTTTTTAAAAATTTGGAATTAAATAAAGACAAATATTTAAATGATCATGAGACACAGAAAAAATTTACACGTGAGAAAATACCACAAAAGAAAAAATGTTTGGACTATGTGAAGAAAAAAAAATCTTGTATATAGAAAAAAAAATAAAAGACCACTATAAACTGGAAAAAATGCAATTTATCAATCAGTCAATAGGTTATTTCTTTTCTTTTTTTTATTTTTTAGCATTTATTTATTTATTTATTTATTTATTTATTTATTTATTTTTTTTATTGGTGTTCAATTTACCAACATACAGAATAATACCCAGTGCTCATCCCGTCAAGTGCCCGTCTCAGTGCCCGTCACCCATTCACCCCCACCCCCCCGCCCCTCTCTCCTTCCACCACCCCGTAGGTTATTTCTGTAAGTATAATTCACAAATAAAAAATAAAAGCAGTAGTGCATTAATAGTTAAAGGGACAAAGAAGGGTGCCTGGTTGGCTCAGTTGATTAAGCATCTGTCTTCAGCTCAGGTCATGATCCCAGGATGTTGCAAGCCCCATGTCAGGCTCCCTGCTCAACGGAGTCAGCTTCTCCCTTTCCCTCTGCCCCTCCCCCTTCTCCTGCTTCTGCATGTGTACTCTCTCTCTCAAATAAATAAAATCCTTTGAAAAAAAAAAAGGGCCAAAGAAAATTAAGAAAAATTGTTCCTCATTATGAACCAGGGATATATATTTTTTTAATTGTTCAATTTGCCAACATAATTATGCTGAGTGAAATAAGTCAATGGGAGAAGGACAAACATTATATGGTCTCATTCATTTGGGGAATATAAAAAATAGTGAAAGGGAATAAAGGGGAAAGGATAGAAAATGAGTGGGAAATATCAGAGAGGGAGACAGAACATGAGAGACTCCTCACTCTGGGAAACAAAAAAGGGGTGATGGAAAGGGAGGTGGGCGGGGGGTGGGGGTGAGTGGGTGACAGGCACTTAGGTGGGCACTTGATGGGATGAGCCTGGGTGTTATGCTATATGTTGGTAAATTGAACTATAATAAAAAAAAAAATTGCCAACACCAGTGCTCATCCCATCAAATGGATATATACATTTTTAGATGCTACTTTTCATTTACCAAATTATCAGTTTAATAATACTAATTATACTTTTGGGAGTGCTTGGGTGGCTCAGTCAGTTAAGCATTTGACTCTTGATTTTTGGCTCAGGTGATGATCTCAAGGTCAGGAGATCAAGCTTCATGTCTCTGCTGAGCACAGAGTCTGCTTGTCCCTCTCCCTCTGTCCTCCCTCTGTGCCTCCCCCTGCTCACATACTCTCTCTAATAAATAAATAAATTAAATATTAAAAAATAAGTAATGAAAATACTAATTATACTCCTGTATGGGGTTGTGCAAGATGGGCTTGCTCATGAATTGTGCCTGAAAGAAATGCCCTGGTACAACTTTTCTGGAAAGGAATTTGGAAATTCATACTAAGAACCTTAAAATCTTCATGGACTTTGACTTGATCATTCAATTCCACCTCTAGGACTCTGTTCAAAGGAAATGATCTCAAATACCAGCAAAGATAGAATATCAGAGATGCTAATTGCAAATAAAAGAGAAATCTTTCTAAATAGATCAAGAGAATAAATTAAAATAATGTCGTACATCCAGAAATGAAATACTGTGTTTTGTATCTATTAAAAACATAGTGTTACAAGAATTTTTTAAATAAGAAATTTCTCACCAGAGAATGTAAGTTAAACCCAAGCAAGATATAAAAAAAACAGGATACATACAGGATATGTACGCATTTTTTAAAATATTAATATGGTTATCTCTAGAAGTGAGTTTTATAGTTGATTTGATTTTAAACATTTCTCTATTGCTCATGTTTTTCTAGTGTATCTATATTGTTTTTAAAATCAGAAAAAATGTAAATACTTTCCATCTGATGTAAAACTAAAATTATGGATTCAGCATCTAAATGGCTGCATCCTGTGACTGAGGCCATGTGAAATTCATTACCCCAATGTGACAGCTAATTTTTCATCAAGCCCACTTGTGAATAAACCTCCATGACTTCCTCCATTGTGTTCCACACAATTTAGCGCTCGATTATAGGCTGTTTTGTGTGCTCTTTGGGGTTCGCCACTATTAATGCATATGTGTTAGTAAGACTCAATTTGATAAACATTTAAGAGCATCAGACTTCAGCCTGTTCCAGGCTCTGTGTTGTGCTCTTTTTGCTTTTTATTTAATTACCACAACTCAAAAATATTCTCAGGATTCGCCAATTTTTAAAGATGTTAAAAGGTTAAGTGACTTACTCAAACTCAGAGGAGCAGAACTGAAATTTAATCACAGATCTCTTTCCAGTGCTGCACGGTTCCACTAAATACTTTTTTGCACTCCAAGAGGGTCAGCGTTCCATCTTTTACTGTTTCTTTTCACTTGAGGTGACCAGGCGGTTATTTAATTTCCTAATGGAGGTTTCTGTTCGGAAGTAGCGCCACAATCTACTTTTCCATCTCTGTATAACACTGAACAGTGCTTATCAAATTCTGGATGTGTGCTAGTTTTCCATGCACAGTTCAGACATTTATCCTGAACATTCGCCGATGTGTTGAATGCCTGGCAGATGCAAATGGAAGTTTGAGAGGATGGAGGAAAGCAAACAGCACATCACACAGGACAGGTGTGAAGTGATGCCTAGGGAAACTCACAAGCAGGAGTGTGTAAGATGAGGCACACAGTCCTCCAGATTGTCAACATCCCATAAAGAGGAATGCAGAGGCCAGGACCTGTCATGGGATGTGCTCCTGGAGGGGTTGGCCGCCACCCTGGAACTCCACCATCTTATAGAGGGCAAGCAAGACAGCAGCCATGCAAATAGTTTGCATGACAGCCACTCATGTGGCTGTGCTCATATCACCTGGATTCTTAAGAGAATGTGAGACTATGTACATCCCTACCCAGTGGAGGAAGGGGGGCGGTCACTGGCACCTAGGATCACCTAGAGGATAATGTTTTGCCACAGAAGATGTAAGATTTGATGCTATAGGTGACACAAAATTCTCAATCTTTTCTTCCTCCCACCGTAAAATGAGAAGGTTAAACTAGCTGAAAGCCCTCTCGGTCTAGACTAATTGGATGCCCCCCTCTCCAATGTGCATCCACACCCTCTCTGGCTCTCCTATCCCAGCTCTGTGAGTACCTGTGTTTTTTGTCTGATTCTCCTTTCAAGAACACAGTTCTTCCTTCAACTGGTTCTAATTTTGACCCCAGCACCCAACACAGGCAAATAATCAATACATATTTATTTATTAAAAATGAACATGTAAATAAATGAATCCCTTCCAGCTCTTACATTCCTATTTCAATTGAACATTCTGGTGAAACAAAGTTTGTTGGCTGGAGGCAGTGTAGAAAGAAGGCAATTTAATAAAGTAACACTTGGACAGGCAACTATGTCCCTAGTCCTAATTACCCACCTGTACCTTCCCCGCTCCTTTAAGGTCTCCCCAGCTGAAAGCTCATCCAGTCTCGGGATCCAGACAAACTGCACTTGAACATAGTAGTGTAATGTTCTGTTAGCTGTAGCACAAACCACTCACTTGGCTCCCTCGGTCTTTACAGCTTCTGATGACATCCAGTGTTAGGAGCCACGCTGAAGTTTCCTGGACTCCCAAGTGGTCTCTTGGGTTATTGCTTTTCTGCCCCCATATGCCCATTCCAGGATCAAACTTCTGTTGAGGTATATGATTTTTCATACTCCCGCTGGTCTCTGAACCCTTCCCTGTTACCCTAACACCAGCCACCTGGCTATTGAACAGCTGTCCAACTAGCCCATCATCCTTCTCCAGTCTTCATGTCCTCTCCATGGGCTTCCTCTATACCCACCTGTGGGAATACAGCTACCACCCCCTTAGAAACTTCAAAGCTGGCTATCACCTGAATCATCACTGGCTTGAGATATACCTTTAAGACATTAGCAGGCCTGATGTGCTGATCCGTGTTCACTTCCTCTCACACCCCCTGGATGCCACACTGGTGCATCTCAGACTGCCTGCCTCATGCTAACAAGAGCTACCGTACACATACCCAGGAGAAGCTACCTGGGCTTCCTTCAACAGCCTAAAATTAAACATGGCTTTAGTAATCTGCTAATAGTTTTCATTTCCAGCCTCACTTCTTAATCCAACTTCAAACATTATTATAATATAAACTGAATGTGTATTGCTTTAACACATGTGTATGTCCAAGTTTGAGATTTCTTTTAGGATTCAGATTAAAAGTTATTTTGCAGTAAGATATTCTCCTAAATTACTCCAGTTGCTCAAAAAATTGATTACAATTAGCTTTCTGGACCAAAAACTTCTACAATCAGAGGGAAGTTTTCACACGTGTGGCAGCCACTTAACTTGCAATAGATTGGCTTTTGGCCAGTTTCTAATCCTACAGTGACACCAGCTCCTTTTCCACACATTAGTTGCTATGTGTAATAGAAACAAACTATCTACCATTATTTCTATAGTGAAGGAAAATATTTTGTAGTTTTGTACTTTCACATGTGGTTTCCTTCTGAGTCATCTATTTTTCCTTCCCCTAAAGCCCTTTGGCCACTAAAGCTTGGCCATTTAGTCCATTTATCACAGGTAGACTAAGCAACCATCAGTGTTTGCCCAGGATCAAGGGATTTCCTAGGATACAGGACTTTCGTTCTAAAACCATTTCAGTCAAAGGCAAACCAGGATGGTTGGTCGCTCCAAGTCTACAGGACATGAGAGGATAAGGACAACAAGAACCGCACCAGTCTGCTGTGATGTGCAGAAGGAGGATAGAGGGCAGCCCCTATATAGGAGCAACAGAAATCCCATCAGTAGGAAGAGAAATGTCAGAGCGGACATGAGGATTAGGACTATGCCAGGGTCCCTCCAGGATCTAATAGCCTCAACCCTAAAGCCTTTGCTCTAAGTCCTGAATCAAAGAGACATTTAAGAATACAGAATCTTGTAGAGGAGCTCGTGTCCTACTTCGCATATGGTTTCTCAGGAGGAGACCACCTTCCGGGGTCCTGTGGGCCAGCTGGCCAGAACCAGCTGCATCACAACAGACATAGGAACTTGGCAAGTGTAGACAAGGCCTGGAAATCCCCCACCTGCCCACCTCCCCCACCCCTTGTGGAAGCAGCGAGGTAAGGACCTATACATCAGGGGCTAAAGATAGGACCTGGGGAGGACTCAGAGGCTTTATACTAATAAGAACCAAGGTGGGCTCGTAAGGACAGCTGGATAGGGCCGAGTATGTTGTATCTAACCACACAGAGAGTACAGACCTTAAGCAACAAGAGCCCCAGTCACTTCAATAGGGGATGAAATACAGACAGACACCAAAACTGAGAGGCCGGAGGTCAAGCAGGTATCAGCAGAATTCAGCAGGGAAGGACGCCACTTGCATGGAGTCCTCCCTCTACAGGCCATAAGGCTTCTCTGCATCTGATGCCGAATGGGAAAAGCAAATGAGGGGAGACTTTTTTGGAGAAGAGAAACAAAAGAGAAACTGACTTGAAACTGGCTGAAGACCATTAGGAATAGTTTTAAATTATTATTTTTTCTATAAGCAGCAAAACTAAGGGTTCTTGTGGCCTTTCCCACCATCCCCAACTGCAGACATACAAAGGACAGTTCCCTTGTGCACATCTGAGTTGTCATGTAAAAATGGAATCCTGCCATATTTCTATGGCATTCAATTCCCTCTAACTACCTATCTATTGTTCTCTTTATTGGTTCCAAATATATCCTTCACTTCAAATCAGTATATAAATTTCTATTTCACAACTGTGAATTATTGAGATTGGAAAAATGATGCCATGAAAACAGTAACACTGAAGACTTGCATATCAGATTCATCACGAAACTGGAAGTCATCCCCCTTTCATCTTTCATAGCTATATCATGATTCCCATTCTCTCTGCTAAACCTAAAAAGCTTTTCCTGAAGCCTCTTTCTTTACTTTCCTTTTAATCAGATGCTTTTGTTTTGCACATTTGAGATACAGAGCTTTAAAGACTAAGTGTAATTTTGGAAAGCTCAAGCACGTCAGTAAATTTTAGGGAAATAAGTTCTTCAATAGGTGAGCTGATGTTGCTCAAATCTTGTAACATTGGACCTTACCAATATGGCTTCCGCTCAGGCCAAAACATACAATTATCTTGGCAGGAGACTGGAATTTCTTTTTGACTAGGAACGGATTAAAGTTCCCTTTCTAGAAAGTACACTCACAATGGCACTCTGTTCAGAGTCAGGCCTGTGCAGGTGTGACTTGGCAGGATTTGGGAGGCATAATAATAGAAGATATTGTAATTGGAGTCATTTCATTCAGGTTGTACAGGATGAGTTTCTAATCTACTCAAGCAATAAAGATTGAATAAACTGCATAAAATATCATTCTCAAGAGGCACTGATCCTGTGAAAAATATCATACTTTTGAAGCTCTTAACTCATCCCACTGTTAATTTTCTTCATCCTGCTGTCTCATTTTAGTCATTCCTTGGGGCTTGCATTCCTTCCCAACTAGACCTAATTTTATGCTCTGACAGTTCCCCTAGAAATTTGCTTCCAATGTAGCCAAGGTTGTACACTTGCATTTCAAGTAGTGCTGCCTAAATACTTCCTTTGACAAAGCATCAGTGTTTACTGTAACACAGCTTTCTTCCTCTGCAGCATTTACCCCTGAGAAAGTGCATTGTCAGACAATCTCAGTGGAAGCACTATAAATTCTGTAGTGGGTGAAGCAGTGTCTGGAAAAATACAATGGCATTGGCCAGGAGCTACCAACTCTGACTCTGGTGGGTCTTGGTTAATAGTCTAAAAAAAAAAAAAAAAAGGCATCAGCAACTATTGCTCATAGGCCAAGCCCGGCCCACTGCCTGTTTTTCTAAATAAAGTTTTATTGGAACACAGTCACTTTCAATTGTTTTCATTTTCATATTGTCTATGACTGCTTTCACACTACAGTGGTAGTGCTGAGTAAGTGACTGTACACCCTGCAAAGTCTAAAATATTTACTGTCTGGCCTTCTCTAGGAAAAGTTTGCCAATCTCTGATCTAAAACCTGAATAGCAAACATACCACACTGCCATTACCCTTCCCTTCTGGCTTCACAAATCAACCAAAGCCTTTCTTCCCATTGAAACTGACCTCAGAAAACCTTCCCAATATAGGCAAACACCGATATTCACTCCAGGTTGCCACCTTCAGCTTGGGTAAATAATTTTTAGGGTCATGTAGGGCAACAAATAGGAAATCCCATTCCTTATAAACCATATACCCTGAAGATGAAACCCAGGTTGTTCTTTAGTTATTCTTTTTTCTAGACTTGAATAAAGTTAGTTATACTATCTTCCTATGTCTGGTCTTCCAAACTAGATCACTGGGCTGGTAGAAACCACAAGGGATCATTTATCTCTCCCTTTGTGTCTTTGAGACTCCCTAGAACTTGGTAATTGTACCATCAATAACTTAACTGAACCATTTCTAAGAATTGCTAAAAATTTTTTTAATCATTAGGAAAGGATAAAGTCACCTTCCATAGCAACCTCAGACTGTCTAATGAATCTATTTATTTTTCTTTTTTTTAACTTCAATTTCATCTTTCTCTGTCATTGTACAAAGGTCATCATTCTCTGTACTTTCCTTCTTAATCAATTGCCTTGCCACAAAACTCTTTTGTTTTTAAGAATCAGGCTTACCATAAAGCATTCACACTGGTGCTTCCTAGCCAAGGAAAAGGAATATAATTATATTTTTCATTAACTATCTCCCTCTCCCTAAGCATATGCCCAAAGAAGCTACAGGGGAGCAATAACTTATAGCCAGGTCTTAAAATGAAGATTCTTCAGCAGCTACTTTACTCTTCTCTAACTAAATGAGAAAGCACTTAACAAAAGCACTTAAAAGTACCATGGAATACCCATGATGTGGAAGGAATTATTTATCCTCCACTTAAGGACCACATAATGAGATATTATTAATAAATGAAAATTGATCTTCCTTGGAAACCATAAAGCTCAAATCTCTTTCCCACCAATGGTGAAGTCTCTTTCTCCAAGCAACCCACAAAGGAAAAGCAATTTCACTCCAGATAGCCCCAAGATGTAAATCAAAGGTTTTATGGCTTTGCTGCTCGTTTCCTCTAGTGATGCACTTCGCTGGTATCAAATTATAAGCATCTGAATCAGTAAGCATTGAAGGTTATTAAAGGTCCTCAGAGTGCCCAGCATATGTGAACAGTAAAATAATAACCAAGGAATAGATGTTGCCTTATTTAGCTTATTTCCACAAACATAATGTTAACAGTACTTATCAGGATAAGCTATTCTCATTTCTTGATATTCTTTATGTCTTTGGTCTTTAATCAGAATTTCTAAGCTTCAAGCTTAAGAATGCAAGGTATACTCCTAATATGTAGAAAATAGTACCAGGAAATGGCTAATGCTCTGAGGCTTTGAGATGCTTAAACTTAACACAGTATAGAAATTAGGATTAAGTTTTTAAAAGCTCCAAAATACCTATTTCTAGGCATCTCCTATACACATACATGATCACTGAATAGCCACTCTTCCATAGTTGAAATCTCAACTTGAAGTCATTTTTCTTTTAAGAGGGGAGCCAAAAAGACAGGGAATCCCCATACCCATGCAAAAATGCTCTTAGAATAGCTGTTCTATCAAGTGAGCCAAACACTAGACATCTTACACCTAAAGTCCTGCCATGATTACAAGACAGTAGTGTCCTAAGAAGGGCAAAGTGTCAAGAACCATTAATGTGGGAAATCAAACAGGAATGTGAACACATAGATAAATCTAAGAGTGAATTGGATGGATTGCTCAGCAGGAAGATTCGATGACTTGTTGAAGGTCACAGGTGAGGCTATAAAGAATGGACTGTATTAGAATATTTTAGGCATTTTTCTTCACTCTCCAGTATTTCCTATGGAATGTCAATTCCATCTCCAGCTTCTGGTAACTAATGACCACAGAAACCACCAGCTCTGAAGGTGACTTCTACACTACAGCAAATGACTGCTCTACATTTGACCAGAGAAAGCAGACTCTTCTTGGCCCTTCCAAACCTCCCTAGAACATCAGGGAATACAGCCTTGTTATTTTCATGCTTTCTAGAATGTCATAGTAAACTTCAAACTCTAAATCCTTTAAAAGTATACGTTCATGTTTAATGAAAATTTGTGAAAATCTGAAGTGCTTCATCTATTACCTGCTGTTGGTTTTTCATAGTCTTCTTTTTACAATTTAAATCATTTTTGCTCTATTATGAACAGAAGTCCTGATGGGTGACATTCCAAAGTCTGTGTCACCCAGATAAGCCAAGTAACAAATGCATTTTATGGAGAAACGACCTGAGGAAATAAGAGAGTGAAATTCAGGGTAGAAAAAGAAACTGAAGGAGGCATGGAACACTCTTCTCTTTCTTCTCCATCCTCAAATTTTCCCTCTCTGTTGGCTTATTCTCTTTGCCTACTCTTATTTCTCTCTTCTTAATAACATACAAAAACAGCCCCCAAATTTTCCCCTGCCATGAGGATTCTTTAGCAGCTACTTTACTCTTCTCTAACTAAATGAGAAAACACTTAACAAAAGCACTTAAAAGAACCACGGAATGCCCATGATGTGGAAGGAATTATTTATTCTCCACTTAAGGACCACATAATGAGATATTATTAATAAATGAAAATTGATCTTCCTTGGAAACCTTGGAAACCTTCCTTGGAAAACAGACATGTTTCTTGCAAAACTCTTTAGAGGAGTAGTCTATACTTTTAGCTATTTCACTATGTCCAATTTCTCTCCTGTTTCTCCACAACCCCCTTCCCTCAGGCTTTCAGCGCCTATTGCACCAAAGATACTGCCTTTATTAATCAAGGTCACCAGAACCTCCCCTCTCAGGTAAACTGAAGCCCCATTCTCAATCCTCTAGGTACTTGACTTCTTAGCAGCTTTTTAAATTTAATTTTATTTATTTATTCATGAAAGACACACAGAGAGAAAGGCAGAGACATAGGCAGAGGGAGAAGCAGGCTCCAGACAGGGAGCCGGGTGTGGGACTTCATCCTGAGACCTGCAGGACCATGCCCTGGGCCAGGGGCAGGCGCTCAACTGCTGAGCCACCCAGGCGTCCCCTCAGCAGCTTTTAAAACAATGGAGTTCTCTCTTCACCTTGATATACTTCACTTGGCTACCAGATCCCCACATTCTCCTGAATTCTGTCCTACCAGCTTGGTCCTTCAGTCTCCCATCCCTTCTGCTGGTTGCCCTTTGTCACTCTGAGATCCTAACCCCAGGCACTGAAACACCCCTTTTCTATCCCTACCCACTCCGTTGGCCATCTCAATCAGACTCCCAGCTTTGAATGCAATCAGTATATGTCAGGTCTTCCATATAATCTCCAGCCCACACGTCTTACTTCAACTCCACCTAAATTTCTAATAGCACAAGTTCTAAACAGCTAAAACCAAACTCTTGGTTTTCTCCTCCCATCCCCCCAAACCTGCTCTGTATGCAGTCATCACTATTTCTATCCATGATAACATTCCTGCACTGCTCAGAACCTCGATGTCATGCTTGACTTCTGTCTTTCTCTTAAATCCTAAATCCAATCTGTCAGGAAATCTGTCCGCTTCCATTCTTTCCACTGTTTTCCCCTGGCCGCAGCCAGGAACATCTCTGCTTGGCAACACAACAGCAACCCAACTGGGTTCTCTCCTTGCTCACTTGCTCCCCAGCAGTCTGTGCTCACCCATTTAGGGTACCCATAGGCATCTCTTTCACTTGGAGCAAAAATGTATGTTCTGTAGATGACTTACAAATCTCAAAGAGCCTGCCTTCCTTCAACACTTGACCCTCCTCCGTCCAGTCCCAGGCATTCACTCTCAGAATTCACTCCCTATCACTTTCCCTTTCCCCTATGCTCCCTCCACTCCAGTCAGTCTGGCCCCTTTCCTGTCACTCTGTGCACCAAGCATGCTTCTGCCCTGGGCCTTTGCACTGACTATTCCCTCTGTCTAAAACACTCTTTCCAAATATCAGCCTGACATACTCCTTTGTTTCCTTTCATTTCTGCTCAGATGTCCCCTTCCTGTGCCAGCCTATCCCGAAAATCCTATTCAAGCTTACAACCACCTCTTGTCAACAGTCTAATATCCCTTATCCTGCTCTATTCCTTTCCTCTATGGTATATAGCAATTTCTGACATTCCATTTAACTCACTAATTCATTATGTGTATTGTTTATTGCCAGCCTTCCACCATTGTAATTCAAGCCCCATGAAGACAAGGAAGGACTGGGGGAGAAGGGCCTTTCATCACCAGAATCTAGTTTTTATTTTTATTCTTTATATATTTTATTTAAATTCAATTGGCCAACATATAGCACAACACCCAGTACTCATCTCATCATGTGCCCTCTTTAATGCCCATCACTCATCCCCTACCCACCTCCCCTTCTGCAACCCTTTGTTTTCCCAGACTTAGTAGTCTTTCATGGTTTGTCTTTTCCCATTCAGTTTCCTCACTCATCAACCCAAAGAAAGTTATAGTAGCTTCCCTGCCAGTTTCTTTATATTCTTTTTAATTAATTTTTTAAGTTCAATTTGCCAACATATAGTATAACACCCAGTGCTCATCCTGTCAAGCACTCCCCTTACTCACTCACTGAGTGACCCCACACATCATCTTCTTTATCCATTCACCTGTCAAAGGACATCTTGGCTCCACAATTTGGGTGTTGTGGACATTGCTGCTATGAACATTGGGGTGCAGATGTCCTGTCGTTTCACTACATCTGTATCTTTGGGGTAAATACATAATTGTGCAATTGCTGGGTCATAGGGTAGCTCTATTTTTAACTTCTTGAGGAACTTCCACACTGTTTTCCAGAATGGCCTCACCAGCTTGCATTCCCACCAACAGCAAGAGGATTTCCCTTTCTCCACATCCTCGTCAAATTTGTTGTTTCTTGTCTTGTTAATTTTAGCCATTCTCACCTGTGTAAAGTGGCATCTCATTGGTTTTGGTAAAGTGATTTTGATTTGTATTTCCCTGGTGATGACGGATATGGAGCATTTTTTCATGTGCTTGTTGGCCATGTGTAGGTTTTCTTTGGAGAAATTTCTGTTCATGTCTTCTACCCATTTCATGACTGGATTGCTTGTTTCTTGGTGTTGAGTTTAATAAGTTCTTTATAGATCTTGGATACTAGCCCTTTATCTGATATGTCATTTTAAAACATCTTCTCCCATTCTGTAGGTTGTCTTTTAGTTTTGTTGACTGTTTCCTTTGCCGTGCAGAAGCTTTTTATCTTGACTAAGTCCCAGTAGTTCATTTTTGCTTTTGTTTCCCTTGCCTTCATAGATGTGTCTTGCAAGAAGTTGCTGTGGTCAACTTCAAAAAGGGTGTTGCCTGTGTTCTTCTCTAGGATTTTGATGGATTCTTGTCTCACATTTAGATCCTTCATCCGTTTTGAGTTAATCTTTGTGTATGGTGTAATAGAATGGTCCGGTTTCATTCTTCTGCATATGGATGTCCAATTTTCCCAGCACCATTTATTGAAGAGACTGTTCTTTTTCCAGTAGATAGTCTTTCCTCCTTTGTTGAATATTAGTTGACCATAGAGTTGAGGGCCCATTTCTGGGTTCTCTATTCTGTTCCATTGATCTACGTAACTCCTTAATTTCTCTTTCTTCAGTCTCATTGTTAATGTATAGAAATGCCACTGATTTCTGGGCATTGATTTTGTACCCTGCCATGTTCTAGCAATTTTGGGGTGGAGTCTTTTGGGTTTCTATGTACAGTAACATGGAAAACAAGGATTTTTGTTAGTTTTGTTCACTAATGTGCCACAAACATCCAGAGGGTACTTGGCATGTAATTGGCTCAAAAATCTGTCAAAAACTGAATAAATGGTGAACCAGAAAAAGAGCAGAATATAGAATTTGTGAATGTCGGAAATCACAGGATATAAAACATAAAGAAAAACTAAACTATGTACAATTTTGACTATGAATCATGCATTACAATGTTTTCTCCTTCTGCAACTTCTCCATGACTTCATTGCACTTTTCCCTTGAAAATAATTAAACATTAGCAGTATTCCTTTTGAGCTTGTAAGTGACAACATACACCTTTATTCTCTGGAACTAATACATCTGTCTGAGAGGCAGGGGATTTCCCCTATTCCAGGGTCCTCAAGCAAAGAGATGAGGTACTCCAGTGAACTTGAACTCCTTGGGTAAGCAAATATTATTTGCTCTATTTCTTTTCATAGCCGAGTCAGAATTTTTGCCCTTAACAATAAAACTTAAGTGGCTGTGATTGTGTCAGGCTTGTGTCAAAACTTTAAGTATTGGGGTATAGTGCTGTGAACAGATTATTCACATATAGAAAATTATAAATAGTAGTACAGAAAACTAGTTTCCAGGAATAATAATATAACTTGGGTGTGTTAAAGGCCAGATGCATGAATTAATAGAGTAAGCCAAATAATTATCTTAATGTAAGTCTATTGTTAAAAAGCAGATAGCTCAAGATGTACAATTGTAAACTTGATGATTTTTAAACAAAAGGATCAATTTCTTTTTTTCTCTACTGAACTGAAAAACATGACTCGTTCAATTGAGATAAAAGCAAAAATCAGGAACTGACCCACTTGTGACTTTCAAAATTACATTTTACTTACCAGCCTATCCTGCTAAGCAGTAGATAAAAAAGATAAAAATGGCTAATGAAGAAGAATGAAAGGAGGAGTGTAGTGTTCAAGACTAAAAAATAAACTTATTTATAAAAAGGAAGCTAAAATCTCACATTTCTCCTGGGTTCTAACTATTGATATAAACATGATACTAAATTTTTTCATGTTGTCTGTATTTACTTTTCTGTGAAATGTGAGATAGGGTTTTTGCCCATTTTTCTAACAGACCACCTTTTCTTACCAAATCATAGGTAACATCTATCAACTGTGGGTATTAACAAATTAGTTATTTTTGCAGCAAATACCTCCTTTCAATTTATCATTTATATTCAAATCTCCATTAGGAATCCTTTGATCAACAGGGATTCTTTGTTTTAACTCAGTTGATTTTATATGACTTAACCTTAATATTTAACACTTCTGTTTATTGATTCTTAAAAAATCCTTTCCTACTCTGAGAACACAGAGGTACTCTCCTTTAGTTTCTTCTAAACATTTTAAAGATTTGTCTTTTCCAATTGTGTCCTCGATCTAATGGGATTGATCTCTGTGTGTACATGGCGGTATGTACAAATCCATATCATAGTTTTCCCTTATGGGTAACTCTCTCAGCACCATTTATTGCATAGTTCATCTTTGCTAAATATTGTAGAGTACCAGCCCTGCCATAAATCATGTTTCCAGACCTTCAATCTATTCTCTCAATCTGCTGTATGTCTTGTGCCAGTACCACACTATTTTAATTAGTGCAGCTTTATATTAATCCTTACTCTCTGCTAGACCAGCATCCTGCCACCATGCTACCACCACAACTTGATTCATCGTCTTAAGGAGTATCGTTGCTCTTTCATACAAACATGAGGACCACCTTACTGAATGCCACAAAAATTCCTGCTGGGATTTTGATTAATTGCTCTGAATCTCTAGATCAATTTGGAGAGAACTGACATCTTCATGATGCTGGATCTTCCTATCCATGTACCTAAAATATCTTTCCATTTATTCAGGCCTTCTGTAAGTCTTCCCACAAATTGAATATCTTTTATAGGAATTGTTCCTAATACTATATATTCTTATCTCTGTTATGTTAAAATTTTGACTCTAATACTTTGCATAAAAGTACAACTTGCTTTTTAAAAATATTGATCTTAGGGCCATTTGGGTGGCTCAGTCAGTTAAGTATTAGACTCTTGGTTTCAGCTCAGGTCATGACCTCAGAGTGGTGAGATTGAGCCCCCAGTCAGGCTCAGGAAGTCTGTCTGGAGTCTGGATATTCTCTCTCCCCATTCCCCCCACCTAGCTCGTTCACTCGTTCACTCTCTCTAAATAGGTACAGAATTCTAAGTTGATAGTTTGTCCTCTAGATACTTTCATGTTATAATTCCACTGTCTCAATCTACTTGTTCCTTTGTAAATTATTTCTATTTCTTTCTAGCTACTTTTTAAAAAATCTTATCTTCGTCTTTGGTGCTATACTTCAGATTTACTATGATGCATCCAGATGTGAATTTCTTAACAATATTTGTTAAATTTATTTTTAAAAAATAAATAAACTATTGACCTTATACTTAGATGAACTTAATGTTTCTCAGTGTTTCATGCAGTTAGGCACAGACATGTTTGAGCTCTGGCAAATGAAATAGGGATGGAAGTAAAATAAGCCACTTTTAAGCTATCTTATATAAAATTCCTATATGATCTTCCATGCTTTCTTTTTGGTTAGAGTTTGATACTCAGAGTGATCTTGGAGATGATGAGTTGAGACCATCTGTTGACCTGAGTGCCTGAATGACCATACTGCACTGGGCCCCCACATGCCACATACACCTTCCTACAAATTAGGCACATAAATTAGTCTAACAGGTGTTAAACTATTTATTGAAACAAGAAATAAGTTTATATTGTTTTAAACCGTTGAAATGTTAAAATTCGTAACAATTATGTTGTTCAAATAGTTGGCTTTACATTTACAAAAGAGTGTAATAAAAAAATCTCTCACTATGCTGTGGGCTTTTTTTTTTTTTAAGATTGATTGATTGATTGATTATAGACAGAGAGAGAGAGAGAGAGGCAGAGACACAGAAGGAGGGAGAAGCAGGCTCCATGCCAGGAGCCCAACATGGGACTCGATCCTGGAACTCCAGGATCGTGCCCTGGGCCAAAGGCAGGCACTAAACTGCTGAGCCACCTAGGGATCCCTGCTGTGGGCTTTTCAGTCTCTGTTTATAGTGTATAAATTTGTTTTATATATTTCAAAGATATGTTATTAGAAGAATTCAAGCTAGCAATGTTGCATCCTCCTGATGATTTGAAACTTTCTTCAATGGTGATTCTCTAAAATGTGGCTGTACCAGTTTGCATTCCCACCAATACAAGAGGGTTCCCCTTTCTCCACATCTTCACCAGCATCTGTTGTTTCCTACATTGTTGGTTTTAGCTGTTCTGACTGGTGTGAGGTGGTATCTCCTGGTAGCTTTGATTTGCATTTCCCTGATGATAAGCGATATTGAGTATCTTTTCATGTCTGTTGGCCATCTGGATGTCTTCTTTGGAAAAATGTCTATTCATGTCTTCTTCTCATTTTTAATTGGATTATTTATTTTTGGAGGTGCTGAGTTTGGTTAAGCTCTTTATATATTTTGGATACTAATTCTTTGCCAGCTAGGTCATTTGGAAATATCTTCTCCCATTCCGTAGGTTATCTTTTAGTTTTGTTGATTGTTTCCTTCATGATGCAAAAGGCTTTTATTTTGATGGAGTCTCAATAATTTGTTTTGCTTTTGTTTCCCTTGCTTCAGGAAACACATCTAGTAAGAAGTTGCCACACCCAATGTCAAAAAGGTTACTGCCTGTGTTATCCTCTAGGATTTTTATGGTTTTAAAAGGTCTCATGTTTAGGACTTTGACCTGTTTTTAGTTTATTTTTGTGTGTGGTGTATGAAAATGGTCCATTTTTCCCACCACCATTTGTTAAAGAGACTGCCTTTTTCCCATTGGATATTCTTTCCTGCTTTGTCAAAGAGTAATTGACAATGTAGCTGTTGGTTCATTTCTGGGTTTTCTATTCTGTTCCATTGATCTATGTGTCTGTTTTTGTGCCGGTACCATACTATCTTGATCACTACAGCTTTGTAATATAACATGAAGTCCAGAACTGTGAAGTCTTCAGCTTTGCTTTTCTTTCTCAAGATTGCTTTGGCTATTTGGGGTCTTTTGGTTCCATACAAATTTTAGGATTGCTTGTTCCATACAAATTTTAGGATTGCTTGTTCTAGCTCTGTAAAAAAATGCTATTCATATTTTGATAGGCGTTGCATTAAATATATAGATTGCTTTGTGTAATATAGACATTTAAAAATATTTATTCTTGCAATCCATGAGAATGGAATGTCTTTTTACTGAATTTGTGTGTCAGTTCTAGCAATTTTTTGGTGGAGTCTTTCAGATATTCTACATGGAGTATCTTGTTATCTGCAAAAAAGCTTTACTTCTTGAGTTGTATGCCTTTTATTTGTGTTATAGGAAATTAACTCTTCCTACAATTCCAAGATTTTCATTTGGCCCCCAAGTGGCACCTTGGGATAGAGATCCTACATCCTGCCATGTGGAATTGCATCCAAGTCTGAAAGCGCAAAAATAGCTAGAGATACAAGGTATACAGTCAGTTAGCCTATTGACCCAACAGCAGACAAGGAAGCTAAATCATTAGCTATCCCCAAGCAGTAGAACTGCACAAGCCAGAGACAAACCCATTGGACACAGTAGTTGTTGAAGCAGAGCAAGTGACAGAGGGTCTGGGAAGCAGGTGGGCCATAGGAATATGAGCCACGGGAATATGAAGAGATAAATAAGACTTGTGATACACACCTCATCCCTTACATCCTGAGCCTTCTTCCAGAATCATCTTTCTTCGTTCTGAAATGTATTCTTCAAAAGTTCTTCTAATAAAAGACTATTGTTAGTCTTAATTTCTCCCATTTGTTTGAAAAATCTTTTGATAGGTACAGAATTTTAAGTTGACAGTTTGTTCTCTCAATACTTTTATGTTATAATTCTACTGTCTCAATCTACTGGTTGTTCCTTTCTAATTCACTTCAATTTCTTTCTAGCTATTTTTTAAAAAAATCTTATCCTTGTCTTTGGTGCTATACTTCAGATTTACTATGGTGCATCCAGATGTGAATTTCTTTGTATTTATCCTTCTTAAATTTTTAGGGCTCCCTGATTACACAGATCTAAGTTCTTCTTCAATTCCAGAAAATACCTGACCACTCTATATTACCAGCCCCCTACCCTCTCTTTTCTCTTCTATAACTAATTATATTTCATGTTGGACTTCCCATTCTATACCCCATTTCTCTTAATATGTCATTATACATTTGTCTCTTAGAACTGAATTCAAATCATTTCTTCTGTTCTCTCTTTCCAGTTTAATTCTTTAACTATGTCTAACCTTCTACATTGTCTAGCCAATGAGTTTCTAATTTCAGTTATTACATTTTCCATATTTCTTAAGTTTTACCTTTTTCTAATCTACTCAGGAAAGTTGGATGGTATTGTCTCTCATAGTACAGGCCCACACAATCTATTTCTATAAACATTTAAACACATTATTTTAAAATTGAAGATCCATAGTCATTGCAGACCTGTTTCAGTGGTTTTCTGCTTTTGCTGACAAGAGGTCTTATTTCCTATTTTATTCGGTAATTTCCTTATCATCAGCTTGTGGAATCATGGAATCATCTCTGCAGAAATTCTTTGAGGTCTCAGCTGATGTCATATTGTTTTAACTAGAATTTGTATTTACTTCTAAGCAGTACATTAAAATAATAACACAGAACCAATTCTAAAATCGATTTCCAGCCTACAGTTTTGGAGACCATACATATAGTATGAATTTTAGCCCTGAACTCTCATGAGATTTTTCTCTTTTTCTCACTTGCTTAGATCCAAAGCTAAGACAGGCATATATACCCACTATCTCCCTCTGTGGGGTGAGTTTTGTTTTTCTGCTTTATCAACTAATGCTGTCAATTCTAGAAACTCAGCTCTATTGTATGTGTGTTGCAGCACAAATGGGTAGAGGATCTCCAATCATAAATACATTAGTCCTAAACTTTACCTTTTGTTTTTCACAAATATGACCATTAAAAAAGCATTCCAGACCATCAAGAATAAACAGATAATCTAGAGCAAATAGAGGCTTCAGTGTTGGCTTAGCCCTTTGAATCTGTCATTCTCTGTAATTTCCTGCCTCAGATTCATTCCTATACTTCCCAGATAGCACAGACATTCGATGACTTTTTTTTATTTTACCTAACATAAATTTATATCAGTAAAGGGCACTATAAACATCAAATTTGCCACCAAGAAAAGTATTTTAGCAGATATACCAGCCAAGATTCAAATTCCCAGAAAACACTCTACAATTAATCTAGTTTGTGTTGGCATACCCACCCCTCAGTGGAATATGAGGTCCCTTAGTTAACAAATCTACCCTTTCTAATCACAGTATTAAACAGAAATGTGTTCTCTGTGATCAAAATGAAAGCTAACTCCAAATGAGCTCCCAACACCTAGCTGTCTCCCTAAACATATGTGCTATACCTGTTCCAGACAGAGAAATCATTAGTTCATCAACACTGTCATTTTAATACAGTTTTGTGGGTCACCATTCACATGGCATGACTGTTATACTTTGCCAGTTCAGTTAGTGCTAAGCATTCAAATATTCAAAACATTTCAGAGTATACTCCATGAACTAGAAATTCTTAAATATCTAACTAAGACAAGTCTTTGCCCTCAAAAACACTGGCCATCTAGCTAAGTAAACAAGTATAATTTTTTCCATTGATAACATAAAGCAGAATTTTAAAAATCCTTAAGCAACATATCTTAAGATTAGAGAGAATTTCATAATTTATAACTAGTTTTTTATAATTTACACCCTAGTTCTTCTGTAGTCTGTCTCCAAGGGGCTACCATATTTTAAGAATTTGAGTATATATAGCAAATAGCCTGGGAATTTCAAGTTATGAGTCAAACACAAGGAGAGAGATTACATCAACAGTATGTAAGCAAATAATTAATGTATAATTATGTTAAGCAATTATTAATATAATCATCTAGAATAAATTACAAAAGAAAATTCAACTCTCAGTTACAGCTAGCTGTTTTATATAAAATTATAGCTCTGTAATTATCTGCTCCTTCATATACTTTCCCCAAGGCCTCCTAACAAAATGGTGTCAATTCCAGAAAATCAAATGTACTCCGATATTCCGAATTTTTTTCAACCTAAGTGAGGTATCAACAGCCTACTTGTATGGGTCAGGATAGGTTATTATGCTATTGTTACAAATAACCCCAAAATCATGTGACTGAAAATGATAGAGATTTGTTTCTACACACCCTCACCATCCTCACTAAGGGATGCAGACTGATGGAATATCATCTGGAATATCATCAGTCAGTGGAACATGGATAAAGACAGTTGAAAAATCCTATGTTGGTTCTAACAGGCAGAAGCCTAGAAAAGATTCTCATCACTTCTACTCTTTTCCATTGGCTGAGTCAGATCATGTATCTGTGTCTAAATTAAGTGACTGGAATGTGCTTGGAGGATAGGAAAGATTATTGTTGAACATTCTTAATGACTAGGGTACAATAGTCATTTTCCAGTTAAAATTACCTTCCACATAGAGTAACATACACCATCTCTAAAACTGTTTCTTTTTCACTTTCAAATACCTATATCCAGCATGCCTCAGTCGGTTAAGCATCTGCTTTCTGCTCAGGTCAATCAGGGTTCTGGGATAAAGCCCCACATTGACTGCTCAGTGAGGAGTCTCCTTCCCCCTCTCCGTCTGCCTGCTCCTGCTTTCTTTCTTGTTCTTTCTCTCTCTCAAATAAATGTATCTTTTTTAATTTCTAAAAAACCAAATTCCTATGTCCTTCAGAATCTGAAGAATCTTGAGATGCTCCTCTCTAACACAGGATTTACTTTCTAAATTGCTAATCTCTAGTATACTTCTGTGCCTATTTTGACACCATAATTTATATAAACAGTATAATGTCCCATGCATAACTATGGACCTACTGTTCAAATAAAATAAAATTCAAACAGAGTTGCCATTTGATCACAAAGCTCCTATTATATTTAAGGAAAGCATTCATTGACAGTTTGACAGATTATCATATTTTACTCCCTAATAGTATCAGCTAAAACTTTAGAGGACTTGCAGAGCAAGGGCACAGCCCTGTTGGAAACCAGAATTCAAACTGAGCCAAAATGGACTTCCTAATATCACAGGGTGAGTCGGCACACAGTCTCCCCATCACTAAGCATCAAGATGATTTTTAAATTTTCTCTTCTGAAAAGAAGGTCAAAACATTATCCTCAGGATGAAAATTATATTCCACCTTGGAAAAGTTAGTTTTTAAAATGATATATCTTGGAGATGATAATACCATAACTAAACTTAAATGATGGGATCTGGTATCATACAAAAAAAAGTGATCATCCCTAGGTAATTTTATTGAAGTATTAGAGAATGATCAAGAATATCATACGGAGGGATCCCTGGGTGGCGCAGCGGTTTGGCGCCTGCCTTTGGCCCAGGGCACGATCCTGGAGACCTGGGATCGAATCCCACATCGGGCTCCCGGTGCATGGAGCCTGCTTCTCCCTCTGCCTGTGTCTCTGCCTCTCTCTCTCTCTCTCTCTCTCTGTGACTATCATAAATAAATAAAAAATTTTTTAAAAAAAAGAATATCATATGGAATGTTCAGGAGTTCAAACTCTATTCTGGAGTCTACCTTCCTAGTGATGCACTCTTCTATTTTCATTTCTTATTAATTCCTTTTATTTTACTATTTATAATAATTTGTGGGGGCTCCATTCAGTTGTATACTAGCATAGCACAATTGTGCTATGGAAAACCCAAAATATAAATGAAGGTCCAATGGATAACAGAAAAGTACTGCATCCTGGCCAAAAATCAGTATTACTGGAGCACAACTTACAAATACAGATAAAATACTTATTACTTTGCTTCTAACAGTTCTTTTTTTTTCTTTTTCTTTTTTTTTTTTTTTAATTTGGGGAGAGACAGTTTGCACTCTCTTGGAAACTTAAATGAGACCCACTGAAACATTTAGGATTTTCAGCACTTCCAACAAAACAACAATGCATACTCTAAATCTGACAGTGGCATCAGGGGATTAGAGAAGCCTGCCAGGAAAGTGGAGGATTGGGGTGGAGAAGAATATTCCGGACAGAGCAAATAGCACATGCAAAGTAGCAGAGATTAAAGGATGAGTGAACATTACATGTGCAAGGCTCTTGAAGAAGTTCAGAAAGGGAGGGAAGAATTCTAGAGAGGGAGGAAAGATGGCATGTATGGAGACCACAACTCACACAGCTTTTTAAGCTGTGTTCAAGAATTTAAGCTTAATACAAAGGACAAAGAAAACCACTGAAGGATATTAAGCAGACATGGCATGATTAAGTTCACTGTCACAATGGTGTTTAATATAAAAACAACATAAATATAATATGATCATACCCTACCATATCCAATGCAGTTTTGGGAAACTATATTTGAAATTCCATTTTAAACCCCACCTCAGATGAAGAGGCATTTTTCCCCATTTACTGTGAGCTCCTATGCAGCTAACGCTACAATTACACGATTCACCTTGTTATTTTCAATGCTCCTTTTTGGAGTATTTGCATTTAGCTAGTTTCAGCAGTTAGTTTGTAGCAGTGATAATTTCATTTATTGTTCCCTCCATGCTGTCAATTTGTTTAGTGAATATGAATATTGTTTCCAGTGTTTTTATTTCCTTGGCATTTACTGTTTTGCTGGGATTTTTACATTAAGATTGATTACTAAAGGGGCACCTAGGCATCTCAGTCGGTTAAGTGTCTGCCCTCTGCTCAAGGTCCTGGTATCCAGACCCTCCTGGGAATCCCTGCTAGCAGAGAGTCTGCTTGTCCCTCCCCTTTTGCCCCTCCCCAACTCCTGCTAGTGCTTTCTCTCAAATAAATAAATGAAATCTTTAAAAAAAAAAAAAAAGATTGATTACTAAACACTGAATATCATATATGCAGATTCTAGTAGTGAGCATACTCTTAAATGTAAAAATCATTCTAGTTATAAAAGTTAACAAGGGCAGGTACAGAGCACACTATAGAGAAATTAATGCAATGAAAATTTCTTTCTAATGTAAGTTAACATAATCAATGCTTTCCTAATGTTAACTATTAGAACAATCATTAATTACTGGAACATTGGGTTTGTTTAATAGGATTTGTCATTTAGGTATAAAATGGTTGTCCATTTTCGGTTTCAGTGACAGATAGAAAGGTCTCATTTTAAAATAATGATAAGCGGGGCATCTGGGTGGCTCAGTGGTTGAGCATCTGCCTTTGGCTCAGATTGTGGTCCTGGGATCCTGAGATTGAGTCCTGCATCAAGCTCCCGGGAGACTGCTTCTCCCTCAGCCCATGTCTCTGCCTCTCTCTCGAATAAATACGTAAATAAATAAATATAATCATGTATGTTTATTTTTGAGATTACACAGACCGCTTTGGAGAAATTTCATCAAGGAAAAAGATATGTGGTAAGAGTGGATGTCCCTTTACCTCGCTTTGTCAACAGCAGTACTTCTGACAATTTGAACCAGATAATTCTTTGTTTTGGGGGGCTGTCCTGTGCATTGTAAAATGATTACTAGCATCCCAGGTCTCTACCTACCAAATGCCAGTAGCACAGTAGTATCTCCTGTTGTGACTATCATAACTATCTTAACACTGCCAGATGTCCCCTGGTTTTTGAAAACACTGCCTTGAACCAGTTAGGTGAGTAAGGCAGTAGCTGCAGTAGGTGGCTTGGACTGAGGAGTGACAGCAGGAATGGAGAAGACTAGAGCAGACTGAGAAGAAATATTTGGAGGGAAAAGCACCTGAATTGGTGATGGATAGGACATGGGAGCTACTAGAGGGAAAGGAAATAAGGTTGACCACAGGGTTTGTACCATGAGCAACTGCATGGCGCCATCTATTGAGTTCATTAGTAAGATGAGGACTAGGATTGGGGGTATGGAAGAAATTGTGATTTTTTTCATGGTGATTTTGAATTTGAGGTGCCTAAGACACATCCAAATAAAGAAGTTTGTTAAGAACAAAAAGTTGAAGATTATAATTTGGGGTTTTTTTCTTATTTTTATATTCTATTCATTCTTGGCATTTTGAGGGAAAGAGAAACAATGAAGTATAAAGAAGAAAGGGGAATAAAGTTTATTAAATATTTAGATTTTACTCAATTTTTACTTTTTTATTTTTTATTGAGCTATAATTGACATATGACATTATTATATTAGTATCATATAGTAACAGAATGAGTCAATATGGCGAAATATTCACCACAGTAATTTTACTTAACATCCAGGACTATAATGTTAATGTCAAATTTTACTGGTGCAAGTCCTAGAATATTTGCTCTTACTCAGGATCCTGTGCTCTAGTTCTTCTCTATCAACTTGTGACTGTGGACATCACTGAGAATTTTATTTTCAGCCCTTTTCTCTACATACTATCATCCAGCCTTAGACTTCAGATATAGTTTATGGTGTGTAACCTTATAATCCCTGCAATTTTTCATGAATTCCCTCAGGTAATCAACTTTATAGGTGGCACACGCACATACACCTTTCTCAACACACCAGGAAACACATGAAAAAAGTATTTTTCTTCAAAGTTATAAAAAGTTTAGTTAACATAAAGTATTAAGAATATCACATCTTACTCATCTTAAATGAGTTGACTCCATTTAGACACCTGATCTGCAAAACCCAATAACTGAATTTATAACAATTCTTTATTCCCTTTCCACAACAAAAGGCCCATGGGGGCACGCATTTCCAGGTTCAACTTACGAGCATTTTCTTGCACACTGCTGCATGCCTTTAATCCCATAACTGGCCAGAAACTCTTTTTCATCACTAGTTCAGTCAAACTAGAATCTCTGTTGGCACTGGCTTCATCTGCCTACTTGCTATGTTTTCCTGATTCACAGTCTTTCAGAAAGCCACTGAACAGGCAGCACTGTGATCTCTCTAGCCTGATTCCTGTTGTAGGAACACAAGCTACTACACAGTGGGAAACAATCTTTGTCTTTTTTTCTTTTTTTTCTGCCATTATTTTTGTTTCTAGAAATGTCATATGGGTAGTTTTCATCCCCAATGACCAATCCCCTAATTCTTTTTAGAAAACATTCTTCAAGGATTCTGATCACATGGGAGATTACTCTGAAATCCATCTCTCTAGACTTGACTGCTCTCCTGCATTCCAGTTCTAGTTTGTCAAGTCCCTGTCACATACCTGAGACTCCGAATACCAGACTTCCCCCATCTACCATTGGTTCCCATCCTCTCAACAAATGGCGCCACTTTTACTCACTTGCTTTGGCCTCACCCCACTGCCACCACACACACTCCATTAGCAAGTTTCACTGGCTCTGCCTTTGAATCACATCTAGATGTTGACCACTTTATACCACCCCATCCCCACCTCCCTAGCCTATGCCACCACTCATCAATTACAAGCACTTCCTCGCTGGTCTCACCACTTCCATTGTGTCTGTCCTCCCCAATCAAAGTAATCTTTTTAAAATGTAAGTCACAGAATATCTTTTCTTTGCTGACCACTCTTCCTGTGTTCTCAGGGTGAAAACAAACTCACTACGTCACCAGATCAACACAACTGCATCTCTGTTGCCTCTGTGTAAGTCATCATCTACCTCTCTGTCCCACAGTGCTACAGACCTTCTCATCCTTGGGCATGCATTGCTGGTTCTCACCTTGCAGCCTTTCCATTTGCTATTCCTTCTGCCCAGAATTCCAACTCTAGGGCCTTATATGACAGACTTCTTCTAGCTCAGGTGTCTGTTTCAAAGTCCTCTCATCATAGAGACCTTTCCAGACCACTGAACAGTTTCCCCCCATCCAGTTACTCTCTTTCCATTACCTTATTTTATTGGCTATTTGGTGCTTATTAGAATCTACATATTTTTGTACCTGGTTTGTGTCACTATTCCGCTATGAGAAAGCATGTTCCATGAGAGCTAGGACCTTATCTGTCTTTTCTTTCTTTTTTTTTTTTTTTAAGCTTTGTATTCCAAGCACCTAGAGTAGGTCATTGTTATTAAATAAATTAATACTCTACAGGAAGTTCAGACTCAACGGTGTCAAATTCTTCTTGTTTGCTTCTTTCACCAAAATTGTTCATCCACCTAAATTCTGAGTCGAATGGCATAACCATCTACCTTGTGGCTAAAAATATGAGAGTCATCTTCAACTACTCACTTCTCTAAATTCATATTTGATTATTTCTCAAGGCTTTTCCATTTTATCACTAAATGTCTCTTGAGTTCATAACTTCCCTTCTCAAGGTCCTACACATTTCAGGTGGCCTCCTAATGGGTTATTCTCTACCGGCTATTACTGATTCTTTAGACTACCCACAAAGTTATCTTTCATATAATTCTTATAATGTTTCTTCTTTAAAAATGATCCAGGGATGCCTGGGTGGTTCAGTTGGTTAAGCATCTAACTCTTGATTTTGGCTCGGCCATGATCTCAGGGTGTTGAGATGGAGCCCCGCATCAGGCTCCACACTCAACAGGGAGTCTGCTTGAGATTCTCTCTCCCTCTCCCTCTGGCCCTCCTCCTTCCCTCTCTCTCTAAAATAAATAAATATATCATAAATAAATCATACATAATGGGACATCTGGGTGGCTCAGTGGTTGAGCATCTGCCTTTAGCTCAGGACCTGATCCCAGAGTTCTGGGATCAAGTTCCACATTGGGCTCCTGCATGGGGCCTGCTTCTCCTCCCTCTGCCTGTGTCTCTGCCTCTCTCTGTGTCTCTCATGAATAAATAAATAAAATCTTTTTTAAAAATCATAAATAAAAACAGTCTATTAGCCACAGGAAAAAAATTTTAACTCCTTAATATGGCTTTTAAAATTAAAAATATTCCCAGTCCGGCCCTCTAGTTTCTTTTTTTTTTTTTTTCCTCTCTACTTTCTTTTTAATCTGTTTTTCTACTTAGTTTTTAAGCTTCATTTCCATGTGCTGACATACCTTGAATTTGCAGGTTCAGTTCCAGGCCACTGCAATAAAGCAAATATTGCAATAAATCAAGTCAAGTGAATTTTTTTTATTTTCCAGTAGATATAAGTTATGTTTACACTATACTATAGTCTACTGAATGTGCAATAGCATTATGTATAAAAACTTACATACTTTAATTAAAATATACTTGATTGCTAAAAAAAAAAAAAATGTTAATCATCATCTGAGTTTTCAGAGAGTTGCGATCTTTTTGCTAGTAAAAAGTCCTGCCTCAATGTTTGATGGCTGCTGAATGGTGGTTGCTAAGGGTAGGGTGTCTGCAGCAATTACTTAAGGGAACAGTGAAGCCCCATCCATTGACTCTTCCTTTCATGAATGATTTCTCTATAGTATGTGATGTTATTTGATAGCATTTTACTCAAGGTAGAACTTCCAAAAGTAGAGGCACACCTCTCAAATCTTGCTGTTGCTTTGTCAACTAAGCTTATGTAATATTCTAAGTCCTTTATTGTCATTTCAATAATCTTCACAGCATCTTCACCAGGAGTAAGTTTCAACTCAAGAAACCACTTTCTTTGCTCATCCATAACAAGCAGCCCTTCATCTATTGAAATTTTATCATGAGGTTGCAGCAAGTCAATCATGACTTCAGGTTCTACTTCTAATTCTAGTCCTCTTCTATTTCCACCACATCTGCAGTCGCTTCCTCCAGTGAAGTCTGGAACCAAAGTCATCCATGAGGGTTGGAACCAACTTCTTCCAAAGTCCTGTCAACATTGCTATTTTGACCTTTTCCCATGAATTATGAACATTCTTAATGGCATCTAGAATGGTGAATTCTTTCCAGAAGTTTTCAATTTACTTTTCCCAGATCCATCAGAGTAATCACAGTCTGTGGCAGCTTTGCCTAATGAAATGTATTTCTTAAATAATAAGACTTGAAAGTCAAATGACTCTGTGATCCATGGGCTGCAGAATGGATGCCTGTAAGCAGGCATGCAAAAAGTAGCAATCTCACTGGATATCTCAATCACTTGGGTGACAAGGGGCATTGTCAGTGAGAAGTAATATTTTGAAAGGAATCTTTTTTTTTTTCCAAGTGGTAGGTCTCAAAAGTAGGCCTAAAATATCCAGCAAACCATGTTGTAAACAGATATGTTGTCATCCAAGCCTTATTGTTCCATTGATAGAAAATAGGAAGAGTAGATTTACATAATTCTTAAGGGTTCTAAGATTTTTGGAATGTTAAGCATTGGCTTATTTCTTAAAATCACCAGCTGCATTAGCCTCTAACAAGAGAATCAGTCTTTTGAAGCTTTGAAGCCAAGCATTGACTTCTCTTCTTTAGCTATAGAAGTCCTAAATGGCATCTTCTTCCAAGATAAGGCTGTTTCATCTACACTGAATATCTATTGTTTAATGTAGCTACCTGCATTAATGATCTCAGTTAGGTCTTCTAGGTAACTGCAACAGCTTCTACATTGGTATTTGCTGCTTCGCCCTGCATTTTTATGGTTATGAAGATGACTGCTTTCCTTAAATCTCATGAACCAATCTCTGCCAACTTCAAGCTTTTCTTCTGAAGTCTCCTCTCTCAGTCATCACAGAATTGAAGCAAACTAGGGCCTTTCTCTGGATTAGGGTTTGGCTCAAGGAAATGTGGCTGGTTTGATCTTCTACCCAGACTATTCAAACTTTCTGTAACAACAATAAGGCATTTTTACTTTCTTACCATTCATGTATTCACTAGAGTAACATTTTTAATTTCTGTAAGAACTTTTCCTTTACCATCACAGCTTGGCTACCTGGGGCAAGACACGTAGGTTCCAGTCTATCTAGCTTTTTCACCTGCCTTCCTCACTAAGCTCAATAATTTCTAACTTTTGATTTAAAGTGAGAAATGAGCATCTGGATGGCTCAGTCAGCAGAGCACGCAACTCTTGATCTCAGGGTTGTGAGTTCAAGCCCCATATTGGGTATAGAGATTACTAATAAACTTTAAAAAATAATTTAAAAAAAAATAAGGGGTACATGGGTGGCTCAGTCCATTGAGTGTCCAACTCTTGGTTTGTAGATGTGGTCTCACAGTAGTGTAGTCGGGCTTCACCTTAGGCTCCATGCTCAGCGAGGAGTCTGCTTGGGATTTTCTCCCTCTGTCCCTCCCCTACTCACACGTGTACATGCACATTCCCCCTAAAATAAATAAATATGGGGCACCTGGGTGGCTCAGTTGGTTAAGCATCCAACTCTTGATTTTGGCTCAGGTCACAGTCCCAAGGTCCTGAGATCAAGCTCCATGTTGAGCTCCACACTTAGTGCAGTTTGCATGTCCCTCTCCCTCTTCTCTTCCCCCTTGCTTGGGCTCTTTCTCAAATAAATAAATAAAATTTAAATAAATAAATAAATATGAATCTTTTTAAAAAAATCTTTTAAATAAAGTGAGAGACACGTGACTCTTCTTTTCACTTGAACATTTAGGGATCCTTGTCAGGGTTATTAATTGGCCAAATTTCAGGATCGTTGTGCCTCAGGGTATGGGAAGGCCCAAAGAGAGGGAGAGAGATGAAAGAACAAGCTGGTCAGTGGAGTAATCAGAACATACACAATATTAATCAATTAAGTTCACCATCCTATATGGGCATGGTTCATGGTGCCCCAAAACAATTACAATAGTAACATCAAAAGCACTAAACAGATCACCATAACAAATATAGTAATTATGAAAAAGTGTGAAATATTGCGAGAATTACCAAAATGGGACCCAGAGACCACAAAGTGAGCAAATGCTATTGGAAGAATGGCATCAAGAGACTCACAACACAGGGTTGCCACAAACCTTCAAACTGTAAAAAGCACACTATCTGCAAAGCACAACAAAATAAGATATGCGCATACTAACATACAGTAGGTACTTCCTGAGAGTGGAACTCCTGCCATTCCTTGAAAACGCTGTATACTTTAAAATACTTCTGGATCTTGTTCAAGCTCTTTCTATAGACTGGAATTCCCTTTCTTCTTCTTTCCACCCAGTGAAATCCATTTATCTTCTTCAAATCCAATTCAAATGCCCTATCCATTGAGGAACTCCTTATTCAGTCAGAAATTAGTAATTCCTTCCTCTGAGCTTCCAAGTTTGGACACAGGCACAACTATTACAGCACTTGACACCATCCAACTAGATTAAAGTAACTTTGTATGTGTCATCTCAGTAAATCATGGGCATCTGAAGGGATAGAAACTGACTTGTTCATTTTCATAATGTCCCATGAAACCTCATAGATTCTCTGAATATTTAGGCTTTCAACAGAGGTTTGTGGAATTAAAACCACTATCTGAAGAAGCAGATAAGCCTCTGGGATCATCTCAAAGGGAGACTTAGAGGCATGCTTATTTGCTGAAGAACCCACATATCTTTCTTGTCATAGGCAGACTCCTCAGCTTCCATCTGCCATTCAATCTTCATGCCCCACTGTGACTTCCCAATGTCTTTTTCCCTCTCTGTATCCTCTTTACAAAATTTTGATGTCCTAATTCTATGCTTCTTCTTTCTTTTTTTTTTTTTTTTTTTAATTTTTTTTATTTATTTATGATAGTCACACAGAGAGAGAGAGAGGCAGAGACATAGGCAGAGGGAGAAGCAGGCTCCATGCACCGGGAGACTGACGTGGGATCGATCCTGGGTCTCCAGGATCGCGCCCTGGGCCAAAGGCAGGCGCTAAACCACTGCGCCACCCAGGGATCCCTATGCTTCTTCTTTCATTTAAGGTGCCTCAAATCTGTTTGCAAAGCACATTTGGCAGTAAAGGTTTATTTCACTTTAGAAATCTAGTTAACATGGCTAAGCCCTCACTTTAGCTAGTAAACGGGTAGCAAATGGTGAAGTTCAAAGTGTTAGCTAGCTATTTGTGGACTCAGACTGAATTTTTAAAGATTCAAACAGAAATAACCAGACATTGGTTGCTTACTGATACAATGCAATCAAAAGCACACAGAACCACGGATGTAGTATTCCTACCCAGAAAACTGAACTTGAATCTAATCAATCCTCTACACTAACTCCGATTAGAGAATACAAGAGACAAGAGATCAAATTAAATGACATCAGAAAGAAAAAACAAAATGGGGCAAATTCTACAAGACAATTGACCTAGTTTTTGTTTGAAGTCAATGGAAAAAATGTGAAAAAAAAAATAACACTGTACAAGAAGTTGGAATAAGTAAGCCGGAGAAAGACAAATACCATATGATTTCAACTCATATGTGGAATTTAAGAAACAAAACAAATGAACATAGGGGAAAGGGGGTGAGGAAAGGGTGGCAAACCATAACAGACTCTTAAGGAGAGAGAACAAACTGAGGATTGATGGAGGGAGGTGGGTGGGGGATGGGGATTAAGGAGCACATTCATTGAGATGAATACTGGATGTTGCATGAAAGTGATGAATCACTAAATTCTACTCCTGAAACCAATATTACACTATATGTTAACTGACTAGAATTTAAATAAAAACTTTAAAAAATCAAAATAAACAAGAAGTTAGAAAGCAGAGTCAAAGAAAAAAGTAAAAATAGAGCTTCTAGATGGACCTGCTTATTGTGAAAGGAGTCTAAGAAGCTACAGAAAACAAAGAACATTTCTAGAACTTCTTGACTCAGAGACCCTGCTTTCCCAAGCTGTGGCCTCTATGAGAGCAAAGCGACATATGATCACTAAATTTTTCCAGACTCTGTCACTTATCTTTGATAGTTCTACCAAATTTTCTGTATTTTGGTTGGATTTTCTGCAAAATGGAGAGTACAATCATAGCTAGTGGAATAAGTGGAGAGGAACTCTTCAGTGTAGCCAACAGATTGAATGAGGGTCCTCAAAATAGATGAGAACTCTATCATCACCCTTAGAGTAAATGAAGTAGTGATCTAATTTACTGCTAAGAAGCCAAGACCAGCTCTCCTGACTTGCCTCACTGTGATTGAGAAGTTTCAAAAAGAAACAAAAATAGTGGCTACAGAGGACTCCAAAAGAAATGTTCCCTGTTAACTGATAATCCTTTTTTTAAAAAAAAAAAAAATGCAGTATCTGCCTTATTGCCAGCTTCCTGGGCACTACTGATGTTACAGTCTGCCACTTCCTTACTTAATTTTCTCAAGACCTACCTGGATGCCAATGCATACAACTACAGGAGAATGATCAAGCTCTTTCAAAAAGTGAGGGGAGGGAGGAACAGACGTTGCTCTTTATTGCCCCAGGCTTTCAGTCTTCTGTCCTCAGATGATACTAGGAAAGAAGTTCAAGTATCTGTCCTGGGGTTTCAAGTGAAAAGTAAGCACAGAAAAAATAGATCAGCTAAAGTCACTGAGCAACATGAAACTATTTAAAACTGTTACTATTTTTAGGTGTGGCTGCCATGCATCTAAACATATGAGCACAGCAGTGTACAAGAAGTTGTGATGATGTAGAAAATGCAGTCATCTGGGTTTAGCCACTAGCAGGACCTGGGGTGGGCCACTTCTCTGAATCACAGCTAAAACGGAAGTCCTACGGCCTGGCCTGTCTCATGAAAATGAGGTAACGTGAGTGATGGCACATTGTAGACTCTAAAGCACTATCTAAATGTTAAGAATCACTACTACAAGGTTTGTTGCCTCCTGCATATTAAAATGGCAACCATGAAGGTACCTGGGTGGCTCGGTTGGTTAGGCATCTGCCTTTGGCTCAGGTCATGATCCCAGGGTCCTGGGATCAAGCCCCATGTTTCTCTTATCAGTCTGTTTCTCCCTCTCCCCCTGACACTCCCCCTGCTAGTGCTCTCTCTCTCTCTCTCTCTCAAATAAATAAAACCTTTTAAAAATAAATACATAAATAAATAAATGGCAATTGTAAAGTTACGTTAGGAAAAGAAAAGTATACTGACCATGTACTAGACAGAAAGTCAAATCCCTCCAAGTCTAGCTGCCAAAATTCTTAAATGTGGAATACATTCCTGGTGTATGGATTCAATCAGTTTGTCAACTATGATTACACTTAACAAATAATGTGTTGTGGTTTTCTCCTCTTAATTACGTAGGCTTCACACCCAACTCATGACCCTGAGATCAAGAGTCATATGCTCTACTGACTGAGCTAGCCAGGCACCCCACACTTAACAAGTAAAATAACTTAACACGTTGATGAGCAGAAGATACTTGCTGCCCTTTGGGGTCCCCATGGATTATTAATTCTCTGTAAGATAAAAGGTGCATCCTAATTTCCTCAATCAAATGAAAAATGTCAAACCCTAGAAGTATGCCAGCACTTACACTCAGTAATTAGGACCCAAATTTTTTTTTATTCTAATAGTAGCTGTTGCTAAGTGTTATCAAAGACCAAGTCAAAATTTATCCAGTAAATTTTAGGAAACCCTCTTTTTTCCTTTACTATAATAATAACATCACCTGGCTTCTATTACGCACCTATTGTTCTAATTTCCCACACATATAAACCCATTTGTATTGTATATATTAACTGCAAACAGTTTTCACATCTATTTTAATTAACTCGAAATAATTTTCTCTTTATCACCTTTTATTTTATTTTATGTATGTTTTTTGCCAGTTCTGACGATGACTGAGAGACATTATCATCTATTACCAAAATAGAATTCCACCCTAGTACAATGAAATGACATATTTAAATGAACTCTGAAGGACTATAAGTGTATCTCAAGTTCTCTATTAAAAAATTAAAACAATAATTCATTCCTATATAGTATGTAAATTAGTTCATTGATAAATAATACATAATTTTTGAATCCAAATTTCCAAAGTAGAAAAGTTTAAAAAATGGTTCTTTCTTTATATAAATAGACAAAAATACACTCAACTTCTAATGGTTCATATTAGTTATAGTTTCTTTTCCAGAAAGTTAAAAATCTATAAGGAATTCTCTATAGCTTAAATTCCAAAAAGATAAATCATTTCCATCAGATTTAATTTTCTAATACATATCTCTACTGAGATTAGTCAGAGATTCAGAGTAATTAAAAAGAAATGGGCAAATGTAGATGATTTAAAATATCCACCAAAGCCAAGAAGTGAATTCTACAGCAAATGAAAAGCAAATAAAAAGCATCTCATTTCAAGGTGCAAACTTGTAAAGTTTTGATCAGTGCATTCAAGGACTCATACTATACCTGCAAGCTTATGACAGTCCCCTACTCACTGCTCCCCTGGCTTCAGACTGTCACAGGCAAGCAAGAGGGCAGAAATAGGCTGCAGCTCCCCCTTCCCTACACAAGGGCTGCTATAAATAGGGAGCTGTGGATCTTTCTCCAAAAGCTAAGCAGCCATTAAGAAAGACACAAAACACTTGGTAAACAGTGTGCTTTGCAGGTTTAAATTGCTTCAATACTTTCTATGAAATAGGCACAGTTATTCTGTATTTCACAATAAGGAAGCTGAGGCTTACATGGGTCAAATACTTTACTGAAGTTTACACCATAAGGGGCAAAGAGCAAAATCAAATTGAAGTCTGATTCCAGAGGCCACTTTCTTAACCACTTAACATTATATTAACACTTAACACTACATTGCCTGAATGTGACAAGCTCCAACATAGAAAAGTATAATTTGGGTATCAACTGCATAATTTGGGTTATTTATGTATCTTATTTTAGAGAATAGTGTATGTCATGCTATAGAGTATTACCCATCTTGAGATAATTACTCAAAAAATATAAATCTCTGAAAATCTGTTGGTTTTTTTTTATCTTTATTTTTTTAAATTTTTATTTATTTATGATAGTCACAGAGAGAGAGAGAGAGAGGCAGAGACACAGGCAGAGGGAGAAGCAGGCTCCAGGCACTGGGAGCCCGACATGGGATTCGATCCAGGGTCTCCAGGATCGCGCCCTGGGCCAAAGGCAGGCGCCAAACCGCTGCGCCACCCAGGGATCCCAAATCTGTTGGTTTTGAAGTTGTGTATCAAGGTATATGTTTATCCCAAGCTTTGATTACTCTTATTTAGTAATAAATAAAAAAATAAACAAATAAACAAAATAAATAATAAAAAGTAAATAGAAATAATAATACATAAGTAAAATAAATAAGTACTTAGTAAATAAGTAGAAACGTAACTTATGTATTATTCAGTCATCATTTAAATTCATTAATATCCAGTTCTAACATTTCTAAACAGCTCTTTAAGAGTCTTGCTAAATATTTGTGCTGTTTTCCCCTATTTTTAAAAATATTATCTTAATTTAGTGATTTGAGTATCACACTGGAACTTAGGAAACCAAGTAACTTTGTTCAGTTTCATCACTAAATTCCTCCTAAAACATAAAGTAGTTCTGTTTAAATACCCTGAACACTGAGAGATGTCACTGGCAAAATAAGGGGTGGGTGTATGTGTGTGTTTATCTATTTTTAAGATGTTATTTATTTAAGAAAGAGCAAGAGAGACAGTGAGAGAACAGGAGCAGGGGTAGGGGTAGAGGGACAAGCAGACTCCCCACTGAGCGAAGAGCCTGACTCTTGATCCCGGGACTCTGAGATCATGACCTGGGCCAAAGTCAGATGCTTAACCGACTGAGAGCCACGCAGACATTCCATGTGTGTGTATTTAGAGTGAATTCTGAATCACATCATTTTCATTGTTAATTTAAGAACCAATGAGACAGATGCCTGGGTGCTCAACAATTGAACCTCTGCCTTTGGCTCAGGGTGTGATCCTGGGTCCAGGGATCACATCCTGCATCAGGCTCCCTGTGAGGAGCCTGCTTCTCCCTCTGCCTATGTCTCTACCTCTCTCTGTGGGTCTCTCATGAATAAAGAAATGAAATCTTTAAAAAAAAAAAAAAAAAAAAAAAAGGAACCAACGTGACACAATTTCTAGGACAAAAATAAATCTACCTGGGTTTAGCGCCACCTTCAGCCCAGGGCCTGATCCTGGAGACCTGGGATCGAGTCCCATGTCCGGCTCCCTGCATGGAGCCTGCTTCTCCCTCTGCCTGTGTCTCTGCCTCTCTCTCTCTCTCTCTGTCTCTAATGAATAAATAAATAAAATCTTTAAAAAATAAATAAATCTGCCCAATTAATTGTCCACTTTTTAAAAAGTACATATTTACATACTTTACTATCTCCATAGCTGATTCATCATATACTTGAAGTTTTCCTTAAGTTCTAAACTTCCTAGTCTGTCCCTTGTACCAGCATGATGCAAATTCCAGGGTATCTTGTGCTGGCCATCAAATACAGAAAAGAAATCTCAGTCCTGGTGATAGCTGCAATCCTGAGTACATCTTTAGTTCTTGTTAACAGTGCCCTCCAGAAAATGAAAATGATGACATTGGTCAACCATGGCCTACCTACTTAAATGACCTTAGCTGTTCATATCAGTGATGAGTTTCTCTATAAACCCTTTAGATTTAGAATTCCAGAATTGGAAAAAATCATAGGAATCATCTCTATATACCAACCTGCTCATATTATAAAAGAAAACTGAGAGGAGTATAATTTGCCTAAGGTCACTCCACTTATAAATTTGATTTTTATGCTAAGATTGGTGGAGTAGTATAAGAACTAAGATGAGGCAAAAACGATCAGCTCTAGAGACGATCAAATTTGGAAAATCCTATATTATTAAAAGGATCAATGGGTGGATTTTTATTCTGGCTCCATCAGTCTCTAACCTTGGGCAATTCACTTGAACTCATGAATCTCAGTTTTCTGTTCTATAAGATAGCCAATCAATTATTCTTGAAATCTCTTTAAATAAATGAGGAAGGTAAAAATGTTGACTTATGATTATTCAATACATAAGAAAACTTAAGAGTAAACACCAAATTTGATACATGAATTAGAATATAAGAGCTAGGGATGCCTGGGTGGCTCAGCAGTTGGGCGTCTGCCTTTGGCTCAGGGTATGATCCCAGGATCTGGGGTCAAGTCCTGCATCAGGCTCCCTGCAAGGAGCCTGCTTCTCCCTCTACCTGTGTCTCTGCCTCTCTCTGTGTCTCTCATGAATAAATAAATAAATCTTTAAAAAAAAAAAAAGAAGAGCTAACATTTATTGATTACTTACCATGTGTCAGATAGGGACCTAGGTGTTCTATATGTGGTTTTTTTTTTAATCCTCATAACTTTGAACAGATTCTATTACCACACTGATGCTGCATGTGAAGAATTGAGATGTAGAGAATTTAAGTAACTCACCCAAGGTATCACCTATTAAGTGGAGCAGAAAGGATTTAAACTCAAGTTGTCTAACTCCAAAGCAATGCTTGGAAACTGCACTGCCCCTTGGATAACTCATTTTGCTGTCATATTTCTTAACTAGTCACTTTTCTGGACTTTTTTTTTTCTGAGAACAAACGTGCTTCTCCATGACTCCTGATAAAATCCAATTCCTAGCTCTGTGGGCAGCCATTCACTCTATTTCCGTTCCCACTGGCATCTGTAAATTAGCCTCTGGTAATTATCTGTGTAGGAAGCAGCAGGCAGTGTACAGAACAATGTAACTGCTGGTCAGATTCCAACATGGGAATTTAGCATTCTTGAGTCATAAATCAACCAACCGTAGCCCAACTCGAGGACGTATTTGCTCAAGCTATAAAAATAAGCTTGACTGCAGAGCTGTAGGCAAATACACCTTCATGGACCTGAAACAGTAAATCCTCAATCTGTGAGAAAGAACAGGTGTTCACACCTTGCCCTCCAAGACAATTGGTTCCCACTGTGTTCGACCAGATGGTGAGTACAATTTGGGGGCATCTGTCCTCCCTTGAGAATGTACTGTCTTCAGTTCCAGAAGTCATATACAGGCACCAGAAACGTAGCCCTAGTAATCACTTTAATTCAAAAGTTAAGACTCAGACTCAGTAGCAGAAAAATAACCTTCTAAGAGGCCTAAGATGTCACAGTGCTGCGTTTCATTACATCTTGATGCCATGAAAGACTCACTGTATTTTCTTTACAGTATTTCCTCTTTAGGGAAGCTGGAGCAATCTGGGAGAAATAAAACTGGAACAACCCAAGAGAATAGGTAATCTTGGGCTGAAAGGAGGGGTTGGCAAACTATCATCTGTTGGCCAATATCCCTGCCATCTGTTTTTGTAAATAAAGTTTTACTGGAACTCAGCCACTTCCATCTGTTTACATATTGTCTGCGGCTGCTTTCATGCCACCACTGCAGACTAGTTTCAGCAGAGGCCATAGGACATGTAAAAACTAAAATATGTGTTATCTGGCCCTTCATAGAAAAAGTTTGCTGACCGCTGGCTGAAGGCATAGGAATTGGAAATCTTAATGTACTTATATTTTGGGAACTTTCTTATAAGAATATATGTATATAAATGAAAAAGCAGAAATGTTCTAATCCTGTTACCTATTTTATCTCACTTACAGAACTGCAGCCTAGCAATCCAGAAGCAATCCCTTTAACATCAGTTCCATTAGAGGAGGATTACTGTGCTCTTTCCATAATACTTGACCATCAAAATATATTGACCATCAAAATGGCTCAGTACTCTTGATAGACGTATCTCCTGATAAGTTGTACTTATTGAAAAAGATAGGAAAGAAAAGAAACAGTGCCAAGCACAATAAACACATTTGAGGGCACTCATGACATACTTTATTTCATAGCTATTCCTAGGTCTAGACATATTATTCTCTTACAAAGTATGTCAAAATAGAAGACCATGTAAATCCAGTCTCCTTTGGAGCCTAAGATCAAGCCCTAAAAGCAAGGAACAGCAACCATGATTGATCATTTGGTCTAAGTAGAGATAAAAGATAGCTTCAAAGAAATAGCACTTAACAGTGATGCCTGTGTGGCTCAGTGGTTGAGCATCTGCCTTCAGTTCAGTGCATGATCCCAGAGTCCTGGGATCGAGTCCCACATTGGGCTCTCCACAGGAAGCCTGTTTCTCCCTCTGCCTATGTCTCTGCCTCTATGTGTGTCTCTCATGAATAAATAATCTTAAAAATTAAAAAAAGGAATAGCACTTAACAAATCTGATTCACAGAGATAGCATGCAACATAAGTAAATCCTGAGAGAAATGGCTATAATTTTCTACTGAGGATCTAGTCTTCCTTTGGACTCCCATATTTCAAAGTACCTCTCTCTTTTATTCATGAATGATCTTGGAATTCCGCTAAATACCAACATAAATTAGAGTGATAGATCACTAAGGAAAAACCTAATTAATATTCCAACTTCAAAACAGTAGACTCTTGAAATTCTAAAACTTAAAAGTTTACTGAAGCACAAATTTGTATTGCACGCTTTGTAAAACTGGTGAACTGAAATGAGTCATTTAAGTAATGAGTGAGCACAGCTGACAGCCCAGCTCCCACATCTCAAAATAACTTTAATAGTCCTCTGTTCACCTTCTAGATGAAGCAGCATTCATAAAGTGATTATAAAAATGGTACCCCAAGGAAAACTACCTGCTAGGGCTCATGATAGAAGGGGGAAAAAAGCAAAGAAAGTTTAAAAAATGATAGTTCTAAAGCCACAAAATAGAAGGCTTATGAGTATGTGCTATATAGTGATGGCTGTGAATGTAAGTTTTTCAAGGTTCTACTAGCTACAATCCATGCTTATGTCAAGGGAGTAAGCAGTAAAGAATGGGTATAAAGACAAAAAGCAATTTAATGATGGTACTGTATATGCTGGGGCTTGCAGCATATCAGGTATATCAGGTTCAAAATATCAAAAATCTGAGCAGTGGGTTTTGGATGCCTTCACGGTAAAGGAGAACATATACATGATTATCTGTTAGATCCTTTAGGGGAAATTAAGTGCACAGACTAGAGGCAAGTGCAATCTCTAAACACCATGTGTCAACATAGGGTGAAATTTGAAAGGATTCAGCACAATTTAATGGTGAACAAGAACAGAAAAAATAGCATGAGCGCTATATGGAGATAGATCAAATGAAGAGCAAATAACTGAATGTTATTGACTAAGAATCCAGCAGGAAACTTTAAGCAACTACTTCGCATTCTCAAGAAAATATTTTTAATTTCCACTCTAAAATAAGAGTATTGCTATACAGAGAGAGCAGGTCAGAATAAGAAATTTAAAATGTGATGAAATGTAACAGGATGAGATGATGATATGGATCAATGTGGAGTTAGGGTTCCACTCCTGGGAATCCACTGTGATGTTATCTGCTCATTGGTTTTCATTATTTTTATTTATTTTTATTACTGATATTTTCAAGTCTTTTAATGAAAGCATGTATGCATTTGGGAGACACATACCAACTACTGGGCCATAAAGTATGTGCATATTCAATGTTAGTAGATACTGCCAAACAATTTCTAAAAGGCCATGCCAATTGACAATCCCATCAGAAGTATATGACAATTCAAATTGCCCCACATTTTTGACAACACTTGACTTTTAGACTTTTCCAATTTAGTCATTCTGATATGTATGTGTATCACATTTTTATTTTTTTTTAATTTTTTATTTATTTATGATAGTCACACAGAGAGAGAGAGAGAGAGGCAGAGACACAGGCAGAGGGAGAAGCAGGCTCCATGCACCAGGAGCCCGATGTGGGATTCGATCCTGGGTCTCCAGGATCGCGCCCTGGGCCAAAGGCAGGTGCTAAACCGCTGCGCCACCCAGGGATCCTCACATTTTTATTTTAATTTGCATTTCTCTGATGGCTAGTGAATTTGACAATGTTTCATGTATTTCTTACAATTTAGACATGTTCTATTGGATTTACATCTTTTACACATATTCTATTGGTTACCTTGCCTTTTTCTTATTACGTTGTAAATATTCTTATTATGGACACAAGTCCCATTTGAGGCTTTCCTTTACACTTTCTTTTTTAAGATTTTATTTATTTATTCATGAGAGACACAGAGAGAGAGGCAGAGACACAGGCAGAAAGAGAAGCAGGCTCCATGCAGGGAACCTGATACAGGACTCGATCCCCTCCAGGATCACGCCCTGGGCCGAAGGCAGGCTCTAAACCACTGAGCCACCCAGGCATCCCATCCCTTTCACTTTCTTAATCCTTCTTTTGAACTCTTTAATTTTAATATGGTCAATTATCAATTTTTCCTTTATGGTTGGCCCCTTTTGTACACTATCTTGTGTACCATCAAGAAATCTGTCCTGAGGGGATCCCTGGGTGGCTCAGCAGTTTACCGCCTGCCTTTGGCCCAGGGCACGATCCTGGAGGCCCAGGATCGAGTCCCATGTGGGGCTCCCGGCATGGAGCCTACTTCTCCCTCTGCCTGTGTCTCTGCCTCTCTCTCTCTCTCTCTGTCTGTCTATCATAAATAAATTTTTTTAAATAAAAAAAAGAAGAAGAAAGAAAGAAAGAAAGGAAAGAAAGAAAGAAAGAAAGAAAGAAAGAAAGAAAGAAAGAAAGAAAGAAAGAAAGAAAGAAAGAAAGAAAGAAAGAAAGAAAGAAATCTGTCCTGGGCTGCCTTGGGTAGCTCAGTTGGTTAAGCGCCTGCCTTCGACTCACTTCATGATCCTGGGGTCCTGGGATGGAGCCCCACGTCAGACTCCCTGTCTGCTTCTCCCTCTTTCTCTGACCCTCCTCCCACTAATGCTCTCCCTTGCTCTCTCCCAAATGAATAAATTACAAAAAAAAAAAAAAACTTTAAGAAATCTGTCCTAGACCTCCTCCACTCAGATTATAAAAATTCAATTTTTTTCTAAGAGCTTTATTGTTTTACCTTTCATATCATGATCTATGGATTCATCTAGAATTCATTTTTGCGCATATTAGATAAGAGTCAAGATCCATTTTTCCATATTGATATCCAAATGAACCAACATTATTTATTGGGACTGCAATGGAGAATCTTTAACCATCAAATGGTCACCTATGTACGTGTCATAATTGACAGCTTTATGATGTTAAGTCGTCCTATCCACTGTTTCTGACCTAAGGCTAGTCCATACAGACCCAGAGCATACTTGGTGCAATATGTAGATCATGGTGGGAGTTTATGGAAGCCATGTGGCAAACAGAGTTATGACTTAAGTCCCCACAAGGTCAGTCCAATTGAATGTTGGATCTATTCCAGAGACATTTTTCTAGTTTTTAGGTATATGGTTGGAATAGATCTACTCAACCAACTGACAGAACACCTACATTGGTGCTTCCTGACCCATTCAGTAAGAATTATTATGCTAAAAAAGGCCAAGTGGAAGCCCCTGGATCCCCCTGTTCCTACCAAAATAATAGACCAAAAGTAATACTCTCTCTATATATCCTTATGAAAAATTTTGAGTTCAATGCTACCATGAATAACTTAAAGATACAGGATTGGTGATTTCTATTATAGAACTATTTGACTCGCCACCTCCTCTGTGCCAGAAGAATTGGATCTTGAAAGACAGCATTGAATCATTGCTAACTAAAACAGGTGATGACTTTAACTGGAAATATTCCAGAGGAATTCTTATCATTGTGATAGATCAACAAAGCCCCTTTTACTTAATTTTCAAAACTGACACAGTGCTATTTCACCTCTAACTGTTTCATTATCCCATATAATATGGAGCAGTAAGTAGCAGGTACCCAGATACATGCATGCCAGCAAATGAGAAAAAAAATCCAATTCAGGGCCTAAGTTCCTAGGAGTCTAGTGGTCTGAGCCATACTAGGACATCTCCTTTAATATGCAAGACAAGTTGCTGCACATTAATCTCACCAACATAGCACTGATCAATATTTGTGGCCCACTTGTATTTTATGGACAATATATACCATATTTGGATAGGCTACATTGGTCTGTTTCTTGAGTCAAAAATGAGTGGGCTCAGAGCAAGAGAAGGCTTTGTAGCTGTCCAGTTGCATAGCAAGTGAACTTTGACCCAGCAAATTCAATTATTTTCAAATTTGCATAGTCAACCAGGACAATGTGTAAAAATTGTAGCAAACTTCAGTAGAAAAATCACAGCAAAATCCTGCAGGATGTTAGCAAGTGAGTATTCTTTTGATTAAAACTTTTGAGTGGCTACTAGACCTTGGCAGAGAACCAGTGCTTGACCATGGGACAGCAAATGAATGTGCAGCTAGAGTGACCCATCCTGGATTAAGCCATAAAGACTAGAGTACCCAGCAGAACTCTATAATAAAATGGAAGAGTAATAAATGGGATTGAATTTAAATAGATGTTAAGGCATAAAACGTATGAGTTTGCTTTCCATTCCTAGTGTACTTATTCATACTGTTCTTCCATGTTGCCACTAAGACATCTTTTTGACTTCATAAGAGGTCCCTCTATTAAGTTGACAAAGAAAAAAAATATTTTTCCTGATTTACAGATAGCTCTGGATTATATGAATAAATCAAAACTTCCAAGAACATGTTGTTGCCATCTTTGTCAGGATGGGAAAATGGCCTGAGGTATGAAACTTTTCCCAATTCATGGGTAATAGTGGATTTGTTTGGCCAGATGGTAAGGGACTTGTAAGCACCTAGATGGGAAAAACTGATGTGAAAGGAGGTTTGGAGAGAAGTCTGTGAGAAGTCTGTGGACACAGGGTGTGGGTTATTTGTATCCCATTAAAATGATAATCAAAAGGTGCTTTCTGGGCAGCCCCGGTGGCGCAGCGGTTTAGCGCCACCTGCAGCCCGGGGTGTGATCCTGGAGACCTGGGATCGAGTCCCACATCGGGCTTCCTGCATGGAGCCTGCTTCTCCCTCTGCCTGTGTCTCTGCCTCTCTCTTCACTCTCTCTCTGAATGAATAAATAAATATTTTTTAAAAAAAAAGGTGCTTTCTGTGAAGGAGTCTCTCAAGGCAGAAGCCTAATAAAAATAGTTTCTATGAAAAGCTCAGTAAGGAAAACAAAGTTTAAAAAGGATAAAATTAAAGAAAATTGAATATAAATATTTAAAACAAACTTTGAGGGAGAACATGATATCAGTATAAGAAAGACAAAAGTATATAACATAATATATATATATAAGACAAAACTATATATGCTCATTTTTTCTCATTTCTGCTCATTTCCCCTTTAATCCCTTTCACTATTTTTTATAGAGGGTGAGAGAACATGAGAGACTCCTAACTCTGGGAAACGAACAAGGGGTAGTGGAAGGGGAGGTGGGTGAGGGGACGGGGTGACTAGGTGATGGGCACAGAGAGGAGCACTTGACGGGATGAACATTGGGTGTTATATGTTGGCAAATCGAACTCCAATAAAAAATATACAAAAAGACTACATATGCTACATATATAATATATATAAGTACAACTATATATGTAGTATATATTTAGTTATTTGTTGTCCATTAAACCAGACCCTCTCCATTTCAAATTCTCTGGAGATTAAATCCAGCTTTTCAGGTGGGGCACAGGAAGGGGACCTGGGGAGGCAGTCAGACTTTATGACATAGAAAATTCAGGTAACCTTCCCACTCCATTTTCAGCCCCATGACTCAACCTCATTCTCCATGTATCTGTAGCTATTAAATCCTGAATAGGTCTAAATTCTCATCAGCAGCACTTGGTTTCCATCTTTTTCTGTTCTTCCAATCTTTCAAAAGTGTATTGGCATCTCCCATATTTTTGCCTCTTCTCCCATTTTCTAAAATAATCTTATGGTTCTACTTACTTAATATTATCAGTTTAGTGGGAATTGGGAAGGGCAGAAAGATAGAGTCATATCTTTAATCCTTTATCATTTAATAGCACTCCTTACCTTTTTGATCATTTCCTTCTACCAAAGGCATATTTTCCTCTATGTAGTTCTTTCTCAGCTACCATATTCCTGTTTGTTCCCCTTCTAGCCCATGGAGCCAACTCTCCACCTCTCCATTCTTCCCTCATCCCATCACTGTTGGTCTCCTATTAAGATTTTTCTGTAGGAAACATCTTGCACATCATATTCAGGAGAAGAATAGATCAGACAAAGGAAAGTTGAATGTATTTTGAATTTGGTGGTGGTTTTCTAAGAAATATCTGATTCCTTTCTTTTACAGGCGGCTGCTCCTCAAAGTCCTAGGGAGAAAGTCTGCTTTGGTTGCCATCCCATCCCTTCTACAGGGCTCTAGGTCACAATTAGGTCCACTCAGCCTATCATTCCTGGGATATTGAAGTCTCCATGGTAACCATATCCAAGGATTCTTACTTCTTCTCCTGCAAACTTTTCTGTAATTCTTTCTGAAATTTCTTGTTTCTTTGGGACTTACACTAATCACATCATATATTAAACTTGAATTTCTAAAAGGTTCTTTGCACATGTATACTACACAGTACTATATAGGTACATATGTATACATATACATATCCTATATTCACTACCCAATTGTTCTCATCTAGTTTATGCCTTTAAAACAATATCTATGCTGCTGATTCTCTGCTCTACATTTCCACTTGATTGTTTAATAGGTGTCTCAACATAACCCAAACCAAAGCTTCCAATCCCAGCACACTTCCTCCAACCTGTTCCTCTCATAATCTTCCCATCGAGTAAATTAGCCAGCAAGGTTATCATTCAGATTTGAAGGAGAGATAAAGAGTTTCCCAGACAAAAAAAAAGATAAACAATTTTATCACCACTACAACAGGCTTACAACAAATGTTAAAGAGACTTAAGTAGAAAAGAAATAGCCATAACTAGACATAATAAAAATACAAATAAAAAGATGTAAAATATGACAGCATACACATGGAATGTGGAGAGGGGAGTAAAAAGGGAAGAGATGGAGAAGAGAAAAAGAATCCTTTTTCTTTTTTTTCCAGAATGTATTTGAACATAAATGACCATCAAATTAATATTGACTGCTCTTTACTTAGGATGCTATATATCATGGTAACCACACATCCAAAACCTATGATAGATACACCAAAAAAAAAGACAAAGAAAGCCCAACAAAATACTATAGATGCCCATCAATCTCAAAGAAAAAGAGCAAGAAGAACTACAAAAACAACCAGAAAACAAATTTTTTTAAATGGTGAAATCTACACACCTGCCAATAGGTACTTTAAATGTAAATGATCAAAATACTCCAATCAAAAAAACAGACTGCTGGAATGGATTAAACACACACACACACACACACACACACACACACACACACAAGATCCATCTATATACTGCCTACAAGAGACTGACCTGAGACCTAAAGACACATAGAGACTGAAAGTGAAGGAATGGAAAAACATTCACCATGCAAATGGAAGTGAAAAAAAGCCAGGGTAGTAGTGCTTATATCATACAAAATAGACTTTAAAACAAAAGACTGCAATAAGAGACAAAGAAAGGCATTACATAATGATAAGAGCATCAATGAAACAAGAGGTTTTAACAACTGTAAATATCTACATACCCAACACTGGAGCATCTAAATACATAAAGCAAATATTAATGGAAATAAAGAAAGAAATTGATGGTATATAATAATAGGAAACTTTACATTGTGTTAACCATTTCACAATACATATTTGTATATCAAATCATTACACTGTACACCTTTAATTTACAGAATTTTATATGTCAATTATATCTCAATATATCTTTTAAAAATTATAAGAAAAAAAAGTAGGAAACCTTAACATTCCACTTACATCAATGGATAGGATCATCCACACAGAAAATCAATAAGGAAACAATGTCTTTGAATGCCACATTGGACAAGATGGACAAAACAGATATATACAGAACATTCTACCCAAAAACTAACAGAATACACATTCTTTTCAAGGGCACATGTAACATTATTCAGAAAAGATCACATATCAGGCCATAAAACAAGCCTCAATATATTTAAGAAGACTGAAATCATACCATGCATCTTTTCTGACCATAATAGTATGAACTAGAAATATATCACAGGAAATAAAAACTGGAAAAAACACAAACACATGGAAATTAAATGGCATGATACTAAACATCCAATGGGTCAATGAAGCAATCAAATAAGAAATCAAAAAATACATAGAGACAAATGAAAATGAAAAACAAGGGTCCAAAATCTTAGATTTAGATTTAGAACTGTAGTTCTAAGAGGAAAGTGTATAGCAATACAGGCCTACCTCAGAAAATAAGAAGCTCAAATAAACAGTCTCACCTTATGCCTACAGGAACTAGAAAAAGAACAAAGGGAAAAGTGAGTAGAAGAAAGAAATACCAGTACCACACTGTCTTGATGACCACAGCTTTGTAGTACAACCTGAAATCTGGCATTGTGATGCCCCCAGATATGGTTTTCTTTTTTAAAATTCCCCTGGCTATTCGGGGTCTTTTCTGATTCCACACAAATCTTAAAATAATTTGTTCTAACTCTCTGAAGAAAGTCCATGGTATTTTGATAGGGATTGCATTAAATGTGTATATTGCCCTGGGTAACATTGACATTTTCACAATATTAATTCTGCCAATCCATGAGCATGGAATATTTTTCCATCTCTTTGTGTCTTCCTCAATTTCTTTCAGAAGTGTTCTATAGTTTTGAGGGTATAGATCCTTTACATCTTTGGTGAGGTTTATTCCTAGGTATCTTATGCTTTTGGGTGCAATTGTAAATGGGATTGACTCCTTAATTTCTCTTTCTTCAGTCTCATTGTTAGTGTATAGAAATGCCACTGACTTCTGGGCATTGATTTTGTATCCTGCCACGCTACCGAATTGCTGTATGAGTTCTAGCAATCTTGGGGTGGAGACTTTTGGGTTTTCTATGTAGAGTATCATGTCATCGGCGAAGAGGGAGAGTTTGACTTCTTCTTTGCCAATTTGAATGCCTTTAATGTCTTTTTGTTGTTTGATTGCTGAGGCTAGGACTTCCAGTACTATGTCAAGACAGTGTGGTACTGGCACAAAAACAGACACATAGATCAGTGGAACAGAATAGAGAATCCAGAAGTGGACCCTGAACTTTATGGGCAACTAATATTCGATAAAGGAGGAAAGACTATCCATTGGAAGAAAGACAGTCTCTTCAATAAATGGTGCTGGGAAAATTGGACATCCACATGCAGAAGAATGAAACTAGACCACTCTCTTTCACCATACACAAAGATAAACTCAAAATGGATGAAAGATCTAAATGTGAGACAAGATTCCATCAAAATCCTAGAGAAGAACACAGGCAACACCCTTTTTGAACTCGGCCATAGTAACTTCTTGCAAGATACATCCACGAAGGCAAAAGAAACAAAAGCAAAAATGAACTATTGGGACTTCATCAAGATAAGAAGCTTTTGCACAGCAAAGGATACAGTCAACAAAACTCAAAGACAACCTACAGAATGGGAGAAGATATTTGCAAATGACATATCAGATAAAGGGCTAGTTTCCAAGATCTATAAAGAACTTATTAAACTCAACACCAAAGAAACAAACAATCCAATCATGAAATGGGCAAAAGACATGAACAGAAATCTCACAGAGGAAGACATAGACATGGCCAACATGCACATGAGAAAATGCTCTGCATCACTTGCCATCAGGGAAATACAAATCAAAACCACAATGAGATACCACCTCACACCAGTGAGAATGGGAAAAATTAACAAGGCAGGAAACAACAAATGTTGGAGAGGATGTGGAGAAAAGGGAACCCTCTTACACTGTTGGTGGGAATGTGAACTGGTGCAGCCACTGTGGAAAACTGTGTGGAGGTTCCTCAAACAGTTAAAAATATACCTGCCCTACGACCCAGCAATTGCACTGTTGGGGATTTACCCCAAAGATACAAATGCAATGAAACGCTGGGACACCTGCACCCCGATGTTTCTAGCAGCAATGGCCACGATAGCCAAACTGTGGAAGGAGCCTCGGTGTCCAACGAAAGATGAATGGATAAAGAAGATGTGGTTTATGTATACAATGGAATATTACTCAGCTATTAGAAATGACAAATACCCACCATTTGCTTCAACGTGGATGGAACTGGAGGGTATTATGCTGAGTGAAGTAAGTCAGTCGGAGAAGGACAAACATTATATGTTCTCATTCATTTGGGGAATATAAATAATAGTGAAAGGGAATATAAGGGAAGGGGGAAGAAATGTGTGGGAAATATCAGAAAGGGAGACAGAACATAAAGACTGCTAACTCTGGGAAACGAACTAGGGGTGGTGGAAGGGGAGGAGGGCGGGGGGTGGGAGTGAATGGGTGACGGGCACTGGGTGTTATTCTGTATGTTAGTAAATTGAACACCAATAAAAAAAAAAAAAAAAAAAAAAAAAAAAAAAAAAAAAGAAAGAAATAATAAAATCAGAGAAGAAAGAAATGACATAGGGATTAAAAAATAGAAAAAAAAACAAAAGCTATTTCTTTGAAAAGATAAAATGGACAAACTTTTGGCCAGGATAATGGCATATTATTATTACTATATATGCCAACACACTGGACAACCTAGAAAAAATGGATAATTCTTAGAAACATACAATCTTCCAAAATTGAACCAGGAAGAAACAGAAAATCTGCATAGACCAATTACAAGTAACAAAATTGAACCAGTAATCAAAAAACAACCAAAAAATAAAAGTCCAGGACCAGATGGATTCACAAGTGAATTCTACCAGACATTTAAGAGTTAATAGTCCTACCTATTCTCTTCAAACTTTCAAAACAAATAGAAGGAAAGTTTCCAAATACATAGTATAAGACCAGCATTACCATGATACCAATACTAGACAAAAATATCACAAAAAGCTACAAGCCAATATCCCTGATGAACACAGATATGGAAATCCTCAAAAAATATTAGCAAATTCTGTACAAATAATACATCAAAAAGATCATTCACCACAATCAAATGGGATTGATTCCTGGGATGTAGGGATGGTTCAAGATTCACAAATCAATCAACATCATATACCACATCAATAAAACAAAGGATAAAACTCATATGATCATCTCAATAAATGAAAAAAAAAAAAGCACTTGACAAGATTCAACATCCATTCTTGATAAAAAAAAAAAAAAGAAAAAGAAAAACTCTCAACAAAATTGGGTTAGAGGGAACATACCTCAACATAATAAAGGACATATATGAAAAACCCACAGGTAACATCATTCTCAATGGGGAAAAACTGAGAGCTGTCCCTCTAAGGTTAGGAACAAGATAAGGATGTCCACTCTCATCACTTTTATCCAACACAGAACTAGAAGTGTTATCCACAGCATTCAGACAAGAAAAAGAAATACAAGGTAACCATATTGTAAAAAAAAAAAAAGTTAAACTGTAACTATTCAGAAATGACATTTTACTATACATGGAAAATCATAAAGATTCCACAAAAAATTACTAGAAGTAATTTTAAAAGTCAGTAAGTTGCAAGATACAAAATTAATACCCAGAAATAGGTAGCATTTCTATGCTCTAACGAGGAAGTCTCAGAGAAATTTTTAAAACACCATGTACAATTGCACCAAAAAGGCTCAAATATCTAGACATGATATGAAGACCTGTACTCTGAAAACTATAAAACACTGAGGAAACAAATAATCAGAGAGGGAGACAAATCATGAGAGACTTAACCATAGGAAACAAACTGAGGGCTGCTGGAGGGGAGATGTGTGGGTGGATAGAGTAATTGCGTGATGGGCATTAAAGAGGGCACATGATATGATAAGCACTGGGTGTTACATGCAACTGATGAGTTATTGAACACTATGTCTAAAACTAATGATGGATAATTGAATTTAAATTTTAAAATAATAAAAAATTAAAAAGAAAAAAATAGAAATTGAAGATGACACAAACAAATGGGAAGATAGTCCATGTTCATGCATTGGAAGAATTAATATTGTCAAAATGTCCAATTACCCAAAGAAATCTATAGATTCAATGCAATCTCTATCAAAATAGCAACAGCATTTTTTGCAAAACCAGAAGAAATAGAACTAAAAGAACTAAAGAAGTAAAATTTGTATGGAACCACAGAAGACTACCCAAATAACCAAAATCCTGAGAAAGAACAAAGCTGGCGATATCACACACAATTCCAGGTTTCAACATATACTACAAAACTGTAGTAATCAAAATAGTATGGTACTCGTACAAAAATACACACATAGATCAATAGAACAGGATAAAGACCTCAGAAATAAATCAACATTTATATGGTCAATCTATGACAAAAGAAGCAAGAATATACAATGGGGAAAAGTCTCTTCGGTAAATGGTGCTAGGAAAACTGGACAGCTTTATATAAAAGAATGAAACTGGACTACTTTCTAACACTTTACATACATATACTCAAAATGGATTAAAGACTTAAACATGAGACCTGAAACCATAAAAATCCTAGAAGAGAACATAGGCAGTTATTTCTCTTACATCAGCCATAGCAACATTTTTTCTAGATACAACTCCTAAGGCAAGAGAAACAAAAGTAAAAATAAACTATAAAGACTACATCAAAATAAAAATATTTTTATACAGCAAAGGAAGTCATCAAAAAAACTAAAAGACAATCTGCTGAATGGGAGAAGATATTTGCAAATAATATATCTGATAAGGGGTTAACACTCAAAATATATAAAGAACTCATTCAAGTCAACACCCCCCCCCAAAAAAAAAAATCCAATTTAAAAATGGGCAGAGAGGGCTGCCTGGGTGGCTCAGGGGTTTAGCCCCTACCTTCCGCCCAGGGCGTGATCCTGGGGTTCCAGTATCAAGTCCCGCATCAGACTTCCTGCATGGAGCCTACTTCTCCCTCTGCCTGTGTCTCTGCCTCTGTGTGTGTGTGTGTCTTTCATGAATAAATAAATAAAATCTTTTTTAAAAAATGGGCAGATGTCCTAAATAGAGATTTTTTCCAAAAAAGACATACAGATGGCTAACAGACATGAAAAGATGCTCAACATCACCGATCATCAGGGAAATGCAAAGCAAAACCACAATGAGATACCACCTCATGCCTATTAGAATGGCTAAAATCAAGATGAAAGATAAGTGTTAGCAAGGATGTGAAGAAAAAGGAACTCCTGTGCACTGTCGGTGAAAGTGTAAATTGGTATAACCACTGTGGAAAACAGTATGGCGTTTCCTCAGAAAATTAAAAATAGAAATAATATATGATCCAATAATTCCACTATTGGATATTTATTTACCCAGGGAAAACCAAAACTAACTCAAAAGGACATATGCACCCCTATGTTTATTGCAGCAGTACTATTTATAATAGCCAAGACATGTAAGTAACCTAAATGTCCATCAACAGACAAATAGATAAAGAAATTGTAGTAAACACAATGGAATATTACACAGCTATAGAAAAGGATGAGATTACGCCATTTGAGACAACATTGATAAACCCAGAGAGCATTATACTAAGTGAAAGAAGTCAGACTGAGAAAGACAAATACTATATGATTCTACTCATAAATGGAATCTAAACAATGAGTAAACAAAAAGCAGAATCAGGAGCACCCAGGTGGCTTAGTCGGTTAAGCATTCGAGTTCTGCTCAGGTCATGATCTCAGGGTCCTGGAATAAGCCCTATATTGGGCCCCCTCCTCAGCTGGGAGTCTGCTTCTCTCCCTGTCTGCCCCTCACCCAGCTTGTGCCTCGTGCTCTCTCTCTCTCTCTCAAATAAATAAATAAAATCTTTAAAAAAGGAAAAAAGAAAAATCAGAACTACAAATACAGAGAACAAACTGATGGTTGCCAAAGGGAAGGGAAGTAGAAAGTTGGGCAAAATGAGTGAAGGGGAAAGGGAGATACGGGCTTCCCAGTTATGGAACGAGTAAGTCATGGCAATGAGAAGCAGAGCATAAGGAATACAGTCCATGATTATAACAGCAATGTAAAGGGACAGATAGTAGCTGTACTTCTGGTGAACATAGGATAACTTGCAAAATTACTAGGTTGTACACCCAAAACTAATGTAACATTGCACGTTAACTATACTCAAATAAAAAAACAATAACATAAAATGATGCCTGGTATAAAGAAGTCATTCAATGAATACTTACTGAATACATGCATAAACACATCCTAGTATATGCATAAATTTTTTTTCTGAAAGAATACAGAAAAGGCTAAGTGGTAACCTTTAGAGAGAGAAAGACACAGTGTGAAATGGGAAGGGATGTTTTGTTTCTATTTCATATCTTAACATATAGTTTGAATTATATCATTATGTACATGTATTAAATATATTGTTTTTAAGTCATCAGGAGTTATCTGATGTTTTGGACTTTTTTAATAATTTTGTGTACTAAAAATAACAAAAGATTTTTAAGTAATGAAATGGATATCGACAATGAGACCTTTCCCCCGTACTTTAAGTGATCCATCTTCTCCACAGATCAATGAAGTGCCCACCTAGTGCCCCACTGCTCACCAGTCTTCTCTCTGGAGTATACTCTACCTAAGCATGGCCCATTCTAAAGACCATGCAAGGATTTGCAGTGATTATAAGAACAGAAAGGTGAAGGAGTAACCTTATTACTGGCAAGCATCATTTCCACTAACTAGGGGATGGCCCTAGCCTAAAAATATTTCTGAGTCTATATTCTGTTCACCAAACATAAAATTAAGGTCATGAGGTATAGTACCTTCCTTCCAGTATCTAACATATGCCAACTTCCCTTTTCGATCAGCCTCCTTCCCCTGGGATCCTTCATCTTCAAACAGCTGAGAGGCAACACAGCAAAGGTGTACCCCACTTGAACTTACCATCCCTGCTTCTGTCCCATCCACTTCTCCCTCAGGTCAGGCCATCCTTCCTACCTCCACACCCTATTCTTAAAGTTCTCTACATTTTGAACCATGCCTCCAGAAACCTGTTTTTATCATTGGTAGTTTGTGGCTTAAAAAAAAGTACCCCTTAAATCCACAATGGAGTCATAAAAGCCCAGACCTCCAAAACAGAAAGCCCCAAATATTTCCATGAAATAGATATCTGATTAGTTTATAGCTAAAAAAACAAAATATCATTGAAACCATATATTTAAATATGCATATTAATTTTTTCACATTCCATTGTAACAGAAGCAATAAAACTTACTTAAAAATATAATTTTAAATGGCTGCTTATCATCTCACTATATGGATGCAACACAATTTACCTTAACCATTTCCCATTCATTGGATATTTAAATTGTTTTATTGGATGTATATAACTGTTCAATTATAAGTAATGATAAAATTATTTTATGAAAATCTGCTCTTTGGAAGATTTCCTTAGGAAATATCCTGAGAACTGGAGATGCCAAGTCAAACAGTATTAATAGTTTGGGGGGCTTTCAATATATGTAACCTAAATATAATATAGGCATGTAATTACAATTTATACGCAGTGAGCATGCTCAAGCATTAGACATTTGCTGTTTGATAACTACAGTTGACCCTTGAATGGTGCCAGGGTGAGGGGCAGCAACTTCCCCATGCAGTTGGAAATCCATGTGTAACTTTTGACTATGCAAAAGTTTAACTAACAGCTTACTATCGACCAGAAGACATACTGATAGCATAAACAACTGGTTTCCGCTACCGATTATCACACATTTTGCATGGCATATGAATTATATACTGTATTTTTATATAAAGTAACTAGAGATCATGAATAAATACATTTGCAGCACTGTACTGTATTTTTTTAAGATTTTATTTATTTATTTGAGAAAGAGAGAGAGCATGAGCAGAGGGAAGGGCAGAGGGAGAAGCAGACTCCCAGCGAAGCAACACCAAGATCATGAACTAAGCCAAAGGCAGACTCTTAACCAACTGAGCCATCCAGGTGCCCCCTACTGTATTTATTTTTTAAAATCTTCATATAGAGGTCCTCCTTCCCAACATGGTGCAGTTGGTTAACATCACCATGCTGAACCTGCTGCAGCTAGATGTGCTCAAGAACCAGCTGGACCAGGAAGTGGAGTTCCTGTCCACGTCCATTGTCCAGCTCAAGGTGGTACAGACCAAGTATGGGGAAGCCAAGGACTGTCTGAGTGTGCTGAGCTAGAACAACCAGGGGGAAGAATTATTCGTCCCACTGACGAGTTCTATGTACGTCCCTGGGAAGCTACATGATGTGGAACATGTACTCATTGATAATGGGAACAGGATACTATGTAGAAAAGACAGCTGAGGATGCCAAGGACTTTTTCAAGAGGAAGATAGACTTTCTTACGAAGCAAGTGGAGAAAATCCAACCAGCTCTGCAGGAGAAACATGCCATGAAACAGGCTGTCATGGAGATGATGAGCCAGAAGATTCAGCAGCTCACAGCCCTTGGGGCAACTCAGGCTACTGACAAGGCCTGAGAGCTCCTTTCAGAAAGGGGGCAGAGGGATCCTGCTGTGGGAGCTTGGGACTTCGTGGGCATGGGATCCAGAACGGGAGGGGCTTGTTTCATGCTAATAAGTGTGCCAGCTGGGCAGGAAAATAAATAAACAAACAAATCTTCATATAAATAGACTCACACAGTTCAAACTCGTGTTGTTCAAGGGTCAACTATATATACCTAAAACAGTACCTCATTCTTTTTATATTAATCTGATTCTTTTTGAGAGTAAAGGGTTTGTTTTTTTAATTTTCTTAGAAAATTCTTTAACCTGTTCACATCTTTTCCTCCTTTTATAAGTTTTGGTCTTAATAATATATTTCTTTGTATGCCAAGTATAATTACCTTAAGTATTTGTTAAAAATACTTTCCCAATGTGTTACATGCCATTTACTCTGTATTGTATTGGTTTTGTATTTTTAAATAGAGAAAGGGGTTTTTAAAACTATTTTTACATGAGAAGTCAGGTCTATCAGTCGTCTCTTTCATTGCCTACAAGCTAAAATATCCTTTCCTATCCCTTGATCAGATAATATTCACCTATATTTCTATCATTTTCATGTTTTGTTGACACTTAGTTTTATTCCATCAGAAAATAGATGATCAATTAGTAAGAGAAAATTCTAAACAATTTTCAATTATTTTAGAAGTAATAATTAAATAATCCTACCATTTATTATTGATTTGGTTTGCCTCCTCTTCAGATATTAAAGTCTTATTCACATGAAGTTATTTTTCTAAATTATCTATTCACTTATCTACCAGTACCATGCAGATATAATTGCTATAGTTTTATAAGTGATAACAAATAGTTTAAATAGAATCCAATAAAGTTGTTTCTGCCACATTATATTTCTTTCTCAGCATTTCTTAGTACTATTCTTCTCACCTGTTTGTTCTTCCAAGTGATGTTAAAAAATATATTTTGGCAATTTTCAAGGGAATCCTGTTGGACTTTTTATTACATTAATACTGTAAGTTAATTTGGAAAAAAAAACTGACATTTCACATAAATCCTGCTCCTCTTCAAGAACATTTTATGTCAACATTATTCCAATTCTTTTATATCTCTCAGTTGGGTTTTGTAATGTTCTCCATAGAGATTCACACATTTCATTTTAGTGTTATTCAAAGACATTTTCTCCCTTTTATTACTATTATGAACAAATCTTTTTTTCATTGTTACTTCTAACTGGTTATTGCCATAGATATTAGCCACAATAATATTAACCCGGAAAACTTATAAAGCAATTATTACCAAGTGCTCATATCTATAAAAGGGAAATAACTGTGAAGTACTCAGAATGCATCTAACTTTAAGAATGTGTCCTTTTTAAAAAATATTTTATTTTCTCTCCTTTCTCCTTTAATCCCTTTCACTATTTTTTATATTCCCCGTATGAATGAAACCATATAATGTTTGTCCTCCAATTGACTTACTTCACTCAGAAAATGAGTGGGAAATATCAGAGAGGATGACAGAACATGAGAGACTCCTAACTCTGGGAAACGAACAAGGGGTAGTGGAAGGGGAAGTGGGCAGGGGGATAGGGGGACTGGGTGACAGGCACTGAGTGGGGGCACTTGATGGGATAAGCACTGGGTGTTACACTATATGTTGGCAAATCAAACTCCAATAAAAAAATACAAAAAAATAAATATAAATAAATAAGACACAGAGAGAAAGGCAGAGACATAGGCAGATGGGGAAGCAGGCTCCCCACGGGGAGCCCAATGTGGGGCTCGATCACAGGACCCTAGGATCACGTCCTGAGCCAAAGGCAGACACTCGACCTCTGAGCCATCCAAGCATCCCAAGAATTGTGTCTTTCTGATGAACCCTCTAACATAAACTGTGCATACTCCTATATAATTAAATAAACTGATTTTCTCAATTGCTTAAGCTATAATTTTTTAGATATAAGATAATGCTTACTAAACTATGATTGGTTAGAATGATTATTCTGAAATAATTTTTGCTAATAATTAAATAGACCCAGTTGTTTACTAAGATTTCTCCTACTCTATAAAAATAAAACCATGAGAACTATATAAAGGACACTGCTTAATTTTCTCTTCTTAGTAACAGGATAAAGTGGAGGGAAAGGCATATGGGTCTACCTCATTTGAAAATCCTGTAAAATCTCTAAGCTGCATATGCCCTAAAGAAAAAAAGATCAGAATGTGTCTTTATTTTAATGCTGTGAAAATGAACTTTTGCAGCCAAAACTTCAATTCAATCCACCCATATGACAGCTCTTGACCATAGACCAAGAAACACTATGGGAGTGCTACCAACTTCCCAGTATGTCCATTCCGATGAGACAAAAGGCCTTTCTTCTTTTCAAATATAAACATTTAAAGCTTAAAAGTTCCCTCTACATGACATTAGCTGCATCTTACAATTTCAATGTGTTATATTGTCATTTTCATTCAATTTCAAATATTTCCTAAGTTCCTTTGTGTTTTTATTTTTGACCTATGGATTACTTAGAAGAGTATCCATTCTAATTAAATATCTGGGAATGAGGAAATGACCACTAAGTGGGTTCAGGACTTTTTGTGAGGTAGACTCAGCCAGGACTCCATTTATTATCAGGATCCAGATACCACCTTTCTACCTGAGAGGCATGATAATGCCTTTGGGTCCCCAGATATCAGTGTCAACTTGGACCTTGCACTGAAAAGTCTTCAAAATCTCGAGGTATTCCCCTTTCCACGGCATAGGGTTTCCCCAGTACAGGGTTACCCAAGTAAATGTCCATGATCCCTTTGAAAGAGAAAAGAGAAACTCCTTAATGCTTACACTTGCCATAGTGCTTCAGCATTTTTCCTTATGGGAACCACCTTCTCCTTTAGCCAATAGCTTCTGTGTTTGAGAATTGACTCAGTCCTAAAACTGGACAAAGATAGTGACATTTTATTGGGCTAATTGATATAAGCTTCCTGCTGATTACCCATCCCTAATTTCTCTTGATAGTATAAATTATGCAATACTCTCATGAACTGTCATCTATCTGGACCCAAATAACATTGTGTGCTAGTAACCATTTCCATAGCTCTTGGAAGTTCAAGCCCACTTCACTACCATTCCAACCCTGGCGTTCATTACAATAATGGCACTCATCTTGTTTCAGATGGTTAAGCAATGCCACCTAGCCCCAATCAGGGATGATTCTGTTAACAGCATCTCCTATCATCAGTTCTGACATACAAAACTTCTTAACAGAGGCCTCAGCAATCCTGTGGAGCTCTTGACCTGGGATGTATGGACCTTCAGAGTTGTTCCAAATTGAGACAAGTTGTCCTGGCCTATGTACCCCTGCAATGACCAGTCACTGAATGCAGACTGCTCCCTTGCCCCCCACCTGCAGGAGATAGTATAACTTTTGATGAAGCAGCTCCCTTTAGCCTGAGACTCCCCAAGAGAGATGCTGCTGTGAGCTGTGACAAGCCAGCACTCCTGGCAGCTAGAAGACTAAGGGCTTCAGTTCAGAACAGGAACCTGGATGGCCCATCACAGCATCCACCACAGTAGCATACATGTGAGAAATGATTAATAAGATAAAAGACCTATCATTTTTGGAGGGTGGGAGAGTAAAGGAGTGATGTTTTTTAATTGACTTAATGGTACTCTAGCTCAAATCAGTTAAGGCATTTCCACCAAGCTAATAAAAATAAACTCAGAGGATTAGACACACAGTTTCAAAGTTGTCATTGAATAGCTCTCAGGCAGGACACCTTCTCCAGATACTTCCTTTAGCTTTATGAAGAATGAGAATATTCAGATTGCACATTGGTGGCCTAAAAGTCCAAAGCCTGCTCACAGATATATTTTGATTGGCACGCAGTGTTCTAAAAATCAAATGAGGTGCATATAGCCAAAAATCAATAAATCTCACAATAAAATCAGATTTTAAACTTATCTTGAAAAAAGAGTTTAGAAACACTGGTCTAACAGAGTGAATTCTCAGGAGTAGACTGCACTCTCCCCATTGTTATATTCAATGCCTGGGAGCCCACCTAACCTGGCCCATATTCTGGTAAAAGCACTTTCTATTGCCTGTGGCATAACAAGATTTAAGTTGGCAAAGGTCCAGGAGCAACCAAGAGCCTAGAGTGTGTGTGTGTGTGTGTGTGTGTGTGTGTGTGTGTGTATCCTAGAGTGTCCGAGCATCACTAATAGAATTTGAAAACACTTTAATCCACATAATTCTTCAAGACCTTTAATCTCCAAAGGCCAGCCATGTGAACAGAGTCTGGGACAACTATGCCAAGAGTGAAAAAAGAAGGCCTTGTACCTTATAACTTCTTAGCCAGTCCAGAATATCCACTTCTCAATGTACTTATAACAGAAATGAACTATGCTTTGCCCCATAATGCTGGCTTCCAGATTAGATATTTTTAAGTTTCCCCTAAATTATCTCCTACACTACCACTCAGTATTAAAAGCTATTTTGTCAGGATGTTTTCATTTTAAATATGTGCATCTTTACAAAAAGAATAGCCCATAGTAAAATTAATCCTCCTGCTCATTGGTTCCAAAGCATGTTATGACATTGAAAGCCCCAGGCACCATAAATTTTGCATAATATGTAGAATGGACCAATGAACTTTGTGTGACCATCTACCCAAATAGACAGCAAGTATCCAGACAAAAGGAAATATAAATGTTAAGAGCACACACACCTAGATGACTGAGGGACCAAATAAGGCAAGGAAAGCAGAAGACTCTATCACCCATGCCAGGGACTGAGAATTAACCTCCTTAAGGTTGACAGAGGGAAAATGGTAGTAACTTTTATTTTAACAAAGAACTGTAGGATCTTTTCCCCCAACATCCGAAAAAGGGATCAAGTCTAAAACCTTGATTATGGTCTGAAACATAAATCTCGATATTAACAGCACTCAAAAGCAAGCTATCTATATGCAACCCCCAAACAGAAGATCTTCAATGAGGCAGGGGAGGGTCATTTAGGGAATTCCTAATAATCATTCTTCTTCAGTGGTAATGGGTTTGGCTACAGCAAGCAGAACAAAGGGAAGGAAATGATGGTGACAGCCTAGGGAAAACAAGCAGAATGCTGAGGTAAGAATATAAGGTTCCTAACATTGGACATTTCACAATGATAAGATAAATCCATCTCACCGGAGTCTTATGGGAATGAGGTAATCAAAATTATGCTATGGCTTATTATGCATAGAATGATGAACAGATGTTTCTGCTCTCCTCTGAGGAGCCAACAAGTAGGAAAGGGCACACACTACAGCACAAAGGATGTCACTGTGTTTCTGCAACTGCAGTATGCATCTGTATCACCTACTGAATCCAAACCTCTTGGGGAACAGGGTCAAGATTTTGCATTTTTAGCAAGCACCAGAGGTGATTCAAATAGGGATGGTCTAAGGATGTTATTTAAATAAACCTTGCACATCAAGTGAACCAGAAGAAAGACTTTTCTAGAAGTTGGGAGTTAAATCTCTAGAATGGAGCGGTTACAGGGAATGCTGAAGACCTAGAACAGAAATCCTGCTCTCCTAGTCACTAGGAAAAGGGGAAAACTATACATTCACTGTGCCTAGTCCAGAAAGAAGAGAATTTGAGGCAAAAATGTTCTCTCTTTAGAATAAAACCTCATTGGCTACATCAGCAGGAAGTCAAGAAGTAAACACTACAGTGGAAAAAGCTCTAGATCGAGCTTACTGGGGAGTGCTCATCGCCTGGCAAGTCTAACTGGCAGAGTAAACTCCACAGCTGCTTTACTCTGTACTTCTTTGGGTACCATCTTCTTTATAAATAACATGAGATTAGCCTAGAATTTCTAGATGCCCCTGTTTAGTTTTCTATTGCTTTATAACAAATTACCAAAACTCAGTAACTTTAAACAAGCCAGGTTTACTATCTCACGGTTTCTGGAAACTAGAAGCCCAGAGCTAGATTCTCTGCTCAAAGTCTCACTGTGCTGAAATCAAGGTGCCAGCCTGGGCTACAATTCTAATCTACAGGTTAGGGTCTTCTGTTATGAACTGAACTGTGTTTCCACAGAATTCATATGTTGAAGCCCTATCCCCAGTGTGACTATATTTGAAGAAAGGAACTTTAGAGAGATAATTAAGGTTAAATGAGGTCATAGGGTGCAGTCCTCATCTGATAGGGATGGTGTCCATATAAGGAAACAGTGAGGAGGCAGCCGTCTGTCTGCAGGCCAGGAAGAGATGCCTCGCCAGAAACCAATCCTGCCAACATCATGATTTCCAAAACTGTGAGAACATAAATTTCTGTTGTTTAAGCCACCCCATTTTGGCATCTTGTTATGGCAGCCCTAGCAGGCTAATACATCCTTCAAGCCTAATGGTTGTAGAAGGATTCAGTTTCTTGTGGTTGTAAGACTGAAGTCCGGATCTCCTTGATGGTTGTCAGCCAAGGGACCATCCTCAGCTTCTACAGGTCTCTTGCATCTTTAAGTCGGTAATGGAGAAGCTCTTGCACACTGAATCTCTCTCATGCTTCAAATCTTTGACTATCTCTGTCTCTAACCTATAGACTCAGATTTTTAAAGCTCACTATGTGTGTGTGTGTGTGTGTGTGTGTGTGTGTGTGTATATATATATATATATATTAATAATGTCATGTTCCTGGCAAACCTGGACATATTGCATTATACCATTGTAAAATTTCTGCTTTTATGATTTCCCATAAAAAAATGTAATTTGTGGTCAGTGTCTTTTTTGTTAAAGAAATTAAATAGGATTGTGATTAGAGTTTGTTCTAAAAACTCAAAAACAAGCAAAAAAAAAACATTTAGACTACTACCTTTCATCTACAAAAGAACAAAACTAAAGATGTTTTAAATCATTTAGTCCACTGATTTTTTAATATTTCTTTAGCTGAGAAGCTCTTTAATCAAGTGAAATCTTACACATAAACCTCAAATAAGGCTATTCTGCTGAAGTGAAATGAGGTCCCTTTGGCCTACAATAAAAATAGAGACTCACCTGTATGGAACATAATCCTACTCCCTTACTTTACTGAAATCTTTTAAAGTTTAAAGACAGAATATGCTTCATCCAAGCCTATATATTAACATCAGTGGTAAAGTCAAGCCTAGAACTCAGATTTCCCAAGCCTCGGTTTAATGTTCTTTGCAGTCAGCATGTATCATAGACTATAGTTCTCTCCCTGAATCCTTTCCACCTATTGTGCAATAGTTGGAGAATTCGATTCAGCCCACTTCCAGAGATAAAAACTGATAGTTTTAACCTAATCAGTGTGGTCCCATTACCTTTGCCACAGTTAACTGGTTAAGGTCAATGAGACCTAAACTACTTTGTGAATAGCATTCTTTTTTTTTTTTTTTACCTTTTTTTAATTGAAGTTTGATTTGCCAACATATAATATAACACCCAGTGCTCATCCCATCAAGTGCCCTCCTCAGTGCCCATCACCCAGTTACCCCATTCTCCCGTCCACCTCCCCTTCCACTACCCTTTGTTCATATCCCAGAGTTAGGAGTCTCTCATGTTTTGTCACCCTCTCTAATTTTTCCCATTTTCCCTCCTTTCCCTTATAATCCCTTTCACTATTTCTTATATTATTCAAGTCAAAAGCGAATGATTCAGAAATGAGCATATTCAGGCCACTTAGTCTTGAGAGGAACTTTACTTCAAACAAAGATCCCTCACTCTTCTGAGAGTCATTAGAAGCCTCTCCTCACAAAGACTGATGTTTAGCTTCAAAACATCTCAGTAGCTGATTGAATTGAGGTAAAGAGTCCCTGGCCTATCTTCCAGATGCAAAAGTAAATCATCACTGGAGAAAGAAAACACTGTCCACAGCCTCAGCTTCTTCTTATAACTTTTCATATACTATGTACAACATCCAATCAAAAATTATCAGGCATTGGGATGCCTGGGTGGTTCAGTGGTTGAGCGCCTGCCTTCTGCTCAGGGCGTGATCCTGGAATCCCTGGATCGAGTCCCACATCAGGCTCCTTGCATGGAGCCTGCTTCTCCCTCTGCCGGTATGCCTGCCTCTCTCTCCCTGTGTTTCTCATGAATAAATAAGTAAAAACCTTGAAAAAAATGATCAGGCATCAAAAAAGTTAAGAATTACCTGAAAATTAAAGGGAAAAAAGCAGACAAACAAAACAGACCCATAGAAAATCCAAATAGTGAATGTGTCAGACACAAAATTTAAAATAGCCTTGGCTGATATATTCTATATAAAAAAGCAAGATGGAAAATTTCACAACTGAAAATGATTTTTAAACATCAAATAGAAATTTGGAAACTGAAAAACACAATATTATCAACTTAAGATAGAATTAATGACAGGAAAATAATTCAAAAGAAAATATTGAGTAGATAAGAAGACTCCATGTTATCAGTTCTTCCAAACCTTGTCCATAGATTCAACACAATCTCAAACAAAATCTCAGCAAGTTATTTTGTGGATTTAAAAAACTGATTTTAAAGTTTATATGAAGAGCCAAAAGATCCAGAAGAGTCAACACAATATTGAAGAAGAACAAAATTGAAGGACTGATGTTACTCAATGTCAAAACTTACTGTAAAGTTACAGTAATCAAGAAAGTGTGATATTAACAAAAGAATTTCTAAAATTGATCAAACAGAATAGAGAACCCAGAAATAGACCCACAGAAATATAATCACATGACCGGGGATCCCTGGGTGGCGCAGCGGTTTGGCGCCTGCCTTTGGCCCGGGGTGTGATCCTGGAGACCCGGGATCGAATCCCACGTCGGGCTCCCGGCGCATGGAGCCTGCTTCTTCCTCTGCCTGTGTCTCTGCCTCTCTCTCTCTCTCTCTGTGTGACTATCATAAATAAATAAAAATTTTAAAAATATATATATATAATCACATGACCTTTTTATAAAGTAGTAAAGGTAATACTATGGGGAAAAGAAAGTCTTTTTGATAAATGGTGCTGGAACAACTGGACATCCACATACAAATAAATGAATCTATACATAGACTTTATACCCTTAACAAAAATTTACTTATAATGTATTGTGCACCTAAAAGCTAAATTCAAAACTATAAGTTCCTAGAAAATAATATAGGAGAAAACCTAGATAACCTTTGTTATGGGGATAAAGACTTAGATATAACACTAAAGGCATGATCCATGAAAGAAATAATTGATAAGCTGGATTTCATTAAAATTTTTTTTAAAAAAACTATGCTCCATGAAAGACACTAGCAAGAAAATGAGAAGTCACACAGACTGCGAGAAAACATTTATAAAATATACATCTGATAAAGGACTCTTATCCAAAATATACAAGAATTTTAAAAATTCAACAGTAAGAAAACAACAGTTCCATTAAAAAATAGACCAAGGAGCTTAACAGCGACTTACAAAAAAAATATAGAGATGGCAAATAAGCATATGAAAAGATAATCCACATATATCATAAGGGAAATGCAAATTAAAACAATGATATATGACTACACACTTAACAGAATGTCCAAAATTTGAAACAGTGACATCAACTGCTGCCAAGGATGTGGAGCAACAGGTAGGAATGCTGGTGGGAATGCAAAATGGTACAGTTACTTGTGAAGACTGTTTGATGGTTTCTTACAAAACCAAACATACTCTTACCACACAATCCAGCAATTGTGCTCCTTGGTATTTACTCAAAGGAGTTGAAATCTTATGTACACATAAAAATTTGCACATGTATGTTTACAGCAGGTTTATTCACAATTGCCAAAAACTTGGAATCAACAAAATGTTTTCCAGTAGGTGAACTGATAAAACGTGGCATATCCAGACAATGAAATATTCAATGCTAAGAATAAGTTAGCTATCAAGGCATGAAAAAGTATACAGGTAACTCAAATGCATTTTACTAAGTGAAAGAAGACAACCTGAAAAAGCTACATTTATATTATACAAACTATATGATATTCTGGAAGAGGCAAAACTATGGAGATAGGAAAAAAAATCAGTGGTTACCAGGAAATGGGATAGGAATAAAGGATAAATAGGTGGAACACAGGATTTTTAGGGCAGTGAAAATACTTTTTCCATGATACTATATGTATGAACAGATGTCATTATACATTTGTCCAAACCCATACAATATCAAAAGTGATCCCCAAAGTGAACTATAGACTTGAGGTGATAAGGATGTGTCATTACAAGTTCATCAATTGCAACAAATGGACCATTCTAATGGGAGGAAGTTGATAATGGGGGAGGCCAATACATTCATAGGGGCAAAGGGATATATGGGATATCTCTGTGCCTTCCACTCAGTTTTGCTGTGAACCTAAAACTGGTGTAAAAAATAGGCTTTTTTAAAGGGAATATCCAGAATGACTCATAGAGAGAGAGAGAAAAAATAGAAAATCTAAAAAAGTTTAAGACCAAAGGAGTACAATAAAAAAGAAAAATGTAACACATGTAATTGGGATTCTAGGAAAAAAAGAGAGAGAATGGGAATAAAGCAATATTTGGAGTAATACTATTACAAATTTTCCAAAGATAATGAAAGATATCAATCCACAGACCCAAAATGTTCTACAAACCCCAAGAGGGATAAATATCAAGAAAATCGTATGTTGGGGTGCCTAGGTGGCTCAGTCAGTTGAAAGTCTGACTCTTGATTTCAGCTCAGGTCATGATTTCAGGGTCATGAGATGGAGCCCTGTGTCAGGCTCTGTGCTCAGTGGGGAGTCTGCCTGAGATACTCTCTCCCTCTCCTTTTGCCCCTTCCCCTGCTCACTCTTTCTAAATAAATGAGTGAAAAAATAAATATGTAAATAAAATCTCTTTTAAAAATCATAACTGAATATATCAAAATAAGTTACTTACTGTAACTTACTAGTTACAGTTTACTGTAACTTACTAGTTTACTTACTGAACTAAAACTGCTAAAAATCAAAGGTATAAAAAAAATTTTTAGGGACTCCTGGGTGGCTCAGTGTTTAAGAGTCTGCTTTGGCTCAGGTCATGATCCCAGGCTCCTGGGATCAAGTCCCACATCAGACTCCCTACAGGGAGCCTGCTCCTCCCTCTACCTATGTCTCTGCCTCTCTCTGTTTGTCTCTCATAAATAAATAAATAAATTTTTTAAAAACTTTTTAAAGCAGCCAATTTTTTTTTACTTATTTACTCCTTTTTTTTGTATTTTTTTTTATTGGAGTTCAATTTGCCGACATATAGCAAAACACCCAGTGCTCATCCCATCAATTGCCCCCCACAGTGCCCATCACCCAGTCACCCAACCCCCTGCCCACCCCCTTTGCCACCACCCCTTGTTCATTTCCCAGAGTTAGGTGTCTCTCATGTTCTGTCACCCTCACTGATATTTCCCACTCATTTTCTCTCCTTTACCCTTTATTCCCTTTCACTATTTTTTATATTCCCCAAATGAATGAGACCATATCATGTTTGTCCTCCAATTGACTTACTTCATTCAGCATAATACCCTCCAGTTCCATCCACGTTGAAGCAAATGGTGGGTATTTGTCATTTCTAATGGTTAAGTAATATACCATTGTGTGTGTGTGTATGTGTATATATATATATATATATATATATATATATATATATATATATCACAGCTTCTTTATCCATTCATCTTTCTTTTTTTTCCCCCCATTCATCTTTTGATGGACACCGAGGCTCCCTCCACAGTTTGGCTATTGTGGACATTGCTGCTAATATTTTTTTAAAAATTAAAGATTACTTTCAAACTGGAAAAAACTAAGACTTGCAAAAACTTTTTAAAGACAATATTGAAAGCCAAAAAATAATGGAATAATAGCCTCAAAGTACTTTAAAATTCTATATACAATAAAAATATCTTTAAAGGTAAAAATTTAATAAATTCATTTTCAAACAAATAAAAACTGAGAGAACTTAGCACCAGTAAGTCTACAAAAGAGAGAGAGACATTGAAAGAGAGAAAAGAACTTAGCATGGATTGGAAAAATATAAAACAGTACTATAATAAATTTAAAGACAAATATTTAAGTAATAACAACAAATTTAGCCTGACTAAACAGTCCAATTAAGAGAGAGATATTGGTAGATTTAGAAAACAAAAATTAAAACTTAATTTTGTATTCTTTATAAAAGACATGCCTTCAACACAAAGGGCCTAAAAGTACAAATTGAGAAATATGTATTATGCAATCACTAACCAAAAGAGCTTGTGTGCCTATATTAATACTACTTAAAGTAAACTTTTGGCAAGAAGCATTATTATAGAAGAAAAGTGATATTTCATAATGATAAAAGTTCCATTTTAGCAGGAAGTTATAACAATTTTAAGTGTGTACACATATAACAATATAATCTAAAAATAAAGGAAATGTTGACAGAACTAAAAGGAGGAATAGACAAACTCACAATGATACTAAAAGAGTTTAATATATCTTTCTCAAGAGTTGATAGAACAAGCAGACCAAAAAAAATCAGTTAAAGATAGAGAATATTTGAAAAACACAAATTGATCTCCTCATATAGAACACTGACCCTAGGAACTGCAAAGACACAAGCTTTCCAAGTATATATAGGATATTTACCAAATTAAGCCACATGTTGGCCCATAGAGTAATTCTCAATAAATTCCAAAGGATCAAAACCACTTAAAAAATAAAAATAAAAAAATACTTAGAATATGTTCTCTGATTATAGTGAAATTCAACTAGGACTTGACTACAGAAATACAACCAGAAATTATCCATATTTCTCAAATTAAGTGTTTCAAAATTACCCTGGGTCAAAGAAGAAATGGCAAATCAGCAAATGAAAATGAAGGTGTAAACACATTTAAAAATATGCGATATGACTAAATCTGTAATTAGAAGGGAATTTATAGTCTTTAGTAAATATATTTCTGGAAAGAAAGAAGTCTAAAGTCAACTATGGTATCATTATAAGACACCAGTCATTGAGCTTCGGAGCTACCTTGATCAACTCTGACCTCATTTTAAGTTGATCACATCTGCAAAGATTCATTTGCAAATAAGGTCATATTCATAGATATGGGGGTTGGACTTCAACATAACTTTTGGGGGAGTGGGGGAAACATAATTCAACCCACAACATGAAGTACTGAAAATTTGGCCTTTCTTCCACATTTGTGTATGACTCTAATGCTATCTCAATCAAAATTTAGGCAGATTTGTTGTAGAAATGGGAAAGCTACTTTTATAATTAAGATGCAAATAAAAGAAGAGATGAGGCAATTTTGAAAAAAAAATAAAGTCAAAAGACTTACACACACACTCCAGAATGCCTAAAATAAAAAAAATGACATTGCCAAGTATTAGCAAGAATGGAAGCAATTGGAACTCTCCTACACTGCTGTTGGAAGCATAAATTGGAGCAATCATGTAGGATATTGTTTGGTAGTGAGATAACACAACGAATCAGTCAAATAGAAGATTCAGAGGGCTTCCCATGTTCAACAAATAATTACAAGGATACAGGTCATTGTGAGGCATAGGTAAAGCAAGAAAAGATCAGTGATCAACACCACCACTGTTCACATTCTTCCTTGACATGTTAGGAGGCTATAATGCATATGGCCATCACATAAGCAAATGGGAGCTCTTTCAGAATTGAAATTGTGAAACATCTACATTTTATTTTCTGATTATTCAGTATCATAGGTACTATTTTCTTGGAAATCATAACCCTTAAGGAGACATATACCAGGTTTATTTACAAAAAGCAACCTAAATGATTCAAGTACATCCTAAAAAGCATTCCATAGATAAAGACTCTCATGCTAGTAAATACCATCAGCGTACCTGCCTGCAAGTCTTTTTATTAGCACGTTTACAAAGGGTTTATCTAGGTCATTTATTTTTTTCTTTCCCAGGCATCCTCACTAAAGAGAGAAAAATTGATTGCAAGATTGTTGCCAGATCCTTCCTTCCCAGGCAATATTTGTGAAAGCTGAATATATGTATAACCCAACATATAGTGATTCCACTCCTATATTTCTGATAGTAATTCCACTCCCACATTTCTGTTAAACCCAAGTGCATTACATGGACACCAAGAAATATGTAGTATGGAGGTGCCTGGGTGGCTCAGTCATTTAAGTATCTGCCTTCGGCTCAGGTCCTGGGATTGAGCCCTTTGTCAGGCTCCCTACTCAGTAGGAAATAAATAGGAAACCTGCTTCACCCTCTCCCTTCACCTCTTCCCCTGCTTACGTGCTCTCTCTCTCTCTCAAATAAATAAATAAATAAATAAATAAATAAATAAATAAATAAATAAAATCTTATAAAAATATGTAGTATGTCTTTACATAGAAGCCCTATTTGTGATAAGCAAAACAACCCAAATATCTATCAACATTAGAAAAGATAAATTGTGATATATTTGTAAATGGAATACTATATAGCAATGCAAACTACTGAAATACTTCTATACCCAACAACATGATGAATCTTGCAAACACAATGTTGAGTAAAAGAAATCAAGTATAAAACAATACATACCATAGAATTCCAATCAGACAAAGTACCAAAAAGAAAGCAAAATTAATGTATGGTGTTAGATGTCGGGGTGGCAGTTCCTTTAGGAAGCATTTGCTGTTCAATGGGGGCACAGAAAAGGCTTCTGGGGTGCTGTAACATTCTAGGTCTTTAAATGGGTGGTGGTTACATGATTGAATTCAAATTGTATTAAGTTATTGGTTGGTATAGTTACAACTTACCTACTTTTCTGTATGTGTGCTATAATCAAATTTTAAAGATTTTTATTTTTAATTCCCCACTCCACAAACCAGACACTCACCATCTCATTATGAGTGGATGACTTTGCTTCCTCCTTCACAGAGAAAGTAGGTAGAGGTCATCTGTAAAACATGCCTCTTCTTCCGGCCCTACCCAATCAATCACTCCCCCTTCCACACTCACCTGCACCTGAACCTAACACAGCTCTCTTTCCAAGGACAGTGGAAGAGCTAGCCCACTCCTGCCCAGGGAACATTTCTCCCTCTTTGTTCATGATTATCTCTTTGGGAACATCATGCCATGAAGTGCCTTCCTCTTCTCCTTCTCACTGTTTTGTCCTTCCCAGTAGCATCTACAAGCCTCAGCATGTCCCATTATGAAAACCATATTGTAGCCCTAGGGGCCCACCTCCAACTACTGCCCTCTGACTCTCCATCCCCAGCACAGCTGCTTGAAAGACTCAGCTTGTGCTTGCTCCGTCTACTCCGCATCTTGCATTCACTGTGCATAACACTGCAATCTGATTTTGTCCATGCCATTCCACCGAATATATCCTGACCACCTGCTTGCTGGATAATAAAATGTGTATTTTGCAGCCCTTGTCTTAATTTACCTCTCCGAAGCAGTTGGCTCCACACTGCTGAAAATGTTGCACATTCCTCTCTCCAGATTTTCTTTCACCTTCCTGGCTGTTTCTGCACTGCTTAGGCAGTTCACAGCACAGGCATTTGCTTCAAAGCCAGCAGGAGAATGCCTGCTGCTGCTTGTCACTTTTAAAAACTACCTAATCAGGCCAGGCCCACCCAGGATAATCTCACTTTTGATTAACTCAAAAATCAACTAATTAGGGACCTTAATTACATCTGCAAAATCCCTTTACCTTTGCTGTGTAAAGGTACAATGTAACAGGATCACAGGAGCAAGATCTCATCATTCTCACAGGCTTGCTCACACACAGAGAGCAGATTATACAAGAGCATGGACTGCTGGGGTCACTTTGGAATTATGCCAAACACAAGGGCCACAGTTAGGACAGGGCTCCTACAGCAGGGATGTTTCAAAGGGAACTTGTAGGATTCATAGGAGACTTCACCAGGAAATAAGAAGAGGGATGGATTGTTCCCCACCTAGCTGGGGGGGATCATCTTCTTGCCACTCCTATAAGCCACTGCAGGTTCCAAGTGCCCTGGCCTGGGACTGGGAAGTTCTGCCTTGGGCAATAGCGAGCCTTCAGATGGGAGATTTTCCCCTGAAGGCAATGCCCAGATGGGAGTAGGGGATGGACAGAGGGGCAGGAAATCAAAATCTGAAAAGGAATAGGAAGGTTGTCCTTTTTTTACATTTATCAAAAGGAGTCATAAGTCTTTAAAAAATGAAAAATGTTGCACTAAATATTGATCCATAAACACATGATGCATGATCAAAGCTAAGTCAGAGGAGAACAGTGTAAAAGCAGGTGCAGAGGCATGAGCAGAAGAAGCTCCTCCAGCTTCCACCCATGATTTTCCCCCAAGGGCCAAGTACCATGTCCAAGCCTAATGGGTGACAGTATCAGCTGCTGATCACTGAGCTCCCACTAAGTAGCCCTCACTACACAGAACTTGAGGTGTGTTGTATTATCCTCACAACAACAGAGAGTACATATGACCTACAGCTTGTAGATGAAGAAACTTGTAGATTGTTCCAGCAGCCTACCTTGTCACTGGCCAAGCTGGACTCAGGCCAGACTATCTGCCTCCAAGGGCTGTACTCTTTTTTATTTTCAAGATTTTATTTATTCATGAGAGACAGAGAGAGAGAGGCAGAGACACAGGCAGAGGGAGAAGCAGGCTCCATGCAGGGAGCCTGATGTGGAACTTGATCCTGGACTCCAGGATCACGCCCTGGGCTGAAGGCAGACGCTCAACCACTGAGCCACCCAGGGATCCCCAAGGGCTGTACTCTTAAGTAGGATGTTAAACCCCACCAAATAATCCCAAGCACCAACTCTGTGTGGGACAAGACTAGAAGCTTTGTAGGCATCCTCTCATTCAGGCCTCCACAAGTAGGCATTAGCTCTGTTTTACAAATTAGGAAAAAGGATTAGAAAGCACCTTGCCCAAAAGCATACATGTCAAAACTGAACCTCAAATTCTGATTTACGGTTAAAATATGGATTGTTTCCATGTTTAAGTGTCTCCCTTTTGTAAGTGAGCAAAAAACAACAAAACATGGAGTCTTCTGAGCAGATCTGAACCTCATTAGTTCCAAAAGGGAAAGTTTCTCTCATTTTCCTCCTTCTGTCTCTATACTTTTCCTCATCTTTCCTCTCTTCTTTATTACCACCACTACCAGTCTACTTCCCTGAAACATCTGCATGTAAAATGATCCATCTTTGACACCTTGGGATGGATTTAAGACAATACTTTAACTTTCTAGAAATATGCACTTTTAAGTCTCATTCCAAATTGCAGATTTGATGGTCTTGTCCTCAGGTAGGTAATTTTAGCAAACATAGGGGAAAATTGGCAAAGAAGACTCTGGAAGCTTTGCCATAGACTGTCGACTTTTCTCTGGCTCTGTCATTTGGATATCTTGTAATTTCCTAATAAAAATGTACACACAAGTATAGATATATACTATATATATATAACATAAGTTCTGGGGGGGTTGTTTTTTGTTTTGTTTTGTTTTTGTTTAAGATCATTTGGAATGAGAAAGATATCCTACTAGTCTTCTGTCTTAGGACTTCTTCAACTCCCAGTATTACTGATCATTAAAATAATTCTGAAATGTTAAATTCTCTTAAGACCAACAGTCATTTAAGATTAAGACCCCACCCTTATGACCTTAATTACTTCCTAAAAGTTCTATCTTCAAATACGGTTACATTGATGGGGGGGTGGGGGCAAGGGACACAATTCAACCCCTAGCAAGGACTAAGGGATACATTAGATATGTATGGTCTTCGAATGAAAAGCATCTAGTCTAGTTAAGGAATAGAATTTGATCACTATGTCATTGTGGCACCTGGTTGTCTAAATTAATCCTTATCAATTGCTTTCTCAAATCAAGTGTCCTGGAGGAATAGAAAATAAAAAAGCAATAAGCTTTTGTAAGGTACACATAAAGCTGTAAATGCCCAAATTGATTATTCAATTAAATAATTTTTTTGGAAGTTTCTAGTCTCTCATTTATATATAGCAGCCAGTCTCGGCCATAACAGAGTCTTCCTTTTGTTAACAATGTTAGAAAAAGAAATTTCTGGGGTGCAGATTCGGGTTTCTGTGAACTGAGCTCGCCACCCTGTGGCTAATACAGAAATTGCAGGGACACTTGTACCATTCGTACTTGGGCATTTACGGACAGGACCGCTCGCTTTTCATTGAACAGTTTCACATAGTCACTGCTAATTACAACTTCACCTCCAAAACGAGAAACCACGTGTGAAAAACAGTTACTTGTAAAGTGGGTTTTCCTTGGGCTTTCTTAGTTGAGAGAGGAATAGAAAACGGATAGTGGGTTAGTGGGTAGAATCGTAGATGGGAAGGTCAGTGCACTTGCCTTAGACTCCTTCCCTGCGTGACCCTGCTTCCCTCCCAAGGTCCCGCCCCCAATGTCTCAGCAGAAACATGCCCATCCAAAGCCTCCTGTCTTTGCCAGCCTCCACTCACCGCTGCTGCTGCTTGTCCCACATGCTCACATTCAATGGTCACTAAGTCATGCCCACACTACCACTTGACTGGGCCTCCAACCTCCCCCTTCACCAGTTGCTACTACACACCATAGCCCTAATTGATTTTTCCGCCCCATTCATGTCATTTCCGCATCCCTCCAACCCATTCTCCATACGGCTGCCCAATAAACTCTACAAATGTCTACTTCTTGCAGTTGTCTGGTGCGTTATATTAGACGATGCAGCTAGGCAAATTTGAGGAGGCAAATAGAATATTCCTGACAATATGTATAAGGTAGACCAGGAGCACCTGGGTGGCTCAGTTCATTAAGCATTCAACTCTTGATTTTGACTCAGTTCATGATCTCAGGATTTTAAGATTGAGCCCCATGTCAGGCTCTGTACTGGGTGGGGAGCTTGCTTAGGACTTTCCCTCTCCCTCTGCCTCTCTGTCTCTCTCCTTTAATAAAAAAAATATATATTACCATATATATAATATACATATATAATAGACCAAAGAATAAATGAATGTAGATAATAAAGTATACATCTATATATATGTGTGTGTACAATACATATACACACACAGACATACACATAGATATGTCAAAGTGGAAACACTTTTCTTAACAGAATACAAAATCCATAAGGCATAAGGAAAAGATTAATTTGACTACAGATAAGTTTAAAAATTTTGATTAAAAAATAATGTAATAAAAGTGTTTAGGGACTTTCCTGACCAAAGATCAGGGAATATGCCGTTTCCTTTGGCAGATTTTAAATAAATATAAATAAAGTGGTGCCTGGGTGGCTCAGTCAGTTAAGTGTCTGCCTTTGGTTCAGATCATGATCTTCAGGTCCTGGGATCAAGCCCCATGTTGGGCTCTCTGTTCAGCAGGGATCCTGCTTCTTCCTCTGCCCCTCCCCATGCTCTCTCTCACACACACACAAATAAATACATAAAATTTATTTACTTTTTTAAAAATAAGTAAATAAATATAAATACAAAGCTGTAATGAAAAATTCAGAATTCTAAAAGATAAACATTGGTCCAAATCTACTACGTAAGTGATTAATATCTACCCAAATTATCATTAATATTCAAGTCGCTAGAGCTGCTTTCTCAGACTTCTGCTAGTAAGGGTTATTTCATTTCATTCAAATGCCTGAACAGTGGCAACCAGAGAAGTTGGTCCACCATCAAGCTCCAAGGGTAAGAACTGCCCCCTCGTGCCCCAAGAGTAGTCACCCGACTCCTTTTACATCGAGCCGATGAACGTAATGAGAGGAAATTGTAACTTTTCTTATTTGGGTCACTTAAAGCTGAGCTTCCTCTTTTTTCCCAAATATTACAGAATAATAATTATGCCTGATTTCTCAAAGACCAAAAGATACAAGAAACTTTGAGTATATTTCATTCTTCTGTTCCTTTCTCTTCTTGCAACTTCTGTAAAATAACTTTTGGGCATGAAACTGCTCAGGCCTTTCTCTAAGAACTAAAATGACAGCCAATCAAGCCCCCTCTCTCTCCAGGTGAAAGAAGAATGCCAAATGTAAAAGGCAAAGCAAAGAACCTTTTAAGTAATACGTTCCTTAACCTGAACCAAGTTACCAGTTTTAATAATCAGTTCCTGCAACCCCTGACAGCTGTAGCAGAGGCCTGATCTGACTTGACTACCCACTGACTTAACAAGAAGTTTGAAAATCAGGCAAAGCCCAGAGTAGGGAAACCAGAATGTGAAGCTGAGAGGCAGGGTGCCTGAAGGGAGGGTCTCCTAAGAAGCAGGCACAAGAGGGTTCCCCTTTCTCCAGTCTTCATTTTAGCCACTCACTGGTGTGAGGTGGTATCTCATTGTGGTTTTTTTTTTTTTATTTATTTAAATTCAATTTGCCAACATATAGTATAACACCCAGTGCTCATCTCATCAAGTGCCCTTTTGTACTGTTAGTTGGTATACAAGCTCATGCAGCCACTCTGGAAAAGTGTGGAGTTTCCTCAAGAAGTTAAAAATAGAGCTACCCTACAACCCGGCAATTGCACTACTGGGTATTTACCCCAAAGATACAGATGTAATGAAACAACGGGACACCTTCACCTCAATGTTCACAGCAGCAATGTCCAAACTGTGGAAGGACCCATGATGTCCTTCAACAAATGAATGGATACAGAAGATGTGGTCTATATACAGTGGAATATTACTAAGCTATCAGAAAGGATGAATACCTGCCATTTACTTTGACGTGAATAGAACTGGAGGGTATTACAGTGAGTGAAAAAAGTCAAGTTTGTCTTTCAACAATCATCATATGGTTTCACTCATTTGTGAAATATAAGAAACAGTGAAGAGGACCATAAGGAAAGGGGGGGAAACTGAGTTGGGAAATATTAGAGAGGAAGGCAAACCATGAAAGACTACTCACTCTGGGAAACAAAGGGTTGCAGAAGGGGAGGTGGATGGGCACTAAGGAGGGCACACAATGAGATGAGCACTAGGTGTTATACTATATGTTGGCAAGTTGAATTTAATTTTTTTTTTTAAAGCAGGTACAAGAAACCATGTGATGCAGGAGCATTGATCAATGGCAGATTTAACCGCCTCCTGACAGAAAAGCAGGACCCAACCAACAGGTAGCCCTTCCCTGAAAGCAAAAATCATGGGGGAGATATTCCTTTCATAACACCCCAAAATAATAACACCCCATTCTCTCTCTCTCTCTCTCTCACACACACACACATACACACACACACATACACACACATACACAGAGCCTTTCTCAGTGCTTGAACAACCAAGTCCATACAATTTAGGAGCGTGGCTCTCTCAGGGAAGAAAACCTACAGGATATCAGGGCAGTTTTGCTTTTACTTTCTTATTTATTTATTTATTCATGAGAGACACACACAGAGAGGTGGAGACATAGGCAGAGGGAGAAGCAGGCTCCCTACCCAATGTGGAACTCAATCCCAGGACCCCGGGATCATGACCTGAGCCAAAGGAAGATGCTCAACCATTGAGCCACCCAGGCACCCCAGTTTTGCTTCTACTTTTACAAGACCTCTCGGCCCACAACTATTACTGCTCTTTATGCATTTTCTTTGGGCTTATGTGGACAAGATTTTTGTACCTAAAGGTTCGGAGATGGTGAAACTGAACATATAGTAAATTAACTTCAAGGCCAAACTGTACCCTGAGCCAAAATTCACTCCCTACCTGTTTCCCATCTCACATTATGCCCAGCTACACTGTCTAATATATCTTCCCCAAAAAGTGTGCAAGGCACACAGAGGACATTCTTAAATCCCCAAACCCTTCAGCAGCAATATAAATAGGCACCAAATTTAGATAATAGGAACCCCCTTGAATGGTAAGTATCCGGAGACAAATTGGATTCTGGAAACAAAATCCTTATGTACAGTACAGTTGAAAGAATTCCCAAATTTGTTCCACTTAAGAGAATCTCACCTCCGGGCCTGGGCAGAATCAGGTCCCTGTCACGGAATGGGCTCCTTCATCACCTCCCAAGCTGAATTAACAAAACCCAAGTCTCTCCCTTAAACCACTTGTCCAAAGAGTCAGAGTAAACAGGAAAAATAAGACACCAAGCGTTAGCACCCCGGGCACAAGATGTAGAAAAAAACAACTGACCAGCTCCTACCATAGTTTCTCCAAACAAAACAATCGCCTCAAAATCCAGGATTTAAAACAATCCAGAATCACACTAGGAGACATATACCATCAAAAAGGTAATTGTGGGATCCCTGGGTGGCACAGCGGTTTGGCGCCTGCCTTTGGCCCAGGGCGCGATCCTGGAGACCTGGGATCGAATCCCACGTCGGGCTCCCTGCATGGAGCCTGCTTCTCCCTCTGCCTGTGTCTCTGCCTCTCTCTCTCTCTCTCTCTCTCTGTGTGTGTGACTATCATAAATAAAAAAAAAAAAAGAAAAAAAAAAGGTAATTGTGATATATACACCTTCTGTCCTAGGAAAGACAATTCACCTACACATTCTGCACCCTCTCCCTGAAAGGCATTTGACACATTCATGTCCTTCCAGCATGCTGGCTGGAAACCTCAGGAGCTCCCCGGGGTGAATGTGAAACTGTCCCTGCCCCTACACCCCCATGCAAGGAGAGACCAAAGGCAGACCACTCCAGATTGGTAGATGGCAGGATCAACTGGGTTCCTCTTGGGTGGCTGCAAGCTGAATAGATCTCCACACCTACCTGCCAGAATCTTAGGATCTTATATAGGGGCCTTAACTGGATTCGGTCATGTATAGCCCCTAGATGATCTCAAGGATGCATGACTCTCTCAGGGCTGTGTTTTTGACAATGGCTCCAGCTGTGGGGATGCGGGTGGATTGTACATTCCAAAAGCCCAGGAGGCAGGGAGGAGATGCAGAGGTCCAGCCCTAGGGTCAACCAGAGGTCACATCCTCCCCATGAGCAAGGAAATAGGGAAATTTGCAAGGTGGTCCTTCTAAGTCTCCAGGTATTTCCTGAGGTGACCTTTGACCCCCTGCATCCATTCCACATTTTTTTAAGATTTTCATTTATTCAAAAAAAAAAAAAAGATTTTCATTTATTCATTAGAGAGAGAGCACAAGCAGGGGGAGAGGCCAAGAGAGAGGGAAAAGCAGATTTCCCACTGAGCAGGGAGCCCAACTTGGGGCTGGATTCCAGGACCCTGGGATCATGACCTGAGCCGTAGGCAGATGCTTAACCACCCGAACCACCCAGGCACCCCCATTCCATATATCACATATTTGTAACATCCACTTTCCTTCTGAGTCTTGTGTTCCTGGCATCTTCATACTTAGCTGGTTCTGAATCCAGACAGGGAAGAGTAGTTTTATTTATAATGTTGCTCCTCAAACAACTCAACAATCCATTAACCATCATAAGATCCCCTATTCCTAAGCCAATGCCCAAAGGAACACACATCCCACATATTTCCCATCTGTCTGATCTGATCTTTCTCCTAAGGAAATTCCTTTCTTCCTCCAGCTCAATTCACAGCATTTTCTTCATTTTCCTTTTACCTCTCAAGTGTTCTTATTGTGAAGTCAAGCCTAAAACCTGATTTTGCCTTCTATTCCTCTATTAAGTTTTGGGACCACCTTATTCTTGGAGGTACCTGTATTCCAGGAACAAGTCCCTTCTATTTTCATCTGAGTTTCAGGGTTTAGAGTAATTTAAATTAATTTATTCCCAACCTCAGGAAAAAAAAAAAAAAAGAGGCAACAAGCGTATTTTGAGGACGGTCATATTTATAACACTTGACATTAACTAGTTATAAAATGCAGAGGAAACAGAAATTAAGGAAAATATATGAGTTGTAAGGGACTCAGTTTTTCAGGAGGTAATTTTCTGCTCCACACATTGGAAGAGATATATTCCCTAGGATTGGGATTTATCTCTTAAGCATATTTGTGCTGTCTCTCCTCTAAGTCAGAAGCAATATCTTCCCCTCTTTTATTACCAGCTCCAAGCACAGTGTCCTACATATAGAAAGGACTCTTGATTTGGGGAGTGGCCATACTTCCCCTAACAAAAAACACAAAAAGGCCTCATTTGTATATTATTGTGGCTCTGATTCTTACCACATATGATGCAGAGTCAGGAGGCCAGGGTTTGGTTTCTGCCCAGAGACAGTAAGTGGTCATATAATACTGTAGGGTGGTTTCAATTCAGCGGCCTCTCTTGCCTTGATTATAAAATGTGAGGATTGGACTTAACCCATCTTCCAGAACATCTCTTCTAGCTCCACGTTGCCATAGGAATTATTCTCGAGTTTTTTTAAGATGAAGTGTGCATTTTAACTGTGCCGAGATATTATATTTGTGGAAAGAATGTAAAGAATTAGGTAATTAACATATTAGAAGAATTAATTTATTAGTTGTCCCAACATAGGGCAGACTTTTAAAATAGGTCATTTGACTAGTAAATTTTGAGTTTGAAGTAGGAAGTTCTGGGGCATGAATCTTGTCCCACTATTGGTACACATTAACAGAATCCTGAGCACCCCACAGGCCATGTGAGACCCCCCCAAAGGGTGAAGAGTTTTCCTAAGAGGCAGGAGGCTTATTCAGGGAGTGACCCCACACCTGGCCCATCTTCATCCCCATCACCAGTCTGCCAAGGGACAGCCTTGATCCTGCAGAAAGTAAGTAGCTAAACTGTTTCACCTTCCACATGTTCCAGAAAGCTACCAACGGCGGATGCTTTTCCTTTTTGCTTTAGGTGGGTCAATGATTTTTTTTAAAAGTATGCTTCTCTCTTTTAAGTTCTGCACGTTGTTGAGTCTGACTGTTGTGTTGGGTCCCATCACTACCCCCAACATTTCAGCCCGCAGTGGGTGTCTTTGTGCAGCTGGCTTCTAAGTATCCCATAAATGAGCAGAACTAATTCTAGAGGGCTCCTCACACTGATCTCTGCTTCCTTAGACTTTCAAACACCCCTACCTCCATGAGAATACTCTCACCTTCAATAAATGATCAGGTAACACTGCATTTCAAAATATGAGTCCTGAGCACACATAGCACACTGTCAGTTTGGGACACCAAAGGGGCTGAAAGGGAGAAAAGTGGTTAGGGGCAGCTGGTGGGCCTGACCCTCTAAAACAGTAGGGTTAATGACCCATTTATCTACCAACTAAGATCAGGAGTTAAATCTTAACTCTCTATAAGAATAGCAAGGAGATGGGCAGCCCAGGTGGCTCAGCGGTTTGGTGCCGCCTTCTGCCCAGGGCGTGATCCTGGGATCAAGTCCCTGGGATCCAGAATCAAGTCCCATGTCGGGCTCCCTGCATGGAAGCCTGTTTCTCCCTCTGCCTTGTGTCTCTGCCTCTCTCTGTGTGTGTCTCTCATGCATGAATAAAATCTTAAAAAAAAAAAAAAAAGAATAGCAAGGAGAAGCTGGATCAAATTGGAAGAAAAGTTGTGCACCGCCACCAGAAAGTGAAAAGTAGATCAGTTCTTTAACACATCCAATTTCTCAGGGAGAAAATCTAATGGCTTTATTTTTTTAACCTATAGGCTAAACTCTACCCACCCTATTCATCATGCACAATCACACAGATATACATGCCTGTAGAGTCACATACACACACAGCTGCAATGTATTTAAATCCTACCAACAATTTCGTCTACATAGTTACACTATGCCAATATTTTAGCTTCTGGTAAATGCACAATCTGTTTTCAGATGCTATTTATTCTATTTCTTTTTTTTCTATTTCTTTTTATAATACTGACTATACTGGGTGCTTTTTTTTTTTAATCTCACTGAATACTCAAGTCATAGTTCTCTCTTCTTCATCAGTAAAATCAGACTATGTGTGTGTGTGTGTGTGTGTGTGTGTGTGTGTGTGTGTGTGTGTATTAGATTTTATTTACTTATCCATGAGAGACACAGAGACAGGCAGAGGGAGAAGCAGGCCCCCTGCGGCAGCCCAATGCAGAACTCAATCCCAGGAATCTGGGATCCTGACCTGAGCCAAAGGCAGACACTCAACCACTAAGCCCCCCAGATGCCCTAAATGAGACTATATTTTTCCATGTAATCAATGTCTCTTCAACTCATTGTCCTAGATAACTTCTTATAACCAAAACTCAAAAGATTTTCATTAGTTTTAGACTCCTTTCAGAGTTATTTCAGGACTCTAGTGGGAGCTCCAAGACAAATATAAAGTCTCTCTCCATGGGGAGATGAAGTCATATCTAGGGACACCTATTAGAAGGGAGTCTTCATGTGGAAGCTTGCCCTGTGAGACAAGTAAAGGGAAAATGTGGAACATATTCTGATAACTCCTGAGAGAAACAACCCTGCACTTGAAGAGTCACATAGCCATGTGGAGATAGCCAAATACACAGAGGAGTAATCCTCTATCAACTCTTACCAAACAGCAGATCCAGTCACAAACTCAACACTTTCCTTAGCATTTAGTTGCAAAGAAGGGACTGTCATAAGATGGAAAAGACAACCATGATCAGACAATCATGTTCTGCCAGGTACCTCCGGGTACTTGGTTTCTTCTCATGTGTCCCATGACTAGCACACAGATATCCATGGGCGCTGCCAGCCATTTGCTCTCCCCAAGTGCACATCAGGATGAATGCACCCAGTTCTTCGCTCCAGCCGCCTCCTGGTAAGTCAGGCATACACAGTAGGTTGAATCTTTAAGTCCGCTTATGAAAAAAACACCATAGTTTGAAGTATTATTGTAGGAAGAACCTAGGAAAAGTAATTTCATTTATAACTTGTTAGCAAACAAGTTAGTTAACATAAAACTTGCATTTTAGGGGTGCTTGCATGGCTCAGTGGGTTAGGCATCTGTCTTCTGCTGAGGTCGTGATCTCAGGGTCCCTAAACAGAGCCCCAGGTCATGCACCCTGCTCAGCAGGGAGTCTGCTTCTCCCTCTCCCTCTACCCTTCCCCCACATACTTGGGTGCACACATGTGTGCTCGCTCTCTCTCTCAAATAAATAAAATCTTAAAAAAAAAAAAAAAAAACTTCCATTTTAGACATCACAGTATTGGGCATAAAACAATGAAGTTAATATTTGAATATTAATGCCTTTACAATCAACAGATAGCTGGAGCAGTTTTGTTTTGTTTGGCTTAAAAGTACACACTTGATCTTTTAACAAGTATTAAAATTGAAGTAATTGTCTATATGTTAGATAAATCTGAATGTGTGTAAATCAAATTTATTTCAAATAATTAAGCCATTTTAGGGAGTCTCACAAGAGAAACTTTTTTTTATAAAATAGAGACCTATAATTTAGGGTAGACCTAATTTACATCTTTGGTAAATTTCCCTGGTTATCTTTTGGTTATCTCTATCCTTTGGTTATCTCCCTGGTTAAGATACTTTATTAAATTCAAGTCAGCTTTTATTACCTAAAAAAAAGTAGTAATCATGAACCAGAGCTTCTGACAACAAAGGAAAATCCACTTCTATCATCTGCCAGTGCTGGCAGTCATCTCAGAGAAAATGCTGAGGAATTTGGGGAATAAGAAAACAGAAAACTCTTACTTCTTACAACTAAAGCTACAACAGGAGCTTCCTCTGAATAGCTCTATCATAACAACACTCCACTAGCAGAAATGCCAGCACTTCTGAGCCACAAGGAAGCTGTGAATAGCCGGAAGGATAGATCACCACCTTCTTGCTACAAGAAGCTAAAAAAGGAAGGTTCTGGATTCCCCACTCATTTCTTTCTGTGGTCTCTTAAAAAGAAGCTCCTTAGGAAGTCTGTCCAACTTAAGCCTTTCTCACTGTAAATGTCCTTTAAAGCTATTTTAGATCACCTCCTAAGGGACAGAGCTATTGCTTCCACTGTTCAGCTCTGAAACCACAAACGGGGTAGCTGAAGGTGACCTCAAACCAAGTATTGTTATAGATCACAAATCCCGTTTCTGTGAGGCATAGAGCACGTTAAACCTTAGAGCAGATGGCCTTTCAGCATCACATCTGGTGAAGGCTTTTCTAGTAAATCAACTCAGAGACCAAAGTGTACATCCATGGAAAGATAAGTCCCAAAACCCTTGGGAAATGAGCCTTCTGGTGACCTTGAGTGAGTACTGAAATGGATTTTGTACTGTAGACAGATTCTCTTCTCATTCCATTCCTCATGGCCATTACCCCTTGAGCATTTGGAGGGTTGGATTGATATAAATAGTCTATCGAACTATTGGTGAGTTTGAAAGATGTGAAGCCTGGCTACTTACCAAGATCTGAGAGAGCTATACACTACATTACATAGGAAAAACCCTAGCAAAGAGGAGAAATCTATAAGGGCTCCCCAAAATCAATCATTAAGCAGGCAGAAGGCTGCTTCTCCCCAGGAAATGGGAACTAGTTGGAAAGGAAAAGTTTGAAATGGGAACTAGTTTGAAATGAAATGAAGATAAATTTCGTACTGATCCTGGAAGGGGTTCCCCCTGAGGTCCGCTGAAGAAAGGTAGAGTTCTATAACAGCCTGAAAAAGGAGAATGAGTCACCCTTTCTTTTCTCTCCCAGATTAAGTGCAAGCCTCTCGGAAGTTAGGCCCAGGCAGGCACCATTTAACATGACAAAAGGCAGAAAAGCCCAAACTAATTACAGCCCTGGAGGGAGACAGGTGGCCAGCACTTCCTCAACACCCGGCTGTCACAGAGAATGAGTCACTCTGAATCCGGCTGGGGGCAGCTCGGTGCCCCTGAGACTTGATTTATTCAGGAACCACCATCTGAGCCAGCCCAAGAAAAAAATGAGCCGGTTGAATGTGTCCCTGGTATCCTCCCAAAGTATACTTTTCCAGCCCCCTTGGGCTCCTGAGCAGAAATAGAACATTATCTCCCCTCCCCTGAGATTCATGATTTTTCTGGTTTGTCTTACTGCTAGAACATTTCCAAAGAGAATTAGAATGATCACCATCTCTATCCACATCATGGAAACCACCCCAAACCCAAATCAGCATCTCCAGGTTGGAACTCTTACCTGAATTCCCAAATTCTTTCCCTATGTGTTTCGAAGCCTGCCTCTTCCTCTTCTGCATGTCCCAGAAGTACCTCTAAACTCAGCCTACACACAGCTGGGTATCTCTCAATGCAGTCTTCCCAACAGGGCCAGCTTCCCTCTCTTGGTTAAACCACTACCATACAACCACTCTCCCCGGGAGAGAAGCTGAGCACCATTACTTGAGCTTCCCTCAATCCAGTCTCAAAAGCTGAACAAAGCATTTTAATATCTTTAAAATGTGTCTCTTCTCTACCCATCACTTCCTTACTGATGAAAACCAAAACAAAACAAAAACACACACACACACAAATGCACAGGCCCAAAATGGCATCACTTGGGTTAAAGCCTCAAGTCAATTAACCAAGACTTAATGCCTAACCTAACTACAATTCCAATCACCTAGGAATGTCACCTTTAACTAGTCAGCATGAGGACTTCCTGGTCAGCACTAGGCTAGGACATTTACTGATAGACCCTTCTGATCCCATTAGGAGGGCAACCTTGCCTTAAAAAAAAAAAAAAAAAAGGTTCTTTGGAAATAATTTCCATTTTCCCCCTCCCTCTCTACCTTTAAAAACCTTTCCTTTTCTGTAGCCCTTTGGAGCTCCCTTCTACTCACTAGCATCAGTTAATAAATCCAATTAGACCTTTAAAATTTGCTTGGTTGAATTTTTGTTATTGAACACTAAGAAGCTCCTGGGTTGTAAAATTGAAGTAATTCCTTTTAATTGTGGTTTTTTAATATTTGGAAGAATAGAAGGTTATTTTTACATTAGAAGTTAATTATTCCTATATTAAAAGCGGAATAAATGAGGCTTTATCTGGAACTCTCAAGAAATGGGACCACCACTTTCTAATAGAACTTTCTTCAGGAGACATACCATTGACCTAAATAGAAAACTCCTGGGGTGCTTGGGTGGTTCGGATAGTTAGGTGTCTGCCTTTAGCTCAGGTCATGATCTCCAGGTCTGGGATACAGCCCTGGGTTGGGTTCTCTGCTCAGCAGTGAGTCTGCTTCTTCTGCCTCTCACCCTGCTTGTGCTCTCTCTGTCTCTCAAATGAATAAATAAAATCTTTTCAAAAAACAAAATAAATAAATAAATAACCCCTTGTAAAGTTCATATATATTTACTAAATCAGGTAACAGAGAATAGCACATACATATCACAGATCTGAGAGAAACTTGACCAATTTCTGCCAAGCAAGCCAGTATTTTAGACTATGTTAGAGTTAGCCCCTATGCTATCTGCTCTTTGCCCTCTTTCATGTACTTCCACCTTCTTCCTTCACTGTGAGCCCAAGGAGGTTTGCTAGATGCTACATCAATGGGATCCTTTGCTTGCTGACTTCCATTTAGATTTGGCCAATGGAAGGCCCTGGGAACAGATTGAAGGAAAGAAGGAAAGAGGTTGGGGGATTTATTCTCTCCCTTCCCCTTCAATTCCCTCCTTTCCAGTTTGCTTTAAGTGGCCTGCCTCCTCCTCCCAAAGGCCACAATCTCTATCTGGAAGTTTTCTCCACTGAGCTTCCTGCTTCAGATTCCAGGAACCACTTCTGTCCCTTGCCTTTTCAGACCAGAGTGGTATCAGCTCCCCACAATTACCAACCCACAGTAGTACATAATTCCCTATTGGTTTCCTTAAACCTTACCTACACATTTATAAATAGTCCCTTATCAAGTCCTCCTCAAATAACTACTTTGAGTGTACCATTGGTTTTCTGACAGGACCCTGACTGATGTAGTAATTGGGACCCAGAGTGATCCTAGGAAAAAAATTTTAGAACAGAATTCTGTGATCTGAAAAGTTCACAGATAACTTTTCTGCTGAGACAAAATGGAATTCAAGTAATCCATGACATGGTTGGCATCACAACTACTCAAATTATTACAGGGCATGGGATGTACTACAGGTAGAAGGCAAGTTGCTGAGAAAGACTATGTCTGGGACTTATCACTACTATGATAATAATTCTGCTTATCAAAATTTTAGGCAGTTGATTAGAAAGACTGAGAAACCAGCTGGCTTCTGACAGCACTAGAGAACTTATAGGCAGAAAACAATAAATGGAGTTTCTGACCATTCAACTGAAAACATAAGTAGAAAATCAGGAAGACTCTATGGCAGAAGATTCTATGTCTCTTCACCAACATAGGGCTATTGGCTGGTGGTGATGAAATGAGAACCTGAGATGTGGGAAGAGGTTATTTGAGTGATCAGAAATGAGGCAGAAAACTGAAACCCTAGATCTTTCTGAACTTTCCTTAAGAGTGGAGCCAACCCCTCCCCACTCTCCATCTGAAGGATGCAACCTTCTAGGGGAGAAAAATATTTCAGTGACTGTACCTGGAGTAGTTGCTTCAAATATGGATGCTTATTCTCCTCAGGACAGCCCATCAACATTTTCTTGCCTCAAAATTCATACTGGGAGTTCAATACTAAGAGAGCAAGCCAAAGGAGTGAAATCTCTGTTTCACAGGATTCTGAAAAGCATATACAAAAGTGATTTGAAGACTGTGACACCAGAGGAACTGAAACACAAAGCTTGATTGGAATGATTTATTGACATGGGTACACTCATGCAGGAATTAGAGTTGAATAAATTGGCTTCAGCACCCAGGAGTGGTGTTAACACTCTACTGGACTGGTTAATTAAAGCCTGGACTCAACAGTAACAACCAGTCAATGATGTTAAAATCCCAAAAATTCTCTGGCTTCTATAGAAGAAGGAATCCAAAATCTCAACTAGATGAAAATGTTGGACCAGATCTATTTTAATTGACCTACTCAACCACCCCTAACCTAATCGATCTTATCCTCTAGAAGGAACTGTCCTCCACCAAGACATTAGGAAATTAAAATGTTTATTAATGAGAGGGGAAGATATTTATTGGTGAGGAAGGATGGTAACTAGCCACTTTGAAAAGCTCTGTAGTAGCTGTCCTCTACCAACATCAGGGAGGGATGATGCAAGGGAACCACACTCCCTGGTTTCAGTGGAAATAATGGGGTCCAGGAATAGAGAGGACAGGTGGTAGCCCTCACCAGCACAGAAAAGGTGGACATAATTACTGCAATAAGCCATAAGGACCAAAGTTGTTATCAGAAGGTTTAGACTCACAGGACTCTGTAAGATCATCTCATTGATCATGAAATCCCCTGAAATAAAGTTGATGGCAATCTACAGAGGATGCTGCTTGGGTTTCTATATATGGAAGAATTCCAGGTCTGCTGGGCAGACCTCTAACTCTAATTACTGTAGTGAGGCATTCACAGCCTCTTAACCAGTTCCCACATCTTAATAAGTTCACAGACCCAGAACCCCTTGGCTGAGCAAGAACTTTGGGGAAGGATCCTGTAAGGCAGTCACAGATATCTATCCATAAATCATCCTTCAAGGCTTTCCCAGAAGTTCCAAAAGCCAGTTAAGAGAATAACTGGACACTGGGGCAGATGAAACACCAGATATTTTGCAGTTACTAGATACTGTCTCTGAAATGACCTTATTCTCCAGAGATTTGATATATCACTGTGGTCTATGAGTCAGAGTGAAGAATTAAGATCAGGAGATAAATGGAGTCTTGCCCCAAATGGGACTACAGACCCATTCTATCTGTGATTATCCCCTAATCCCAGAATGTAGAGTGGGAATAGATAGATCTAGTAACTGGAAGAATCTCTACCTTGGTTGCCTAGCCTTGATGTAAGGGTAGGCAGGGGAGAATGGAAGCCTCTGGAACTACTTCCACCCTTTCCAAGATAGTAAACCACATCCAATACAACATCCCTGAGGTAACTGCAGCAATCAGTGTCATCATCATCAAATATTTGAGAAATGTAGAGATTAGATAATTCATGTGTTGTTTTTTTTTTTTACTTTTTAAAAAAACCATGATAAAAAACACATGACATAATTTACATCTTACGCTTCTTTAAGTGTACAGTTCAGTACTGTTAAATATATTCACATTCTTGTGTAAAAGATGTCTGGAACCTTTTCATCTTGCAAAACTAAAACTCTATACCCATTAAACAACTCTCCATTTCCCCTCCTCCCAGGCCCTGGTAACCCCCATTCTATTTTCTGTTTCTGTCAATTTGACTGCTTTAGATACCAGGGATGGTGTTCTTAACACACCATTTAACACTTGTGTTTGCCCAATGAAAAAGCCAGAAAGAGCACAAAGATGACTGTACAGTATCACAAACAGTAACAAATAGTGTTGCCAATCACTATGCAATTCAGATATGGTATCAGCACTGGAGCAAATTAATATCAGCCCCTGGAGGGGATCCCTGTGTGGCTCAGTGGTTTAGTGCCTGTCTTTGGCCCAGGGCGTGATCCTGGAGTCCCGGGATCAAGTCCTGGGATCGAGTCCCACATCGGGCTCCCTTCATAAAGCCTGCTTCTCCCTCTGCCTGTGTCTCTGCCTCTCTCTCTCTGTGTGTGTGTGTGTGTCTCTCATGAATAAATAAATAAGATCTTTAAAAAAAAAATCAGCCCCTGGCAATTAGTGTGCATTTGGCTGTTTTTTTTTCATTCTTATTAAATCTAATCAGAAGTAGTTGCCTTCCTGTAGTAGGAAGCACTGCCTTGCCTCATGGCTATATAGACAAATACCAAAATCCAATAGACAGATTGGGAATAAAAATAAAAATAAATGACAGAGGAAATAAAATTTTGTAAGAAAATGAACAGATCAGACCTAAATCAGAAATATAGAATCTCTTTTTAAGAAAGAGAGAAGAAATTATCTAAGAAAAATTTAATATTCCAGAACTTCTCAGTTGAAAATATCTACTATGTGCCCAATACAGTGAATAAGAAAACACACAAAACACAGTATCATGAAATTTCAGAAGCCTAGGTATAAAGAGAGGATCTTAAAAGCTTCCAGAAAGAAAAACAGTTCAGTAATGAAAATTATTTCAGGGGTGCCTGGGAGGTGCAGCGGCTGGGCATCCAACCCTTGGCTTTGGTTCGGGTTGTAATCTCAGGATGATACAATCAAGCCCTGGCAATGGACTCCATGCTCATTATACAATCTGTTTGGGATTCTCTCTCCCTGTCCCTCTGGCCCTCCCACTTGCTCTCTCTCAAATGTTTAAGTAAACCTTTTTTTTTTTTTTTAAGCTAAAAAAATGATTTCAGACTTCTCAACAACACTGGAAGCCAGAAGATGATGGAAAATTGCCCTTGAAATGCTTAGAAGAAAAATACTTCTAATGCACAGAAAACATATATATAGTTTGCTATGGAGTAAATATTTGTGAACCCTCAAAATTCATATGTTGAAGCACTTATCCCAAATATAACTGTATATAGAGATAGAGACCCTATGACCCTATGTAAGTAATTAAGGTTAAATGAGGTCACAAGGGTAGGACTGATCTGAAAGGATCAGTATCCTTAAAGAAGGGACACTAGAGAGCTCTCTTGCTCTCTTTCCATACTTATCAAAGAAAAACCATACGAGGACATAGTCAGGAGGCAACTGTCAGGAAGAGTTCTCACCAAAAAATGAAATCAGCTGGAACATTGATCTCAGACTTCTAGCCTCCAGAACTGTGAGAAAATAAATGTCTGCTGTTTATGCCACCCATTTGTGGCATTCTGGTAGAGGATCCATGAACAGATTAATAGATAGTTGAAACCACTGACTTATAAGAGTAGAATGAAAACGTGTAAACATGCAGAATCTCAAAAAATTTAACTAACATGAATCCTGTTTCCAGAAGTTTCTAGAGAATGTGCTTAACCAAGTATAGGAATAAATTAAGAAAGAGGAAGGCATGTAATCCAACATAAGAAAGAGGGAAAAAGAATTTCCAGGATGATAGTAAAAGGAAAACCAATATTCAGAAACCCTCTAGGAGAGAATCTATCCAGTTTGGGGCAGAACTCAGGGCTATAGAAAGTCACAAGGCTCAAGGGGGTGGGAAGGAGGGAAAGAGAAAGAGATAGAGAAGGTAGAGGGAGCTAGAAGGAGAGGAAGGGAGGGACTGAGGGATGGAGGTAGGAAGGAACAGGGAAAGATTGAAAGGAAGGAAGGAAAGGAAAGGGAGAAAACAAAAGAAAAAAGTAACCTATGTGTTAGTGTGTTGTGATGAAATGTATAGTTCTGACAGATGCAGTTTGGAACTAAACTAAATAGGTCAATAAAAAAGCTAGAGGGGTGCCTGGGTGGTTCAGTCAGTTGAGCGTTGGACTCATGGTTTTGGGTCAGGTCATGATCTTCCAATTGTGGATTGGAGCCCAACATAGGGCTCCACGCTCAGTGTGAAGTCAGCTTTAGATTCTGTCTCCATCTCTCTTCCCCTCTGCCCTTCCTCCCACTCACATGCTCTCTCTCTCAAATAAATAAAAATAATAATAAATTTGAAATGCTAGAAAATTTTAAATAAATACTATATTTAATACATAGAAAACCTAAAATTGTATTAAAAAGTAAACAAAATTATAGTATACTACATGGTCATCTGTGGATATGTACACAGTCATAGTAAACTTAAAAATTGATTTATGATATATGTGATAATAGTAGGATAGAGTGTTATATGTGTGGAGGGGTGGAAGGTATAAAAGTATTAAGTACTCATTTAACAAGTGGAAATTGGGGAGTCAACAAATAGTGATATAAATATGTTATTTAGAAATTGATAATAGGGATGCCTGGGTGGCTCAGTGGTTGAGCATTTGCCTTTGGCTCAGGGTATGATCCTGGGATCCAGGGATCAAATCCCACATCAGGCTCCCTGTGAGGAGCCTGCTTCTCCCTCTGCCTTGTCTCTGTCTCTCTGTGTGTCTCTTATGAATAAATAAATAAAATCTTTTTTAAAAACTTAGAATTCATTATCCCATTTGTTTTGATGTTAGAAAAGCTCCTACTTTTTATTTTTCAAAGTAAAATAGAATAAAGAAAATAAAATCTGTGCTTCATTCATGAAAGAAAGACAGTTTTCTAACCATGATATCTGGATACACCCAAGTCAACTATCTAATAGAGAATATCATCCATCCAGACTTTCTGAAGGAGTATAATCTCACAATTCTGCCATCTAATGCTGATCAAAAGCAGTTTCAAAGCATGATTTTATAGGTAATTGCTTGACAATAAAAAGACTGTTCCTTCCTGTCAATTAAATAACTCAATACCAGAACCCTATCATTTAAGTCCTCATAGGATGGCTTACACCGAATTATTTGTGACACTGTGACAGCAGCTTGCTTTGAAATATGTATAATAAGCAACTCTACCAAATCCTTTGTAATACCCTGTTTAACACACATTGATCAGAACAGATTTGTTATAAACCACTTTGTGATGGTGAATCTAATGGGTCAATTTGACTGGCCTAAGTGCCCAGATAGCTGATAAAATAGTATTTCTGGGCATGCCTGTGAGGGTGTTTATGGAAGAGACTAGCATTTCAATCAGTAGACTGAGTAAAGAAATCTGTCCTCACCAATTGGGTAGGGACCATCCAGTCACTGGGGGCCCAAATAAAACAAAAAGATGAAGGAAAGGAGAATTCCTTCATCTCATTTTGAAATGGGACATCCATCTTCTTCTGCCCTTTGACATCAGAGCTCCTGGTTTACAAGCTTTCAGACTCCAGGATTTAAACACCATTGGCAAATCCAGTCCTCAGGCCTTTGAATTCAGACTGAATTTATACACAAACTTTCCTTGTTCTCCAGCTTGCAGATGGAAGACTGTGGGACTTCTTGGTCTCTATAACTGCATGAACCAATTCCTAGAATGAATGAATGAATGAATGAATGAATAGATGGATGAATGAATGAATATATATGTACGGTTCTGTTTCTACTGGTTCTGTTTCTCTGGAGGACCCTAGGAAATATACACCTGATTCTGAAATATCTTTCTAAATAGATATAAGCAACTTTAGTATAGAGTTTATATACTTTTCCAATGTTCTTCATGCTATTCTTAGGCATTCTTGATGACTCAGACTCACCTGTTATATTAAATAATCCTTAATCCTTCTGTCACCAACTTTGCTGTCAGCTGCCATTGGCAGTTTCTTTTCTCTTAAAATTTCTCTTCTAATTTTCCACAAAGCTTTCTTTTAAGGCATTACTTCTACAAACTGATCTACATTGGAAGACATTCCAGTAGGTCTCTCTGAGGAAAGTCTCATTCCCAATGACTGGTGGTTCTTAGAGACATTGGCTACATCTTGGAGTTTGGCCTCCTCACTGTCAAACTCCAGCCCTGATTCTTCAGCTTTCAAGCCAACCTGTCACCCTTCTAAGCTGCTTCTAAGTACCTCCTTCCAAGCCCTCTTCCATTAGAAATTTTCTCCCCATACTCTCTTTTGCTTCAGCTTTACACATAAAGAACTATTAAAGTTCTTTTTTTCATTATCAATTAATCTCCCTTCAATGAAGGATTGGTTTCCCTTTCCCAAAGAGCCATCTTGTTGACCACACAGACTAAAAGCAAAGTCCTAAGGCCTTCATTTCAGAGTCTAACCTTGATGCTAGCTGGCCTACTGTTGGGTTGCTTGTGTAAGACATAAAGTTTTCCTCCCCCAAAAATAAATAAAGGCATTAAGTTCTCCTACAACCAGTGTGCAACTAAGTCCACGAGGTCTGCTCCCTTTTTTACCAAAATGGAAGTGCTAAAGCCAAACATAACCTAGGAGTAACATTAAACCAAGATTATTGGCAACAGGCCAGGCTCATTGCAAAAAGGCTCCTCTGTTCTGATGGATAGTTTCAGGAAAATAAGCCCAAGTATAGCTCAGGACCACCAGACATACTCTGAAGCCCCGGACAGAACCCTGAATTCAAGGATGGCACTAAGGTTTACTTATCCTCCTTGGTGATGCAGGATCTCAGTTATCTGAACTAAGGACCTCAGGATCCAGAGTACTTAGGAGGGTACTAGAGGCCTATCTTGGGACCATCTAGGATCACTTTGACCTCATTGTCCACTTTCCTAGGATCCATGATAATGTAAAACTAAGGCCAATCTACAAGATGCTCCAAGGCATCCTCTCCCATTTCCAACAATGTCTATACACAGCCCTACATGTCCAATTAAGCCAGATTTTCTGCTACCCAGACCACAGGTAACAAAATCAGGAATCCAATTCCACTAATATCATAGGATAATGATGACAGAAAGTGAAAAGAAATTTCAGAGCCACTTATTGAAACTAAACTAGAATCATACTTATTCCTCATAACCCCTCTCAGTCACCACCAATCTCTTCATTACTCCAACTGTCCATTTGCCTTCACAGTCAACTGTATTGCAAGATCTTCTTTACCTTTTTAGTTATTATATCATGATGATCATCTGTGAGAGAAGAGGCACACAGAAGCATTTAATACTCTGGATAGAATGCAGTAGACCAGCATCACGACCACTATGACAAAAGCAAAATAATTAATAGTCCCTATAAGCTATTTCAAAACCAGGAACCCCAACTGCTCAACCAAAGCCAAGAAAACAAATCCCATAGGCCATAGGATCAACCAAAGAAAGCCAAATAGTTTTTTCCTCAAGGTAATATATATCCTGTTCCACCTTGTTTGTTTCATTGATCCAAGTACAGCAAAAAAGTATTAGCAATGGCACAGACATCACCATGACTATTGAACAAGAAATCTAGAGTAATGCAATCACTCATCATGACACATGCCAATGAGTTGAGACTGATCTGTATTTTATCTGGTGCAGACATAATGTCTTTAATGACTTCTGCTAGAGTTAGTGATAGGCTTACTTACAGTCTTTTCTATTTGTGTGATTCCCACCAGTGGAAAGACTGCTCTGATTGTTTATATAAACAATGAGTCAGTAATTCCCCAAGGTAGTGTGCCTGAATAATCAAGAGTGACCTCATTTTGAAGCTCAGATCTGAATCCAAACTTGGTGACCTAGAGAATTTGGATCTCTGTGTAAAGACAAGTCTTATAATACTATTCCTAAAATGTATAAGGTGCTAGTCTAAAGGCAAACAAGACTAGGTATCCTGGCCACAAAGTAGTATCCAGCAGGGGCACACGGATATAAAGGAAAAAAATGTGTCATTCATGACATGCGGTTGGAACCAGACCTTCCATTAGTTGGATTACATACTTGAATCTCTTATCAGTCTCTTCCAGGTGGTAAGTGTTTGGTCTATTGCCCTTTGAAGTTTGCTCAATTCAAATTTAGAATTACCTAGGGTCTGACCAATAGGTTGTAATTATTGGTTCTTTATCTGGGACAAATGAGTGTTAGCAAAGTCACATGTTATTTAAGGTCATTTGTCCATGTAGGTACAAGTGGAAATGCTATCAGCTGTAAATCCCTATGGTCTCATTTGATGAAACCAGAACTGTCTAGAGGTTTTATCACAGAGTCTGATGATGGATAGCATATCCAAGAGTCAGTAAGATTGACAGCAGTGGTTACTGTTTGGATAATCCTCAAGAATGGTGTTGGTATGAGTATGTCATGACCTAACAATTATAATAAGGAGGGGAAAAATAATAAAAAATGGGTGATTATGAGTGGAAAAGAGCAAAAGATCTATATAAAATGATTATTATAAGCAAGCAGATAAACAAAAAAGGAATTAGAGAGGAGTGTTGGTCTAACATCTTGGGAAGAAACTGTCCAATATCCATTGTCATCTGCTTGTTCTAAAGGTGTTGGGTCAGCTATTTCTGAGGATCAATTGTTTCTGGAATCCTCATTTTGACTTACCCTATTGGAGTAGACTTCCAATTGTGTGTAGTTCTGAAATTCTGTTTTAGTTTTGAAACATAGACCCAAACATTATCTCCCTGGAGTTTCACTACTGTCTTTATTGTTAATGGTGCTTGATAGGGTCCCTTCCAACAAGTTTCAAGAGAAGTTTTTCTCTAAGGTCTCTTCCAGCTGGAATCTCCTGGTTAAAAAAAAAAAAAATCATGAAAAGATTATTTAAGAAAATGTGGGAAAGGTGGCCTTAACCTGCTGGTGATAGAACCTGGTATAAGACATGAATCCCTCCCAATATTTTGCCATGTCCACATGCAGTAGGGCAAAGCCTGGTGTTAGAGGTGAAATCCTAAATACACAGATTTCCCAGCTATTAATTCATAGGTGGATAACAAATGTGTCCCTAAGAGAGTAGACTGCATGGCCATAAGGACTGGTGGCAATACTTCTGGCCAAGAGATTTGATAGAGTTTCTGAAAGTTTCACTGATTTTAAGTATCCCATTGGTCCTTTCCATTTTTCCAGATTGAGACTGTCAATAGTAAGGATAGTATAGTTTTTGGGCAAGGGGTAATGCCTTCCAGTATTATTTTATAACGGTTCCCATAAAGTGTGTACCTCAATCACTTGATATGAAAGTAGGAATGCCTTAAGTTGGAAACTCAAAATCCAGCAGCTTTTTAACAATTGTAAGAACTATAATTTTTTGGCTAGAAAATACCTTAACACTTTCTGGAAATGTACATATAATAACTACACATATTCAAATACCACAGAGAGTAGAAATTGGATAAAATCCATCTGAGGGTGTTCAAAGGGACCTTGATGTTTTGGTTCCTAACCATGCCCCACATTTGTAGTTTCTCAAGGATTATGTGGTTGACAGATGACACATGACCCCAAAATATTCTATATCATCTTTTTAAATTTTCTATATCAATGTTGATTGAAGATACTAACCAATATGTCTAATCTATGATGAGGAGTTTCATAGAAAAATTTATCTAATATCTATTTAAAATCATTTGGTGCTACCAAGCAGCCATTTTGAGAACACTAGAGATTATCTGAAGTGAAGGGACCAGATTTTTTCCAATCTTCCTTTTCAAAATCAGAGGCTACATGTTGGTATTTCATAATGGCATCTTTTATATTTATCCTTTAAGGGTTTAGATAGAATCATAATTTTGGTTAAAGCAGTTTGTTTGGTAAATTGAACTTCTAATAGAACATTTCCCTTAGCTTCCATGTTATCTTTTCACATAGGTCCCAACCTTTGTAATTGCCACCTGTCTAGGAAATGGAAGTGCATCTAAAAGTTCTTTAACTTGCTGTCTATTTTTAATGGGAGTTCCAGCAGAGATGAGAAACCATCTTTGTTTCTAAAGCATCTCAAAGTCATGCACTACTTCAATAGCACACCTGCTATTAGTACATATGTTTGCTCACTAGTCTTTGGCTAGTTGACAAGCTCTAGTGAGTGCAGTAAGTTTTTTCATCTGGGCCAATTTTACCTCAGGTCAAGCACTGTATCTTAGATTAGAGATTGCATATCCTACTTGATAACTTCAAATTTCAGTTTGAAAGGTATGATTCATTGGCAAATGATATTAGGTTAGTATTAGGGTGGCTCAGTCACTGCCTTCAGCCTAAGTCATGATCCTAGGTTCGGGGAGTTGAGCCCCATGTTGGGCTCCCTGCTGAGCAGGGAGTCTACTTCTCCTTCTCCCTCTGCCTGCTTATGCTTGCTCGCTTTCTCTCAAATAAGTAAATAAAATCTTTAAAAATACATTAGGTTAGTATTTTCAGTAAGAGTCTCTAATAAATCCAAGTGAGTTACAGCAAATTCCCCAAGGCAAGATGATCATGAGGCTCCCCTTCTTCTGGTAGGTGCAGGAGAGTGACAGGATTCAGGATGTTATGGTGGGTAGAATTGTAAGGAGTAATAGAATCTTATAAGAGGTTAATTGGCTGACTTAAAATTGTTTTGTGTTCTCCGTCAGTAGTAATATCTACACTGCATGAGGAACCACAAGGTCAAGCAAAGAGCCTAGAACTTGCACTGCAGACATGTCAACAAGAGGTTTAGAAAGAGAGAAATCAGAAGGATAAGGGAAAAGACAAAGAGCTGGATATAGAGAGGCAACTGAAGGACAGGAAGGAGAGAGTTTATCAGAGAAATTAGTCTAGCTTGCTCTTTTTTATGTTTTCCCAATTGCTCAGTAGCATTGGCCAAAGAATCTTTTAGTGAAACAATTTTGTTTGTAGGCCTCTGCCTACCAATTAAAAAACACTGCCCATTGGGCCTATGAAAATTTTTTTGTTTCTTTTCTAAGGTACCTTTCAAGTGAACAATTTTGTTCACATCAAATGGTCTCCTGAGTGGCCACTGAAGGCCCAAATCACCCTTGGTGAAGTTATGTCATTGAGAAAGATGAGCACAAGAAAGAGGATTGTAATGAGAATCCCTATAAGATGCAGGCATTTTTCCTGGTAGAGTAGAGGATTTAGACTTAGACAACCCCAGGAGATGTGGCCATGGTAGGGAGGAATGTAATGCTTATGCACCTTGTGTCATGGGTTCCCAACATATGGTTGGTTGCCTCTGAAAGCAGACCTGATCATCTGCACCCCTACCTCCACACCAGGCAGAAAACCAAACAATTCTCAGCATGAAAGCCAAACCAGATTAACATGTAAGGAAAACCTCATGCAGTTGTATTGGTAACTCACAGTGAAGTTTGTCCAAATGGATGCTGGTCCAGTTGGAACTATGAAGTCTGTGAGGCAGATTCAAACAATGGGCTTATAGTAGGGCCTAGCCCTATGTTCTACCCTATGATTCCCCTTACTTAAGACTTTGAGACAGCATAACACAAAACAGCAATGCAAAAAACAGCAAAAAGCAATGAAAAGGAATGGCTTATCTCTACCAATGGTGCTCCCAAAATGGAAACCAATAAAAAACCTGGTATCAAACTGAGAATAAATAGTCAAGGAACTCAACATGGCAGAGTTCAGACTCTACAGACTGACCATGTCCTCATGACTCAACAAGCCTCCAGCAGCAAGACACAAGGGGCCACTGCACCGGGTTGAAGGCTAGGGTCTATAGTGGCAGGTGCTACAAATCAGGTCTCTTTGCATTTCCACCAATAACTGAAAAGTAAACAAAGACCACCCAAAGGAGAACAAGCAGAGGCTATTTTGTCAGAGCCTGCTATAGATACCAAGGGAATCAGCCACTATCACTTGTATTCGGCAGAAACTTGAAGGCAAAGGAGTGGGAAAGCTTTAGGGTGGGAAAAAGAGCACAGTGTCAAATGTGCCATGGCTGGTGACTGTTAACATGAGGAAGCTGTAGGAAAACTAACTGGATGCAGGGCATCCTATGTGGTTGGCCAAGGGACATATCTGGCTTTTTCTGGCTGGTCCCGGCTGTTTTCAGCCAATTGTTACAGGGGTATTGCTTGGCTTCCTGCATTATTTGCTAGAAAGAATGGTCTGATTTCCCACAAGTCTGACCTGTAGGTAGTAAGCTGGCTTCCTGGGCTCTTTCCTGTAGAAAATGGGTTGGTTTCCTGAGATAGTTCCTATGGATCATGGGTCAGAGTTCTATTTTTATATGAGTTGACCACTGTTCATTTGCATATTCAGTGTCTCACAACATAGGGTAGGTAGTCTTATTCTCATTTTTCAAATGAGGGGAGTGTGACACACAGATACACAGTGAATGGTGGAGCAAGAATTCAAACTTCGGCAATCTGTCTAGTCTGTGCCCTCAGCCCTGTAGGTAGCTGCCTCCAATGTTGCTCTCTTGGTGTCGGGTCCATTCCAGAAATTTCTTTTTGGTGAAAAAGTTTTAATCTCTGTTCTTCTACCTAGTTGTTTAGGGTCCTCCTACCTACTCATTTTTGTGGCCCAACAAAAGATGTATAAGATATTGTTATATTAAAAAAAAAAAAGATATTGTTATATTAAAAACTTAAGAAATAATTTGCTTTTTAAGTTTTTGTTTGCAATTTTCAAAAACTAGAAAAGTAGAATTTTTACAATCAGATTCCTTGGAAGTAGACTCTGAACCAGAGATTAGTATAGAGGAAGGTTATTAGTGAAAGCTCTCAGACTCAATCACTGACAAATGGAAGGGAGGGGAGCAGAACTGAGCAAAGAAAAGCTGAGCTATGATGCAGCCTCAACCAAGGTCTCAGCCACAGCCTTGGGACTCAGTGGACTTGGGATGACTCTTCAGAGTTAGCTTGCATTGCAGCAAGGAGGCGTGCCTTCCGTTTCCCCTAGAAACTAGTCAATAGAATAAGCTACTCCCAAGAACAGCCGTGGGCAATTTCTATAGGAAGCTGAAGCCTGATGGCGGTCTTCTGGCAACACTCCCAGGATCTAGAGGAATGAGTCCATCCCCCATAAAGGGGAATCACTGTGCAGTGTGTTTATGTACTGAAAATATCATTCTAAGAGAGAATAGCTCTAAGAAATTACTCCTCAGAAACCACTAACAAAGAATGGGAGGTGGTTTAGAATGCTACTTCCTGGAGACCCTATATTAGGCAGCACTATGATAGAAGCAGTTGAGTCAAGAAAGAGCAACCCCTGAAGGCTGATGTAACAACCTTCTGAGCAAGTGAACTAATAGAAATACACACCCAGAAATGTCAGGGGCAGTGGGGGTGGCCAGGTGAGCTTCTTCCAAGGATGCTTTGTGTCCCAGCCTGATACTCATTCATATCACGAACTCTTCAATTTCCTTATGACACCAGTATAAGTGCATGAGATTTGGTTCCTAAACCGGAGTTAGACCAGGGTGGGGTCAATCCATAAAATCCTTTGGACTTATTCCTACCTTCTCCAGGTAGTGATCTTGTGACCTCTGAGCCAGGGGCCTCTCCTTTGAATTAACTCAGGGGTGATCTGGAAAGAGATTGAAAAGTTTCACGAGAGGTGGAGGGACAACACAATGGAAGAAGAGAGTAGGCCAAGGCCAAAAAGAAGGAGAAAGGGAAAAAGGAGAAAAGAAGCAACCAAATAAGGCTAAGAAGGGGGAGGCTGTTACACAGTGTCCTATTTAAACACAGGAGGCAGATTAGGATACACTTCAAGATTCTTTCATCTTCATGATTCTAAGATTAAGTTGGTGTTGCAAGTAATTTCCTGGTAGAGATTGTATGCCCCTCTCCCCACCTACCAAGGCTGGTTTCACATTTGGAAAATAAAACATTATTCTACTCCCACCCCAGCAGGTCCTAGAGGAGAATGCAGTAAAGCCTTAGAATTCCTCTGTCTGTTTCAATAAATACTCTACAGAAAGACACAAATCATACAATGAAATAAACCCTGCTCACAGATAATAAGGAGAATGGATGGGAGAGGAGACAAAGGCAGGAAGAGTGATACCCCATAATACCTGAGTAGTGAAAGCTGAAAGCCATCTTTTCAATTAGCCCTAAAAGTAATACTAGAAACAGAAATCATCTATTTCCCAAGTGATTTGCAACAAAGTGTCAATACAAAACAAAAATGCTGAACAGTTCAGAAAATAGCTTTGAAAGTTCATATATAGGAATATTTTTTCAAAATGTTTTGCCTGCAAAAGACTACACCCTTTGTGGGAGAAAATTGGGCTTTCCAAATTTTGAAAAGCTGAATAAAAGCATCTCTTAGATTTCCCAATACCCTAATAGAAAATCCTTTTCTGTATTGCACTGAACCTTCCTGTCAGAATGTTTTTTTTCGTTTTTTTTTTTTAATTTTTTTTTAATTTATTATTATTTATGATAGTCACACAGAGAGAGAGAGAGAGAGAGAGAGGCAGAGACATAGGCAGAGGGAGAAGCAGGCTCCATGCACCGGGAGCCCGACGTGGGATTCGATCCCGGGTCTCCAGGATCGCGCCCTGGGCCAAAGGCAGGCGCCAAACCGCTGCGCCACCCAGGGATCCTCCTGTCAGAATGTTAAGCACATGTTTATTCTAAAAGTGTACTGCTTTGAGATTTGGACCTTTCTTCTTTTTCACAGATCTCTGAGCAAACCATTCAGGTTCTCCTGATCTCCTGCTGTCTCAGACAACTCAAGTCTTCATAAGTTAAGGCAAGTTTTGGAAACTTGCTTTTTAGCCTTACAATATAGCTAAATCCCACATTAAGTTTTTAAAAAGTCATTCTTACTCAGATTTTGCTAAAACTCAAGTAACCTGAATCATATTCACATTGGAAGATGTTAGAAAGTATAACCCTTGGGTTATGCAACAGGATTATTTTTTCCTCTTAGTTTTATTGTTTGGAGTTCAGTCTATAAAAGTCTAGAAAATATGAAGGATCCTTATGATGATTAAAAGTTACTAAGACAGGGCAGGGTGCCTGGGTGGCTCAGTCAGTTAAGGTCTCCTTCAGCTCAGATGATGATCCCAGGGTCTTGGGATAGAGCCCTGCATGGGGCTCCCTGCTCTGCTTCTCCCTCTCCCTCTGTCCTGCTCCCTCTGCCTCTCTCCCTTCTCCTCTCCACCCCTCCCTCTCCCTTCTGCTCCCCTCCACTTGTATTCTCTCTCTCAAATAAACAAATAAAAAAATCTTTAAAAAAAGTTACCAAGACATATCATAGATACTTGGCAGCCATTTAACTATTAATTATTTATGCCAAGCCATCTACTTAGGTCACTTCTGGAGAGTGACCAAACTTTTTTTTTTTTTTTTTTTCCATTTTGTTTTTGTTTTTCATTTTGGTATTAGAAGATCCTCCTTCCTTTTTGGAAGCTATTGGGATTTTTTTCATGTACTTAGACTGGAAATTTCTTTGAGGAAATTCACAAGGTTGAACCATTTAGCTAAGAATATGCTCTATGTTTTTACTGCGGGGGCGGGGGGGGGTTGCTGTGGGGAGACACTCCATTATTCCAAAAGTCCCTTTCCTTCTAACCAAACTCTGTTTCTATTACCTTAGATATAAAAAAAAAAAGTTCACTTGGGCAGCCATTCTGCAGCCATCATAACATACTATACAAAGCACAACCCCAGTTTCATCAACACTCTGGAACCTTTGAATTTCAGAGTGGTGGTGTCTCCAATTTAATGACTTCTCCACTTCAACAAGGTTCCGAAATCTTATATGACCTGTTTCTAGAACTTGCTTCATTTTGTGCAGTATTATGAGTCCCCTGGCAGACATCACTTGGCAGGAAGGGGCTCTCAGAATAGAGCAAAGTACCATATCACAGGAAGGCAAAGCTCCACAGAAAATGCAAGAATAAAATGATGCATTACAGTCTGTCACAGGAAGGAAAGGTAAATAAAAAATCATCACTTCAGCTGTGCTCCTGTTTCCTAAATGCCAGTCTTACAGAGTGTGGATCTTGCTGGAATAGTGAAGATGACAGTGCACGATTTCAGAGGCCCCGGGGCTAAGAATTTAATTTTCTTTTCCATCAAGTTTTGAAGTGATATTTTTCTACTTTTCCTGTGAGCACAGATAGACTAACGTAGATGCAAAAGAGAGAACTGGTTTGTTTTAGTGTCAGCAAATTACCCCAGTTTTGCTCAGTATAGACTTTGGTAAAATTCTACATAGGGTTTATGTTGTGCTAATCCAATAGCATAACTAAGGTGCTAAGGAGAAGTACAGAGGAGTACGGAGGAGTCAGCAAAAGTTTCTATTTGAGTAGATTCAAGAAGGCTTCACAGTAGAAGTGATATTGGAACTAGGCCTTGAAGGAATAGCAGAGTTTCACTCAATGGAGAACATCCTAGGACAGAGCAGCATGAAAGTACCAAGCATCTGTGGCTCAAGTCAAAAATGAAAATATAACATATTCCATAACATTGTTCCATATAACAATGAAAGTGCCTAAACTTAATTGTTACTTTAACTTTGCTGGCTTCCATTCTGAAGTGGTGTGTGGTTCTTCTGCCCTCTGCTGTCTTCAAGCTTGCTTCCTTCCCCAGGGGAAAGCTACAGTTTCAGGACCATCCAGGATTAAAGCTGGTGGCAGCAAGCAAGGAAATAAGGGATTCTTGCTTGACTGGTTAGAATTTCCAGATGGGTTTGGCTGATAATTTCACGTGGATTGTAGTGGTGCTTTCCATGAGCTATGAGAAGTTCCCTGAAGTTTCCATGACCCAACAGACTGTTAACATTTCCCAGGCATCCACATGTGCAGTATCACCCTCCATATGCTCAGTTTCCCTTACTCTGCCGGTCAGCCCTATGAGACAGGCTCTCAAAAGACCCCACACCCACTTGATCCATATGCATCCATAGGAAGTGATCACACATTTGCTACCCTGACAAACTCTAGGACATCAAGCTGCTCCCAGCCTACCAAGTGCCTCTTTTGGCTCTGAAACCAGAGCAGCTATTAGTCCTTCTCTCACACTCTGGAATTCCTATACAGCTTCAGATCCCAGTCTTCCATGTCTCTCAGCTGCGGAGAACACATTTCAAAACTGTCCAATTGGCCCATAGAAGCCTGTGCAAGTTAAGGATTAGAAAAGAACCCTCTGGGGGCACCTTGGTGGCTCAGTCAGTTAAGTGTTCAACTCTTGATTTCAGCTCAGGCCATGATCTCAGTGTCCTGGGATCAAGTCCCACATCAGGTTCTGCGCTGAGCATGGAGTCTGCTTGTCCCACCCTCTCTGCTCCTTCCCCCCTGCCACGCTGTCTCTCTCAAAGAAATAAATGAAATCTTTAAAAATGAAAAGGAGAGGAGAGAGAAGAGAAGAGAAAGAAGAAGAAGAGAAGAGAAGAGAAGAGAAGAGAAGAGAAGAGAAGAGAAGAGAAGAGAAGAGAAGAGAGAAGAGAAGAGAAGAGAAGAGAAGAGAAGAGAAGAGAGAAGAGAAGAGAAGAGAAGAGAAGAGAAGAAGAGCCCTCTCTCATCCCTCCTCCAAAGGAGGCATTTATCTGTGCATAGGTATCAATCAATGGATGAATGAATAGACATGACAGATAGATGGGCAGATAGAATAAATGACATCTACTTAAATGGGATCATACCACCTCATCACATAGGCATTTTATTAACTCACATCATCACAAGAAAATGAAAAGTACAGATATTTTGAAGGATACAAAAAGACTATATCCACATAACTTTTATTATTATATGGTTATAATTATTCCATTTTATTAGTTATTATTGCTAATGTCTTACTGTGCCTTTTTTATAAGCTAAAGTTTATCATAAATGTGCATGTATAGAGAAAAACATAGTATATATAGGGTTTGGTACTCTTCATGGTTTCAGGCATCCACTAGTGGTGTTAGAATGTATCCCTAACAGATAAGGGGGAACTACTATATTACAGTACAAACTCTTTTATAAAAAGAGAGCTTTTTTTTCAGTTTGATTATTTCAACCACTCAAGCTGGTGCCTCTCTGAAGTTATCTATAATTTCTAAACATACGTATTTGGAATACTTTGTAAAGAACTTGCTATTCATTGACTTAATATATTTCACTCACAGGGTTTGCTTCTCACTAAGGTTATTTATATTAAGATCATGTTGACAACTAAATTTTACACATCAAAAATTCTAGGCTTCTGGTTCCTCCAAGGTGGGAGTATCCCATTCTTTCCCTTTACAACTTAAAAGCTCTGGATACCATCAAAAAGCATTGGAAAACCCTGAAAAGTGGAAAGGAAAGTGTGGAATGCCCAGGGACCTCACGACTTGTGAAAAGACAATAGTGAACTCCCTGGGTTCATTAGTCAAGGCTCTACACAGCAACAGAACCAATAGTAAATATATAGATATACACAGAAAGAGATTTATTATGAGGGATTCGCTCATGTGATTATGGAGGTTGAGAAGTCCCACAATCTGTCATCTACAAGCCACTGGCCCCGAAAGTCCAGTGATATAGTTCTAATACAAACCAAAAGGCCTGAGAACCAGGGAGCCAATGGTGTAAGTCATAAAGAGTCTGAAGGCCTGAGAACAAGGAGCACCAATGTGTGAGGCAAGGAGAAGATGGACGTTCTGGCTCAAGCAGAGACCAAATTCACTCTTCCTTCTCCCTTTTGTTCTATTCAGACCCTCAATGTATTGGATGATGGTCCACCCACTTTTGTGAAAGCAATCTACTTTACTGTCTACCTGTTCAAATGCTAATCTCTCCCAGAAAAACTGTGATACACTCAGAAAAATTATTTTACCAGCTACCTGGGCATCCCATGATCCAGTCACCAGCAGGCACAGGTAAAGAAAGCTTAAGAAAAGTCTGCTCCTCTCAGCCAAAGGACTGAGAAAAGGGTGACCTAACAATAGAAAATCTTTTTGGTAATACCTGCTTTACTCCAGACAAACACCAAAAGGAAAAACTATGGCCATCCTCATCTTCTTGTGGTCTCAAAAGCACTGGTAGGGATCTCATCTTCCATCCCACCACCACCTCACCTCTCAGAAGCAGGCATGTAGTGTGTTGGTGTCAGTTGAGCCAAGTAAGGAGCTGATCTTCCATTACCCCCTGGAGGAAGCAAAAGATGCCCTGACTCCCCCACCAGGAGAGTGTCATCCAGGTCCAGCAGAGTTGAGCCTTCACCCACCTGACAGTAACAAGACTGAATGATGCTATGAAAAATTCCTGCCCTCCACCCGCCCCCCGCCCCCTGCCCAGTATCTTCAGAACCCACTGAGAACCACAGCCTCCATTCTTCCCCTGCAAACTAGAGAAAATGAAGTCACGTCAGGTAGGTTAGTCAACACTCCACTCACCTTCTTCCTCTCCTCTCCTTTCTCACAGGGCCCAGTGGAGAGCTTATCTTAACACTCCCACTTAGAAACAATAGGGTGGTATAAGTCAGTGCCCCCTTTGACCAGGAAAGTATCAGTGAGGGCCAAAAAGAAAAGTTGAACTTCTACCCTACCTGTTTGGAAGGAAGCAATGTGAATCAGTGCTTCACTCTTTCTGGAGTGGTGTCAATGGGCCCAGGTAGAAAGCTTAACATACCTACTGGCCTTCCAACTACACTTCAACTGGGGAATGGCCTGGCAAAAAGAAAATTAAATAGCATTCTGAGTCTCATACTATAATACCCATGTTTAGATGATGATTTTTTTAAATTCCATTATGATTAACAAACTGTTATATCAGTTTCATGTATATAATATAGTGATTCAACAATTCTATTCATTACTCAGGGCTCATCACTATATGTGTACTCTTAATCTCCCTCACCTATTTTACCTATGCACCACCCACCTCCTCTCTGATAACCACCCATTTGCTTTCTATAGTTAAGAATCTGTTTTTTTGTTTTTTCTTTGTTCATTTGTTTTGTTTCTTAAATTCCACATATGTGTGAAATCATATAGTATTTGTCTTTCTCTGACTGACTTATTTTGCTTAGCATTATACCCTCTATATCCAACCATGTTGCTGCAGATGGCAAGATTTCATTCATTTTGATGGCTAATATTCCATTATATATACCTCATCTTTTTATCCATTCATCTATAGATGGACTCTTGGGTTGCTTCCACATTTTGGTTATTATAAATAATTCTGCAGCAAACATAGGGATACACATATCTTTTTCAGTTAGTGCTTTCATATATTGGGGGTAAATAGTAGCAAGCAGAATTACTGGATCATATTAGAAATTCTAATTTAATTTTTTTGAGGAACCTCCATACTGTTTTCCACAGTTGGCTATAACCATTTGCATTCTCAACAGAGGTACATACGGGTTTCTTTTTTTCATGAGACAATTTTAAAAGTCACTTGTCATACCAAGAACCAGTAAGCTACAACATGAATTTTCTAAGGCAATTAAGGTCCACATGGGTTTACTCATGAATTCTACCAAACATTCAAAAGAAGAAATTATGCCAGTTCTCTGAAATTTTACCAGTTCTCTACAATATCTTCCAGAAAATGGAAACATAGGGAATACTTTCTAACTCATTCTACGGGATTAGTATTACGCTAATATACCAAAACCAAAAGACATCATAAGACTACAGACAATACATCTTGTGAACATTGTTACAAAAATCCTCAATAACATATTAGCAAACCAAATCCAATAATGCATAAAAACAATTATACACAATTACTAAGTAAAATTTATTCCAGGTATGCAAGGCTGGATTAACATCTGAAAATCAATTAAAATAATCCATCACATTAAAAGGCTAAAGAAGGAAAAACATATGATCATATCCAGAAAAAAACATTTGACAAAACCCAACACTCTGACATGATATAAGTTTCAGCAAACTAGGAATAGAGGGGAACTTCCTCAACTTGTTAAATAACATCTATATAAAAAACCTACAATTAACATTACATTTCATTGTGAGAAACGAGAACCTCTTCTCCTAAGATCAGAAACAAGTCAAGAATGTCCTCTCAATACTCCTTTCCAATATCCTACTGAAAATTCTAGCTAATGCAAAGAAAGTAAAACATATACAGATTGGAGAAGAAGAAATGAAACTGTCTCTGTTTGTAAATGAAATAATTGTCTATGCAAAAAATCCAAACTAACAGACAAAAGAAAACTTTCCTGGAAATAATTAGAGGTTATAGCAAGATTGCAAGATACAAGATTAAAATACAACTTATCACTTTCCTATAGACTAGCAATGAACAAGTAGTGGAATTTGAAATAATTTACATTAGCATGGAAAAAATGAAATACATAGATATAAATCTAACAAACATGCACATGTAAAGAAATTACAAACTATGATGAAAGAAATCAAAGAACTAAATATGTGCAAACTACCCAGAGTAAACTACAGATTCAGTGCAATCCCTATTAAAATACCAATAGTATTTTTCACAGAACTAGAAACAAATAATCCTAAAATTTATATAGAACTGAAAAAGACTCCAAATAGCCAGAGCATCTTGAGAAAGAAGAACAAAGCTGGTAGTATCGTGCTGTTCGATTTCAAATTATATTACAAAGCTTTAGTAATCAAGTCAGTATGGTACTGGCACAAAAACAGACATACAGACCAATAGAACAGAATAGTATCAAGAAATAAACCCATACTTCTATGTTCAATTAATCTACAACAAAGGAGACAGAATATACAATGAAGAAAAGACAGTCTCAAAAAATGCTGGGAAAATTGGGCAGCTACATGCAAAAGAATAAAACTGGTACACTTTCTTACACCATACACAAAATTAAATTAAAAATGGATTAAAGACCTAAATGTAATACCTGAAACCATAAACCTCCTAAAAGAAAACACAGGCTCTCCGACTTGGGCCTTAGCATATTTTTCTGGATCTGTCCCCCCAGGCAAGAGAAACAAAAGCAAAAACAATTGGGATTGCAACTAACTAAAAAGCTTTTGCAAAGCAAAGGAAACATCAGCAAAACAAACAGCCAACCTAATGAATGGGAGAAGATATTTGCAAATTATTTGCTTGATATGTGGTTAGTAACCAAAATATATAAAGAACTCATGCAACTCAGCACCAAAAAAAACAATCTGAACTCATAATGAAAAATGAAACACAGAAAAATCGATAGACATTTTTCTTTTTTTAAAAAAATATTTTATTTATTCATTCATGAGAGACACAGAGAAAGAGGCAGAGACAAGCAGAGGGAGAAGCAGGCTCCCTGCAAGGAGCCTGATGTGGGACTAGATCCCAGGACCCCAGGATCACGACCTGAGCCAAAGGCAGATGCTCATCCACTGAGCCACTCAGGTGCCCCTCCATAGACATTTTTCTAAAGGAGGCATATAGGTGGCCAAAAGACACATGAAAAAATCAAGGAAATGAAAATCAATGATATGTAATCTCACACCAAACAGAATGATTATCAAAAAGATAAGAAATAACAAGACGTGGAGAAAAGGGAAACCTTGTGCACTCTTGGTGGGAATGTAAATTGATGCAGCCACTATAAAAAACAATATGGAGGTTTCTCAAAAAAATAAAAATAGGAATACAATCCAATAATCTCACTTCTGGGTATTTATCTCCAAAAAATGAAAACAGTAATTCAGAAAGATATATGCATCATTGTGTTTATTGTGTATTATTTACAATATTGTTTCAATATATAACAATTATTTATTGTGCATTTATTATAGTTTATTTACAATAGCCAAGATATTGAAGCAACGTAAGTGTCCTCTGATAGATGGATGGATAAAGAAGATGTAATATATTATATATATATAGTATATAGTATATATAGTATATATTATATATATATATATTATATATACACAAGGATTATTACTCACCACCAAAAAAGAATGAGATCTTGCCATTTCCAACAACCTGAATGGACCTACAAGGTATTATGCTAAGCAAAATAAGTCAGACAGAGAATGACAAAAGCATATGATTTCACTTATAAGTGGAATCTAAGAAAACCAAACCAACTAACAAGAAAAACAGAAACAGATTCATAAATACAAAAAATAAACCAATAGTTGACAGGGGTGGGGGAGGATGGGGAAAATAGGCAAAGAGGATTAAGAAGTACAAACTTCCAGTTATAAAATAAGTAAATCATAAGGATGAAAAGTACAGCATAGTCAGTGCTGTATACTATATAGTCAATAATACTGCAATAATATTCTATGGTGACATATAGTAACTACACTTATCATGGTGAGCATTTCATAATGTACATAATTGTTGAAACACTATATTGTATACCTGAAACCAATATAATATTGTATGTCAACTATACTTCAATCCTAAATAAATTGAGAGATTTTCCATGTTCATGGATAGAAAGATTCAATATTATCAATATAGTGATTCTTCCCATCTTGATCTCTGGATTCAATGAAATCCTAATCAATATCCCAGGAAGTTATTTATTAATATTAACAAACTAATTTTAAATTTTGTACAGAAAGGCAAAAGACACAGATTAGCCAATAGAATATTGAAAGAGAAGAACAAAGTTGGAGTACCCATGCTGCCTGACTTGAAGACTTACTATAAAGCTTCAGTACAACTCAACACTTATATCAAGACAAACCAATCAAGACAGTGTGATATTGGTGAAGTAATAGGCAAATACATCAATGCAACAGAATAGAGAGCCCAAAAATAGACCCAAATAAATATAATCAACTTATCTTTGACAAAGGAGAAAAGGCAATACAATGGAAAAAGGTCATCTTTTCAGCCAATAGTGCTAGAACAACTGGACATCTACATGCAAATAAATGAATCTAGACACAGACTTCACACCCTTCACAAAAATTAATCCCAAATGGATTATAAACCAAAATGTAAAACACAAAACTATAAAACTAGAAGATAACATAAAAGAAAATTAAGATAACCTTGGGTTTGATGATGACTTTTTAAACACAACACTAAAGGGGACACCTGGGTGGCTCAGCAGTTGAGTGTCTGCCTTCAGCTCAGGTCGTGATCCTGGAGTCCCAGGATTGAATCCCGCAGTGGGCTCCCTGCATGGAGCCTGCTTCTCCCTCTGCCTGTGTCTCTGCCTCTCTCTCTCTGTGTCTCTCATGAATAAATAAATAAAATCTTAAAAAAAAAAAAAAATACAACACTAAAGTTGCAATCTATTAAAAAAAAAAACCTGCTAAGTTGGACTTAATTTAAATTTAAAAATTCTAAAAATAAATAAATAAATAAATAAATAAATAAATAAATAAAAATTCTGCTCTGTGAAAGATATAGTTAAGAGAATAAAAAGATAAGCCCCAGTAGAGAAATATTTGCAAAAGACACCTGACAAAGGATTGTTATCCAAAAATATGTAAATCTCATAAAACTCAACAATATGAAAATGAACAATCTAATTTTTAAAAGATGCCAAAGATCTTGCAGAGAAAACTCACCAAAGATATGCAACCTACTTCTTTACTTCATTGAACCTATCAAAATTATGTATATATTTGTTTGTTAGGACTTTGCATATCACTAAATTCCTGGTACCTGGTCCAGTCCAAGAATTTATTCAATAAATACCTGTTGAACAAATAAATGACTGAATGAGTAGATGAACAGAACAGAAAAAAAAATGGATAGCTTCACTTGAAGAGAGCAAAGGACAGAGAGAAAGGTAAAAAGAAAAGAGAAGGGAAATATAAACAAAAAAAATGAAGAAATACACATAAGATCAAACTCAGAACTTTTTGTTTTGAGTTGGTTTGGCTTAGGGTTTAAGAAGTTCTTATGAAGGTACAATTCAATTAATTATTCAAGAAATTAACCTGACTGGTTCAAGTTTGGCATTCATGGTTTGGTTCATTTTGTCTCAGGAGTTTGATTTATAGGAATTTGTAGAGTCATGTAAATGAATACACATCCAAATCCACATCCACCTAGTAAATACTGATCACAGAAAAAAAAAAAAAAAAAAAAAAGATAAGGATGACTTGACTTCTATTTCTCAACCCAGACATTTACCCAGCTTAAAAAAATATGCCCCCTAGGGCGCCTGGGTGGCTCAGTTGGTTAAGCGGCTGCCTTCAGCTTAGTCATGATCTCCAGGTCCTGGGATCAAGCCCCACATGGGCTTTCTGCTCAGCAGGAAGCTTTCACGGCTCCCTCTGCCCCTTCCCATTGCTTGTTCTCACTCTCTCAAGTAAACAAAATCATATAAATAAATAAATAAACAAATAAACAAACAAATAAATAGAAAATGCCCACTAAACTCATGGCTTCTTAATATACCTAGGGCATTATTTTATCTGAATTAAATAACTTCTCCCTCATTAGAGGAATTGAACTTTTGGAAGCAAGCTAATTGGTAGGCTCTGAGATCACATATCTCTAAAACTGCAAGGCAATTTTCATTATTATGTTATATTGAAATAGCTTACTCTTGAGAAATTAGTTACTTTTTAATATCATCAGAGCCAGACAGCACATTATTTTATTTATAAATCAATATCTTGGCTCACTTGACAGATCTCTGAGCAGACTTATTGATTGATCTGCAGTCTGAGATTCTGGCGTATAAATTATAGAAGAGACCTGCCATGGTATGGAGCAGGATTAATTAGCAAGGCTATGATAATCTGATCATGCCATCTTTGAAGGGCAGAGTTCATCTCATTAATTAGAAAAATACAGTAGAAACCCAGGGCATTTCTGGGAATTGATGATCATGTGGGAAAACTAAGAACTTCACATTTTGTTTACTCTTACTATGCCTAGCCCTTAATCATTAGCCAGCCATTAGCTGCTCATTTATTCCCCTGGAACTCCATTGTGCTGCTCTTGCTCTATTGTTGGCATCACTTTCCCAATCCATCTCCAACCTTGACACCATTACTACCACGGCCACCATTACCTTGCCACTTGAAATTAATCTAGAGGAAAGTAGGTGGGAGACCAACCAACATTCAGGATATAGGGTATGGTGGGAGAACTTTAAAAAAAATACAAAAGCCTTTCCATCTTCAGAAGACTGTAAACTAAAGGAATTTAATCATTTTTAATACTTGTTAGTTGATAATGCAGACACTAAAACCTGGAGGCCCATTGGAATGCGTCAGCACTTAGGAAAAACAAGATTAGACCAATATACTTCAGCTCAATAGTGGGAACTGGCCTTCCTGGTGGCAGAGTCAAGTCCTGCTAAAGAAGAAATATTCTTTCCTTTCCTTTTCTTTCAGTCTTCTTCTTCTTCTTTTCTTTTTTCTTTTTTTTTTTTTTTTGTCTTATCCTCATGCTGTACATTACATCAATATATTCCCAGGACTTATTTATTCTATAATTGGAAGTTTGTACCTTTTGACCACCTTTACCCAGTTCATCTATATTCTTTTATTTATATAGGATTAGACTGTGTTGTGTATTTTAAAAATTGCCTTCTAGACAGTTGATTAGTTGATTGACTAGCAGTTCCATTGATAGAAAAATTATACTAGAATTGAACCGTCGTTCACCTTCCCTGGACTCCAGCCCATACTCCTGCCTAAAAACTTGTGCAGAGGCAAACAGCAACATCTTTTCTTATAAACTCATGAAGAAGCACAATGGACCCAGATAGGAACCAAGAAAGATCTCCTGCAGAATGGGTACAGTTTTCTTGAGAGAGGACAGAAGATTATCTAAATAAGATTCTTGGAAAAGGGGTATAAAAAGATCCAGGGCATAAGTCTGAGGGCAGAAGAATCAGAGACATGACAACCTAATCTTTGGATTGATTATTTTGGTAGAAAGGCCAGCTCTTGAGGGGTGAAAAGGAAGAGAGTCAGCAATATCTGGAAAATATTAGACACAATATGTAAGTTCCCTATTTTATGTCTGACTTTGGCTCTAGCTTCTACTCTACTTTCAACAGGCTCTAATCAAGTACATACAACATCCTCTAAGCAGAGAGCTGATGATGACAAGGACACAAAGTTTGATCCCAAAAACAAATTCAGATAATGCAATGTGGATCAATGTACAGAGGAGAGAGCCTTGGTGGCCTCCTCATTTATGTGCCAAGTGGGGTCTTTGCCACAGTAGGCTATGAGGGTGGCCAAGCAAGTTAGTGCAAAAGGCACGGCTTCTGCTGACTTTTACTGCCATAATAAACATGGAAAAGAAACAGCTCGTCTCTATTATGAAGTTCTGGGCTATTCAACTACCTTGGGCTATGGCTGTCTTGATGCTTTTTAGTTAATTAGAAATTAAGTTAGCAAAATAAAACCATAGAAAACAGGTAGTTCTCTTTCCCCTTTTCCTGGGACTGAAAGATTAAAACAGAGACTCACAGCATCTCTGAATCTCTGATTCTAACACTGGAAATTACAGGCACATTTACCTGTGAGATTAAGATAAAAAGGGAAATCACCAACCAGACTCACAGTTTGAAAGAAGTAGATGTGAGTGGCACCTGGGTGGCTCAGTGGTTGAGCATCTGCCTTTGGATCAGGTCATGATCTTGGGGTCCTGGGCTACAGTCCTATATCAGACTTGCTATGGGGAGCCTGCTTCTTCCTCTGCCTATGTTTCTGCCTTTCTCTGTGTCTCTCATGGATAAATAAATAAAATCTTAAAAAAAGAAAGTATGAAATTGAATTGAAATAAAATATAAAATAAAAAATAAATAAAAGTAGATGTGGGGCACCTGGGTGGCTCAGTCAGTTGAGCATCTGGCTCTTGGTTTGGGCCCAGGTCATGGGATCAAACCCCACACCAGACCCCACACTCAGCAAAGAGTCTGCTTGGGGGGTTCTTAGGCTTGTCCTTTGTTGTACCTCCAAACATCAAATCTGCATTCCAGTGAGGAAATTTCCTGAGGAGGAAGGGAAAGAGGCAAAAGGGATTCCCTTGGCAAAGTCTGCCTTTTCATTCCAGAAGCAATTCTGCCTCCAGGAAACAGAGTCCTGGGATGGAGCCCCACAATGGGCTCCCTTTTCAGTGGGGAGCCTGCTTCCCCCTCTCTCCCTCTGCCCCTCCTCCTACTTGAGCTCTCTCTCTGTCTCTCTCTCTCTCAAATAAATAAATAAAATCTTTTTTTTAAAGTTTCCATTCATGATAACACTAGCAAGAACAAAAATTACCTAGATATAGACTTGAGATACATGATATATATAAGACCTAGAGGGATCCCTGGGTGGCGCAGCGGTTTGGCGCCTGCCTTTGGCCCAGGGCGTGATCCTGGAGACCCGGGTTCGAATCCCATATCAGGCTCCCGGTGCATGGAGCCTGCTTCTCCCTCTGCCTGTGTCTCTGCCTCTCTCTCTCTCTGTGACTATCATAAGTAAATAAATAAAAAAAAAAATTAAAAAAAAAAAAAAAAGACCTAGAGAAAGAAAACTACAGAGTTTTGCTGAGAGGCATAAAAGAAATTTAAGAACAAGAAATAAGCTGTATTCCTTATATGGACATTTTTTTAAAGATTTTATTTATTTATTCATGAGACACACAGAGAGGGAGGCAGAGACACAGGCAGAGGGAGAAACAGGCTTCATGGAGGGAGCCTGACATGGGACTTGATCCTGGCTCTCCAGGATCAGGCCCTGGGCTGACGGCGGCACTAAACCGCTGAGCCACCTGGGCTGCCCCTTATATGGAAATTTTGATAATGTTGTAGTTCTCTCCCAAATTAATCTATGAAATTAATGCAATAACAATCAAAAACCCAAAATAAGTTTTTGGAAATTAAAATAATTCTGAATTCATTTAGATGAGCAAATTGAGAATATCCATGAAATTTCTGAAAATGGTAAGGAAGGATTCCATAGCAGATATTAATATATTAGAGTTGAAATATTGAAATAGCATAGCACTTGCATAGGAACTGATAGAACAATGGAGCATAATAGAAAGACCAAAAGAGATCCAATTTTATAAGAATTTAGTAGATAATACCATGAAAGCATTAGCTGTTCAATAACTGGTCAATAATTGGTCATAGGGCAACTGACTAATCACTGGCAAACTCTCCAATTTCACTCTCTCTACTCCAAAATAAATTCTAAATAGAAATAATTCTAAATGGAGCTTATTAAAGTTTTGTAATACATATGCCTTTATTTTGTTTGTGAAAAATATATCATGGGTACAATTAAAAGATAAATGACAAAAAGAAAGGTAAAGGACAAACTAGGAAAAATTTATAAATAAATACAACAGCGAAAAAATTAAGCACTTAACTGATAAAAATGATTTTATAATTTTATAGGTTTTTTGCTTTTTGTTCTTTTTAAGAGAGAGCATGTGAGTGGGGCAGGGAGGGCTAGAGGGAGAGGGAGAAATCCTTAGCAGGCTCCATGCTCAGCACAGAGTGCAAATGGAGCTCCATCTCACAACCCTGAAATCAGGAACTGAGCCAAAACCAAGGGATCAGATGCTTAACCGACTAAGCCACCCAGGTGCCCCTGTAAGTTTTGTTTTTAAGGCCAAATTTTTAATGGATAAAGAAGTATAAATTGACAATAAACTCATGAAATAATGCTTGATCCTCATTAATAATAAAAGAAATTTGGGGCATCTGGGTGGCTTAGTGGTTGAGCATCTGCCTTTGTCTCAGGTCGTGATCCTGGGGTCCTGGAATTGAATCCCACATCAGGCTCCCCACAGGGAGCCTGCTTCTCTCCCTCTATGTCTCTGCTTCTCTCTGTGTGTCACTCATGGATGAATAAATAAAAATCTTTAAAAAATTACAAATTAAAAAAGAAAAGAAATTCAAAATAGATACAGTGTGAAACAACTTTTGGCCTATCAGTTTGGCAAAAATCCAAAAGATTACTTGGTACTGGTGAAGGTTAGGGAATAGCACTTTCCTGAAAACAATTTGGTAATATGTATCAAAGTCTTAAAATGGGGAGATTTGACACTACAAGTCTATGTCCAGAAATTTATACTAAAAGAAATTTCATTTTTAAAGGTATTTAAAAGGATGTCCATTGAAGCATTGTTTATAATAGGGAGAATAGAAATATTCTATGAAAAATAGGGGATTAGTTACATGAAGCATGGTAAATCATACAATAGAACTCTGTTGGTCATTAAAAATGATGTGCACATGACAAAATGTCAAAACCTATTTCGAAGTGAATGAGAAAGCAAACCCCTGATTGAAACTATGGTTAAGGGATCCCTGGGTGGCGCAGCTGTTTGGCGCCTGCCTTTGGCCCAGGGCGCGATCCTGGAGACCCGGGATAGAATCCCACATCGGGCTCCCGGTGCATGGAGCCTGCTTCTCCCTCTGCCTGTGTCTCTGCCTCTCTCTCTCTCTCTCTCTCTCTGTGACTATCATAAATAAGTAAAAATTTAAAAAAAAAAAAAAAGAAACTATGGTTAACTCTGAGTGGGTGAATTATAAGAATATACTTTTCTAATCATATTTCTATTGTTTCTGATGCACATATGCTGTATTTGCAACTTCACTTCTAAGTTTCCAATAAGGGAAGTTAGTGCCAAGTTGCAAAAGGCCTTGCATTTCAGGCTAAGAGGTTCTTAGAGCCCCCAAAAATGCAGACAGGGCATCTTCAAACATGAAAGAGCTTACTCCTGGCTGATTCTCTTCCATTTCCCTTTCCATTGCTCAGGATGAGCTCAGCAGCTCCCAAATGAGGTCTAAAGGGGGAAGAAATTGGCTGAAGCTTGAATTGCCACCCTGGAGAATCTCTAGACCCCACAGGATGCATTTGTGGGAGGAAAACATAACAGTTTCTCAGGATGAAGGTGAACAATCCAGGAACTCGGGATGTTTTCATTATTTGAAAAGGACAGCCATGACAAAATACCACGCAGGCTGGACGGCTTCAACAACAGAAATTTATTTTCTCACCGTTCTGGAGGCTGGAAGTCCAAGATGAAGGTGTCGGTCAGCAGGGTTGGTTTCTTCTGAGGCCTCTCTCCCTGGCTTGCAGGCCATCTTCTCCCTGTGTCCCCACATGATCTTTCCTCTCTGGCTGTCTCTTTGCCCAAATACCTGCTTCTCATAAAGACACTAGTCATACTGGATCAGCCCCCTACCCCCTAACCTAATTACCTCTTGAAAGACCCAACCTCCAAGTACTGCCACAGTCTGAGGTGCTGGGGGGGGGGGGGTTAGGGCTCAAACATACAAATAAGGGGGGAGCATAATTCAGGATTATCCCAAGACTTTGGTTATCCCAGCTGGGCATGGATGGCCTGATAGTAGGTCTCCTCTAGGATGATAAGCACTACAGTATTTACTCCAGTCTTCTGCGATGCTCTCTACAGAAGTCTATTCTATCTTCAAGACACTTAGGATCTTGGTTTGGAGATGAAACATAATCATCACATTTGTTAAATGAGGAATAAGCGTTGTTCTCGTTCCATGAGGCTATGGGTTGAATTCTCTACATTGAGGGGTACGGTAGATGAGAATTAAGTTTAAGAAGCCCCTTTCTGGACTGTGGGGAGCCACAGAATTTTAAAAATACAGGTCAATGGAAGATTGCCAGTTGAGAACAGACAAGTAAATCCTATGTACTGTGCAGAGGATGTGATGAGCAGGTTTGATTCAAATTCCTGCTGCTCTGTAAATGAATGATCACACTCCAGCTTCTCTGTGTCTCATAAAAACTGGCCCAGGGGAAACACCTCTCTCTTTCCCTCCAAATCTTAACACATTAGCCACGCACCTGAAGCCAAAACCAAAACAAACGAAGGGATTTTCCCTGCGCACCGTAGAACCTGAAATCACCTAAACGACCGGTAGGTGGTGCTCTTGCAGCAGCAAGGTAAATATTCCTTCCGTCACTTCCAGTGGGAAAATGAACCATAGGAGCAAAAGAAAAAAAATCCAACTGATGATTCTTGATGGATGCTTAAAACTGTAAGAAATTCTTAAGTGAGTCGATGAAAGTACTAAACTTCTCCTATTAGGACCTAAGACAAAGAGGGCCTGGGGGGCTTCTCAAGTCCCCTATCTTCCCTCCTTCCAGCACACGCCTTTTTCTCCCTCCTTGTTCTTTACTGCCTTGCATGCTCAGCAATTCCCCAGCTTAAATATCCCTATCCTTAATCAGCTACAATGAGCCGTTGAGGAAATTACAAGTAATTTATATTCAGACTGGGTCTTAGCAGAAAATGAATTCATGAACCAGAATATCTCACCAACTTCCAAATATTTTATTATTCCAGTTATTTTCCTAAAGGCTTCTGGAATACCCATCCCTTTGTATCCTTTGTTTAATGGAAAATACAATTCCTTTGGTACATCAAGAAATCTATCCAGTGCCTTTAAATATCAAAATTATCTAACTCCTCTCTCTGACCAAACCACTAGTCAACCCCATAGCTTTCCTATAGTCAAAGGATGAGATAGCTAACATTTATTATTCCCACAGTGGGCTGAGAACTATGCTAAATTTCTGTACTTCATGTAATTCTCCAACTAAGCCTGTTTCCTCTTCAATAAAATGGTGTTAAAAAATGAGGCTTATAGAGGATTGATTTGCTCAAGGTCACAGTGAAAGTTGTCAAATCCATGCTAATTCGAGTTCACTTCTCAGCAAGGCCTTATCTGACCCATTTTGCAACACTCCCTACCACCTTCCCTGCCTTGTCCTCCTCCCACTTATCACCATGTAACATTTTACTTGTTTTGTCATCATTGTGCCTCCAGCACCTAGAACAGTGCCAGATACACAGTAGGTATTCCACATAATTTGTTGAATATTTCCTTCCATCTCTGTCAACTTGGATAAAAGAGAGCCTGAATCTACCCTTGAAAGAAGGATCCACTTTGGGGTGGGGACACCCCAAATTTCTGAGCAAGAACAATAAGGGGCACATGCTGGCCACACAGTGATCTCACAAGCAGTGCCCAAGTAATGTCTAGGGAGAGTCAGATTGCTGTCTATGGACACCCAACCACAGAGTCTGTCTTTTCCCTTAGAAATTTCTACAGCTACAACTAGATGAATACCAATTACATGTGCCAACCATTGTTAAATGATCTACATGTATTGAAGTTTAATCCCAGCAATGTCTCGTCATGTTACAAAATGTCTAAATGTGTCTTGGAGTGTCTAAGTAATTTGTCCAAAGTCACACAGCTAGTAAATGGCAGAGCTACAGACTTTATTGAACATACACTGACCTACTGAAGTCCAGAGGAAGTTAAAAAGGGAAACTGCACAGAGGATCAGCTCACGGACCCAGCTCACTCTTTTTGCCCTTGGCTCTTTTCTGCGCCACATTCTGGGGTCCTACATACTAGGAACATAGTTTAGAAAGGGGGGGGCAGGAATGGGCTCCTTCAGGTGAGCACTACCCCTGACACCAAGGATTCCTTACCTGCAGAGAAAAGGCAAGGGATGCTGCCCAGGAGTCCAGCAGGAGGCAGGTCATCAGATACCTGTCAAGCAAAAGGTACCCCCTCACTCAACCCCCTCACTCTCATGGAGTTCCCCCACCTGGGGAATGAAAATAATTTGGTCTACTTGTTCAGCTTCTCCTAGGTTCTTTGGGAGTTCAAAAGATCTGACACATCCCAAAACACATAGACCAATCTCCTGCCCTGAGGTCTAGAGATGCCTAGAATCCTCCACATTCCTATCTTTGCACTAGCTTTCCCTGCTTCCAGGTACCACTTTCACCAGTAAGAGCCAGCACTCCAGCCATGGCTTTAAGACCCTGCTATCCCGCCAATCCTAGCCAGAAAGAGAGGCCAATGGAAGTTACAACTGGGCCAGGGTGGAAGCAAACATAATTGGTTTGCCATCATCCTGGGATGCCCTCCTACTTTAGTTTTAATTTTAAAAGCAATATAGATTTGATTGAAAACAGATAAAAATGTAAACATCTGCCCTTGCACCTTTTCCTTTCCACTCCCCTGAAATAATAAATATTAATCATTAGAAGTGTCTTAGTCCACAACTTCTTTATGCTCCTACAACCATATAACAGATGGACATGTTGAAGTATAAGCATAAACTTCCACTTTTTCTAACTGCTACCAAGTGTCAAATCTCCTTCCCTAGGGGTAGTGGTTCCCTTTATATTTCAGCCTAATTCCAGGGTTTTCCATCACTTGGGGATGTTGGAATGGTCTCAATTCAGTTTTCCATCTTCAATTGCACATAGGATTCAAAGTTCTCTTTTCTTCCACCCTGACCCCAGTTCATGCTAGACTGAGAGCCACAGCTATCTCCTCTAAATCACCTCCCTCTTCCCTGTATCTACTCTTTGGAGTTAGGGTAGGGAAGAGGAAGAGGGAAAACACAATCCCATAACTAACTAGCAGAATTGCTTATTCCCTTTTGGTTATGGCTGCTTCTCTGACTAGTTGACTGGCAGTTGCTTAGTTTGTTGGCAGGTATCCAAGCTCTCTTCAGGGGTACATTAGTTGGTCCTTCTGAGGGTCCAAAAGTGGGGGTACCTTTCTTTAATCTCCTGCCAGGTGTGGCTTTGCTGCTAGGATGCCTGCATCATAAGTGGCCCTCTTCTAAGGGTACCCTAAGAATGGCCTTGAAACCTAGCTTCTTCCAGGAAATCCCCTTAACCCACAGGAAACGAGCATGTTCTTTCTATGCCACATGGTGATGGGCAAGCTGGCCCCCTGGAATCTGTAGGCATAACCCCACTGTATCAAGCCCCAGGAGCATCAAGTACTCTGGTGGACCAGGTCAGATGCTTTCAGATAGAAAGTCCTTAATCTAGTGCACTGTTCCAACACCTTCAATCTTTGGTTGAATCTTCTAGAAATCTTCTAGAAATCTTCTAGAAATAAGGATGGGAAGCCCAAGTGAAAAGCCTCCTTTCTTAAGGTAAAGACAAGATGAAAGGTTTGTTGCCCTCCATAACCTGTGTTCCCTTGCAAAATAAGTTCTCCCTCTCACCTAATACTTGTCTTTCACAGAGAGGAAGATGGAAAGTACTAGTAGCAGTTTTGCTTAAAAAAACAAAGACAAAAAAAACAAAAAAAAAAGTGCCATCATACAAATAGCCAGAAGCAACTCTGAATTAAGCATTTTTTAATCAACTTTAAGTTTAGTCAAAATTTTAAAAAATAAGGGAAGTCCCCCTTAGCCCCTAGCTCCACCAGGTTACAAATTCATATACTGTGATCTTTTTTCACCACCCTTATATTCTGTTTACACAACAGTAAGGAAATGAATGTAAGAAAATATAGGATTCTAACTCTTCATGTTGTACTGAAGGTTAACCGCCCACAGTGTGGCACATAGCAAATAAATGTTTAATAAACGATTAGCTTTACGATTCCTTCAAATGATCTTTTTTTCTTTCACATTGGCCACTTTTTTCTTATATCTTATAGAGTATGTGATGTATTTTCTTCAAAATGTTTTGTTTCCGGGGATCCCTGGGTTGTGCAGCGGTTTGGCGCCTGCCTTTGGCCCAGGGCGCGATCTTGGAGACCCGGGATCGAATCCCACGTTGGGCTCCCGGTGCATGGAGCCTGCTTCTCCCTCTGCCTGTGCCTCTGCCTCTCTCTCTCTCTCTCTGTGACTATCATAAAAAAAAAAAAAAAAAATTGTTTTGTTTCCTATAAGAAAATACTTTTGTGAGATGCTTTTTTGTTAATTCTTCAGAGTAAATCTTCCCTTCTATTAAGCATGGGATCCATGTTGTGTATGTTGTGTTTTCTTCTATTTGTTCCTTCTTTATGAGGCCAGCTTATTGTCTTGCAGTCTTTGAATGCAAACGTTTACTGAATGAAGAAGTATTAAATTAAATGAGCACACACTTCTCAATAATCCTATTAAATTGAGTGAGAAAATGAAGCTGGATGTAAGGCTGAAATTTCATGAATTTTCTGAAAAATAATGAAAGCTCCAGGTTTAATGGATACTAATATTAATATTAACCTTATTAGTAGTAAGCACAATGTTAGATCTTTTTTCTTTCTCTCACAAGTGAAATTTGTTGGTGATAGATTCTTATGCAATAACACGTTTTTTAATACTTATTAAATATTCCAATGTTTCAAACTTGGTAGGATTTCAGCTTTAAAAGAAAGAGCATATACTAATTTTTCAATGATACATTTTTAAATGATGCCACAAGAATAATCTGTTACTCTAAAAACTAAATTATCCCAAGTATTTCAAATGCTTGTCAAATACAGACCTATTATTCCTCAACCCTAAAATATTACTACCAAAGGTTTAATTTACTTCATATTCTGCTCATTTCTAATTTCTTCTAAGGCTTAAAACACATTTACCTAGTAAGGAAATCTGTACATTATCCCAAATGATTTTTTTATTGTCTTCCCAAGAAAAAATATGTAGCACCTTTCCAGGTAGCTGAAATCCTGAAGTTTGCAGCTCCCCTCACGACTGTAGTGAATGTACTTCGGTGCTTTGGTTGGTTTTGCATTTCCTTGCTTCCCATAAGACAGATAAATGTCTAGTTGGCTCTAACATGACTGTATAGTCATGCCATTGGATCTTTCATGTTCTTAGTTACTTCTATTGCAACATCTCTGAACAGAAGAATCCTTTATTCTGTTGTTATTCTAACCATCTGATAGGATCACAAGGTTGTGTTTTGTTTTGTTTTAATTCCAAATAACTGTCAGTGCGTTGTCTGACTCCATGGTCAGAGTTCCAAAAGACAACACAAGAGATCATAGTTAATACTTTGTGGAGGAGATAGCATAAGACAAATACCCTAAAAGAAACCCCTTGTCTTTAAGAATGAACCTGAGGCAAATTTGAAGCCTGACACGGCTGAAGAATGATGATACACTGAGGAAATTAAAGTCCAGTTCATCAGTTCTCAGTCAGTACTCTGTGCTATACTGAGGCATTTGATACCAGACACTTGCACCTGGTGATCCGGCAGGTGAACCGAGTAGCGCCTCCTCAACTTGCTCTGGGGTTGAGCGGTAGGGAGATGCCCTGGTTAGGTAGAGGAGGGGAGTGGTAGGGGAGTGGTAAGGAGCAGAGCAGGGTGGGGAGTGGTAGGGCACATGCCCTGGTGGTAGGGGAGTGGTAGGGAGCGTGCTCCGGTGGTAGGGGAGTGGTAAGGAGCAGGGCGGGGTGGGGAGAGCAGGAGAATATAGAAACTCCAGACAAAAGGCATGTGAAATAGGGAGCCTGTAGATTTAGGAGGCCTGTCCCTCCATTAAGGAGCATACTGCTTCCTCATTTACTTTGTGGAACTATCTCTAGAAGCTTCCATATCCTTCACCAAAAAAACTTTGTATCTGCTGTATATATTGGGGCAGGGTCTGTCAATTACATGACTGTACTTTGGTGACAAGTACACAAAACTGGAAACTAAAAATGAACACAAAGCTCCTTATTTAAACAGGTCTAACCTAAGTAAAGGGAACTTAAAGCCCCGTGTGTATGAAATATTCAAAGATAGGTCTTATTCAGAAAAGGCATGAATGAATAGCCTGACAATGTCACCAATAACCTGATTTTCATGCCATGTTTCTACTCTGCCTACCTCAGCGTCAGTTTCACTAAACAATGATTCCTCAAGATCCTAAAATTGCCCCAACACTCTCAAGGTCCATGCTTCCTCAATAGTATCAGCAGGGGAAACGAAAAAAATTTATTCCAGCATCTCCATGGTGCAGCAGTTTGGCGCCTGCCTTTGGCCCGGGGCGCGATCCTGGAGACCCGGGATCGCATCCCACGTCGGGCTCCCTGCATGGAGCCTGCTTCTCCCTCTGCCTGTGTCTCTGCCTCTCTGTCTCTCTCTGTGTGACTATCATGAATAAATAAATAAAATCTTTAAAAAAAAAAAAAAGTCCCGAGATTCACTCTCATTAGAATACCTTAGCCAGATACAGTGTTGCCAAAGACCAGCTTAGATGAGGTCATAGGTGCCAATCCCATATTCAAGTTGTAATTTTTCTCCTTGGAAGCAAACTCAAACATAAATTAAGAGTCATGTATGCTGAAAGGCCTAAAGTCCATACAGATGATAATTAAGACAAAAAAAAAAGTAATTCTCTACCTCTGGCTAGGTATTTGGCATGAAACTATACCATATTTCATTTCAAGAATGTTCAAAGCAGTGCTTTAAAAAGAGCAGAAAAACTGGATGTGATTTAACATGCAACAACAGGAAATCAGCTAAATAATTCATAGTATGTCTATATAATAAAACACTGTGTCAGCAGTTCTCAGTCTCCTATGTCTCAAAACTCCTTTGTATTCTTAAAGATTATTGAGGACCAAAAAGAGCTTTTGTTGATGTGGATTGCATCTATCAATATTTACCATTTTAGAAATTAAACCTGATAAATGTTTAAGAAATGTTTATTAATTTTGATTTAAAAAGCAGTAGTAAATCCATTACATGATAATATAAACACATTTTATAAAATATCCCCCACAAAACAGTGAGAAGAATGGCAATGTCTGGCTTAACAGAAGTGGCTGGATTCTCAGATCTGCTTCTACATTCAATCTACTTATACATTCAATATGCATTCCTTTGGTTGATGTATATGAAGAAAATGTGGCCATAAACAGGTATGTAGCTGGAAAAGGGAGGAGTATTTTAATAGCTTTTCTAGAAAATTGTAGACACTTTTCTTTGGAACTATACCAAAGGTGGACACCTGTAATTTTTTAAAGACTGGTTGCAGTGTGTAATCTGAAACCACATATGAATGAATATTTTCATATTCTGCTACATTAAAATCCACTGGACCACTGTGTGGTTTGAATGAATTTTTTACCCATGCATGATTTTATAAGATCATGTATTAGTCATCCAAAAATAGTTCATTGAGTTGTACAGATCTTCTAAATGTTGACAAAAATTACCATAAAATGTCAAAAAAATTTTTTTGTTAATTGTAGGAATAACATCTCATTAGGAAAGTCTTTATGTTATGGGAAGCTGTTAAACTGATACCAGACACAAGATTTCCAAAACTATAAATTCTGCCAGAAATCTCAAATTTTATCATTGGAAACAAATACTCATCAGTTTTCCTTGAAGTGATAGGATGGCTTCATTCAATTTTGAGAAAATGTCCACCAAATGCTCAAGTCTGAATAACTAGTCATAGTTTTCTATCAGTCATTCTTTTCAGTAAAAAATTCCATAGAAAAAGAACTAACTCAATTCACAATTCAAACAAACAAGTGCTTTTTCTGAAGACAACCATCCTATTTTGGTACAAAGAAGTGATTTTACACATATTTGCCATTCCAACACATAGAAGATTGAAAAGTGTTTGAGGACTGAGAATTAATAAAAGCAATAATTTGATGTCATTGCCTTGATTTGTACTTAAGTACCACCAGTGGTTTTGCTCACAACTGCTGTGCACCCTTGGTGCAAATGACATAGGACAGAAGGCAAATAACATCTTGGTATCATGAAAATAGTTTTGCCTTTACAGAGTCTCCTGAAAGAGTCTCAAAAACTCCTTAAAGTCTGCAGATCACAGTTTTAAGAATCACTGTACCATAAAAAGCCAAAGAAAAAGATTCTAGAGAAAACAATGATACAGAAAAAAAAGTTCCTAATATATTCAAGTGAAATATAAATTTGACTCTCTAATCCTACTTCTAGAAATAATCTAAAATAGAAAAAAATGACCAATAGGAAAGTAATTGTATATAGTATTCACCATATAGAATGGTAGGTAGCTACAAAAAACAGTAAGATAGCCTGATATATACTGACATGAAAAGTTCTTCATGACCTATTAAGTGAAAAGAGTTTGTTGCAGATCTAATTCACTTAAAAAAATAAGAATGTGTATATAGATATATATGCAAAGGCATGTAAATGCATTAAGGAATGACTAGAGAACTATAAGTCACATATTTAATAGGAGCTGCCTTCTGGAAAATGGTTTGGTAATGACATGTAGGAAAATGGGACTACAGGGAACTTTTGTGTTTTAAATGTTTTACAAAGAAAATACATTAATGTATTATTCATGTATCAAACTTAGAAAAGCAGTGATTATAGAGGTTTAGCAGGACACACAAAGAAAGGGGTTAACTGATTGATTATCTACCAGTGATTTTTTTTTTCATCTCCCCAGATTTTCTAATTCTTCTATAATATTTCTTCTTTATTAACAATTATTTTTAGTTACAAAAGGCCATTTGGTGAACTTGTTAAAGTTATATTAACTATGGTTTGCCAAACTCAGTATAAGAGTACAGGTTGGATAGTGAAGTCGAATGTGCTACATCAAAAAGTATTAGAATCAAATTCCAACATCCTCAAAAACTAAAAGTGCTCAAGGTAACTAAGTAAATAAATGTTTAAGAAATACATATATATATATATATATATATATATCTATATCTTTGTAATATTCAGTATGAAGGAATTTATTATTTGAAAAATAATAGAAATAGCATATAAAATACAAAGTGCATAGTTGCCTAGTGCAGTTGGTCTCCTTTATTATATTATTTTTCCCTCTTTGCATGGAACCCAAACGGTTTCATTTCCAATGGTCTGGTCCACTATTACCATTTATCAATGTGTGTAAGAGCTTCTTGTAAAGATAGTAAGGACAATTTGTAGAATAACTATGCTTCCTTCATTTATAAGAAAGAATTCTGATAATATATGAAGATTTTCTATCACACACATAATCATCATACAACTACCAATCTGCTGTTTATATCAAATCAGCACCCCTTAAGTTTTCCAAACTTACTGTTGAAATAAATAAAGAGATTAGAAAACAGAGCAGAAACACAGTTTCTTAAAGCCATCTTAAACGAGACTAATTTATTATTCTATTCTATAATGTACTCACTCAGGCTCTCAGAGACTCAACTTTAGTAACTGTACAAAGCTGTTATAAGATGCCAGCTGTTCAACAAATAGGTGAGTTTTACTTTTGAGATTAGAATAATTTGTAAACTGAAGCACTGGTCGTCACTATTTTCAGAAATGAAACACAGCTCCCATCTTATAGTACAGTAAGACGTACACAATTCCTCTGGCAACTGCCAGTTTAACTAAAAAGACCTTTCTTTTGTGCTTTGGCTGCTGATTTCCTGCTGGTGTCAGCTAAAGTCTCAGTGTCTTTGGCAAACCACTTAGGTAATTTTCTCTTGGAGGTTATAGATGAAGTCTATAGGAAAGAAACAGAAAAAGAAATATTTGCAATGTTGAAAATGTACATCAACTGTAAAAGTAACATAGGTTACTGAATATACACCTACCATCCTTCCCTTGCTGAATAAAGTTAAATTTTAAGAGCCACAGAATTTACTTCTGGATCAAAAGGTAAATAAATAGAAAAAAAACTGCTATATCATTTCTTTAGGCAATCCCCTGCCATCTTGTAATCTGTTCTTAGGCACTTGGGTGTACACACTCATTTGAGAAGGAAAGAACTAGATATTATTTCAGATTTATGTCTCATGTGTATTTGATTTGTGCCAATACGGGTAATTTAATGTTCTGAGGAAGGCATCTGCTTGGGCACACACACACGCACATACACAGACACAGAGACACACACAGAATCATTATTAGGCATTTGAGAAAGCATGTAACTTCTGTGTCTCCAACAGCTAACAGACTAGCAAGGTAGCTCAAACACTACCAGTACCTTGCAGAGTTGCTGGGACATAACAGGTACTCAAAAAGCATTCACTGAATAAATGAAAAAAATTTTGGTTTTTGTCTCAAAGGCTGTTTTCAGAATCTGCTAAAAACTGGAGATCCATTTCAAAATGTATAATACTCTGCACAATTTTAGGGGATATATGCACCAAATACAGCCTCAGGATCCTAAGTTAAAAGTCCGAAAAAAAAAAAAAAAGACAATAACAAAAAAAACCTTAAGAACCCAAAGGCAGTGGTTGTGTATTATATGATTTGCACTTGAAAAAGATAAACAGAATTTTGAGTTAATTTCCATAAGCCTAAAATGGTATTAATTAGTGTTACCTCAGTTTGATCATAAGAGCTTCAAACTAACATGACAGACAAATCACTCTAACCAAGTACACCTTAGAATCCAGCAGTTAATTTAGTTACTGGAACTATCTGAAGGACTTTATGATAAGGTGACCTCATCTAAGTTATATTGTGTCTGTTAGCTAAGGTAAAAAGCATAATTTATTCAATCTCAAGAATGAAAACTCTATATATTGTTCATCAATTATTTGCTATGTTTTATTATGTTTTCTACATTTAAAAATAGTTTCAAAATATTTAAGAGTGGGGAAAAAAATTAAAGATCTTAAGCAGAAAATTGTACAACCTTATATTTAGAAAAGGTGAAAAAAGGGTGCCTGGGTGGCTCAGTGGTTAAGTGTCTGCCTTTGGCTCAGAGCATGATCCCAGGGTCTTGGGATGGAGTCCCAAAACAGGCTCCCAGTAGGGAGCCTGCTTCTCCCACTGCCTATGTCTCTGCCTCTCTCTGTGAATAAATGAATAAAACCTTTAAAAAAAAAATTAGAAAAGGTTAAAAAGAAAAACAAAACTACTAGCTATTTCAGTTTAATTAAAGAAATCCAATGAAGAAAGAGCTACTCACACTTTAGCAAAAGCCAAAAAAAAAAAAAAAACAGGCTAAGGATAGCAAATTTCTTCACAGAGAAGTCCAAGAGAACAGATTAGATTTATATACACTGTATGACACAATATTGGACTCAAAAATAATACATACTAGGGATATATAATGGTACAGACAAAAGGCAATTGGGCAGAGATAAAATTGGTCCAGAAATATTTATCCTTCCCGTAATAGCTATTATCACAATCCATTGTAGCCTATAGTTGCTTGTGATTAGAGTCTGAATGCCTAGGTACATTTGAGGGAAATCAGTTAAAATGATAACAAAACCAAAAACCAAAACAGAGCATGATATCTGAACAGGAAACAGCAGAGGAAAAAACCCTGTCTTGTAGCTGAGTACCACAAGACTGCCAAACAAGACAGAACTAGGTTTGAGTTCTGAGTCATTTGCTAAAGGTATGGCTTTTTGAATATTATTTCAGCCTCAGTTTCTTCACACAGAAAATGAGAATAACAGTACATCACATCACTGGATTACCTGCAGGGTCAAATGAGGATATATGCAAAATATCAAAACACATTCTGATTTATTCTTGGCACTCATTAATTTGTAGCTATTATCATTTAAGTGTCTTATCTTCTTTTTTTTTTTAAGTGTCTTATCTTCTATAATATTTCTACGAAGCATGATCTTCAGTATTTACCATTCAATTATACTAATGATCTTGTTTCATTGACAAAGAGGGAAAATGCTTACTTACACTGAGTGTATCTTTTGAGTCTCAAGTATCTAGAGAGACTTTAATTATGAGAACTGAGTCACCTAACAGAAATACCACCTTCCAGTGACTACTTCCTCCATCAGCAGACCACGAAAATTCCCAGCAATCAGGGTGCCTAGGTGGATCAGTCAGTCAGTTATTCAGCTCAGGTCATGATCTCAGGGTCCTGGGATGGAGCTCCCCATCAGGCTCTCTGCTCAGCAGGGAGTCTTTCTCCCTCTCACTCTCCCTTTGTTCTTTCTCTCTCTCTCAAATAAATAAATCTTTAAAGATTTTCCAGGCAATCATGATAAAATTTTTATATCCTTTTGATACCCCAAATTCTATTAATAAATATTACCATTAAGTTGACAATACAAAACATTAACTCATTTGTTGAGAATATGTGCACATACACATGTAAGCAAAAAGAGAAATATGTATGTTATATTCACATTTAATTTCATCTAAACTAAGACAAATCTAAACATAGTTGTTACCAAGTTGGATGTACTTATCATGAAAACTACTTTATTATTTTAATTTTACCTGTGGGTGAGAATCTGTAAATAAATCTGTTTCTGAATCGCTGGTTGGTTGATTCCAAGACGTTAGTCTTAGGGAATTTTTGTGACTTTCATCTTTCAATGAAAAATCGTAAGGATGTTTTCCATCAACCTTTAACATTATTATAGAATACAAAATAGTTAGAGCACACACTATTTTCTTAGCAAACAACACAAATCAAAAACTATGCCTAAAAAAGCAAAGCTTAAGAAAATTCTAATTATTCTGAAGTACTGAATTTAACAATAATTATAATAATAGTCATAAGGCATTTTTTCCTGATCTCAAAAGCAGTTTTTGAATAATACTGCATATCTTAATTTATAATGAAACTTAGTGGGAGGGCAGGAAATATCACATGCATTCTTTCTTAAGCAGTTAAAAATGAGGAAAAAAGCGATTTGGGGGAGAGGGTTCTGGAAAGATAGTGAAAACAGCAGCATAGTTCTTAAATCTCTCTGAAGCCCACCATTAAAACAGAATTGACAGCAAAACCCAAAATTCATCATCTACATTTACAATGAAACTAAGTGTAAATGTATGCCAAAGAAATCCAAACTATAAGCATGTGAGGACAAACCACCAACAGGCATAAGACCTGTACAGTACTTACTCACGTACTGAGAAAACAGAGGCAAGCAGTGAGGTAAGAACAGAACCCTAAAGTAGCCCACAGGTTGACATCAGAAACCATGGTGGATTAATGTGAAAACAGCATCTGAAAATGGGAGGGCTCCTGCCCAATCCAATAGTAAGTGACTATAGGAGTCTACAGTGGTGTCTTCAGTGGCTAAACCGACTGGTTCCTGTGAATGCTCCTGACCAACTAATGCTGCCTTCTGGGAGAACTGCTGGGGCAAAACCAAATCAAGCAGTTCAAGTAAACCAGAGACAAAAGGAAGAATGGAAGAGGAGTGCATCTCATAAACCTAGTGCCCATATTTTGAAAAATTACACAAAATAACAGAAGAGAGAGCTCTGTAAATTTAGGAAAAATAACCTTGAACCATGCTTTCTTTTGAAAGCACAGGAAAACTAATTTCATATGAAAATGAACTACAGGAAAGTATTAAGGTCAAATGTGACATCAGAGGACTTGCTAAGATACGAGTAAAACTGTAATCTCCCAAAATAAGTTGAAAAGCATTTAGAAAATTATTCAAAACATGAAAGAACATCATAAATCAAATTCAGAAAAATTCAAAATGGAGGAGAAAAGTTCAGTTAAGAATTAGAAGCAAAAGAAAAACTGCATAGAAGTGAATACTAAACTATGTAACATAACAACATAATAGCTTCTGCCCAAGAAACAAAAGCTGAAAAAAGAAGATGAAGAAGAAATTTTTAAATTAAAGAGAAATGAAGAACTAGAAAGAATTCATGGAAAGTGACAAATATTGCAGTTAGGCAAATAAGATCCAACACAGAAATAATAGAAGTCCCTGAAGAAGAAATACAAAGCAATGGGACAAATACTAAAAAGTAAAATTTAGGAAGACTTTGCAGAAATTTAAAAAAAAAAGATGTACTTAAAGAATCCACTGTGTACCTGGATATTTTGAATCAGAACTACCAATATCAAGACAGAATCTTTCTTCAGTAAACACATGATTGAGCTTCTATCTTAATAGTAATCATAACAGATATAAAACTAACAATGCATCAACAAATAAAAAGAATTTGTTTTGGGATCCCTGGGTGGCGCAGCGGTTTAGCGCCTGCCTTTGGCCCAGGGCGTGATCCTGGAGACCCGGGATCGAATCCCACGTTGGGCTCCCAGTGCATGGAGCCTGCTTCTCCCTCTGCCTATGTCTCTGCCTCTCTCTCTCTCTCTCTCTGTGTGACTATCATAAATAAATAAAAATTAAAAAAAAAAAGCTAATTGTTAAAAAAAAAAAGAAAGAATTTGTTTTGACATAATTCTTTATCAGAAGCCTCATAATCATCCAATGAAACAGACTACGAGATACAATCCAGGTTAGTAGAAAAGATGAATGTTCACAGGAAAAATCTGAAATCTAACTTCCAACAGACTCTACAGGTTCCAGAGCAGCTTTCTATATTTGGGAGGCAGATAAAAGAAAAATACTTTGGCTGGGTCACTAATCTCTTAATCTACGTCCTAGCCCCAATATCCTTGTTCCTCTAAATGGGGAGGCAAAAGGGCTAAATCTGGTAGGCTCAGCATGACTTCTACCCCCAAATCTCCCTACTCTGTTTTTGGCATCTGATGTTATTTCAATAAGGGAAAAGCCAAATGCTAATGTGATTAAAATAATATTTCAAATAAATGTACATCAATAATCAGGAAAAAATAACAAGTTTCATTTTTTCCTTTACTGACAGGTAAAATTGGTTACCCCCCCACAGACACACAAAACAAGGCTTTAGGCACCTGATACAGATTTCCGAAATAAAAGGCTGGGAATAGAAGACAAATTCACTACTTTCACTCGACATATATTTTCTTTAATATCCTTCTCACAGCTACTTCAATTGTCTAAATAATGTAAGGAATTCTAATTAATCAAATTTCATTAGGTTATCTAGGATATGTCCATACACAAATCTAACTGAAGTACAGAATTTGACAAATTAGTTTTGGGGGGTATTTATAATAGAATTTGTTTTCATTTTCATAAACTACATAAACTGCCATATGCTCAAAGCCAATATTAACTATGTCTATGAAAGAAAAAGAATACCCAGGCTATATATTTAATCAGTAGGTGTTAGAGGTAAAATTTAAGTTGACATTCCACACAAAAAGCTAAATAGATGGACTACATTTCCCTTTCACTGTTATTTAAAAAAAAAAAAAAAATCACTTCTCTGATAAGGTTTATGAAAAAACAAAGGAAATAGAGCACAGATTTTAAAAAGTAACCTTGTATTAGAATTTATAAGTTTAAAAACTACAGCATTTTAGTATTAGAATATGTAACTTGAACCACAGACAATGCATGAAAATTCTACAAATAATTAATACCTTGGTATTAGTGCCTACTTCTTCCCTACTTCTTTTAGAACTTGAACAGTTCTCTTCAGAATTGGGGAAATATCTCTTTCTGTTGGAAGCACATGAAAGCCCGTCTGACAACAGTCTGTTGTCAGAGTCTTTTTCCAGGATCTCAATTACCATGTGGATAAGGTACGTGTCAATGTTTTCAGGAACCAGCTTTCTAATTAGTTTAATTTTATTTATATCTGTAAAGGATGAAAAAAATATGATTTAAAAATAAATTACAGAGAACATTTTAGTAAACCTATGAACTAGAAATAGTGAAATATTTTGTAGAAAGGAAGGTGTGCAAAGAAAATGTCCCTCTTCCAAATGCCTAGAGCCCTACAAACAGAAATTAAGTAAAGCATTATTCCCCCCAGCCCCCCACCCCTGCACCACCTGCAGCCTTAGCCTCCAAGACTTAAAGTCAGGTCAGTGCCATTGACTTGGCATAAATTATGTTTCAAACTGCTTTCTGTGAGGTGCCCTGAGAACCAAAAACCACCCTTCATAGAATTGTTTCTAAATTATGCTTTTTTTTTATTGTTTCTAATTATGCTTCAAATCCTAAATATTTATTACAATTATTTTCTGAATAGAACTTATTCTTATAATAGAAGCTAATCACACTTGTAAATAAGATGCTAATTTTTAAAAGATCCTTTCAATGGATATTATAATATAACAAAACATATCAATTATTTAAAATGCATATTGTCTAAATGAGTTTTCTGGGAAAGAAACCTCTTATTTTCACAGTCAAGGAATTTTGAATTTTTGTAACTAACATAACTGATTCAGACTGTGTATCTTCACACCTTTTACAAATTATTTAGCAATCTCCTACAGACCACTACTTAATTTTCAAACATTTCCAACATCACATTCATCTGGAATGCTCTAGAGTATCATAAAACTAAGCAGCTTAAAATCTATTATAAAACTGGTATCAAACATTTCTGACACCCAATTCAAATTGATAATCAGAATCTAAGTATTTTTAAATGCCACCTTGAAAGGGTGGTCTTTCAATTATTCTAGTTTTCTAGGTTTATATTCTCCTTTCTTCCAAAGATCTTATCTTGCTACTCCTGAATTTCAAAAAAGACCTTGCAGTTAAAAACAAAACAACAAGACAAAACAAAAATAGGTGTCTGGGTGGCTCAGTAAATTAAGTGTCGGTCTTTGGCTCCAGTCATGATCCCAGGGTCCTGAGATCTCAGCGAGAAGCCTGCTTCTCACTTTGCCCCTTCCCTTGCCTGTGCTCTCTCATGGGCTGTCAAATAAATAAAATCTTTAAAAAAAACAAATGCCAGCAAGAGAAGGTTACACAGCTAATAGAAACTAGGATCATGAGGTATCTAACTATTTAGCTTTTACTTTTTGTGACTTTAAAGTATTAAGATGCAAAACTGATTCTAATCAAAATCTTGAAAAGATTACCTCTAAATGTAATAAAATTAGCAATATGACTATCCTATCTATCAACCAACCAAAATTCTATTTGTCCTTCAGTCATTATACCAGCCAAATACCATAGAAATTTAGCTAATTTTACTACTTCATTAATTTCTTCATTGTGTCTTCTTTTTTATGTGTCTATCGAAACTTACAGTTCCCTTTCTTTTGTCTTCAATTTTTCTTTGACAACAAAATGTTCCAAAGAACATATTACACATATTTTGCGATATTTCTAGATTCTTAGAAGTGGGATTTCTGACTAAATACATTTTACGTTTTGGCAGGTATTGCCAAAATTTCCTCTATAATTGTGCTTTTTTTTTTTTAAGATTTTATTTATTTATTCAGGAGAGACACAGAGAGAGAGGCAGGGACATAGGCTGAGGGAGAAGCAGGCCCACTGTGGGGAACCTGATGCGGAACTCGATCCCAGGACCCTGGTATCAGGACCTAAGCCAAAGGCAGGCCCTCCACCACTGAGCCACCCAGGCGCCTCTATAATTGTGCTATCTGATACAATAAGCACTAATCACATGTACTGAGCACCTGAAATGTAGCTAGTATGGCAAAGGAACTCAATTTTAAGTAATCCTAATTAATGTAAAATTAAATTTAAAACCTGATACTTGATTCAGTTATTGAAAAAAATTTTAAGTGTGTTTGGAACACACTGAAAATCTTCATTTACTTTATTCAATTGTAAATTTTACAAAAGCTAAATACCAATCAAATATTTTCAATTAAAATTTAGCATAAGAATTGAGATATGCTGTAAGTGTAAAATACATACCTGATTTTAAAGGCTTAGTACAAAAAAATACACAAAAGATCTCATTAATAATTTTACACTGATTATGTTGAAATAACAGTTTTAATATACTGGGTTAATTAAATATATCATTAGAATTAATCATATCTGTTTATTTTCATTTTTTTAATTTACATTTTTACTTTGTTTTTTAGTTTTTTAATTATTTAAGGAGAGAGAGCATGCATATGCGTGCACATGAGTGGGATACAGGCAGAGGGTGAGGGGGAGAGACAATCTCAAGCAGACTCCAAGCTAAGCAAGGAGTCCAGCATGGGCTCAATCTTAGAACCCTGAGATCATGACCTGTGCAGAAACCAAGAGTGGGACACTTAACCAACTGAGCCACCCAGGCAACCCTTTTTTTTTTTTTTTTTTTTTTACTTTTTTAATGTGGCTACTAGAAAATTTTAAATTGCATACTCTGGGTAACATGTAGACTTCTTGAATCTCTATGCTGTACATCTCAAAATAATTGTAACATGTGTGCCAACTATATTTCAATTAAGAAATTTGTTTTAATTTAAAGATAAAATAAAATTACATATATGGTTTATATCATATTTCTTTTTGGATAATGCTCTAGAAAAAAACATACAAATTTTCCTGTACTCTAGCAACTACACAACTATATTATAATAAATTCGTTTTCTTCTATAGGTATTTAGACACTGGATAAATAAACTATATATCCTTGATTTCATTATACTGTAAATGTAAATTTTACAAGCCAATTTTTTGGAAACATAGTTCAATAATCTTGAGCTATTATAGCATCATGGGTTCAATGAATTATTTTGAAAGGAAAAATGAAATATTTGATTCCATTGAAACAATCTGTTCCTAAAATTAGGATGTCTTCTTTTCATGGAATTATGATAGGTAACATTTGCTTATGGCTTTAAACCACTGTTAATAATTTAATAAATGTACAAAGTTATTGTACATAATTTGAATATAATTTCTAGATATAATTAGAAAATCCATGTATTCACTTATACATTTCTGTAAGTACCCTCTATATTTTTATCTTAAAGTCATCCTACAATATACATATGCAAAAAGGGGGCATCTAGCATTAAAGATGTATCTTATCCTGTCCTAACTTTCCAGTCAAGTAAGCACCGAAAATTTCTATTAGAGAATAATGAAGACTGGCTGCACTCCTTCAGTGCTTTATTTATTTATTTATTTATTTTCCTTCAGTGCTTTAAAAGAGATCATATAAATCCTATTTTTGTGGCAGGTCCCTTGGAAGCCACCCTTAATTTTCTAGTTACATGCACATAAAAATGGAAGAATGAAAGTATTCAAAATATTACCCAGACACCTCATTAAATGCCTTGCTTAATTTATCATTAAGCATAGTTAGAATTTCAACTCCATAAAAGAAGCTTAAAATTATATAAACATGGATAAACTAAAGGATTAAAAAGTTATAGAATTCCTTTAAATAATAAATTATAAGGACAAAACCTACTTAGCAAATAAGACAGCATGAAAATATTACATATGATTGCTCAATTCACAAATACCTATTTTTAGGTATAAGATTATGCCATAACAAAACAAAAAATTCCCATTTCAGAATCTTGCAAAATTTAAATCAAATTTATTCATTAAAACACCAAATTATGTGATATGGTCAAAATTGAATAAGAAAATGAAAATGCCATATTTGAATCATTAATGTACTAAGTATATCTTCATTTCTTATTATAAATTTGTAACTCAACAATTTTTCTCAAATAGGAGAACAAATAGTATTTTATCAAGGAAAAACAAGAACTCAAAATTAAAATTTCACATCAATAAATGTAATCTTACATACTATAAATATACAATCTAAAGAAATAAAATTTAGAGCTCATAGTTCTTATAATCTTAACTTTCTCAATTTTGGCTTTGGAAGAGAACTACAATAATATATATTTTTCATATTATATAAACAACCTACATACAGTATATTGACAGAAAAAATGAATTAAGTATTTAATAAGTATTTTTTAAAGTGTTCTCCCTTCTTTCAACTTAGTACTTATCTCTAAATGAAAATTAATTTGCTATTTTCAGTATATAATGGTAAAGATAAATGTTTTAAATAATGTTTTAGTCACTAATGATTACAGATGCTTCTCTTGTCTCTGATATTTGTTGTATCAAGGCTGCGCAATTTTATACTGATGTTTATATATTGTTTGACTTCAATATTTCTTAATTTTAAAAGTTGTCTAACATCAGAAATTAAAATTGCTGAACTCAGAATGTAGGAAGACTATAGATAGAGAATATTAAAGGCACTATACATAAAAATATGTTAAACTGAATATAATTAAGTATATTTTACTCATCAATTAATGGTTTATATACCCAAATCCTACATCAGGATTAGAAACTGCATATTTTGGGGCGCCTGACCAACTCTTGATTTTCAGCTCAGATCATGAGCTCAGGGTCCTGGGATTGAGCTCTGCCTTGGGCTTCCCCCTCAGTTAGGAATCTGCTAGGAATTCTTTCTCATCCTCTGCCTCCCCCCACCCCCCACCCCTACCCCTGGCTCGTTTGTACACTTTCTCTCTCATTCTCTCTCTTTCATTCTCTAAATAAATAAGTAAATAAAATCTTAAGTCAAGAAAGCACTTGCATATTTCTTTCTTTAAACAGTTGGCAGTACACTTTAACGTGGTATAGTTAAAAGAAAAACTTGCTTAGTCATTAATCTTCACATGATATTAACAGAATCTGTAACTCTCTTGGCCTCAAATTCCTATCTCTGAAACAGGGTAGGATTAGGAAAGTGAAAATTTAATGATTTCCAATTTCCTTTTCAAATCTAAAATCCTATAACTTTACAACTATATGATTTGGAAAGCAACTTAGCAACATTTGGATTCCTCACCATGGTCAAATAAAATAGATTGTTAATAATTGACTAAATAATAGAACCTTATATTTTCCTCCATAATTTCCTCTTGCCAATAATGAACTGAAATTAGAACATCGATGTTATGTTACTCAAGAATATTTTCCCAAGAATTCTTCAGTTCTTGGAAAAAAATATTTATAACAAGCCTGAATTATTAAAGTTCTAAGGCTCTATAAAGTTGTTTTGAAACCTCTCTTCTTGTATACTTATTTATTAATTTCCTATTTTCTTCATTAGCTACTAAAAAGAGTAGAGTATAAAAGTAATCATATTTAGATTTAAACATTTTATTTATTTGACAGAGAAAGAAAGATCACAAGCAGAGGGAGCGGGCAGACAGAGGGAGAGGGAGCAACAGACAGAGGGGAGGGAGAAGCAGGCTCCCTGCTGAGCAAGGAGCCGAGATGCAGGGCTCAATCCCAGGACCCTGAGATCATGACCTGAGCTGAAGGCAGGTGCTTAATCAACTGAGCCACCCAAGTACCCCTAGAGGGTATTTTTAAGAAGCACTAAGATCTTACCACTTACTTCTTCACTCATCATCAACATTATAATCACCATCACTGCCACCACCACCATCTATAAAATACTTACCAGTGCCAGAGCATTCTGTTCAGTATCCAATTATTTCTCACAATTTTCTAAGAAGCAATATTATCCTGTCCTGTTTTAGAGATAAAGAAACTGAAGCGTGGGGGAGATTGGGCAATTTGCCCAAGGTCATAGAACTTGGAAATGGTACAGCCTATATCAAAATAAATCAGCTGTTACCAGAGCCTTTGCTCTTACTGACTAGGCTAACACATCCATCAATCTTCAGGATTTAAGGAAAGCAGCCAACAATAGCAAACACAATTGTCAATGGTTGGGGGGTAGGGGGAGCTTCCCCAACTTTTTCAGAGAATACTGCCTACTATCCAACAGCTCATCAAAAGACAGACTTTAAGTTCTGTATTTACACATACGTAAAGAGGACTCACACCTAAGTTACTTTGGATGTTTTAACACAGTCCAGATGGCCTAAAGGTTTTCAGATTTAGAAATCTAATTTAAGTTTAACAGACGTACCTTAACCATGTTCATAAACTATCAATTCACTGATTTACAATTATGAATTTACAGTTATCACATAGAGAAGTATCCAGGTTAGCATGACTAGTGCATTCTTTCCCTGTAGACAGATCTATATTAGAAATCAAATTATAACCAGGAAGTGAGGAAGTGATATAGAAGCAGAATTAGTTGAAGTGTTTTCCTCAGATAAGACCTTGGCGTAACTTAACAACAGGCCCTTAGGATACTTGAAGTAGTTGGTCAGGATTAGAAATTGTATATTCTTTCTTTTAAATAATTAGCAGTACAATTTTAATATGGTTAATAAAAAGAAAAAATTTGTGGGCGCCTGGCTGGCTGAGTTAGGAGAGCATGGGACTCTTGAGTTGTAAATTTGAGCCCCACAGAGAGATTGAGCAGAGAGATTATTCAAAAGAAAGAAAAAAAAGAAAAGAAAGAAAAGAAAAGAAAAGAAAAGAAAAGAAAAAAAAGAAAAGAAAAGAAAAGAAAGAAAAAAAAAGAAAGAAAGAAAGAAAGAAAGAAAGAAAGAAAGAAAGAAAGAAAGAAAGAAAGAAAGAAAAAGGAAGGAAGGAAGGAAGGAAGGAAGGAAGGAAGGAAGGAAGGAAGGAAGGAAGGAAGGAAGAAATTTGAATAAATAACGTTTTAAGAAAAAAGAAAAAAAGAAAAATTTTAGTTCCCTGGGAATAATTTTGATGACCATTGCCTAGGACTTGCCTCTTTCTTTTTTCCACTGCTTCTACAGTTGACAAATGGAACTGATGAAGGTGTTCTTTGTTTAGACCTCAGTCAAGTCTTCCTAAAGCCTAGAATTAATGCTCTTTTTTTTAATATATATATTTTAAAGATTTTATTTATTTAGAAAGAGAGTATGAGCAGGGGGAGGGGCAAAAAGAGAGGGAGAAAGAATCTCAAGGAGACTCTGTGCTGAGGGTGAAAGCCCAACCGTGGGGCTTGATCTCAGGACCTTGAGATCACACCCTGAGCCAAAATCAAGAGTTGGTTGAACTCAGCCACCCAGGCGCCCCCATGCTGTCTTTTAATATCTTTGTTCTGACCAATTTAGGATAGTATTGATTGTGCCTTCAGAGAGTGATCTTATTTCCCTTACTTCTAAATTTTTGGGGAGGAAATGCCTAGTTGTTCCCAAGTGGGAAAGAATTTGAGTTAATAAAAATTTAAGTATTTGTATTGTAGTTTATAACGCTTTTTGTATGCCTACTGCTCTGTCCTTAGAGTTTGAAGATATTTATCAGATTTATTGAGTTGTAACACATCTAGTTTGTACATTTATGAAGGAAAAAATCCTCTGAGGTACCTCATCTTCAATTCTGTAAAAAGTAGGTAATTAAAAAATTCCTGCAGGGCAGGCAAAGGGGCTGAATCTTCATGAGCACAGCTGAGGTTCTGCAACAAAGTGACAACCCTTCTTTCTACAAGGGAGCCCAGAGACCTAGGACCATCCCTTTAACACCACGGCGACTGAGACCACTGATTATACTGGTTAGAAAGATGCCGTGCATGAGGCCTATCACAAGGAAAATCTGTAAAATTTAGGGAAAATTGAGAAGTCAATGAGCTATGGGAAATGAATATGGAAAAAAATGTATTTTTTCTTCAAGGTGTGAGACAGAAATTAGACAAGGATGAAAGCCCACTGTTTTGGGATGTGAATCATAATCTAAAGCTGAAAAGGAAAACAAGAATTTCTCAGATTCAGACTTTCCTCTGAGTTGATAATGGGAAGAATGTCAAAAACAATAAAAAGCATTAAAAAAGCAAGTTTTCCATCGTAGCATAAAGGGTTAATGTTGGTAAAGTGAAAATAACTAGTGGATGGCTTGTTTACTTCATCTGGGTTCAATGACTCAAGTCATTAAGGCTGCAGACTAGGGTCAACAATCACCTGAGTTGATGGGAGGGTTTCGGATAACATCAGTAATAATCTTCTGAACCTCTGGAGTCAGGCCTGCTCGCTCCATATCAAGTGGACAGCCAGCTTTCACTGCTTGGGTTAAGTGCATTCCAACTGCTGTGAGAGGCATAATCCTGTCCTCAGTTAAACTTATCTAGAGAAACAGGAGCAAAACAACCATGAGGTTTTAAAAGTTTGCACTGTACCGTATGTAAATAAGATGTCCAAAACCTTCAGGTAATAAATGTTCACTGAGAAATAAACAATGCACTGAACCTTCACTTAAAAATTTCATTTTTACTATTTCTTTAAAACTACCCACATTATAGAGCTCCACAGGTTCTACCTTTTATATACACACTATACTGAATAAAACAAAATCATCCAGCTTTAGCTGGATCATCCCTCTCTGGTCACTTTAAAAACCTATTAGTGCCACAGACTAATCATTCTGTGCAAGTCTAATAACTGCCACAGCCTTTTGAAAATAGAGTAAATGACAATCCAATATTCTATATAATTGAACTGACACATGGTACTCTAGTTCTGTGAATTTCCAAGAAGACAAATCCTAAAATGCTTAGTGATATATAAAGTTCCAGATGCATTCTATAAAAGGCTCTTGAGAAAATTTTAACAGGGTGTTTCATATTGGCTCTACTCATAATATAATAACCACAATTTAGCAAAGGCTGTCATCTCTTACCTAGCATTAAACTTAACATGAATTGTTTTAAATTTAGGACAGTGTTCAATATTTATGTAGCTTTTTAAACAAATGTAGCTCCAAACCCATTTAAGATGTGTATTAGACAAAATACTATTTTAAACATTCAGAAAGTTTAAATATTAAGCTCTAAATTATTTAATGATACTCTCTTTTAATATATCTTGGACGTCTGAATTTGGACTATATTTATGTGAATGTTGATACTTCCATAGAACAGAGCATTTAAAGCAATATTTTCAGCCTTCAAAGGTAGGTTTTAAGTTACTTTCATTAAATGTCTAGCCTTTTCTACTACATAATATGCACCATGTGTGCATAATATCAGGGTTATTTGATACCAGGCATCAAATTACCTAGAACTAATTGTATTATTGCTCCCAATTAATTAGTCCTTAGGCATGTTTAATTTTGTGGTTAACAGGCACAGTCCCTCTCAGACCCCTGGGAGGAACATATAATTATAACATGATATTACACAATAATATACAACAAAATAATACCAAAGATATCAATGGAAATATATCACTCCACATTTTTAACCATGAATATATAATACATGAAACCATGTATCATGGCTGAGTATTACAATGTACTTTATTCAAAAAATTTGGAGGCTATACCAAATTTTCTTAGTACTATATTCATTTATACCATATATATATATGTGTGTGTGTGTGTGTGTGTGTGTGTGTATATATATATATATACAGGGTCATATATATATACATTGTCAAATTACGTGTATATATAAGCATATATTTTTAACACATACATGGAAGTTATTATTTTCATAAGACTGAACTTAAAATTTATATTTATCATGTAATTTGCTTCAAAAATAGTGCAATGGAATTATTTGGTTTCTTCTGTAATGGCTTTTGTACTTTTACTTTTAGAAATTTGACTGTTTAATTAGAACATCTATTAAGTGATGAAGACAAGCTATGGACTATTTTTCTTATTTATACTGGATTTTAACCATAATAAGAAGTATAATATAGCCTCATGAATAGAGGCTATATTCATTCATTCACACAGAGAACAGGAAAAGCAGGCACTGGACCATATAGCCTTTTCCAAATCAATTTAATGACAGAATAAGAATTCAAATTAGCTAAGCCTTGCTGGAAGCCTAATTCTGTCCCTATTCCACTAAGATATACTCTTCATTTTATATATTAAAAAAAACTTCAATAGCCTTAAGGATTGAGGCCAGAACAGTGAAGAAACATTAAGTGTGGCCATTTTTCATAGTAATTAAGATGTTTTTCAAAGACCATCAGGCATGGTTTAAAAAAAACAAAATAATAGTAGAGGATCTAGAGTGAAAAGCAAGCTGGGTCTTGTTGGGGGTTTTTTGGGGGGGATTTTTTTTTTTTTTTTTTTGGTAACTTATTTCTAGCTTCTTGGACATCCTTCCAGTGATAGTCTATGCATTTTTGTATACATACACAAAAATATGTCATATATAAACATGCACATATACACATGCATATATACACATACACATTTATGTTTTTCATACTGCTTTCCATCTTCCCTTTCTTTACTTAAACGTATCTTGGAGATTATTTCTTATCAGTACATATGCTAACAGTTTTTAAATTATTAATCCCAATTAAAAAAAATAGAGTCTTATAATACGGCTGCTCTAATATATCCCTATGCTCTATGTTTAATAGTACCTCTGATACAACCTCTACAAAATAGCCATGGCCAAAGTATACTTGTTGTTTTCACTAATTGACAAAGGTAGGCTTGGCAGAAAAAGAAAATGACATTCTAGCTTAAAATTAAATATAATATGAAACAATATAAAACATTGTAAGATTGGAATAAACTTATCCCAAGTCACAACTTTACTATTTGAAAAGCTAATAAAACACATGTTTAGATAAACTTAAAATCCCCTCTAACTTGAAAGTAAAACATTTACCAAAGACATCTTCTTTTCTTGGAATAAGGAATACGTGATGGCCGCAGACTGTGAAAGGGAACATGTTTCATTTTCCTCCACCACACTGTTCCTTGGTTCTTCCCAAGGTTTTGTACTTGAAAAGAGGTCTGACTACAAAATATTAAATGTAACACAAATGATCAATAATTATATGAATATAATGATAGAGTATCAGTATGATCATTAGGCATTAGGGAAAAAAACACACAAATAAAACCTCTAAGGAACAGTTAAAAATTCCCTTTTTTATGAAAAGCTGGAAAAGGTGTGGGTTCTTTTATTTGTTTTTTACATATTGATTTATAAAGGTAAAATAAAGCTAGAGGGAATACGTTTTTAAATAAAATATCTGTAATGGCAAACATGGTTATAAAACTAGAAATGTCTAGTTTCCCCTTTAGCCAATAAAGAGAGAATACAAAATGAACTACAAAATTGACCACTCCGACTCTAAATTAGTCCCTTAATCCCTGGAAGTGAATACCAAATGCATGAATAAACCAAATTAATACTCAAATTTAGATACCATAGCCACAAATTCTGCTAACATTTTGTAAGTAAATATATCACTATATACATATAGTTTAAAAAAATACATACAAACTGGCTCTAAACTTGAAGGATCATGTAAATTCTTAAATATGGTTACTTAAGAAACATTTAGAAGAGAAAAAATGCAGAAAGGATTGAAAAATGAGATTAATGAAGAAATACTGGAATTTTTTAAAAGCCTGAAATAAAGACCAAGTGAGAGTTATGATAGAATTATATGATGTATAATTTGCATAGATATATGAACGTTTCCTCCATGAAAACTTTGCCTTTGAAAACATAAGTACCAATACTAAATTAAAAGAATTAAATCCAAAAAAATAAAATAAAAAATAATTTTTTTAAAAAAAGGATTAAATCCAACAGAACTTGGCTTATTCTAACCCACAGCAGTCCATTTCTGCACTAAATAAATGAGTCTACAGATTAGTTCACAGGAGACAACTGCAGTTTGGTGAAGACAGAAGCCAGACAATACCACAAGATGTAAGGTCATTGTTTCTAGGCATCTCTAAATTTTCAAGGAAGAATATTTTTTATTAAATGAAGTGTTTCTGAGAATTTAACACTCAAATCTGGCCCTAAGTTCCCAGGAATGCTTAAAAATCAGACTCCACATTGAGGGGGGCACTTGGTGGGATAAGCACTCGGTGTTATGCTAAATGTTGGCAAATTGAATGCCAATAAAAAAAAATTTTAAAAAAAATCAGACTCCATTAACCAAATTCCTCAGTATGTCAGTATCATCTGATAGCTGAAGGCAACAATGGGACACCTTGATGCCAAGTTCTTAAATATGTGACCACTGTGAATTATTCTGGCAAATCCATGAAGATTTTATTATTTATGGGACAAAATCTTGATATCATCTGTAAACATGAGACTAAAGGGTTTAGGAACATCCAAAACACTAAGCAAAGTAACATGAGAGCAGTAATCTCAAGAAGGAAGGGCTAGAATGTGATTCTAATTAAACAAAATCTAATCAAATCATAATCTATGTAGATAAAAGACGATGTGAACAGAGACTGATCAATTACGGAAACATAAATAGAAAAGGCAGAAGGACAAAAGTAGGCAGTACCTATCCAAGCACTGTTCAGATGAGAAGACGTCTTGGCTAACTAGATTTGAATATTACAGTTTCCCTGGCAAGCAATGTATGACAATGCCTAATCTGCTTTGATGTCAGACTACTTCTGACACTATCAGAATTCCCCTTGTTCTATTCCAGGCTCACTAAGCAACTGTCAGATAACCCGCCTTCCCAAATACCTTCTTCTTCAACAGGAGAGAACACACTGGTTGGGTCAATGAAACTTCCCAATTATATTTCTTACTATAAATGAATGAATTTGCATTCCAATGTAACCACTTATATTTACATATGCACGTATGTATACATAAAACCAAGCTCACAATTTGGTGTATGTGCTTGGCTGAGGTGCAATGGGGCAAAGCTCCATCTGTGGGATTATGACCAACGCCTCTAAATCAGAATCCCGCCCAGGCGGAACCATAGGGCACCACAGGGCACTGCCTCGGAGCCTCAGATGGCCTTGGCTGGCGGCTCCCCTGCCGTCCCCACCTGGCATGTCCCCCCCTCCCTCCCCCCCCGCGGAACCAGAGTCGGGGTAAATAGGCCCTGGTCCTGGGAAATGGGCACGGCCAGAAAGGGGGCCGCCCCCTTGCCCATCACGCAACCCACGTTGGGGAACCTGGTGCTAAACCACTGTAGAGGACCCGCTTCTGGGTCGGGGTTTCCTATGAAGCAGCGCAGCTCCCCCCCTGCGATCTATTGAAAGTCAGCCCTCCACACAAGGGTTTGTAAAACACAAACAAACCAAGCTCAGAGAGAAGGGTAATGCAAACCTACTCCCCAAAACACAACTATTCTGTGACAAGACAATTCAGACCTTTAAGATAAGGATGAGGACTGAACCCCTGGCCTAGACCATGGTGAATGCCAAAGTGTGAGTAGCCAGCTATGCTTCTCCAGAAAATATACACTCTGTTTTGATGCATGTTTTTTAAAAACTACAATACATAACTATTCTGAAGCTCTTAAACAGAAAAACAAAAACAAAAACGTGCCATCCAGGCACCCCTTAAGCAAATATCTTAAAAGGTTAATGAAAGTGTGAATAACAAAACTGGGTTAAAAAATATATGTTTGTGGGATCCCTGGGTGGCGCAGCGGTTTGGCGCCTGCCTTTGGCCCAGGGCGCGATCCTGGAGACCCGGGATCGAATCCCACGTCAGGCTCCCGGTGCATGGAGCCTGCTTCTCCCTCTGCCTGTGTCTCTGCCTCTCTCTCTCTCTCTCTCTCTCTCTCTCTTTGTGACTATCATAAATAATAAATAAAAAAAAATAAAAAAAAAATAAAAAAAATTAAAAAAAAAAAGAAAAAAATATATGTTTGTTAATTTATTTACTTAAGGGACGCCTGGGTGGCTCAGCGGTTGAGTGTCTGCCTTTGGCCCAGGGCGTGATCCTGGAGACCTGGGATGGAGTCCCACATCAGGCGCCCTGCATGGAGCCTGCTTCTCCTTCTGCCTGTGTCTCTGCCTCTCTCTGTGTGTGTCTGTCATGAATAAATAAATAAAATCTTTTTAAAAAAATTTATTTACTTAATATATTTTTTCAATATACAAGAGTCCAGGCATAATTCCTAACCACAGAAATTAGCAGTCATTTTCTGCATCCAGAAAGTTCAAAAAGGTTTCGAACCTCTCCTTCGGGGCATTTATCTTTTGCCCTATTTCAGTTTCTTCTTCCGAAGAGAAGTTGGGAGGAAAATTTCTTTCATTATTAAGTAATGCCATTAGTTCATGAAAGAAGATCCTACTGTGAAGCATCCAAAGAGAGAAAACGTATTCAAATACTGCTGATAACTATGATATTCTTTATCAAACCACTAAAAAATTATAATCTCCCTTTCAAAATTTCCAATGTGAAATATGTAGTTTTTACATAATATCTAAGAATAAGAAAAAGAAATGTAAAGTTGCCAAAGATATTCTATCACAAGAGGGAAATATAACATACAATAAAACAGAATGATTCTTAAACTGGGATCCAAATGTGCCTGATCAAAGCTTATAGGAAATTCTTAGAAGTAAAAACAACCCTTTAATATTGCCTTCCATATTTTTAACTCTTCCAACTTTTTATACTCACTCCATATCTTTTATCTTTTTTTTTTTCAGATTTACTTATTCATTTATTTGAGAGAGAGAGAGCATGAGTGTAAGCAGGGGGAAGGGCAGAGGGGTAGAGAAGGTGGGGGAGAGAGAGAATCCCATGCAGACTCTGTGCTGAGTGCAGAGCCCACACAGCTCAATCTCAGGACCCGATGACCTGGGCCAAAATTAAAAGTCAGATGCTTAACCAACTGAGCCATCTAGGTGCCCCTATCTTTTGTCTTTCTAATTAATCTACTGTTTCCTTAATTTGGGGAAGTAAAGTATCCTTCCGTTGTGTAGGTGAGGAAATGGAAACTCGAGGAACACATACATTCAGAGTCAGGCTCCCTGCTCAGTGGGGAGTCAGCATGTCCCTCTCCCTCTGCCCCTCCTCTCCACCCGATTGTGCTCTCTCTTAAATAAAATAAATAAGGGGATCCCTGGGTGGCGCAGCGGTTTGGCGCCTGCCTTTGGCGCAGGGCGCGATCCTGGAGACCCGGGATCGAATCCCACGTCGGGCTACCGGTGCATGGAGCCTGCTTCTCCCTCTGCCTGTGTACACTCTGCCTCTCTCTCTCTGTGACTATCATAAATAAATTATAAAAAAAAAATAAAATAAAATAAATAAAATCTTAAAAAAAAAAAAAAAAAAAAAGAAGACATTCAGCTTCCCCAGGGAGACTATGATGGAATTAAATTCCTGATTCCCTGATTCGGAGTCCAGTAGACTTTCTACTACCTCACAATGCCTCACCTTCTATGTTGGGGTAAAAATGGAGTCTACAGATGCAGTTTAAAGAAAGAAACTCAAAGTATCCTTGTGGAAATGACCAATTATGGTGGAGCAAGAATAATAAAAGGATAGGAAGAAAATGCTATCAAGACTAACGAGAAGAATACGTATTCTACTTAATATCAAAAGACAGCATGACTGGAAGGAAAGAGTAATTAGGGAACAAAATGAATAATATAAAAAAGAAAGTGGCTGGGCTCGGTGCCAACTGATAGCAAGGATAACTTTGCAGCTTTAATTTCTACCTCCATTTGAAAGTAAAATAACTTATCAGCCTAAAACACTACTTTTTCAAATTTAAAAATAAAACCATTCAACAGAATAGAAAGATATGAGCAGCCTAGACAACTACTTAAGCATCATCTTAAAAATTAGATAACTAACATTCTGTTAGTTAGTTATTTTTGTAATAATTTTGTTATTTTTGTAAGTGATTTACTATAGGAACAATCTGAATCGATTTTCTAAGTGTCCAGTGTGGAAATGAAAATACAACTGACCCTTGAAACAATATGGTTTGAACTAGCCAGGTCCACTTATAAGCGAATTTTTTTTCAAAAAATAGAGCACAATGCTATAAATGTATTTTCTCTTCCTTATGATTTTTGTTTTGTTTCAAGTTTTTATTTAAATTCTAGTTAGTTAACATATAGGTTTCAGTAGAATTTAATGGGCAGCTTGGGTGGCTTAGCAGTTTAGCGCCGCCTTGGGCCCAGGGCATGATCCTGGAGACCTGGGATCGAGTCCCGTGTCAGGCTCCCTGCAAGGGATCTGCTTCTCCCTCTGCCTGTGTCTCTGCCTCTGTGTGTGTGTGTGTGTGTGTGTGTGTGTGTCTCATGAATAAATAAATAAAATCTTTTAAAAAAAAGGTAGAATTTAGTGATTCATCACTTATATATAACAAACACCCAGTGCTCATCACAAGTGCCTTTCTTAATATCCATCACCCATTTAGCCCATCCCCCACCAACCTCTCCTTCAGCAACCCCTATGATTTTCTTTTTTTGTTGTTTTTAAGATTTATTTATTTATTTGAGAGACAGAGTGCACACAAGCCAGGGAGAGGGGCAGAGGGAAAGGGACAGAGATTCTCATGCAGATTCCAGGGTGAGCATGGAACCCAACTCAGAGCTTAATCTCATGACCCTGAGATCGGGACTTGAACTGAAATCAAGAGTCAGATGCTCAACTGACTGAGCCACCCAGATGCCCCTCCTCTTATGATTTTCTTAATAACATTTTCTTTTCTCTAGCTTACTTTAAGAATACAGTATATAGGGGCACCTGGGTGGCTCAGTCAGTTAAGCATCTGCCTTCAGCTCAGGTCATGATCTCAGGGTCCTGGAATCAATCCCCACATTGGGCTCCTGGCTTGGGTAGCCTGCTTCTGCCTCTCACTTTGCCTTTACCCCCAACACCACTCATGCTCTCTCTCTCTCACATAAAATCTTTTAAAAAAAAGAATACAGTAAACAAAACATATGTAACATACAAAATAAGTGTTAATCAACTATATGTGTTCTCAGTAAGGCTTCCAGTCAACAGGAAGATATTAGTAGTTCTGGAGGATTCAAAAGTTATACGTGCATTTTTGGCTGCATAGGGGTCAGCACCTCTAACCTCCCACACTGTTCAAGGGTCAACTATAAAGGGAGAAAATGCTGCTTTTGAAACATGTTTTTGAAATCATCGAAAAATGTTTATGTTCTCACAGTTCCTGCAAACCACAGTATTTTACCTGAACATTATTTATCTGACAGAAATGTTTGATGACTTCCAACAGAGGGGTCAGCATAGTAGCTTTGCCTTCAGACACACCATTGATCCTTTTCATATTTTCAAATGTAGTAGGTCTGTCATTTAAAAAAATTAAAAAGTCAAGAAACTACTAAAATATTATCACTCCAGCAACATGGCTGATGTTTAGCTTCAAAATCATATTCAATAAACATGTATTTTTTCCAACAACCAAAAACAACGTGTAATACATATAATCATGTTCTATGATGTCTCTCCTTGCTTTCCACCATTTAAAGATTTGCTATTTTAGCAACTTATGAATAAAAAAACACCTCCATTATCACCACAAGACACCGTACTAAAAGGTGAACAGGCCATTACCATGAAGAAACAGGCTAATGTTCTAGTCTATAACTGATCTCATCACTATTATTATTTTTATAAATATAAAAGGAAAAACTGTAAGGCTCTGAGGACAACCAACAAGCTAAGAAACTGAAAAGAAAATCTCATTCATTATTTACAAAGTACTTGCCTGTAACAATAAACATGCTAACTACCTTAGGCTTTTAACTCAATATTTCTTACAATATCAGTAACTAAAAGACTGTATGATGTCTATTTTCTAAAAATCTGCCAACCTAATTGTTAGTCCTTTTCTTTTAAATATCTTCACTAAATATTAAAGTGTGGATTTTGAATATTTATTTTTATTTATTTTTTTTAAATTTATTTTTCATTGGTGTTCAATTTACCAACATACAGAATAACCCCCAGTGCCCGTCACCCATTCACTCCCACTCCCCGCTCTCCTCCCCTTTTACCACCCCTAGTTCATTTCCCAAAGTTAGCAGTCTTTACGTTCTGTCTCCCTTTCTGATATTTCCCACACATTTCTTCTCCCTTCCCTTATATTCCCTTTCACTATTATTTATATTCCCCAAATGAATGAGAACATATAATGTTTGTCCTTCTCTGATTGACTTACTTCACTCAGCGAATATTTATTTTTAATAAAATAATTATTTTAAAATAAAAGCACTATATTATTAAAATTTCACACTGAAGTAACATCTTTTAGATGAAATTTAATGTCAAAAATAATTTTTTAAAAGAGTATAAAAGATGAATACAATTATCAAACAAATGTTCTTTGGAAATAATTTCTTCTAAATATTTATTGACCACCTCATATTTATTAGGCATTGTGCTAAGTGCTTTGGAAGACATAAAATGATGAGGAAAATAGTATATTTATTCAGAGCTTAAAATCTGGAAGATTAAAAAATATAAATAAATAAATAAATAAATAAATAAATAAATAAATAAATAAATAAATAAAATTTTAAAAAAATAAAATCTGGAAGATATAACATTAGGTATATTACCAATAATAACAAAAAAAATAAGTAAAGCATTATGTGAGAAGTGTGCAAAAAGCATCTTCTAAATTTACATTTTAAAGTCCTTTATGAATTCTAGAGAGAGGAATTACTTTGCTACTAAGAGCATGAAAGACTTCATGGAGAAGATAATTAATAAAGCCAGATCTTGAAGGATTTCATAGCAGGAGTTTTGGGGAATCAAGGAAACTGCAAGGCTAAAGTGACACTGTAAATAAATTCATGGAAGTTGAACAGGGTCTTCTTCACAAATGATCAACAGCAAGTAGTCAGATAAACCATTCAAAATTCTGCAACATGGATAGAAAGGCATGTGTAAATCCATAAATGAAGGGCCCTGAATTATAAGCAAAAGAAGTTAAGACAGTAGGGAACTAGTTAAGCAGAAGTATGATATGAGAAAGAGATTTGGTCTTATGCATCAGATGAAAAAATGACGGAGAGATAAGGAAAGAGTAACTAGTTAAGAGGTTTTTTCAATAGTCCAGCGGCAATTAATTGTCTGAACAGGGTGTCACAAAAAAGAGAGAGGACAGCATACATAGACACGTAAGGAACACTGAAATGAAAAAAGTCTCAAAACTATTTAAGAGTAAGACAGGGATCCATGTCAGAGAAGTGCAAATAACACCAGAGGTTTGTTTAAACGTGTCATTAGCCCCGGTAGCTCAGCAGTTTAGCGCCGCCTGCAGCCCGGGGCGTGATCCTGGAGACCCTGGATCGAGTCCCATGTCAGGCTCCCTGCATGGAACCTGCTTCTCTCTCTGCCTGTGTCTCTGCTCTCTCTCTCTTGCTGTGTCTCTCATGAATAAATAAATAAAATCTTTAAAATAAATAAATAAATAAAATAAACGTGTCATTAAGAACATGAAGGTATGAATTGACAAAAATAAGAAAACAAGAAAGAAGAGTTTTGGTAGAAATTAAGAAAAAAGAGTTTTGGTAGTTGCACAAAATGCACGCATGGAGGGTTTGTGGATAATGAGTTAGATTTTATATATTCTGACTTTGATGGCTGAACACAGTTGGTTTTCATTCACATAGAAATGGCAGACTACAGCTCGGTGAAGAGATGGTAGACAGTAGCTTCCCATGCTGAGGAGAATTACCTCAAGGATAGGACAGCTGGACCCTAAGTCATACTATCACTGAACAATCTATGTTACAAATCTATTCTGTTAGGAGAAAATAAGTTAGAACAGATGTCTGCACAGCTTACCTCATTTTGGCCATTTCCAATAGTATCTTATTTGTTGCTAGAATGGCTGGAGGAACATCCATTTTACCGGCATGTTTCTGCCTGGCTTCCACCAATATGCCATACAACACAGTCTGAACAAAGAACAGAAAAACAACTCAACATTTGTTGTTGCTGTTTTTTTTTTTAAATGTACTTAGAAAAATCCAGTCCTTTATTTTTAGATCTTCAGCTATTACATTTTCCCTTAGGATGAAAAATTAACTATATCTCAGACTCACAGCTAAAGAACAATTTTTTTAAATACTGGCAACGAAACTTTAAGCATGCATATGTAATCACAATTATCCTTTCAAACACTGACTTTTCACAGAAGTTGTACCTGAGTCTCCTGCTCTTCAGCTGAAATAACAGGTTCTGAAGACTTGTAAGATTTTCCTGGTGAGTGTACTATGATGCTAAAATATTTAAAAGAAAATAAATAAAAAGGCTTTTCTTTCTCCAAGTTCAGTTTTTATTTCACCCCCCAAATGAAAAGTACTGTTCCATGTCAATATCAACATTCATTCTTCATAATACCAGTGAAATAACTGTGATTTATACAACAGCCAAAATTTTAAACAATTTCAATCAAATGCATTCATTATAATGGTAAAATTAAAACTATAATTTGAATTCATCAAAATTTAGTATACTTAAAAACAGCATTTGCCCCATCTTCATCCTCAACCAAATTCTTTAAAATACATCTTTATACCGAAGATAACTTTTTTTTTTGACCAAGAGAGATACAATCTATGATTCTTCACTGTGACATCACTAATTTTTGGTTGGTGAGGAACACTAAAATAGGATTAATAAAACTGTTCATAATTTTCTGCAAGATCAAACAAAACTAAGCCAAAGGGAATAATTTCTCTTTTGATGTCACAAAAGAAAAATAAAAACCATGCAATTAGCAAACAACATGGAAGGTGCTAGGCAGCAAACTAGACAGAAAACCAATTTTTTTTTAAAGATTTTATTTATTTGACAGAGAGAGAGAGAGAACAAGCAGGGGGAGTGACAGATGCAGAGGGAAAAGCAGATACGGGGCTTCTCCCATAACTGAGCAGGGAGCCCGATATGAGGCTCAATTTCAGGACCCTGGGAGCATGACCAGAGCTGAAGGCAGATGCTTAACCGACTGAGTTACCCAGGAGCCCCTAGAAAACCAATTTCTACAATAAGTATTTCTCATTGATTAATTATAGAGAGGAAAAGATATAAAAATAAAATTGTATGTAATAGCCTATATAAAAGATGCCAAATTTAAATAAATCCCTCCTTTGGTAAGGAAAAGGGGGAACATGTTTGATACTTAAGAAATGTTTATAAATTTCTGTTGCAAGAATTCAAAATCTACAGTATAAAGTAAGATTTTCACAATTATCAAATCCTATCACTAAAATAAGTAGACTAAACCTGAGAAAAGGTAACTCCAGTTCAAAAAATTAGTAATATCAGGTTACTCAAGATAATCATAAATTTGTTTTAAATAATATATTAACCTTTATCACAGTATTTATAAAAGCCTCTATAATAATGTACTGTTTACAAAATGGTACTTTAAATTATTTCAAAAATAAATTTTATCATCACATATACTGGCAAAATATGGGTAATATAGCTCCAAAGCAGAAATATATATAGAAAACATTTAATAATAAGTGTTTTGCCTATGAATGCTATTATAAGTGTACAGAAAAAAAGTTCAAAATAACTATAATGAATATCATCAAAAAGTGGAGACATTGGGGGCACTTGGGTGGTGTAGTCAATTAAGCATCCAACACTTGATTTCGGCTCAGATCATGTTCTTAGGGTCGTGAGACTGAGCCCTGCATCAGGCTCCACACTGAGCACAGTCTGCTGGAGTTTCTCTCTCCCTCTCCCTCTGCTCCTCCCTGCCTTGTGCTCTCTTTTGGGGGGGGGGGGGGAGTGGAGATGTTCTATTCATGAAACAAGATTGCTATGTTAAAGAAAGAAGAAAAAGAACAAGAAATAATTATTTGAAATGAATGTTTCAATAACTAAAAATAAAATCTTACTAGATGGAAGGGAATATAAAGTCAAGGCACTCTCCAAGAAAGTTAAGCAAACAAAAGGAGATTGAAAACAAGAGAAAAGAAAAATGAGTAATAAGAACACTAAAACCCAAGCCAAAAAAACAAAAAAGACAATTACTAACATCAGGGAAAATTAAGATAGTGGTGGCCATAGCCACACAGTTTGGCTTAGTGGTATATATTTGTTTAAGTATAATAATGTAGAAAAAAAAAAGTATAATAATGTAGAAACAAATCGTTAATATGACCAAAACATGAAATATAATGTTTTGGACAAAGGGGGGAATTGAAGGAAGGGAAATGGGGGAAAGGCATATGGGAGATAAGCCCTAATCTGCCATTATAAATTTTGTTCATGGAACAAAAAAACTTCTAAAACTGATAGGTCCAAAAATAGTAATCTAAGCATGTCACTTAGAAATATGGAGGCAGGGCCACCTGGATTGGATGGCTTAGTTGGTTAAGCACCTGATTCTTGATTTTGGTTCAGGTCACCATCTCAGGGTTGTGAGACTGAGACCCCACAAGAGGCTCTGTGCTTAGTGGAGAGTCTGACAACTGAGCTTCTCTCCCCCTCTCCCTGTGCCCCTCCCCCTGCCAAAAACAAAAAACAAAAAACAAAAAACAAAACAAAACAAAAAAAAACAGAGGCAAATATCAGAGAGCCCAGCTGGAAGATTTGAGGATGACTGCTTCTACAGAACAGAGCAACATTTGGGAAGGTATGAACTCACATGCTTTGTTATATGCCATTAAGTACCAACTGAGTTTTAAAACCAATACATGAACTATTTTAATAAAAATTCAAATGAACTTTAAAATAATAGTTATTGACGTGTAAGCATCTTTCTCCCTTCTATACACTAAGCCCACATCTTAAAAATAATTTCTGGGCCACACCACAGGTATGAACCCAGTATGTCTATCATTCAACTTCTCATCCCCTAAATATCCAACCTTTCAAACCTGTGTTCCTCTTATGTTGCCAGTGAAGGGAATGGCAACACTCTAACCTGCAATCGGACAGGAACCTAAGTGTCATGTTCAAGTTCCCCACTTTCCTTAGTCCGCCTATCTTTTTAATCACTGAGTCCTAACAATTCTACCTCCTAAATATCTTACAGTTCTGTTTCTGTCCATGTCCACTGCCACTACCTTCATCTAAGTTCCCATCTTCTCTTGCAAATGCTACTGCAATAGGCCTCTTTATTTGTGTCTCTGCACTCTGATCCTCCGGCCTCCCATTCCCTCCAAGCCAGTCATCCATCAAGGGTCAGCACACTGCATGGGACAAATCCTTCTGTTCTGGTAAGGCTTCTAAGTTAAAGATGGTTTCTTACACTTTTAAACAGTTCAAAAAAATTTAAAAGAACATTTTGTGACATGTGAAAATTACATGAAATTCAAATTTCAGTGTCCATAAATAAAGTATTATTGGAACACAGCCACATTTATTTCTTCACCTATCAACGATAGCTGCTTTAGGGTTACAAGAGCAAAGTTGAGTAGTTAGCGACCACATAGCCCTCAAAGTCTAAATTATTTACCATCTGATCATTTATAGAAATGTCAACCTCTGTTCTCAATCATAAGTTTAATGACACTGTCCTACTAAAAATCCTTCCTTAGCTCCTCCACTTAACTGCTTTTATGATCAAGCTGAGTGCTGGACAGGAACTGGATATTCTGGACCCTATTTAATTCTCCAGTCTTAAATTTTCACTACTACCAGGTAACTGCTAGCATACCATTGAGTTCCTCAATCATACCACACCTTCTCTTGCTTTCAGGTTTTAATATGTGGGCTATTCCTCTGGTCAGAAAACTTCCCTTCCTTGTCACTTCATTTCTATTTAAGCCTCAAGGGTCACTTCCAAAGTGTGTTTCCAAAGTGCTACAACCCTGGATTGTAATTTTATGTTCCCTGACCTGTATATCCCACTAGAATATAAGCCCTGGGAGGGCCAGTGACTAGGTCTCTATTTTCCCCACCGAATCCCAATGCCTAGAGTAATACCTGGCACAAAGATGGTTAGCAAAAATGCAATAAATGTTGATTTATTTATTTTTAAAGGTTTTATTTATTTTTTCATGAAAGACACAGAGAGAGAGAGGCAGAGACATAGGTAGAGGGAGAAACAGAGAGGGGATCCTGATGTGGGACTCAATCCCAGGACCCCAGGATCATACCCTGAGCCAAAGGCAGACACTCAACCACTGAGCCACCCAGGCGTCCCACAATAAATGTTTATTTATCTATTTATTTTTTTAATTTATGATAGTCATACAGAAAGAGAGAGAGAGGCAGTGACACAGGCAGAGGGAGAAGCAGGGTCCATGCACCGGGAGCCCGAAGTGGGATTCGATCCCGGGTCTCCAGGATCGCGCCCTGGGCCAAAGAGAGGCGCCAAACCGCTGCACCACCCAGGGATCCCCACAATAAATGTTTAAATGAAGAAATGCTTCAGCACACTGAAGCATACTCCCAAATCCTTTTGTTTACATAAAACATTGTAATTAATTACTCCATAAATAAACAAAAAGGAATTATTTTCAGTGAGAGACTGGTATTATGGTAAATGTTTCTATCAGATCGAAAGTAGTATTATCTAAGTGAGTAGTCCACTAGATTGTAACAGGATCAGAGAACATTAATTTATTTTCATCTGATATGTATGCAAACATATTCCATTCAATAGTCTGTGTATAGGTCCTGACAAGTTTTTCAAATTCTCCACCTTCAGACTTTCTGTAATTCTGTACATTCTCCACAATTTCGTTACATCAGCAAGTCAAATATGAAGCTCCAAAGTACAATAGGTACATTTGTTATTTCTACCAACTCTATTTCATGTTGCCATAAAATATATTTTATTTTTTTAAAGATTTTATTTTAAAAATTAAAAAAATAAAAATAAAGATTTTATTTATTTATTCATGAGAGAGACGGGGGGGGGGGGGGGGCACAGACACAGGCAGAGGGAGAAGCAGGCTCCATTCCATGCAGGGAGCCTGATGTGGGACTCAATCCCGGGTCTCCAGGACCACACCCTGGGCTAAAGGCAGCGCTAAACTGCTAAGCCACCTGGGTTGCCCTATAAAATATATTTTAAAAGGCCGGGGAATATATATATATGAGTGTTTAGATACTAGAGACTGACAAAGATTTGCAAGTCAGCTCTCCCATTAGCTCTCTGTAACTGACCAAGTTAGTTAACTTCTTAACCTTTGTATCTTCAACTTTGAAATGGGTATAAATAATAGTAGCTAACTCATAGACTGTTGTAAGAATTAAATGAGATATTACAAATAAAATATTTAGCATTTAGCACACAGCTTGGCAAAAAATAATACCCAGGAAGAATTAGTTATTAAATTAATGTTAATACTATCATTTTATAGGTCTTTTTTAGTAATTATAAGACTGGAGGGTTATGCTTTAACTCTAACTTCCTTCTGCCAATGACAAATCCCAACATCTGATAGACCTTTCTCTTTATGAAAGAAAAAAAAGGTGCCGATACAGTAAGCACAGAAAATAAACATTTTGAACTCTGTACCTTTTTTCAGGAATGTTACTCCCAGAAGAAATTTTATCAGATGCTTTGTAAGAATACATCTTCTCCAAGTTAGACTGTTTTAAAACATATAAAGGTCCATTACAAAAAAATTAGAAGTTTCAAAACCTTTCAAATACAGAAAAAATAAGATACAAAATCTCATGATGACAGTTCCTCCTCTAATTACCAAACAAAAATCATCACCTGAAAATAGCTCTCAGATTATAAGGCAGTTAGAAATGTAATGTCCTATTCCTCCCAAATCTATAGAGAATATATGATCGAAATAGTTATTTGAGGCACAGCAGAAGCCAAAGTTATAAAATGATTCAGTTAAATTCTGCATACTTCAATAAAACAGAAAAACTTTACAAAAAATTTAATTCAGCACATTTTCCTATTGCTCCAGTGTTCCAATTAGCTGAAGTCTGCCTGTGAGTATTTAATCTTTAATTGTTATCTAAGATCGAATAACAAAGCAAGAAAGTATGTGTGCACATATGTGTATGTGTATAGCTTTCGTTGAGAACAAGTATTTAAGACTCATGCTTATTTTTTCTATCAATTATAAGTATCATAATGTGAAAAAAAAAAAACAAAACTCCAGGCCAAATGGTTTAATAAAATAGGCTTTAAAAAAATTAAAGTAAGTTACTTTCTCAAATATTTTTAACTGTCTTATTAGCCCCAGAAATCACATACTGCATATTTTATCCTGTTCATAGCACTACTCTTTCCAAAGTTTATGTTTTGTTACATATGGCATTTCATTCAATAAAGAAGGAAGTCAATAAGAACCACCTCTTTAACAAACCAACCTTCTTCTCTGCAGTTAATTCAATTGGTACTCGATTAGAGGAATGTTGTTCAGCGCCAGGTGGTACAGTTTTAGAACTGAAATATAATAAAATTAAAATATCTCAAACTTTAAAATGTAATTATCTAATATCATGTCTCCACTCCCAGAAAGGCAGATAAGATTGCATTACTTTTTTAGAGCTGAAAATTTTTTAAATTTTTTTTTTTTTTTTAAGAACAAGCTCTGGAAAGTGCTTTTTAAGCTCTTTAAAGTTTAAAGCTCTTTAGTTTTTTAAGTTTAAAAGAAAAGTTGCTTATGTAATACACAATATAGGGATTACAGTCAATAATACAGTCTTATAAACTTCAAAGTTATGAAGAGACTAGGTTGTTCTCAACACAGAAATTATAATTATGTGACATGATAGAGGTGTTAGCTAAGTCACTGTAGTTATCATATTGCAATATATACATCTATCAAACCAACACGCTTGTATACTTCAAACTTACACAATGTTATATGTCAATTACACCTCAATTTTTTTAAAAAGGGGGAAAAATCCATAAATGATAACATGTAAAGAAACAAAAAAGAAGGCATCACATGTATTCCCTTGCGACCTTCTTCTATATATAAGAAGGAAATATGATATGTGGATTCTTCAATATTGATCTCCGTGCTGCTTCTTTAACCAATGGGAAAGTAACTTTCTAAATACTATACTCAACTACTTCCTATCAATCAAGAAAATGTTCTATGATTTATCTTTTACCCACTGGCTCTCATCCTCAAACTAGCTAAAAGAGGTATGCAAAGCAATCTTTACTCATATTATCTTTGTGGTGCCTATGAATTGGTATAATTTGACATTTTAACAATAAAAAATACAGAAGTTAAAAAAAAATGAAAAATGAACCTTGGTAGAAGAAACACCCTCGGACACAATTCTTCATTAGCTTCAAGTTTAAGTTTCTTAGGAAATTCTCTATTGGCTTCATGAAGCCAACATCTGCCCTATTGAACACAAAAAGAATCTTTTAATACATAGTGAGAGAAATTAAATCAAACAGGTATATTTCTACATTGTTTACCTTTTCTGTAAGAGTGCAAATCCTTATAAATTTTTGTCTCCCAGGAACTTCTACCAAGAATCCTTCAGCCATGAGCTGACGGGACAAAGCCTTCCACCAACTCTCTTTTTGATCCTTGCCAGTGCCAAATAAACTGTGTCTGCGATACTTATCTTCAAGACGCTGGGAATTCTGAAATCAGGAATGAAATCTGTAGCTAAAAATGCTTTTTTAATTAAACAGGGTAAGTAAAATAGAACTGTCTATTCATTTTTTTGGATTTCAACTTTAAAAACCTACAAAATTTTATGCCTATCCTGCTTGTTCTGAATACTTAACTTATACATAAATATATAATCAAAATAGTGTTCCTTTACTATATGAAGTAATGGCAGGCAATTTCACATATAATTCACATGCATTTTCCAATGCATAGGTTTGGATATGTTTGGGATATTTAACCTAGGCTATTTAGACCTTTTATTAATATATTTTATGGTCTGAAAATAGTAATTATAAGCTACAGCTCAAGACTAGAAGCAGTATGACCCAACAGCTAATAATCAAGGAATACACTGCAAAAATTCGGTCCTCACTGCATGGCTGTATTCACTGTGCTTTTGTTCTTGAGGTACTGCCAAGTTTACTTAATCTTTTCTGATTTAGCTGCTATACTGAGATACCCGGGGAAAAGCAAGTGCATGCTACAGAGTTGCTGTTTTTGAGGGGTTTTTTCCTTAAGTGAAGAGACAATTCCAGTGGGAGACTCTTTACAAGCCATCACATTCTGGCAATGCTGGGGAAGCTACTCTGCCTCATGTAATTCTCTTGTCCTCTGATAGAGAGGACTCCCCCCACCTTCACTCTCTGTATTTTCCATTCACTGTGCCCTCTTACTATCTCCTTCACTTACCCTACACATTTAAGTACTACCGTTAAATATCTATAGTATCATATGAACATAAAGCTTTATGGAAAGTTGCTCCTGTCTAATGCTTTCGTAGTGAATACAGGAGATGGGGTCATTCTAACCTTCACCCACTCTTACTGCAGAAGCCGGGAAGTTACAAATACTATTTCTCAAAATCTTTTAGCTAGAGTTCTGGGTATGATTTAAGTTCTACTATGCAAAGGCATTTTTAAATGACATCTACAAGTAGGAAATGAGGTAAGACTACTCTAGCTAGTCTTGGAGGTACGCATGATTATGGAGCTGTCTGCTTTTTATGAGCAAGTGCAGGGTGGTTACTAGAGCAAGCAGAAGTGGAACCTCCCTGCTTATAGCTCCCTATGCAGTACACTTTGGGGTCTGGTGCTGTAGTGGCAGCTTCCCAAACTGACAGATTGCTTCTTGTCACAGACGAGGTAGCAGCGCTCATGACTATTTTACGGTATAATCTTATCAACAATAGAAGTGGCTGAATGCCCAGTAATAAATACTTTTCTGTTTAAATTATTTAGAGTGATTATAAGCGAATATAAATTCTATATTTTAGGTTATATTTGTATATCAAAAACATTGCTTGAATATGTCAAGAAGTTATTGTATTCTAAAAATTTCAATATAAAATGCAATCTACAATTTTAGAAATAGGCACAGTCCGTCATTTAACAATTTTACATTTCACCTATTTTCCATGAAGGTTTAACAATCAATACCTAAAAAAATTCAGGATCAAAATCAAAACAATTCATAGGATGAGTTACCGTGGACCTAACTCAAAAATCAGAAGGTTCTCTATTATGAATGTATTAGTTTTATGCAACTGATAAGAATGTTATGCCTACCAGTTTATCATTTTGGAATGTTAAACATGTGAATTAAAGTGAAAGAGCCTAAATAAAGCTGATCCCTCACACAAAGGAAACCTAGGCTGCCATGAGATTAAAGTGGAACAAAATCCCATCAGAAACACTTCAGTGCCTAGAAACTGAGCTTATCACAAAGGTGTCTGATAGGTTTGTTAACAGTCTCTAAGTGTATTCTATTTATCTTAAAAATAAAAATAGAATTATTTTTATTAAGATAGCTAAGTAATGAGCTTTAGTATCATGGTGATTATATTTACCAAAATTTTATTAGAACAAGATTTAGAGAAATAGAAACACCCAGGTACAACATGGTATCTTTTTCCCTGTTAACAGTCCCTACCTAAGCCAAATAACTTTGGGTTGACTTGAAAAGAATGCTTAAAATCAAACATTAGAGAATTTCAGAGCTAGGAGGAACATTGGATCTCTCTGATCTACATGGTTATTTTTTACTCATATTACTAACAAATAATCAGAAGCTCAAAGATGTTAATTGGTAGCCTAAGTTCCTAGAACTACAAGTAGAACACAGGCCTCCTGAGTACTAGTTCTAATCTTTTATTACTCTATCATGTGTACACACAAATATACATATGCAACATATATACTACAAATAAATATCCCACATATACATATACACATACACACATATATACATTGTTTGTAGTCAGTACAGCAAAATCACCAGGATTCAAGTCACAGCTCTGGTACTTACTACCCTTTTGACTTTGGACAAGTTACTTAACTTACCTGGGCTTCTATTTTCTCAGCTGCTATACAAGTATTAACAATAGCTTCTATCTCTTGGGGATATTGTAAAAATTGAATAAGCAAGCCTGACTCAGTAACATTAACTTTCTTTTTATTAGTTAACAGTTGGTCCTTTAATGCAACCTGAATTCCCTAATCTAAAAGAAAAACCATTATGGGGGCACCTGGGTGGCTCAGTGGGTTAAGTGTCTGACTCTTGATTTCAGCTCAGGTCATGACCTCAAGGTCATGAGATTGAGCCTTGGTACTGGGTGTGGAGCCTGCTTAAGATTCTCTCTCTTCCCCTCTTCTCTGCCCCTCTCTCCTGCACAAGCATGTGTATGCGTGCACATTCTCTAACACAGATAAATAAATATTTAAAAAAAAAAAAAAAAAGAAAGAAAAACCACTACTTAGTTATCTAGTCAGTTTTCCCTATAACACTTATAATAGTACTCTATATCTGCTAGGGGCTTATACTTGCAGTAGAAGATTCTATTGCTTGCAAACTAGTAACACCAAAGGTATTAAATTGCCTAATAGTACTTATTAGCAATCTCAACACTAGAATTATTCTTCTACTCTTCCTAAGGAAAAAAAAAAAAAAAAAAAGAAAACCCTACAAAACCTTAAGTGAACGAACACATTTACTAGTATGAAGCAATGAGATTTTTTTTCTAATCAGCAGAGTAATTGTTCTTCCCCTCATGAAAACTGTAAATACTGTATACTGTGTGAATAAATTTACACTGTCTTGTTTCCATGGAAATCACCGTGCCCAGAAAGCTGCTATAGAAACTACAGGGATTTGGGCATTGATTTTAAGGAAGGCACATTCTACAGATACATCCCTTACCAATCACATTCATTCTAGTATCTCCAGATCATTCGATCTAAAAATAAAAATGTAAAACTGCATGTGAACAGCATAATAAATAGAGAAGGCACTAAAACAATAATCAGGAAAGCTGCTTGCTCACCCTGATTCTGGCACAGAGTAATATGACCCAGGACAGGTCCTCTAACTTTCAGGGATTCAGTATCAACCACTGTAAAATAAGGCATAGGGATAGTCTTTTTGCTCTAGAAGACACACTCAAAAAGGGAAATTATCTCACATTTTTCTTTTAAAAATCAGGTTGGGAAAATAAGGAACACCAAACTGGCATATCGAGGAACATGGAAACTACTAATTGATGGATAAATATTAGAATAAAGAGAGCTGGGAGAGGGATCCCTGGGTGCCGCAGCGGTTTAGCGCCTGCCTTTGGCCCAGGGCACGATCCTGGAGACCCAGGATCGAATCCCACGTCGGGCTCCCGGTGCATGGAGCCTGCTTCTCCCTCTGCCTATGTCTCTGCCTCTATCTCTCTCTCTCTCTCTGTGAGTGCCTATCATAAAAGAATGAATGAATGAATGAATGAATGAATGAATAAATAAATAAATAAGAGCTGGGAGGCTAGAACCCAAACCAAAGTATCACTTTCTAATAAAAGCAAAATCTTTGAATGTCTATCTGATAGAGAAAACAAAGAACCTGCCAATTGTTCAAAGTAACTTCTTTAAAAATCACAATTGTTTTCTGTGGTAAATCTTTCTGCTTAGGAATGCCACACTTCCCTCTACCTTTCTTCTCTCATTCCATCTCTGAATGTCCAAATCTACTACATCTCCTATGAAAAAGAAAGCTCCAATGATACTGATAGAATCACAAAGACTTCTCTAATTTCCAGGTATTAACAAGTACTCTCTCCAGAACTTATATCTATTCATATGTCCTTTATCATCTCTTTCAATGCTACACTATACTTATTTCTTCCCAAGTAACACCTTCCATGTTAGATGATGCGTTTCATCTAATTCAGGCTTTGAGTTCTCCACAAAACATAGTGCCTTACACACACACAAAAAGATGTTTAATAACTAATGGGAAAAAATAGGTATAAGCTTAAACTCTCAAGTCTTAAATCTCTATGTTACTAAAGTGTAAAACAAGCCTACAGTTTCTGTTTACATTTTAATTTTTCTTTTGCCTCTTTCCCAATTCCTACAAGGCAAAAAAGCTCAGAGCTGCCACTCCAGGTCTTATATGCTAAGTGCAAAATAAAATCAAAAGAGAAAAAAAAATTATCTTTAGGAATAGATTTCAATCACACAAAATAGCTTACCCAAAAAATTAAATAGATACCCCTCTCCTGTTCAATACTTCAAAAATTATAAAGGGTGATTAAAACTAGCAATTGTTTTCTAGTGGCTGCTTATAGTCAAAGCATCTTTTATCAAAAGTATTACCTAACTCTGGAGCCATGGCAAGGTTTAGCACTTTGATAATATGATCAGGAATGAGGTTTCACTTAATGTCTTGGTTATATAAATTAAGTGCTATGCTTCTGTTTTCTGATCTATAAAATTATGATAATCCTTGCATATTTTATCACTTATTCAGACATTTAAAAATATTTATGTGGTGAGCTGTTTAGATGGCTAAAACAGTTTCTTACATTTCTAATATTTAATTCCTAACCAAACCTGTGCTATTTAAAAACAAAATTTTTTTTTTTTTTTTTTTTTTTTTTTTTTTTTTTTTTTTTATGATAGTCACAGAGAGAGAGAGAGAGAGGCAGAGACACAGGCAGAGGGAGAAGCAGGCTCCATGCACCGGGAGCCCGACGTGGGATTCGATCCCGGGTCTCCAGGATCGCGCCCTGGGCCAAAGGCAGGCGCTAAACCACTGCGCCACCCAGGGATCCCTAAAAACAAAATTTTTAACTCCATCCACAAATACTTGGATGGGCTGTATAACTGTTTATAATATTTAGAAAAATCTAGTGTAAGAAAGGAGAATCACATGTTGCTTAAATTGTATTCGTTATATATATGTACAAATATTATCTCTTTAAAACTCTAAGAGTTTTCAGTTTAATATATTTATCATCTTACAGATCAAAATTATCTACAAAGATATCAATTTCCCTAAATTAGTTAAGGTGGACAATTTACTACATTCCTAAAGGAATCACAATTATAATTTTTAAGACAATATCCCAATAGATACCAAAATCATTGAAATGGAAGGAAAAAAAATTACCTTATTTTCCTTGTAGTTAATGTCTACAAATTTTTGTTATGTGGTATTTTTTGAAAAGTTTCACATCTTTATCTAGCAAGGGTAGTATAAAATTTCACAAAGAATAAACTTCTTAATTTGAAGACTCCCAGAAGAGACTGTCAGTATAAATGGTCTGACTTGGTTTTCAAATAATAGGTGAAATCTGATCCCTCTTGTGGCCAGTTCAAGTTTGTGTAGGAGCCCACTTACACTTATTTGTTGATACTGGATACTGCTGGCTTATACCAAATTAAAACAAGGAGACAAACCATAAGAGACTCTTTATCATAGGAAACAAACTGAAGGTCGCTGGAGGGGCAGGGGTGGGGAGGATGGGGTCACTGGGTGATGGACATTAAGGAGGACACATGATGTAATGAGCACTGGGTGCTATATAAGTCTGATGAATCACTGACCTCTATGATGAAATCAATAATACATTATATGTTAATTAATTGAATTTAAACAAAAATTTTAATTTTTTTTTATAAATTAACATCTTCAACTGGAATGCACAGGTTTTGAAGATGACAGAGACAGAAGAAACTTTCATAGACCTCAATTAAACTTAATCTATCCTTTGCAACTTAAATTCTTAAAAAAAAAAGATACTAGAAAAAAAAAGATAGTAGTTCTCATACCACCTAAAAGCAAGTTCCTTAACTTGGAACACTAATTAATTAATTAATTAATTAATTGTGGCAACATTATTAAATTTCTAATCAAACTGGTGATTTAAAAACAAAATTATAGTGGGCCTGAGGAGGGAAAAAACAAAAAACAAAAACACAAAATTTTAAACTCCATTCAGGATCTAAAAACATCACCACCTGAAAAGTTAACATGTTTTCAATATCTCATTAAAGATACTTCACAATTGGGACGCCTGGTGGCTTGGTAGTTGAGCATCTGCCTTTGGCTCAGGTCATGATCCTGAGGTCCTGGGTTGAGTCCTGCATCAGGTTCCCTACAGGAAGCCTATGTCTCTGCCTATCTCTGCATGTCTCTCATGAATAAATAAATAAAATCTTTAAAAAACAGTATTTCACAACTAACTTAACATGTCCCTTTTTAAACAAGATAAAAATTCAGAAAATAAGTATTTACAGGAAGCATTCAAGTATTTATCAAATAAATGCTTACCTAAATTATTTTTAAATTCAACATACAAAATAAGAATATTAATCTCTACTTTTAAGTATCTTTTTAATAAATATACATATTTGCAAAGGATTCTATCTCCCACTTTGGTTTATTCAACCACTAGCAATACATAATACTTAGCTTTTCTTTACAGACTTCTAAATGAGGAATAAAATCATATGGACAAAAGGACTACAGACTGTAAGGGTCATGACTTACTCATATTGTACTTGCAAATGTTAGCATAATCCTGTCATGCTAATCACTAAAAGCAGCTGAATTGACTAATGCTATTTATTCAATGGTAAAGCCAGAAACAAAACAAAAAACAAAACAAAACAAAACAAAACTTGGAATTTTAAATACCTGTGATAAGAAACAGAAAAGAAGTAAAGAAAAACTACTGACAATAGTTATTGAACTTACAAATATTCACTGAAATTAAAGTTTTGCTCAAAGAATTTACTACTTTCCAGGACAAGAAGAGAGACAATTTTGTTCTACCTGTCTCCTGATGCAGTGAAAGCATCTTTCTTGATTTTCCTAAGAAAGACTAGTTTAGGGATTCATCCAACTATAACGTAATAAGCTAATACTAGAATGAGGTGCAGAGCTGAACATCAATTTGAAATATGAAAACAGCAGTATATGTAACACTCAGGTTTTGTCAAAAGTAATGAATGCAGTGCTTAATTGGAACTTAATATGGCTCTCTGACTTTCCAATAACTCATCTAAAGTCAAAGCTGCAATCCTAATTCAACAAACTTCTGAAGAAAAGAGTAACAGGAGTACAAGAACTATGAAGGTGACTCACAGATATACTTACAGATCCTTGGAGAAATAAAATCGGAAGCCCAATTCCAAACTTTTCTCCTAAGATTTTCACAGCAGATAATAGCTGGAATGTTTGTGGACCAAAATCCTGTGATGCGTCATCTGAATCATCAATGGAAGAGCATTGATCCAATCTAAGTAATAATATAATAGAAAGCTTAGCTAAGACATGTACCCTTAGAAATAAAAATATTATATATAATAGACAAGTAAAAAAAATCTCAAATATGCCAACTGCTTCATAAGCTAACAAATAGAGTTTGTTACAGCCAAGATCACGTGAAATATGCAAAAACATGAACCATAAACCATAATATATCTTTGCATGTTATGTTGATGGTTCTCAACACTAGCGCCTTGGAACCCAAATTTCACAGGAGGTACCTTGGACCATAAACAGAAGAGTAGGGAGTTCAAGCAAGCAGAGTGCAGAAGTATAGCTTGAAAAGCTCCATCGACTGATTATATAAATACTGGACTTTTGGGTTAGGTTGTGATGAGGGGAAAAGACTGTTGCAAAAAAAAGTTAATAACTTAAGAACCAAATCTCCTATGAAATAAATTATTAGCTTAAACTCTGATGACCGTAAAATACGACACAAAGATAAACTGCACCTCATTTAAGTCCACTTAGAAGTTACATTCCTAAGCCATCCTTCAAGTAGATTTGAAATTATCATTAATATAAATGATATTAATATAAATGAGAATTCTTTAAAGTTGGTTGAGAACAAAGGATTCCTTAGAGAAAATCAACTACCTTAATTCAATTGCCTTCTTTAGAACAAATAGCTTTGAAATAGCAGTAAGAATAGTCAATATTCCAGATATAATAATATGCTTTTTTGGGGGGAAGACTAGATTTAGGTTTATCCTATTTTAACTTCTTTAGTGGGATATTAAGCTCATTTTCTTTTCTAATATGAATATTGAAAGCTATCAGATTCTCACAAAGTACCACCTATGCTGTATCTTCCAAGTTTTAATGTATATTATTGTAATCATAACTAAAGTTCTAAAAATGTTTTAATTTCCAGTCTGATTTTTTCTTTGATTTATGAGTAATTTAAAAGTTTTATTTTTAACTTCCAAATGAATGAGAAATTTTGTCCTCTTATTTCCTTCTAATTCAACTGCATTCTGATCAGAAAAAGTGGCATGTTTTATACCAATACATTGAAAACTTTTGAGACAACACTACAGTCTAGAACAGGGGCCAGAAAACTTTTCTTAAAGGGCCAGATTGTAAATAGTTAGGTTTTGTGGGCCATACTGTTTCTGTGTCACAGTTACTGGGATTCAACTCTGCAAAAACAGCCACAGATAATATATAAACAAAAGGGTATGCTGGATTCCAAGAAAACTTCACCTACAAAAACAGGCAGCAAAGTGGATTTGGTTTACAAGCCATAGTTTGCCAATCTTACCTTAACACAGAGTCAAAAATTTTTTTGAAGATTTTATTTATTTATTCATGAGAGACACAGAGAGAGGCAGAGATACAGGCAGAGGGAGAAGCAGGCTCCCTGCAGGGAGATCACAACCTGAGCCAAAGGCAGTCACTCAACCAATGAGCCACCCGGGTGCCACACACTGAGTCAAATTTTTATCAATATTCCATGTATGTTTGAGAAGTGTAATCTCTAGTTCAGTGCTTCCCAGCAAGTGTGCTGCAAATGGATTATAGGGGTGCTGTATAATCACTGTTCTGGACAGAACCTGGACTCAAGTAGTAAATAGCCTAGTGTGCTATATAGGTGTTATTATTAGCTTTGTGGATCATGAAGTAAAAATGTTTGAGGTACATTGTTCTAAATGCTTAGTACAGGGTTCTAAATAGCAAGTGTGTGATAAACCAAACTTGTTACTATGTTGATCAAATTTTCTATAGCTTACTAATTGTTGGATTACTAAACCTACCAATAGCCAAAAATTATATACAACTCTTCTACTTTAATTATATCCAACTACTACTACTATAATGGGTTTGTTGCTTTCTTCCAGCTGTTGTGTCAATTTGTGCTTTATATAATTGCAGGGCATTTGGGGTTTGTTTGTTTGTTTGTTTGTTTTTTTAAGGTGCACTGAACAATTCTGTCCTCTCAGTGAAGCAACATTTTGTCACCACAGAGATCATCTACATCCCTAATACTTATTTTTTGGTCTCAGAGTAACACAGTGATCATGCCTAGGCATATGGCGAACTCAACTAGTTATACCATTTGTTTTTATTCTTTCAATTAATATACAGTTAAAAATGACTATAATCTGTGTATATGTAAAGTTCAACCAATTTAAACACATCTGTTGATTCATATGCACAGATTCATCTAACCACACAATCAACTACCATCACAATCAGGACACATAACAAATCCATCACCTTGAACAGTCCTTTGTGCTAGCCCTTTGTAATCATACCCTCCACCTCTCTCTGACCTCTGGCAACCACTGACCTTTTTCTTCATCCCTATAGTAGAGTCTTACTTTTGAGAGAATATCATATAAACTGGATCATACTGTAAAACTTTTATTATTTCTTCTTTTAAATGTTTGGTAAAATTTGCCATTTAAGCCATGTCGGCTATGGAATTTTATTTCCAGGCATTTTTAACAGATCTAATTTCTTTAACAGTCGTACAACTATCTGAGTCATCTACTTCATTGTGGGTGAATTTAGCTTGAGGTTCTCAAGGAATTGGGTCCACTTCCTCTAAATTACTGAATGTATGTGTACTGAGCTATTCATAGTGTTTTCCTTATGATCCTTTTAATGTCTATTGGGCCTGTAGTGAAATTCCTTTCATTCCCAGGATGGGTAATCTCGGTCTCTTTTTTTTCTTTTTAGAAGTTTCTATCAATTTTATTGGCCTGTAAAAGAGTGAACTTTTGAGTTCTTTGGTTTCCTCTTTTGTTTTTCTGTTTTCTATTTCATTTATGCTCTTACCTTTATTATTTCCTTCCTCTGCTTCTTTTTAGTTTACTTTGGAAGCTTAATTACGCTTTGAAACTTTTCTTCTATTTAAAGTATTTGATGCTCTACATTTTCCTCTCATTGTTGCTTTAGCTGCATCCCATACATTTTGTATTTTTATTTAATTTGGTTCAAAATATTTTCCAGTTGACCTTGAGACCTCCTCTTTGACTCATGGGTACTTAGTAGTGTGATATTTAATCTTCAAGTATTTGGAGACTTTGCTATCTTTATGTTACTGGTTTCTAGTTTAATTCTATCATAGTTAGAAAACACACACTGTATGAACAAAATTTTTTAAATATATTAAGGTTTGTTTTATGACCCAGAATATAATCTATGTTTGTGAACATTCCATTTGCACCTGGGAAGAATGTTTATTCCACTGTTGTTAGGTTGAATGTTCCAACAAAGTTAATATGATCTAGTTTATTGACAGTCCTGTTCATTTCTATCTTCTTACTGATTTTCCATCTACTAGTTCTATTAATTACTGAGAGAAGATGTTGAAGTCGCCAACTGTAATTATGGATTTCTGTATTTCTCCTGTTAATTCTGTCAGTTCTTTTGTTAAGTGTATACACACTTAGGATTATGTGTTCTTGGATATGATGGTTAACTTTGTGTCAACTTGGCTAGGCTATGATGCTCAGTTGTTTGGTCAAACACTGATCCAGATGCTGTTATAAAGGTATTTTGTAGATGAGATTAACACTTCCAGTCCGTTTACTTTAAGTAAAGGAGACCACCCTTGATAATATGAGTCTTGTCCAATCAAATGAAGGCTTTAAAGAGCAAAGACTGAGAACAAGGAATTGTGACTCAAGACTAGGAACACAGAAATCCTGCCTGACTCTCTAGCCTGCCAGTTTGCCCTACTTATTTTAGATTTGACAATCTGCACAACTGCCAGCAGCCAATTCCTTAAAATCAATCTGTGTGCGTGCATGCGTGTGTGTGTGTGTGTGTGTGTGTGTCTGTGGAGAACTATGATTAATTGGTAAACTGACCCTTCTATCATCATGTAATGTCTTTCCTTATCCTTGGTAATATTCTTTCTCCAAAGTCTCCACTGTCTGATATTAAAATAATAACTCCAGCTAGTGTTAGTGTTTTCATGGTATACAGTTGTTATCCCTTTATTTTATTTTTATTTATTCATTTTTAAGATTTTACTTATTCATGAGAGACATAAAAAGAAAGAGGCAGAGACATAGGCAGAGGGAGAAGCAGGCTCCCTCTGGGGAGCCTGATGCGGGACTCCATCCCCAGATCTGGGGATCACGGCCTGAGCCAAAGGCAGATGCTTAACCACTGAGCCACCCAGGCACTCTGATCCTTTAATTTTTATCTACTTACATGATTATACTTGTGGATTTCTTACAGATAGCATATAGTTGGGTCATTTCTTTTTAAAGTTTACTTATTTATTTATTTTTAAGTAATCTCTATATCCAACACGGGCTCAAACACGTAACTCCAAGATCAAGAGTAGCATGCTCCTCTGACTGAGCCAGCTATGTACTCCTAGTTGGGTCATATTTTTAAATCAATTCTAACAATGTTTGCCTTTAAATGGTGATATGGACCATTTATATTTAATATAATTATTGATATATTTAAATTTAGGTCCACCATTTTATTGGTGTATCTATTTATAAAGCAAAATAATATTGTTTACTTTGACTTCTATCTAAATAAACTCATTATTTTGTTTTCTTAAAACTGTAATACATATCATTCAACAAAAACTCAATTAAAAATTATGTAAGGGGCACCTAGGTAGCTCAATCAATGGAGTGTCTGATTCTTATCTCAGGTCTTAATCTCAGGGTTGTGAGTTCAAGCCACACATTGGGCATGGAGCCAACCTTAAAAATTATTTGAAAAGGAAGAGAAACAAATATTTTAGAATCTCCATTTCGAAGAAAAAAAATCTTTACCTGGATCTGCAATTATCACAGCATTGTTCAGTTCCCATAATACCCACGGAGGCCTTTCGTAGTTGTTTGTCTTCAAAATGAGACAAGATGAGTCTACCCAAGAGAAAATTTTAAATTAAATAAAAGAACAAAACCATATATGTTAAAATCATTGCTGAAAATAATGAAGTGAAATCATCACTGATTCACCTGGGATCTCATTACCTTGCTTCAGTTGACTGAGGCACAAAGAAAGTTGCCTTAAAAATTCAGCACATATGTAACACCAACAAAATACTGTTTCTACATACTTCTACTTATGTTACAAAACTTTTTCTTAAAATATCACCATTCATAGATCTGTTATTAATTAATATAAAACAAATAATACATACTGTCGCCTACATCTTGTGGAATGAAGATATTTTTCCATCTTCGCCATCATCTTTAATTTGTATAATCGAAACTTTTCACTGGTTATCTCACTAAGGCGGTGCCTGTCAATTACAAATATCACAAGAATATATAAAATTGCATTAGTGATTTCATTACTTTTAAATTTATTATTGCTTACTTTTCATAACCTTTAGCATCTACACCTCTATCAAGATTTTTTAAAAATCCATTTCTATCATCCCAGAAAGTTATTGTGTCCTTTTCCAGTCAATCCCCTCATTAGAGGCAAGCATTTTTCTAACTTTTATGAAAATCACTTTTGAAAGAATTCTATACTTATGTCCAAGTATTAATTTTTTAGCTATCTTTGAAAAATTATTATACACCCTAAAGTTTTTCATTTTTATTTATATGCTACATGCTTTTTGGCAATCTTTCCACTATACATGAATTTTTATACTTTCCTAGTAAAAGGTTGCTATTTATTTTATCTGAGAAACTAAGAATACTGAAAGAGACTCATGATACAAATATAAACCTTCATCCCTATTTGCTCTTCAGAGAACTTCTCATATCCCCCTAAAATTATCCCTTTGTACTAAAGGCTATTATGAGACACCAATAAAACATCAGAATTAAGTTCTTCCTTCAAACAATCATAAGTGATTTTTTCCATAACATTCAATTTATTTAAAATTGCTAGCACTAAAGGTATTTTTTAAATACCTTTTATTTTTAAAAGTTAATGTTGCTAGACTCATCCTGACTCTGTTAACTCTAGTCTACTGTAAAGAAATTCCATGAATATCAGTTATCAGAAGATGATGACAAGCTCCCAAAAGCTATACATGTCTTTGCAAGAATTCTTGTGAGAATAAATAGAAGTCTGAGTTGAATATTTTTCAGATATTTCAAAAGAAAACAATGTTTGCATATAAGATCTAAATGGTAATACTGATCCTCACCAAACCAGACCTAATATTTTGATTATTTAACCTTCTGACTGATAAAAATACCTCTGTACAATTATCAAAGATGACAACAACAGGGAATCCAGTTAAGTGAGTTCTGGAAAGTCTGAACACAAAAAAGACCCCTTATTCAAAAACATTCTTATTATCTGACACCACTAACCACAATACCTTTCCATATAATTTACCTAAAAGTTTCTTCCAACTGTTGACTCTAGTTTTTCCTAGCCCACAGCCTAAAATTTATATATATATCACTTATAACCCTTAAACAACACAAGTTTAAACTGCATTGGTCCACTTACATGTGAATTTTTTTATAAATACAGTACAGTACTGTAATGTATTTTCTCTTATGATTTTTTAAAATAGCATTTTCTTTTTTCTAGCTTATTTATGGTAAGAATACGGTATATAATAGATATAACATTTAAATAAGTGCTAATCTACTATTTGTTATTCATTACACTTCCAGCCAATAGCTGGCTATTAGGAGTTAAGTTTTAGAAGAGTCAAAGGTTAGACAGATTTTCGACTGCATGGGGGAGTCGGCACTTCTAACCTTCCTGTTGTTCAAGGATCAACTGTAGTTGAGGGGGGCACTTGACAGGATGAGCACTGGGTGTTATGCTATATGTTGGCAAATCGAACTCCAATAAAAAAAATATATACAAAAAAAAAAAAAAAGATCTGCCATTTCCATTATACTCTAAGCCTTCTGAGAACAGGTACCATATATGTTCTTATTTATCATTGTATCCCCAGCATAGAGCATATGCTTAGAACACAGAGGGCACTCAAAACACTGCTGAAATAGCCTCATCAGTTACCATCTGTTTTTTTCCTGAGATTTTATTCCCCTATGGAGGAGGGAACCAGTTGCTAAACGCTGTACCAAAACTTTTTGCAAGATGAAAATTTCCTTTCCAATATAAATCTCATAGAACTTAAGTATCAATAAAAGACTTGCTTCATTTAAACACTGAACACAATTTTTTTCAGGGCAGTCAGTACAGTGAATAGATACAGTGCAACATGATTATTCACACACAGTCAAGGAAAGCTGGCATGCTTTCATAAAACTAACAAAAAAAAAAACAAATGGTAAAGAAGGTCAAATAGGGATTGGTAAAAGTCACTTGAAATTAGCACCATTGTAGAATGGGAAAAAAGAACCAACAGCAAAATAAATGGTATCTGAAGAAAACTATGGCTGGAGACATAACAAAACTTGAGAGGGCCTGGGGAGAAGAAAGTTTGTCTATGCACAGTATTATAAAGCACCCATAGGACTTATGTTCCATTCCTAGTCCTGATTTAGTTAATTCTTAACACTAAATGAGGTGTAGCTGAAATTAGGTCATCTCCTCTGGATGGCAACCCTTACCACAAATTTCTTGGATGTTCTCTGTTTTGTTTTGGTTTTTTGTTTTGTTTTGGTTTGGTTTGGTTTGGTTTTTTTTTTTTTTTTTAATTTATTTATTCATGATAGTCACACGGAGAGAGAGAGAGGCAGAGACACAGGCAGAGGGAGAAGCAGGCTCCATGCACCGGGAGCCCGACGTGGGATTCAATCCCAGGTCTCCAGGATCGCGCCCTGGGCCAAAGGCAGGCGCCAAACCGCTGCGCCACCCAGGGATCCCTTGTTTTGGTTTTAAATGCACTTACACACATTACTTGAAATTTTGCATGCTGCTTCAAATATTTTCAAAGCTTATATGGAAAGAAAGAAATGTGCAAGGGTGAATATAATAAATGTTTTTACCTATTTAAGCAAATGTCTGCTGGAGCCCAGAGTACATGACAAGAACTCTGAAGTCCATCACGGCCAGCTCTCCCAATCTCCTGGTAATATGATTCCATTTCCTTAGGAGCACCATAATGAATGACTTTGCGAATGTCAGCTTTATTAATGCCCATTCCAAAAGCTATGGTAGCTACAACACACTAAGAATAAATAAAAACATAGTTTGACAATTATGTAGCAGAACCAAAACCTTAACTCTTTACTTTTTGGGAAGAGTAATTAGTTTATTAACTAAAGTCCCTGGCATGAAACTGAATTTAGCATAATTTCAACCAATCACTTCCAGATTAAAAAACTACCTCCCCAATTTACAAATTAGGCATTGGTAACCCCAAAACAGGTTTTCTATTTCTGTAAAATAGGATTTCTATTTCCTCCCTATAAAAAGTAGCAACTAAATTGATCTCTTTGAACACCTATGAGTACAAGATACAAAATAGGCTCTTAAAATACTTATTATATTAAAAGATACTTCGTGTTAAGGTGAAGTTTCAAGAGTACTTACCTGATTGCCCAGGATCTTAATATTTTCTAGCACTATTCCAAGAAGGAAGGAAGGAAACTTCTCATTATAGATGATAAAATTAAACATGAATTTATCTCTGAATCTTTAAAAGGATAAAACTGGTAGATATCTAATATATATGAGCATACTGAAATGAGATTTACATGATTGGGAGAAATTTTAGGGAAGAGTTTAGTGATAAGAACATACAAAAAAACTAAACAAAATTTTTAACTATTACAATAAAAGAAGATATGCAATAAAATACTATAATATATGGCTTAGAGATAAAATGCATTTATAGATAATTAATTATGTAAATATGTAATATTTGAAATATATATTGATCTAACCAAATTATGTTAATGTTGGGAGGAAAGGGGGTTAGAAACACATTAAGAGAGCAGAAGGGCAGGAAGGGGTGTGAAAGGGAGCTAAACTTTCACTCCTCATAGTGGGAAGTCAACAGACAATGCCTAAAAATAATAAATAAAAAACCAAGTTGTAACACCAAAAGCAAATCATTGCAAAATCTAGTGGTAAACACCAAAAGAATAAACTAAAAGAGATGAGAATAGGAAACAGAAGTGGGGAAAGAAGGAGAGGCTGATATTCTCATGAAAAGCACTATAGCTGGTTCTTTTTTTTTTAAGATTTTATTTATTTATTCATGAGAGACACAGATAGGCAGAGACACAGGCAGAGGGAGGACCAGGCTCCATGCAGGGAGCCTGATGTCAGACTCGATCCAGGACCAGGGGATCACGTACTGAGCCAAAGGCAGGCACTCAACTGCTGAGCCACTCAGATGTCCCTGTAGCTGGTTCTTTAAACTCTGTGTGTGTATAACCAATAAAAATTAAAGTGCTATTAAGAAAATGTATTAAGATGGACCAAGAGGGGCATCTAGGTGGCTCAGTGGTTGAGCATCTGCCTTTGTCTCGGGTTGTGATCCTAGGCTCCTGGGATCAAGTCCCACATCAGGCTCCTTGCAGGGAGCCGACTTCTCCTCTACTTCTGTCTCCACCTCTCTCTGTGTGTCTCCATGAATAAATAAATAAAATCTTAAAAAAAAAAAAAAAAAGATGGACCAAGAATAGAAGACAGAAAGAGAAGGAGGGAGATAGAAAAATAAAAGAAAATGCTGAACAGATAAAAGGAAGTAGAAGAAAGGTTGAGAGAAAAAAACCATCAAAATAGAAATTTATTAAGAAAAAGCTGTGAGGGGTGCCTGGCTGGCTCAGTCAGTGCATAGTGTGTGCATAGGACTCTTGATCGTGGGTTAGTGACTTCAAGCCTGACTCTGGGTGTAGAGATTACTTAAAAATCTTAAGGGGCGCCTAGGAGCCTCAGTCAGTTAAGCATCTACTTTCAGCTCAGATCACAATCCCAGGGTCCTGGGATCCAGCCCCACCTCAGGCTCTCTGCTCAGCTCTCTGCTCAGAAGGAGGCCTACTTCTCCCGCTTCCCTCTGTCTACAGTTCCCTGTTTGTGGGCACGCGTGTGCTCTTTCTCTATCATGCTCTCAAATAAATAAATAAAATCTTTGGGATCCCTGGGTGGCGCAGCGGTTTGGCGCCTGCCTTTGGCCCAGGGCGCGATCCTGGAGACCCAGGATCAAATCCCACATCAGGCTCCCGGTGCATGGAGCCTGCTTCTCCCTCTGCCTGTGTCTCTCCCTCTCTCTGTCTGTGACTATCATAAATAAATAAATAAATAAATAAATAAATAAATAAATAAATAAATAAATAAATAAATAAATAAAATGTTAAAAAAAAAAACTTTGGGTAAATAAAACTAGGCCATTTTGCTATACTTGAGAGTGAATAAGCAACATGATAATTTTAAGGTTTTTAAAAATGTATTTGATTCAATTTTCTTCCAGCTTTCCTGGGATATAATTGACATATAACCTTGTATAAGTTTAAGATGCATAATGTGATAATTTGATATATGTATACACTGTGAAGTGATTACCAAAATAAAGTTACTTAACCACATCCATGACCTCCCATAGTTACCATTTACAAGTGTGTGTGTATGTGCATGTGCGTGTGTGGTGAGAACTTGGAAGATCTAATTTTCATCATATGATACTAGCCTGTTTTTTTTTCCTTAAGATTTTAATATTAAGTAATCTTTATATCCAACATGGGGTTCAAACCCACAACCCTGAGATCAAGAGTCATATGCTCTACAAACTAAGCCAGCCAGGGGCCCCTTTATGATACTGTTTTTAGATGACATCACCCTACTCCACAGACATAATGTTCAAAATATCATTATAAACACTCAGGTAAAAATAAAGTATTTTATCAAATAATTTATTCATAGCCTCACCTCAGAAAGAAAAGGAATTCAAGACCTTAAGCTAATAAAATATAAAAGAACATGAAACTAAAAATCAGGACTAAAAGAATGAATGATCACAGACTAAAAATGTAAATCTACATCTGAATATGGTTAGCTTTGATTAAGAATAATACAAAAAAAATCTTTTTCTAAAATTACAAAATAGAAAATACTAAGAATGTAAACATGGTCAATTGAAGACATTAAGATTAGATAGGTGAGCTGGGGAGGTGAACTCTATCTTTAGGGCTACACCAAAGAATAAATCAACTTCAGAAAGATAAGAGAGTGAACATCTAGAATTCTGAACATATATGCATTCACTAGGCACTCAACAAATATTCAATGGCAAGTAATCAATTCCAAGAGCACCAGACTATTCCATATAGATGAGGAAATGTATTTTTATCATTATTTGAGAACTCTTGATGCAAATGTGAAGCTTCTCAATTATTTATTATGATAGCAAAGAAGGAGTACCTTGGGTCAGTTGTCAGATTCAATAGAACCACTAATGTCACTAGGGTGACAGAATCAATATTAATTTATTAATTTTCATAATGTGGATAAAACTTTTTGACATCCTGCCACAGAAAAGGAAAATACAGCAGCACATACATATATACCTTTCTAGATGTTAAGTATAATTAGTGATCACTTGTGAGGGTTTTTTTTTTTTAAGATTTATTTATTTATTCATAAGAGACACAGACTGAGAGAGAGGCAGAAACACAGGTAGATAGAGAAACAGGCTCCTCGCAGGGAGCCTGATGCGGGGCTCGATCCTGGATCCCGGGATCACAACCTGAGCTGGAGGCAGGAGCCCAACCACTGAGCCACCCAGGCATCCCAACTTGTGAGGTTTTTAAAGCCATATTTCAAAGCATTTATGTTTCACTGAAGCTGGATATGGATAGTAAAGCCAGGTGCATCTGACAAAGTCTCCCATCACAACATAATAGATAAAGTCTGCAATCTCTCATATCTGTAAGACATGTTTCTACCTAAATGAGTAATTAATAATAAATCAAGATGAAAAAAATCATTGATTAGTTAATGGTTCAAACATCAGTAAGATTCAGTAAGCAGGAGCCAATAAATTTTATTGGATAATTTTCAAACTGTTGAGATAATAGAAGTATAAACATTTAAGAATTTAGGTAACTCTATTCTAAGCAGTTGTGATAGCTGTTCCTATCTTTGAAAAGAAATGAAAAGGAAGAAAAATAATAGATACTCTCAGGCAAGTACGTGTTACAGCATGACAGGGTATAGTAAAATTTATAGACAGTACATACGAACCATACTTGAGGTAGATTGTTTACACAATGGTGGTTTGAGGGCGGTTAACAACCACAGAGAGACAGAAAGGAAATGGAAGACCTACTGAGCAGAAAATGCAAAGCAGAAGTTGGGTTCATCTCAACTTAAGAGGAAAGCTGGTCCACAGGCTTACGGTAACACACTTTAGATTGGATGTTGACAGTGTAAAGCTGTTAATTTAAACCTACCAACGTGGTTTGAATTTAAGACCTAAATATTCTGCATGACACCCACTAAACAAGGATTCCAATCACTTCAGATTGGAATTATTACATGATTCCAATCATTACAGGAATCTCAGCTGGAGCACTTCACAGTGACTTCACCAATACCCTTTCTTTCTTCAGTCTTTCTTCTTCAAATCAACCCTGCTTATTAGGACTGCTAATCTAATATGTCTGTAATACTGTGATCTTGCTCAAAACCACAGAGTAATCTGTCATGATGGTTTTCAAACTCTATTCTGTGGAGCTCTGAGGATTATAGAATATCCTTAGCGACTATCTTGGGAGACTGGAAGGCTCTTGGATCTCTTTCTCTCTCATGTCAACTTCAACAAGAATTACTCTAATATGTTTTACCTGTTAGGTAAAAATCAATTAAAAATTTATTGAAAATTTAAATTAAAAAATTCAAAGGCTAAAGTAGTCTAAAAAACTACAGGTACATCATATCAATCCCAGCCTGCCTCTTTCAAGTTTTAAGGCCCTCCTCCATAACCTGGCCAACCAATCCATCTAACTTTTTTCCTGTGAGTCTCTAACAGTTCCTCCCTGCCTTTTCACCTATACTTTGTACCATTCCTACTCCACACTCTCTCTCCAACCATTCCAAACTATTCCCAATTTCCTGAACCCAGTGTGCACTCTCATACCACAGTGTCTTTTGCACATGATCCCTTTTCCTGGGATTCCATAACCAATTCCTTTTCCCTCATCATCTACTGACCTCGCATACTGGACAAACTTCCATTCACTTATTCAGACTCTACACTCAAATTGCTTTTTCCTGGATGGACCATCACCATAACACAACCTACCTTAACAGCTAGCATTCCTTCCTCTATGTACCTAAGCACTATGGGTAGGCTGCTAGTTATACTAGTTTGCAATAGTTTGTTCACATATCTGTCATCCACATTATACATTAATTCCCTTTCTGAGAGAAACTTCTTTCTACTCAACACAAACAAAGTTGTCAATAAAGATATGGCAAATAAATATTAGAGAAAGATCTGTTTCCATGGGAAATAGAGAGTAATAATGATGGATCTTCACACCTGAATTTCATCTCTCATGAACCTATGATGAATTTCTCTCCTTGATTTAATATCCAAGCCTGCATGGTATGCTCCACAGGCTAACTTCAGTTTCCTAAGTTCAGCTGTAACTTGTTCTGTTGTTTTTCGGGAAGGACAATAGATGATAGTTGGACCTTCAAATTCCCAGATGGAACTAAAAACAAACACAAAAAAATTCAAAAAAGAACAAACATATAAATATATAGGCTTCAGTTTGAGTTTTCAAAACCAGTTTGAGCTTTATTTAATTTCCTCTGTCTTTTTAAAATTTTAATATTAATTTTTTAAATTTTAATTAATTTTCCTTTTAGTAAAATACTAAAAGGAGAAAGCATAAAGAAACAATGATCTATTTAACTACATAAAAATGTGGAAAGTCAAATGTGGAAATAAGTTACATTAAATCCCAAACACCTTAGACTCACTTTTTTGTTCAAATTAAAGTTAAAACCAGAGACAAGTTTATTTATTTAAGCAGAAGTCTTGATAAAAACTTGCAAGTTACTGGAAATTCAATCCCCATACTTTTAGAAATGCAAAGCACTAGATGAAAAATTAGTCTTCATTTACATAAGATAAATGAAATATTTACATAGAACAGTCTTATTCTCTCTCATATAGTCATTTCCATAAATGTATTCATTTATGCTGACTTAATATAAAAATGTATTATTTCTGATTAGGAAACTGTTTTATTTTTAATGCATATATTCTGATACAACTTCAACTTTAGGAATTTATTTAACAAATATACTTTCATATTTTCCAAAAGACACATATACACAAATATTCACATGAACTATAATGGCAAAAAATAATCAAAATGTTCATCATTATGTACATTCATACTATGAAATACTAATCAAACAATAAAAAAATCATTGTATCTAAAACCTTTAAGAAGGGCTATGGCAAAAGTCATTGAAAACTTAAATAGGGAAAGGCAGGCAGTAATTTGACTCCAAGGTTTTTTTTTGTTGTTGTTGTTGTTTTTCCAAGGTTTTTTTTTTAAAGATTTTATTTATTTATTCATGAGAGAGACAGAGAGAGAGGCAGAGACACAGGCAGAGGGAGAAGCAGGCTCCACACAGGGAGCCCAACACAGGACTCGATCCCAAGACTCTAGGATCATGCCCTGCGCCAAAGGCAGACGCTTTAACCACTGAGACAGCCAGGCGTCCCTGACTCCAAGTTTTAACTGAATAATCTACTCAAAGCAACTTTGATAGTGGCCATATGGGCTTCCATAACAAAATGTCCCAGCAGATAAGTTAGTGAGAAAAAATATTTTTTAATGAACAAATCATTTATTTTTTAAAGATTTATTTATTTATTTGAGAGAGAAGTAGAGAAAAAGAGAGAGAGCATGCGTAGGGGGAGAGGCAGAGGGAGAGACTCTCAAGCAGACTCCCTGCTGAGCCTGGAGGCTGACAGAAGTCTGTACCCCACAGCCCATAACAGCATGACCCAAGCCAAAACCAAGAGTTAGAGCTTAAATCCACTGAGCCCCACAGGTGCCCCTCACAAAACTATTAGCATTTAAAAAACATTTCTTAAAGAAAAAAATTTGTTCACCAAAATGTAAACATTGTAATATCCTACATATTAGGGCCCTAATTTTAAAAAAACATATTATGGAGAAAGCAAAAATGCTTTTTCCTAATAATGATAACAGCATCAATTTATTGAAGATATAAAAATCCCAAATGTGTATGTACCAATTAATAGAGCTTTAACACACATGAAACAAAAATTGACAGAACTAAAGAGAGAAATAGATATGTATCTATAATAGTTTTCAACATATATCTTAGCAAAGACACTTTAAATCAAAGGAAAATATTACCTAAAGATATGGATATATTTTGTAACTATTTCTGTATAAAGTTAACAACAAAAATTGGAAGTGCATACCTGCATGGTACAGGTAGAGAAAAGAAGGGTGTAAAGCTCAATGCCAAAACATCAACAGTGATGATAAATGAGGAATAGAATCAGAAGGTCTAAGTACTCTTCAATTTACATGCATCTGTAGTTTTCAAATTGACACTAAGACTCTGTATCACTTTTTACATTAAAAAATAAGAAAATACACAAATATTTGAATTTATAGAGCAGAAAATGCAAAGGAATAAAAATCTCTATTACAAAAGCATTCATTACTTCGCCAAGTGCTTTATTAAACATTGTTATTTCCTCACATCAATTTCTGAAGTGAAAGAAATCTATCTTCATCTAACCACTAAATTAGATAGGTGAGAGAGGCTTTCCATTCAATGTATCATGAATATAGAAAATAAAGTCAGAATTTAACAAACATGTTAGCTCAATGAATAGAAAAAAATGGCAGAATTAAATAAAGGGAGGGAAAATATATAAAAGGCAACACTCTGAAGTCTTAATTACCCTCCATCTAATTATTGCTCATTAAGAGGAAAATTTCTATTTGCCTAAGGTCTACAAGAAGCATTCTGACTCTCAGTGGTTAGCTGCTACCATAACCCTTTTTGGAGGATTGAAAACGGGTGCAAAATCTTTCTTGCTTTACTCTCAGAAAAATCATTGTCACTAAATATAAAAACCTTGGATGGTCTTGGATGTTAAGGTAAGCAGTCGGCTGTTAGTCTCCAGGAAAGAGGGAGGCACCAGAGAGGAATACCAAGATTCAGGGATGTGTTTTTAGATGATGAATCTGAAAACTGCATATAGAATGCAAGGAGGAGCACTAAGGAGTAGGCAGATCTGTTAAGGAAGACCATAATAGTTGAGGCTAAGAGACTTCCATTGGTAGAATTAACATGAAAGATGATGAGAAGAAAACATTTAAAAACAATTACAAAAAAAAAAAAAAAAAAAAAAATTACAAAAGATAGCCTAAAAGGACAATAAGTCAGAAAGATAAAATGTTACAATGTCATACACACGCACAAAGGTTAAACAGTTTAAAAAGGAGAAGGTTATTAGGGGAAGGCCACAGAGATTGAAAATAATATGGAGAGAAAAGGATCAAAGAATAGGAGAGTAGATAATGATCTCACTGTTAAAAGACTAGCTTAAAATAAACAGCCTTATTCAAAAGAACATTTTCCCTCTAGGACACAAGGGAAATGAAGTACAATGAGTACTCACTTTGGAGAGATCACTAGAGCAACATGAATACTCAATATATCCATTATTTTCTTGTTTTATTTTTTTAAGATTTTATTTTAAAAAATAATAAGATTTTATTTTTAAGTCATTTCTATACCCAATGTGGGGCTCAAACTCAACCCCAAGATCAAGAGTCACATGCTCCACTGTCAGAGTCAGCTAGGCGCCCCCATTACTTTCTTGTTTTAATCTAAATACAAGCCAATAGCAAATCCTACATTCAAATTCATCCTAAAGGACCTCAAGAATGTTAAGGAAAATACTATTGATGTTATTTAAACTCTACTTGTCTAGATTTGTTTTGTGTTTGTGCTAGGGGGGTCAAACATTATTTTCATGTATTCTGACTTAAAAACACATTTCATTATATGACAGTTATATGCTTTTCACCAAGGAGACAGATCAGGGAAATAAGGCATAGGAAAGCTTCTTAGCATACAAATAAAATGCTTTCAAATAAAAGAAACAGGAAAAAGTACTAGTGACAGTTTCTTCATCGGTAAAATGAAAATAGCACCTACCTTACTGAGCAATTGTAAGAATTACTATTATCACTTATATAAAGCACCTAGGATAGTCGTTGGCATAGAACAAGGGCTCCAAAGTATTTATTATTAAGATAACTCTTAAAATTTCCCTAATACTCAACTAGTCCTATAATTAATGAATTAGATTTCAGATAAAAGACTCCATCCATCGTTTCCCTTGTTTACTTGCCAAAGTTGACAATTATTAAGAGGCAGGGGTACCTGGCTGGCTCCGTAGGTAGAGCATGCACTCCTGATCACAGGGTCATGAGGAGTTCAAGCCCTATGTTGGGCATAAAGCTTATTAAAAAAAAAAAAAAAAAAAAAAAGGAGCATATGACGTGTTCAAGCAACAATATGAAATGCAAAAATACCAGACCTAGTTTGTGCCTTCAGTTAGGCTATTTTCCCAGGCATTATCTTGATTATATAACATCACGCTTGACTTGAACCAAATCTAAATCGAATGTGAAATGTTAAACATGCATTACAAAGAAACAGTAAATAAATAAACAAGTTTTTTAAAAAGAAGTAAATAGTTAACCAAAATTTTTATCAACCATGAAATCTTCACCTTGTCTTTTGGACAAGAAATTGGTCAAGATCCTGAAGGATGCTTCCTGTTTTTCGCCTAACTTCTAAATACAAGTTTGGTCGATCAAAACCAGTACAGGTAATCTGAGGATTCTTCAGGTTTAAGCAGCGTACAATGTCTTCCCGGATTGAAGAACTTGCAGTAGCAGTAAGTGCAACAATTGGAACCTGAATGAAATAAAATTGACTTTTAAGAAAGGAGAGCTCATTAACTCCTAACATTTCTACTGCCTTCTTACAAACAGACTGGACAACAATTACATGAGGAACAGTGTTAAAAATGCAACTTTAAAATTACTCTTTTTCAAAGTAGAGAAAGAAAACTTCCTTCTCAGCTTTCACTATTTTCACTATTCACTATTTTTTTTTTTTTTTTTTAAGAAAGAGCACAATGAGCCCGCAGTGGGAGGAGGGGACAGAGGGAGAGGGAGAAAGAGAGAGAACTTCAAACAGGTTCCACACCCAGTGCAGACCCAAGGTGGGGCTCAATCTCACGCCCCTGAGATCATAACCTGAGCAGAAATCAAGAGTTGGACACTTAACCGACTAAGGCACCCAGTCACCCCAGAATACATTTACTTTGTAAAAATCAGAAAGTGTTTAAATAAAACACTATAAGATTAAATACAATCTACCTACTAATTTGCTATCTAACTCTCCATTTACTATTTTTTATTTTTAACATTTATTACATTTGTAATAGAACTGATATAAATGAGGGATATGTTATACCTTATTTTTTTATTAATCTAAAATTCACAAATTACAAACCCTTTCATTCACTGAAAATCTAACAATACAAAGCAATAAATCCTTTTTGGGGGGTTTCTATACTAAAGATATTGGTCTATGGCTTCTCAGATCTAGAAGCAAATCTCTCAATGACCTGGATAACCTCTCTCGAGTTTACTAAGTTAATCGTGGCATACTATATATAAGAAGAGTGCATAACACAAAACATCCATTATTAATTGATTCCTTGAGCAACCAAGTCATGTTCTATTTTCAGTCTAGCAAAGACTTCTTAACCGGATTAGCAGACAAAACAGGAGACACAGCAGTTACTAGGAAAAACATGAATACATAATCTTTCAGAAATTTTAAACTAGGATAACAATGTACCTCTGACGAAACTAGATTCATCATTTTTGTTCCTATTATCACAGGGAGTTATAATCAATTACACTATTATTTTACATTCAGTAAAAAAGGACTAAACAGTTGTTCCTAAATCATCAACTGTTCTATATCCAAGAATCAACTTTCTTAAAATACTTTTTCTGGTCTATCACAAATAAAGTAAGTGATATCCTCATAAAATAGCTCTTCAGATGCCCTGCACCTATCTCACAATTCAGTTCAAGCAATTATCTTTCCATATAAGTGAAGCTTTAAGTACAACTGTAAAAAAGCAATTATAGAATTTGAAAAACAAGGTATGATTTACTAACACTATAAACTACTTTTACAATCAATACAACTTTACTGAATTAAAAATTATCTCAAAGGTCATGTAAAAAAATTAAGTTGGAAGTAGCTTTTTTTTTTTAATTTTTATTTATTTACGATAGTCACACAGAGAGAGAGAGAGAGAGAGAGAGAGAGAGGCAGAGACAGAAGCAGGCTCCATGCACCAGGAGCCCGATGTGGGATTCGATCCCGGGTCTCCAGGATCGCGCCCTGAGCCAAAGGCAGGCGCTAAACGACTGCACCACCCAGGGATCCCTGAAGTAGCTTTTTTAAATGGAAAACAAGGGTACCAGAACCAATGCAATCAGGTAACTGGCATTTTTACATTCTCTATCCTTAAATTCTGTGAAACTATTGAAATTATTTAAATATTTTAATCAAATTTATTTTAAATTTTAAAGTTAATTATTTAAAAATAAAACTCCCAAATTAACTTCATTGATTTCTGGCTCATAATCAGACTGTCCTCTGAATTTGAAGAGTGCCTACCCAACAACTTACAGATAAATAGGCCAGTTTATAGAGAAGTTAGTTACTCTAATCAAGCTTATACTCTAATCAAGCTTGTGTGTGTGTGTGTGTGTGTATAAAGACATACATGGAAAGTTTAAACATCAGAAGCTCTTAGGACATGCACATTTTCACAAAAACAAAGTACTGTCATTAAAGTGCTTTACTCAAACAATTTACAAATGCACTAATAACATCCTTGCTGTTTAACTGCACAGGCAGAGAAGTTTTCAGGATATAAAGAAAAAAAGGGTTTAGTTTGGTTTGTTTTTCTAAGCAATATAATATATGAGTAGATGGGCAATGCATTTGTGAAAATAAAATAAGCATGAAACTAATAGAAAAACCAAGCAAAATAGCAACATGACAGTGAAGAGTAACTGGCTTAAAGTCAGATGCCTGAGTTCAAATCCTGCTTTTGTTTATAACTAGGTGTGAGATTTTGAGCTGGTTCTTTCACTCACTAAACTTTGGTTTCTTCATCTATAAAATGAGGATGATAACAGCAGTCTCTTGTAAAGTCGTTGTGAAGAGCAATGACGTTAGAATATGTAATGCACTGAACATGATGCATGGTACACAGTAAACACTCAAAAAGTTTCAACTACTGGGGCACCTGGTGGCTCAGTTAGTTTAGCATGGGACTCTTGGTTTCAGCTCAGGTGGTGATCTCAGAGTTGTGAGATTGAGCCCCTTATCCAGCTCCACATTCAGGGAGGAATCTACTTCAACTTCAGATTCTTTCTTCCTCTGCCCCTCCACATTCACAGTCTATCTCTCTCTCAAATAAATAAATAAAATATTTAAAAATCAATTTCAACTGTTATTGTTGTTATTACAACAATTCTATACGAGATTTCCAGAGCCATGGGCCCTACTCCCAGATTTGCCACTGACTTTGGTAAGAATTTCTCTTGGCCTCGGTTCTTTTCAGTAAAATATGAGATGTAGAGGACTATACAATATTAGACTCTCTTCTAACTTAAAAATTCCCACTTCGCCACTAAAACTCCCTATGCCAGTGACCTGAAAATGATGAAAAATCACCATAAATATAATTTTTTGCCACCATTTGTAGTTAAAATGCTGCTTCCACAACTAGAAAACAGAATAAAGTAATGGGACATATGAAACAATGGGTCTTTATTTTCACTTCAGAATTGAACAGAATCTTTTAGAAGTTTGTGCTGCCTTATGATACAAAACTTATAAACTAGAGTGAAGTCTGGATATAATATACAGGCTGGTTATGAAAAAGGTGATCACACATCCTGGTTTCCAGGGATACTCCCAGTTTATGCTATCATCACGACCTAAATATTGATAGCTTGTAGTCTCTAACATTCAAAAGCAAACTGATTTGGACAATAAACCATAGTATCACCTAGTTACATCATGTTCTTAATTCATGAAACTCTTAAAGTTGGAAAATTTGGTTTCTTTGAAAATAAATACCAAGTTTTGTTAAGCAAAAACTATTAAGTAATCTTGTGACTATAAATTTAGGAATGATTTAATCATAGATTTCAATGGTGCAGCACCTACACATTCAGAGAATTATAACTGTTCCTTCTGCTTCTAAATTTGGGTCATGTTGCTAATTCTAACTTTATACTATCTAATATCATGCTTCATTCATTCACTCATTTCAAGTGCTTGTCTATGTGCTTTCTTTGGGAAGGTCTAGGGAAGAAAGAATGGAAAGAATCAACATGTCTCATGGATATCACGGTACCTTTTATTTGAATCTTACAGATTTTTAAGAATGATGTAGACCTCTCTGCCTGGCTGCTCTAAGACTCACTTTGTCTGATTCTCTCCAAACGCCAAGTGGTTTAGTGATTTCTTTGCTATATTTAAACTTACTAAATCCTAGGTGTGAAACTACAACAGTTGTCCCAGTGTAATTACAACTGGAAAGAGGAAAAAAAGCACAAACAGTGAGGAAAATGAGAGTCCTACAACCACCAGGTGGCATTTCTCACCACTTAGCTAATCAACAGGATTCATGAAAACACTAGAGGACACTAGGGGAAAAAGGTTTTGTCAGCCATTATTTGACAATGTGCCATACTGAGTCATCACAAGAAATGAAAATGATCCAATAGAGTCCACAGCCATACATAATAAAAGATTTAATTCACCACTGAAAAGTGTTTAAGAACTACATAAAATATTTAAAACTCCTCTAACACAATCCTTATAGACTCAAAGGTCTCAGAAAGGATTACAGAGAGCAATGTTCCTTTTTCCAAAAGCTTACTTTACAACCATTCTAAATTAATGGAAAGCTGTCCTCAAGGCACACTGAGCCTACTGGCTTTCATCATACAAGTATCTTTTCTATTATGTGTACTATTAACACTGTTAACCTTTCTATATTATTTATACTATTCCACATATCATTTATTGTTTGATACTATTGCTTCTACTTTTATAGGTATGGATCTACACTCCTTTATTGCATTATGAACTACTTCAGGGCAGAAACTATGTTTTATACCTCTTTCACATCACTTGTCTGAGAAACCAGCACAGTGTCCCACTGTGAAGCTACAGCCCAACTCCACCACCCTGTGTGGGAAAGTGACTTCTCTGATTCTTGGCTTTCTCATTGGAATTCATTTATTCATTTACCCAAGTATTTATGGAGCACCCACTATGTGCCTGGTCCTATTCTAGATTATATGAACAAAACCATCAAAAGTCTATCCCCCACAGAGAATATCCTGGTGGGGACCCAAAGACAACAGACAAAAAATACAGTAAGTTTAACAGTTATAAGTGCTGTAAAAAAAACAGCAAAGGAATATGAGGAATGTCGAATGTCAGAGGGGGAAATTAACTTGAAATTTTCAATATGGTGGCCCAGGAGGCCTAAATGAAAAATGAGTATTTCAGCAAAGACCGGAGAAAAGGAATCACTCCATGTGAAATGTATTCAGGGAGGGGCGTCTGGGTGGCTCAGTCGATTAAGTGTTCAACTCTTGGTTTCAGTTCAGGTCACGATCTCATGGGTCCTGAGATTAAGCCCCGAGTCAGGCTCTGTACTCAACAGGAAGTCTGTTTGAAGATCCTCTTCCTCTGCCCCTCCCCTTGCTTGCACATGGGCTCTCTCTCATACACTCCCTCAAATAAATAAATAAATCTTTAAATAAATAAATAAATAAGTAAGTAAATCTCTCTCGGGGAAAGAGAAGAGCGGGAACAAAGCCCTACTGTAGGAACATGCTCAATTTTGAAGAATATCAACAAGAATGATGTGGCTAGAGTGAATGAGAAGACAGTGAATGAGAAGACAAGTAGTAGAGAATGGAGTCAAAGACAAAATGGAAGACCAGATCACACAAGACATTTATCATGACTTTTGTCATTATTTCAGTGAAATAGTCTGCTGCTAGTTGATTTTTAGCAGAAAATATGACCTCTCTGACTTATTCTAAAAGGACCACTCTGGATCCTGTACTGAAATAACGAAAGAGGGGAAAGAGTAAGAACAGGAAGACCAATGACAAGACTGCTTCAATAATGCACCAGAATGGATATGGTAGCTTGTAGCAGGGCAGTGACACAGATCGAGAGAGAGAAATTATTAGATTCAGTATATATATATTCTGAAGACCTCATGAGATTTCCTCACTATTTAAATGTAGAGTGGAGTGTGAGAAAATGAGGAGAGTTTAAAATTTTTGGCCTGAGTACTACAAGGATGGGCTGCTATTAAATGACATGGAGGAAACTGAGGGAAGAGCAGGTCTGGGATTGAGAGAAAATCAGAAAGGCAGTCAGAGGAATAGGTTAAGTTTGAGACGCCTATTAGGCATCTAAGTAGAAAGATGCTAAATAGACAGTTACCTTTAAATAAGTGTGTGTGTGTGTGTGTGTGTATTCTATAAAATGGCTAAAATAAAAAATAGTGATAATACCAAATGCTAAAGGAGACAGAGAAACTGGACCACTCACACATTGCTGGTATCAACTCAAGGAGGTGGATATAAAGTTGAGAGTTGTCAACATGTAGATGGTATTCAAAACTGTGTGTCAGATGAAATGAAATGACCAGGGGGCATAAAAGCAGATAGGAAAGAGAACAGGGGGCAACCCTGGGTGGCGCAGCGGTTTAGCGCCTGCCTTTGGCTCAGGGCGCGATCCTGGAGACCCAGGATCGAATCCCACGTCGGGCTCCCGGTGCATGGAGCCTGCTTCTCCCTCTGCCTATGTCTCTGCCTCTCTCTCTGTGTGTGTGACTATCGTAAATAAATTTTAAAAAAAGTAAAAAAAAAAAAAAAAAAAAGGAAAGAGAACAGGTCGAAAGATAAGGTTTCCGGCATGTCAATGTTAAAAGAGCAGGGAGATGAAATGAAACAAGCACAGGAATCTCAGAATGAAGATACAGGAAGGACAGAAGAGAACCAAGAGAATGTGCTATCCTAGTGAAGAACTGTTTCAAAAAGGTAACAAAGATACTAATCTTGGGGGCTTGTTGTGAGACTTAACCAAGATGAAAGCATTAACCCAGGGCCAGTCCCATAGTTGTTGCTCAATTCAGTCTAGTTTGATTCTCTTTCAATATATACTCGCTAACTGGTACATTCAAGGTATTTTTGTTGGTTTGTATTATTTTATTTTAATGCCTGCTCTAACCAAATCTTTATGAAAAGAGCTAACAAAAAGAAACTCTCAATGTTCCTACCTATAAGTATAATTAATACACAATGGAAATGAGCTAGAAAATCTACCAAAAGAATAACAAACAATCTCTAACACTTTTTCTTAGTTTACTTGTAGAACTATTAAATCTTGGGTTCAGGGGACATGACAGCTTCACTACTACCAGGAAAACCTAAATAAATCAACCTTTTTATTCATTTAAAATTAATATAGTAGACTAAAGAACCCAGAAGTAAATTCATCCAAATATACCCAAATGATTTCTAATGAAGTATTAAAAGTGATTCAGCAGAAGAGGGACAGCCTTTTCAACAAATGGTCTGGAGCAATTGGATATCTACAGGCAAAAAAAAAAGAAAAGAACCTCATTCTAAACCCCACACCTTACACAAAATTTAATTCAAAATGGATCATAGACTTAAATATAAAACATAAAACTATTAAAATTCTAGGGAAAAATCATAGTAGAAAACCTTCAGGATTTAGAGTTAGGTGAAGAGCACAATGAAAGAAAAAAATGATAAACCAGACTTCATCAAAATTAAAAATGATCTAAACATGATTCTAAAGTAGTGTCTGTGTTCCATAGATCAAATCTAATCTGCAGCCTATTTTGTTGTGACCCACAAGCAAACAGTTTTTACATTTTTTAAAAAATATTTTATTTTATTTACTCATGAGAGACACAGAGCAAGAGAGAGAGAGGCAGAGACACAGGCAGAGGAAGAAGCAGGCTCCATGCAGGGAGCCCAACATGGGACTCGATCCCAGGTCTCCAGGATCACGCCGTGGGCTGCAGGTGGTGCTAAACCGCTGTGCCACTGGGGCTCCCCTAGTTTTCACATTTTTAAAGGGTTATTAAAAAAAAAAAAAGAAAGAAAAGAAAGAAAAGAAAAGAAAAGAAAAGAGAAAAGAAAAGAAAAGAAAAGAAAAGAAAAATGTGACAGAGACCATATGTGTGGCCCATAAAGCCTAAATATTTACTATCTGGTTCTTTCAGAAAAGGTTTGCCAATCCCTGCTTTATAATATCCCTCAATAAATTACATACTAACCTTAGAGGAAAGCCAAAGTTAGGAATTTTTTTAAATCTTTCCCCTGCTTCACCATTCATTTGCCCTTTCATAGCGAAGTCTTCAGCTTTCTGGTAATTCCCCAATCCTGGACTCTCCTTTGATAAGAATGTCATTTCAAGACACTGCACTTGGCTGGCTTACCGATGGGAGTATTGCCTTTAGGGAGCCCAAAGTCCTGAATGAACTTCTAAAATCATGTCCCCATTCAGAAATACAGTGAGCCTCATCCACAGCAATAAGTGTGATACCTACAAAAGTGAAAAATATAAAAATGTGGAAAATAAAGTTCAAAAAGAAGTAATAAATTCATCTAAGTCAATATCACCTTCACTTGAAAATATCAAATTAAAGGAGAAAAAATAATTCAAATCAAAGTATTTGGTTCATCTAAAAATATAAGCATAAATTACAACAAGTTAACACCAAAAATCATTATAAGAAAAAAGGATGGGAGATACACGGATAAAGGCATATGGATAAAAAAAAAAAGGAAACATTTATATATTATTCAAACAATATTATTTATTAGATTTCAGCTTTCATCATTATTCCTCAAAGAAATGGAATTAATATTACTTTATCCTCAAAACTATCATTCATGAACCATTTGCAATGATAATGCCTTAAAAAAGAAGCGTTGGGGTTTTTTTTCCTCTTTGGTAATACTTTCAATTTTATCTCATCAATTAGCTACCAAAAGAGATTAAAGAGTATATTCCTCCTGAGAAGATAAGCATCTTCATGGTCCATAACCAATTACATGTTAGACCACAGAGTTCTTCTAGAATGCCAATATGGGAAGACAGGATGATATCCACATTTATAATGTAAAATGGTAAGAACTAAATCTCAGTATGTACCAATGTGGTAAGAAAGAATATAACCCATTCTTTCTTCCCCTAGCAACCCCTCTACTTTGCCCCCACACCACACACTCACACTGAAATGGAGTCAATAGTATATAGTAATGCATTTCAGAAAAGGGCTTTATTGTATAACCATCCACTAAAATGGATGGCTTTGGATATTTCAAAGGGATGATAATAGTGCTTTTGCCCTCCAATACCAAATTAATACTTAGGACAAAAATAATCTTTTCCATCAATAGATCATTACTTGATATTTATTTGAATATTAATGATTTTCTGCCATTAGGGGGGTGATTACAAATATGTGTTCTAGAGTAGACTACCTGGATGCAGAACCTGGCTCCCCCACTAACATCTATATTACCTTAAGCAAGTTACTTAAGTTTCCAAGTATCAGTTTCCCACGAATAAAAGGTAAATATAGAAGTACCTAACATTTTTTAATTACTCTGAAGATTAAGTTAGATCATTCACATAAAATGCTAAGACAGGGCCTAGCATAAAAGACTGCTCAATAAAAAACAAAACACCAAACTATTACCATTACAGTTATTAAATGCTCACTATGACTCAAACATTTCTCTAGGAAAAGATTAATAACATGTACTGTATAACCTTGAGAAGCTCACAATTCTAAAAGAGGAGGAGACAGACAAGCAAACAACCAATAACAATTTACTGAGATTACCAAATACGACAGAGATGAAAGAAAAAGCAAAAAAATAAACCTACTAAATATGAATACAGGTTGATTAGTATCAAAATTCTCTGGCTGCTACTGCATAGCAGGGAAAAATTCAATGTTACCACTAATTTTGGCTTTAGAAACTAAATGACCCAGATTTTAAATTAAATAGGTTACAAAAAACATGATGGCTCTTCTTTTATTTTGTTTTTTTTTTTTTTTTTTCTTCTTTTATTTTGAAACCTTCCTTTAGCATCTGCCTTTGGCTCAGGTAATGATCCCAGGGTCCTAGGAACAAGTCCCACATAGGGCTCCTTGCTCAGCAGGGAGTCCGCTTCTCCCTCTCCCTCAGCCTACAGCTCCTTCTGCTCCTGCACTTGTGCTTGCTGGCACTCGCGCTTGCGCACTCTCTCTCTCTCTCTGTCCCCCCCCCATATCAAATAAATAAATAAATAAATCTTAAAAAAAAAAAAGCTTCCTTAAAATTATAGGCTTAACTAACTACCTATTAATAGAGCTGAACTTTGTCCCTTACCAACAGTTTACCAAGCTTTTGCTAACTTTCGCTTTAAATTTGCAAGTCCAAGTGTCTGCCCAGGTTTTATACATATTTCATTTTGGCATATCTGCCACTCAAGTCTTTATTCTAAAACCAAAAGACAATTATAAGTGTGTTTGGTTTGAAGGAGTCTCCATACACAATTATGTTTGCTGCTTTTGTTATACACTCATACTACTTAAATAATGTAACATAAAAAGCATAAATCTGATTAGCTAAATGTTAGACTACTGTACAAATAGAATTCTGAGTAGATTCAACTTTTGCAAGCATTTCAAAACTTCCTCCAAACAAAAGCCAAAGAAAAATATTTCAAAACGAATTTATCCCTTTTTGTTCAACATTGAGTCAACCAAAAAGAGCATTTCATCCATCCTATGCAGACTGTTTTGCTCTAATAATTGCAGTGTGCATAATTTAATCCATTACAAAAAAAAAATAAAGAATTAGAACTAGCTGTCAAAGGATCTAAGTAAATAAGCTAATAATTAATTAATTCCATCCCAGAAACAAAGCAAATACTAAAATGGAACAAAACATATCCAGCTCACCATGGACACAGATCGTAACTTTTGCTATAAAGCCATTAAATTCATATATCTAGGGTATTTAGGCCTAACCTAAGTTGAAATATCCTTAAGAATTCCATACAATCTAATAGGAGACACACCAAATTTGTCTTCCATTAAAGGCAAAAATATAATATGCCAATAAGTGATAAGAAATTGATAATATATCTTTAATAATGTATTTAATCAAATGTTAACTTTGCCCTCATTCTTTTGCTCACATTTACTATATACTAAAAAGTTACAAATTTGTTTTTATTACATTCTCACAAAAATTTTAAATGTATTCCTAGAGTTATATGCTACTAACCAAACATTAATGAGATGTTGCCATGTTGAAAATTTACCTATCCAGAATTATTTTAATATATAATTATACAATAAGATCATAGAATATTAGGAAACTAAGAGTGGTCGGTTCAACTGAATGGTTGAAGTAACAGTAGCTATGACTGCAACTCTTGGGTGCTTATCTAGCCATCAAGAAGGAATAAAAAAAAGACAAAAATTTTTGAGTACAAAAAAAAAGGGCATCAGCACTTGACTAATTCTGTATTTACATTTTCTAGGAAATAAGCTCTATCTAACTTTTTAAAATCATACTCACTGGTGGCAAATAATCAAAGGTACTGTGGTTTCCAATCCTGACTACACATCAGAATCACTCATGAAAAACTTAAGGAGGTGCTAGGAGCCCACCCCAGGCATGGTAAATCAGAATTTTTAAGTTTGGTGGATACTACATTTTTCTAAAGTTGGAAAGGTGATTCTCGTGAACAAGAAGGATGGAGAACCACTACTGTGATTTAAGTTAGATTCAGAATATGAGGGCAGCCTGGGTGGTTCAGTGGTTTAGCGCCGCCTTCAGCCCAGGGCCTGATCCTGGAGTCCGGGGATTGAGTCCTGCGTCAGGCTCCCTGCATGGAACCTGCTTCTCCCTCTGCCTGTGTCTCTGCCCCTGTGTCTCTCATTAATAAATAAATAAAATTTTTTTAAAAATTCAGAATATGAAAAAAAGGAAATTATTTCATAGAATCTAAGATTCAACATTTGTTCAATAATAATTTAAATCCCTACTATGTGCCAGGTACTGCACTAGGACATTTTTTCCTCAAAAGGTTTATAATTTCAAAGAAAAGAGATAAACAGCCAATTATAACACAGGATACTAATTTTTCTGGCAAAACGAATTACAGATACTAGGGGATAAGAGAAGAAAGACACCAACTTGGAAAGTCAGAGACTTCCTGGAGGAAATATTATTTGAAATCAACTTTAACAGAAGTGAAATGCAATATTCATCCATATATTTAACTTTAAAGGATAGCTCAATTAAATAAGTACTTATAAAAAGATCCTATCGTACCACTTACCAATATCAGCCTGAAGTTGCTGGAGTAGGAACAAGTTACCAGAACAGAATTCTGGAGTTATGTATACAATCCGATATTTGCCTCTGTAAAAAGAAACAAATAAACAAGAGAAATAAGAAATATACTAAGTTAAAGAAAACATGATCCAATGAACTAGAACTTAAAACCGTAATGCCTGACAAATTTTTAAATAATGTTATACCACTTAAAACTAAATGAATGTTACATGTTATATATATCCACATATATTAGTTCCTTGATTCCACTTAAATACAGCAAAATAAAAAGTGACAGAGTACTCAGAGAGTACTCAGCATTAAGGTGACATTAGAAGGCAGGTTTTAATTTCCAACAGTCTGACCCAAAACTACAGTCAAACAAGTCAAACAATCAAGCCTATGGTAAACGTTTCATGTGCTAGCAATCCAGCCATATACTACCCTCTTTCTTGGAGAACTACAACTCATTACCTTACCACCCACTCCATGGCAAATCACTCCATGATTAAGCCCACAGTGTCCATGTTTCTCCTATGTATTTTACTCTCTTGCCTAAATATATCTTGTTGGGCCAGGGTTAGCCACTGTATCAATGTCAAATCAATTAGTCTCTGTCCTAGAATTTGGGGATCTGACCAAGAAACAATCACTCAGTCTCTACCAATGGCAAGATCTGTAATATGTGAAAAAAGGAGCTGCAAAGCAGTCTTCTCTACCTTGTGAATAGAAAAGAAGAAAAGGCTTATCTTCTCAGAAGAACAAGGAAGACACACAGAGGCTATAAATAAAAGAAAAACTTCCTGTATTCTTGATACACAAATCCAAGTCTCTGCCTAAGAAGTGGCTAAGTTGTATTCAGTGTGATCCACAATACATTCCTATATCCTTAATATAAAATTCAGTATTTGCTGACGCTAGCTTTACTTTTTTCTATTCTGGGCAAATAGAATCCTAACTAAGATAATGTTTGTGATAAAAGTTAGGTCTAGGGCATTTAAAATACATAAAGTCTTCTTTTCATTCTTCCAAGTGAAGACATAGATAAAGTTAAATAGAATGAAAATGAATTTCCTATATAAATACTTTAAAATATTTCATCTACTGTGTGCCAAGCACGTTACTTTCATTAGGAATTAGGAACAAAAGAGATATGCTTTTAAACTCATGAAATTAATTCAATATTCTAATTCACATAGGAAAACAGTATAAATAAAAAGCTCTGATGTCAAGGAATCCCTGGGTGGCTCAGTGGTTTGGCGCCTGCCTTTGGCCCAGGGCGTGATCCTAGAGTCCCGGGATCGAGTCCCACACTGGGCTCCCTGCATGGAGCCTGCTTCTCTCTCTGCCTGTGTCTCTGCCTGTGTGTGTGTGTGTGTGTATGTGTCTCATGAATAAAGAAATAAATAAAAATCTTAAAAAAAAAAAAAAGAAAGAAAGAAAGAAAAAAGAAAAGCTCTGATGTCAGACGCCTAAGGTTCAAATCTCAATTCTACTTCTTAGAAGCTAAGTCATCTTAGCCAAGTACTTAACTTTAGCATGCCTTGTTTTCTTCAGTGTAATATAGTCATAATAATTATAAGGACAATTAACTCAACAGATAATCTAGACTCAAGATAAATCCAAGCAAATTCCAGCTTCCATTTGAGTAGAAAAGGTAAATTTGAAATACTTTTGGAAATACGAAGGACCTAGAATAGACAAAACGCTCTGGGGAAAATAAAGAACAAAATTGGAAGACTTCAACTACCTGATTTCAAGGTTTATTATAAAGCTATGGTAATTAAGACACCAACTCAGATGGTCTAAGAGACTGATAGAACAGAGAACAAAGAGTGGAGCAATAGACCCATGTATATATAGTCATTTTATTTTTGACAAAGGTACAAAGACAATTCAGTGGAGAAAGAACACTACCTTCAACAAATGGAGATGGAACAATTGGATATCCTTATGAGAAAAATGAATTATAATCAATAACTACTACAATACACAAAATTTACATTAAATGGGTTGTAGGCCTAAATGTAAACCTTAAAATTGTAACACTTTTAGGAGAAAATATAAAAGAAAGTCTTTGTGATCCTGAGATAGGCAAAGGTTTCTTATATTCCACACCAAAAGCAAAATCCATAAAAGAACAAATAGACAGACTAGACTTCATAATGTAAAAGAACTGTTCAGAGAATGAAAAGAAAAATCACAAACTAGAAGAAAATTTTTGCAAAGCATATACCAATACAGAATTTGTATTCAGAATACATAAATGACAATCAAAACTCAGTAAGGGAAAAACAACAATAAGGATCGGGCAAGAGATATGAATAGACAGTTCCTCAAAGAAGAAGCCTCAAAGATAGCCAATAAATGCATGAGAAGATGATCCACATCACTAGTCATTAAGGAAATGCAAATTAAAATCACACAGAGATCCTATTAGAATGGCTAAAATTAAGACGGGCCACATATCAAGCAACGGCAGAGAAGAGACAGTGCTGGAATTCTCAGACCCTGACACTGGCAACAGAAAATGGTACAATCATTATCAGAAAGTCTGGCAGTTTCTTAAAAAGTCAACACAGAATTACCTATGACCCAGCAATTCCACTCATAGGTACCCACACAAAATCAAGAAAACATATCCTCATGTAAAAACTTACACAGAAACGTTCACAGTACAATTATTCCTAACAGCCCAGAAGTGAAAACAACCTAAATGTCTATCGTTAATAAATGGATAAACAAAATATGGCATGTCTATTTCATCCATAAAAAGAAATCACGTACTGACAACATTATGCTAAATGAAAGAAGCCAAACACAAAAGGTCACATACTAAGTTTATTCATATGAAATGTCCAGAGTAGGTAAATCACAAGGACAGAAATTAGATTAGTGGTTTGAAGGGGTGTGGGAGGAAGGACACTAGGGAATGACTGCTTAATGGATACTGAGGTTTTTGGCGGGGGTGATGAAAATGTTCTGGAATTAAATAGTGGTGATGGCTGCACAACAATTGTGACTGTACTAAAAGCCACTGAACTATACACATTTAAAATGGTTAAAATGATGAGTATTACATAAATTTATCTCAATCAGAAAAATAAGTTAAGTATTATTCACCACATGATCCAATGACTCCACTCCTTGGTTTATACCAATGAAATGAAAACATATGTCCATAAAAAGATGTGCATACAAATGCTCAGAGCAGCTTTATTTATAACAGCCCAAAAATGGAAACAATGCAAATGTCTATCAACAGCTGAAGAGATGAAACAAATTGTGACATATCCACATAATATTATCTATTCAGCATTAAAAAAGGAATGACCTATTGATACATGCAACAAGATGGATGAATCTCAAAGTACTTATGCTGTGTGATTTAAACCAGACAAAACAAGACCACATATTGCATCACTGATTCTGTTTATGTACAATTTTAGGAAACATAAGCTAGTCTAGAGTAATAGAAATTAGATTAGTAGTTACATAAGTGGGGTAGAGAAGGTAAGAAAAAGTGAGGGGAATGGATTACAAAAAGGTATGAGCAAACTTTGAGGATGATAGATATATGTTCATCATTTGGACTGTGGTGATGGTTTTGTGGGTGTTTATATGCCAAACTTACCAAATTATGCACTTAAGTATGTAAAAATGATTGTATGTCAATTATACCTCAATAAAGGTGATTTAAAATGTTTAAAAAGAAAATATACACTCAAAAAAATTTTATATAAAAAAAATTTTATAGAAATATTCATAGCACCTTTATGAGTAATAGCCCCAAACTACAAACAGCTTAGGCATCTACTGATAAGGAAATGAAAATACAAACTATGGTATTTTCATACAATGACATCACTCTGAAGTATTAAAAAAATACAGATACAATATGAAGAATTCTCTAAATATTTTGCTGAATGTAAAAAAATTTATACAAAAATTCATATTATATGAATCCATCTACATGAAGTTTGAGAACAGACAAAAGTATGGTAGAAAAAAATTAGACAGTGGTCTGCTTTAAAATGGAGATAGGAGGACAGACTGGAAAGGGACATGACATGAAGCAACTTTCTGGAGTCACAGTAATACTCTATTATATCTTGATAGGGGTTTGGATGATACATTTGTATGCATTTATCAAAACTGGGTAAATACATTTGTATATGTGTATTTATTAATAAGATACATAATATGTTAATCTATACACACACATATTTTTGCATGTGTTTGAGATTTTATTCTTATTTGGAATTATGCCATGAAAGAATTGGTGGGGCAAGAGATCTAGAATCCAGTCCCTGCTCAGCCATTAATTCACTGAATGACTTTAGGCAAATTATTTTCTCTGGGCCTCAGTTTCCTCATATGTAAAATGAGACAAAACTAGATACACACTCTCCTGGTTCTCGTTCAAAACCAAAATTTTACAACACAATGACTACAAAGCTATTTTCACAGTCCAACTAAAAATAATAGATTTCTTTAAGTTTGAAAGATTTTAAAAGGAACAGTTCTGCAAATTTACTATAAAACAAAATAAACATTCTAATCATGAACATTTCGTCCACACATTAAATTTTTTTGGTGTATAAAATTCTCTCACATACCACAGATACCCAATCACATAATCAGAAATCATATAAATTACTCACAATTTAATATCTTCTAGAACATTTTTTGACTGTGCTGATCCCAGAAAACAAGCTGGAATATTGGACATCCTATAAGAAGAAAAACAAATATTCTGGAGCCATGTACACACTACAAAGATCAATTTCATTCTCTTCAAAAAAATAAAGAAATATAATGATAAACAGTCCTCTTCTTTGTAATCCTCACTCTTTTTTTTTTTTTTTTTTTTTTTTTCCTCACTCTTTTTGTAAACGAATTTGATAAATTCCTTCAAAGGCCATATTAGAAAGCAGGTTGTTAGGGCAGGTTTTTCAGAAAGACTATAAACTCTGATTAAAGAATTTTAAAATTTCTCTGTAACTAAAAATTATACTTTCATGTGTACACTTCATACCAAGCTAAAGAGCAAGGGTAACCAAAAGAGAAAAGAATCTTGAGATATGGATGTAAACTGGCTTAGAGTTTGCTGTTACAAAAATTTTTATTAGGACCATCTGGTAGCCTTGGTTTATAGAGAACTCAAGAAAGAAGGTAAGTCCTTCCATCCAAGGGTCCTTTATCACTAAGAAAAACAGAGTAACATTCATAGAAATGTTTTACTGGGAAGTAGATTTTAATGTACATGATAGATTATGTTTCCTTATGGAAGGAAAAAAAGGGTGAAAATGTGGCAATGAAAACATTACTGGAGTACCTGGCTGGCTTAGTAGAGCCTGAGAGTCTTCATCTCGGGATTGTAAATTCAAGCCCCACATTGGGTGTAGAGATTATTTAAAAATAGAAGGAAGGGAGTGAAGGAAGGAGACAGAGAGAGAGGAAGTGGGGGAGGAAGGGAAAGTGAGGGAAGGAGTAAAGAAGGGAGGGAAGAAGGAAGGAAACATGGAAACATTACTTACTTAAGCTGGAGCACTTGGTCTTCCATCAAAGAAATAAGAGGAGAGATGACAAGACCAATCCTCCCTGAATACACAGGTGGGTACTGGAAGCACAAACTCTTTCCATATCCTGGAAATAAAAATAATATCCTGACAGAAATAAAAATAAAGCCTTTGTATTCTGATTTCTTCTTACAATGTACTTACGTGAGATGAACGGTCACTACTAACATGCTATCCTCCTAAGAACTAATTCCTGCATGAATCTGAGTTTCTAATCTCAAATCACTCTGTTCTGTATTTTACACCATTTGCATTTGTATTTATATTTTGAGAGTGTAATGAAAGATTATGCATTTCAAAACCTTTAAGTTTTATATTTTAGAGGCCTAAGTTAATTGCTTAAGTACAACTTACCAGTTGCCATCACAACAACATTATCTCTCCTTTCTTCCAATACAGAATGAATCACCTTCCACTGAACCCTGAAGGGTAAAAAGCATAAGGCTGTTTTGTTTTACTAACAAGAAACCCAAGAAAAAATTGAAACACATTTAATTTTTTCACTACCTCTAATAGAATTTTTTTCCTTAAAGATTGTATTTACTTATTTATTTTATTTTAGAGAGAACGCACACACAAGAGTGGAGGGAGGATCAGAGGGCGAGAATCTCAAGCACATTCCATGCTGAGCACAGAGCCATCAAGGGGCTCAATCTAACCACCTGGAGATCACAACCAGAGCCAAAACCAAGAGTCAGAAGCTTAACCAACTGAGCCACCCAGGTGCCCCTCTAAGAGAATTTTTACACTTTTGAGCTTCAATATAAAAAAATGTATAAACCCTGGGACATTAAAACAAAAAGGTCCATTTGATCAAGCTCCCATTCAAGCTGACTTCACAACTATGACCTTCAAATGGTATATGGTAGATGAAGGAATGGACAGAGAGGTGACAGATGGATATATGATAAGGCAAGTATACTAAAATGTTGAATATACAGGTATTCATAGTAAAAAAAATTCTTTCAGCTTTACTCTTTGAAAAATTTTTTAATAAAATGTTGAGGGAAAAATCAATAGGAAAAGTGATCTTCTAATGTGCTGATAATGACCTATTTTTTCTTACATGAGTGCTGGTTACCCAGGGTGCCTAGTTTGTAAAAATTCATTGATCTATACATTTATGTGCACTATTCTGTATGTAGGACATAGTTTAATATAAAAGAAAAATTAAGATCAAAGAAAAGAGGAAAGAAATCCTTCCATGGGTTAAATTTTAAATTTGCAGAGTAGGAAAAAATCCAGTCTAGATTTTTACATTCTTATTAGTTTTATTCAAATTTACCTGTTCCTCACCTCATTTTTATTCATCTCATTTTAATACCTATATATGTGCCCCCTTAGATATATATTTGAATATATTAAAACTGATAAGATTACCACTGTTCTTCAAACTGTTGTCTTACGAATTTCTATTACATCAGCATGCTTTGGACAATAAAATGTACGAACTAGACACACAGATACTTATTTAATGAAAAACAAGTCAACATTAAATTAAGGTGAATTTATTAATCTATTTAAACTAGCTTCTACACAGAACTCTATTTTCGGTAAAGAAAATTATTTTCTTCTCTTTGAAAAACAATCTGTAGATATGAATTTTATATAAATATTATTTTAAAATAACTTCATAGTTACAGGAAATAGTGTGGAATGTACAAATTACAGTGAAGTTATGCTATTATATTTAACAGATGGATTATTTGCCATCTTTCCTTTGTGAAGAAAATTGTGAATATGCAACTTAATTAACTGAGATTATACTCACGGTTTAAAACTGGAATGGCCAAAATAGATCTTGAGGAAATTAATTTGCCTTGCATTAGGTCTTGGTAATGAATAGTCTTAAAATAAAATAAAATGGGCATTTATGTTAAAATAAAAGTGATAGGGAATAAAAATTTTATTTCATTGGCTTCTTTTAAAGAATGTCATAATTAATTACTAAAGGATACTGTTTCCTGTCTTTTAAACCCAACCAATTCAGTCTTCTGGATACCAGTCAGGATTTTAGTTAAACACTTTATTACCTAATGCTAAGGATTAGAAGAACTTTGTGGTTCCATTACAAAATGATTCACACTTTGCCAACACTATAAGAAAATGATGTTTTGGAATTTGCTATAGTTCTAAAACCTAACATTTAAACCTAACCATGGCAAGCGATATACCAATGTGAATTTCATAATACAGTAACTTTCAATTAATAGTAATCAGAAATTACATTACTATCACAAATAAAATCCACAGATAAAATAAAATCTTCATTTTAGTTATCACTCCAACAAATCTTTGACCACAATTCTAACTGCACAACAGCTGATTATGTTGATTTTACTCAACTGATTTTTATCTACTCAGGTTGAAAAGTTCATGAGTGGCTAAGAAAGAGCAAAGCAAAGAATCAAGACTATTCGTCTATAAACAATGAAAATTGATTATTACATTTTTCAGGTTTAACAATTCTAAGTAGAGAACTAAATTGATTTGAAGATGTTATGCTTTCATTAATACAAGAAAACAAAGAAATAACATTTTCTTTAACATATTCATATACTTCCCACCTACGATATGTATTTTAATTTTCCCACATTATAACATTGATGAATATAGTTCTAGACTGTTCTACTTTTTGAGAAGACCTCATGGTTTACCATAATGAATATTGTTATTTACACTTGAATAATATGAGGTTCATTGGTATACAGAGTATGAATATTAGCTATCTGACACTGTGCCACTTATTTAAAGGAATAAGCTCCCAAAGAACAGACACCATGTATCTATGCCTTTAACAATAACATTTAATATAAGTTCTTAACTAATGATTCTTATTGATTTTATATTATTTAGACAAAACATAAAATTCAGGATGAAAAGTTTCACATCACCAAATGGGCCAAATAGCACCACACTTCTATACACCTACTTTCATAAATGGTTAAGATTGTCCTTTATAAAGACCAAACACTAAACGACTTAAGGACAAGTTTTTAGGACCTCATTAATTATATGCCACAAAACCCTTGCCTGCAAAATGTTTAAAAATTGGACCCTAAATTAGAGTCAGCAGTAGGTATCAAAGGTGAACCATTTCAAACATGTTACAGTGCTTACCTTCAACATTATCATCTTCTTCTTCAATAGCTTCAATCTCATCTTCATCATCTTCAAAAGGAACATCCAGATTTCCTTCCATTTTTATGCATTTTGAATGAATTGGATCTGCCATGCCAGTATTTAAATTTTCTAAAGACTGAAAGTTTAAAGAAATCTTAAAAGCAAAACCATTGACAGTGTCGTATCTTTTTCACCAAACACAAAAGAAGTATTATTAACAGAACCTACAATTTTGTTCAAAGCTGGCAGATGTGCAACCAATACCACAAAAGAACATGTGTGCTCTAGTTTAAATATGTGCTCAAGAATGGTTTCTAAGGCATAAGGCCAAAGATGGAATACTTCCAGCATAAACAGAGTTCGTTAATAGCATATCATGAAATGCCTGTGGGGAAAGTTATCAAAATTCTGAATAAAATTTGAATTTAAAACTGTTTTTTCTTTATCATACTTCAGTATTTTCAATTGCCAAGAGGTAAGTGTGGATTTTACTGTTATTTTTGTAATGAGTTTCTCTATATCATGTGTCAGTATAAGACTTAAATAGTAAACAAAAATTTAATGTGTTTTTTGTGAATTATGTGAATTTGTTTATGTGAATTATGAAAACAATAAAAGATTCAAATAATTTTAGGAATGGAATATTACAAATGTAATTAAAGTTGCTCTTTATTTTGGCTTGACAATAGTGGACTTTCTCCCCCAAATGAAGATTATCTATTTAAAGAATTTAGGATATTTCAAAATTGTTTCATCTGCACAGTTTTCTACTGAAAAGAGACAGGAAGAATTATTAAATCACAGCTCTCATTTTCTCTTTTTTTTTTTTTTAAGATTTTATTTATTCATTCATGAGAGACATACAGAGAGAGAGAGAGGCAGAGACACAGGCAGAGGGAGAAGCAGGCTCCATGCAGGGAGCCCAATATGGGACTCGATCCCGGGACTCCAGGATCACACCCTGGGCCAAAGGCAGGCACTAAGCCGCTGAGCCACCCAGGGATCCCCTCATTTTCTCTTTTTATTAAACTTCCCATTTAATAAATTTGATTTTAATGGTTTTCTAAAAAATGTATTCATTTCAGGCCTGGAAAAGAAAAAGAGTGATTCTCCTGCTGATTCTTTATTCAAGTCAACAAATATACTTAGAAAACATTTTGAAAATACAGCTCTCTCATATTGCACCCAAACTGCCTTCTAAGAGAGTCACTATACAATGTAAGTTTGTGGAAGACTGCAAGTGTCCTATAAATATGCTACTTGAACACCATTCCTCAGAGAAATGGCTAATCAATGAAGGCATATGATTTAGTATTTATATCCTATTATTACTATTAGCTAGTCTTTATTAAACACTTAAGAAATGCCAGGCTCTGTGCTAAGCTCTTCACAAATAACACCTTAAGTAATAACAGCTCTTAACTGAGTATCAAAAGGACTAAGAAACTTGCCCAAAGTCACAGAGCAAATAAATGGAGAAGCTGGGGAAAAAAAAAAAAGGAGAAGCTGGGATTTGAACCCACATCTAAATTTAGAATCCACATTCCTAATCACTACCCACTACTCTTGTTCAAAACTAAAGAATCAGAAACCTAATCTCATTTCATTAAAAAAAAGAACAAAAAATCATATCAACCTAAAGATGAGGAATACAAGGCATGTATAATGATGAACTTCCGTGTTTATATTCAACTAATTTGGATAAATTTAAGTTTTTCTTTCTTATTGTCTATCCCTGGTTCATACCTGACAAAGAAACTGGAGGTTTTGTAAAGTGTTAAAAAATACATATAATTAAAATATATATTTTTTCAACTTTGAAAATAAAATAGGGGAAAATGAAATAATCTAACACTAGAAAATTATATGTAATAATATATCCATAGTAAATAAGACCAAGAGAAATAAAGAATATTGAATGTATAACAAAAGAACTCTCAAATAAAAGGGGATACACAGAGATGGGAAGAAAAAGAAACCTAATCCAATAGCGGAGAGCAAAATCACTATTGACGTTCCAGGAAAAGATTTATTTTTTTTTAAGATTTTATTTATTTATTCATGAGACCCAGAGAGAGAGACAGACACAGGCAGAGGGAGAAGCAAGCTCCGTGCAGGGAGCCTGACGTGGGACTCGATACCAGGATCCAGGATCACGCCCTGAGCCAAAGGCAGACGCTCAACCACTGAGCCACCCAGGCATCTCTAAACCACCCAGGCGTCCCTCCAGGAAAAGATTTAAAAGAAGTAACCTGACAGGAATATGTTTTCTAATATGTAAAAATTAGTATACTACTAAAATATTATTCATAGACCATAAAAAGATATAAACAAATATGAAATGAAAACAAAATCTAATGGTTACATAATTGATAGTAATCTCACTGTGAGGGGATATTTAGAATTAGGTAGTATCTTACATAAATAAAGGTCCTTTTTTAAAGAACTGGAAGTAAATTTCCATAATTTCAAACATACCTTAATCATTTCCTTTTCTAAATCTTCATCGCTTTCAATTACATAAGATAGATCCTCTTCATTATCTTTGGAAGATAAATGCTTTAAAAAAATATATTTCAAACATTAATTTTCCAGTATAATTGGCTCCATACCCTGTTTTCTACAAATTAAAGTTCTAATACACTAAATATCTTTAGACAATTTCCTCTTCCTCTCTAATAGATAAATTTATATTACATATTTAGATGTTTATATGAGGCACAGAAAAGGAGATAGGGTCGTAAGGAAGAAAGGAAGGAGAATAAAGAGAAACAAAAAGAGAAAGAAATATAATTGGAAAGACAGACAAGAGGGACAAACAGACTTGATATAAAGCCCACAATTTAAGAGAGAGTAAAAGTCACGAGGTTAACAATGGTTTAAGCAATATCAGTGTGTCCCAACTTGAGTACAAGAACCTCTTTACAATGTTGAAAAATTCTACTCTATTCCAAGAACAAGTTGTTCTTTTATATCCATTAATTTTAAAAAGACCACAAAAAACTACTACAACTGTAATAATACCTTTAAATAAATCACTATTTTACAAACAGTATCTACATATTTGAAAAAGTGTCAGATAAGTTAATCAGCTATTGCCAATGTTTGAATATAAGAAAACTTTACAATAATTTGGCAAACCCTAGGAAGTGTCCAACAGCATGGGAACCCTATATAAAAGAAATGTAGAAGGATCCCCAAAAAAGTCTAATCTTTAAATTGGAAGTAAGAAAAGGAAGCATAGCTATAACTAATCTGCAAAAATCAAGTCTTAAAAATGGATTTTATTTTTTTTAATTTATTTCTCTATGGGGTGCAGGGGGAGAGGGAGAGAGAAAATCTTAAGCAGGCTCCATGCCCAGGGTTGAGCCCACATGGGGCCCAATCTCACAATGCTGAGATCATGACCTGATTAGTGGGCTGAATTTGGCTTATGAGCTATATAGTTTGCTGCTTTTGACTTAGGAACAATAAGCAGCAGTTTATGGTCTTGTAGTGGAAAGATTTTAAAGTGTCAGTATACATTTGTTGTATTTTGCTATTTTAGCATTTCTTCTGATTTTTATGTAATAGATACCTCTGCTTTTCCACAAAAAGCAGAGGTATCTATTCTAGTGTTTACTTTTCTAAACTTGATCTTTTGGGAGTAGTTATATTTCCTCATATAAGATTTTCTTTACTACTATTAGTAAAGTAAGAGAGTTTCTAATAAACTAGTGTTTTTGCCTGACACCAACCTTTATTGTTATCTGAAGAGCCAATGACCTATTTTTTTTTAACAGATTGTTGTGAAACATTCTATATTCTCTGTCAACTTCATGTTTAGATTTCTCATTATTATGTTCTGAGTAGTTTAATTGGTGAGGTTGTTTTTCTCTTGGCTAAGTTAAGAATAATTTTTGAAATAGTGTGAAGTTGTATTAGAGAAATTCTTGTGCTCCTTTTACTGTAAAGACAAACCATAAAATGAGACATCATATAGCTATATTCTTTTATCTTTTTGCTTTTATTAGTTTAGAAAATTACTTATGATGCCCATATTTGGTAGAATTTTATACATTTTATTTTGCAATAACTAAGTTTTAATTGAATAGAAACATCAGAAATCGTGTGATCAGCAAAGCCTAAAATGTTTACTATCTGTCCTTTCACAGAAAAAAAAAAAAAAATCAGCCAACCCCTACTAATGAATGAACATTGTTTTCTCTTTTTTATTACCTCAGGAGATTTGCAAGTGACATCATTAAGAAATTTTTCCTGAGCCTGCTGTTCCAAAATCTGGAGTTCGTGTTCTGTTATATCTAATGACATCAAACAAATTCTTTCTGTGTTCGTTTTCAATTTATTGCCAACTTCTAATCCATCTTCAAGTCCATCTTCTTTTTGTTTCACTTTGTTTTGAGGTTCGGTTCCTTCATCATGTTTAATTAAATTATCAAATGTTGTGTCCCAAGTCTCATCTTTAACTTTAGGAAAAAATTTATGTTCTCTAATTTGTTTCTGCTGTACTTCATCAGCAGTTGGATCTCCCAATGATAATAAGTGAACATTAGTGCTGTGCCTCAATTCGGCCTCAGGAGAACCAATTATCATCTTCCTCAATGAATACAGATTTTCTGAAATAGCACTTAATAGTAGAGAAACCCTAAAAAAAATTAAGAAAGTATAATTCAACTTTAACTTCAATCAGTATCAGCACAATTGTAATGCTTTTTAATAAGTACAAGCTTTCTAAATTGATCTTCATTTAAAGGACACATTGGATTAAAGTTATTCTTCATTCCCTAATAGTCACCATATGCTTTCAACTATGGTTCACTCTCCAGTACAGCAAGGTACTTCTGCATTCAACTTGTACACTTACTAAGCACACATGCTTATATGCTTGTTGACTTGTATGCTTATTAAGTGTCAGCAGTGTTTGGTCCCAAACTAATTCTTTATGCCAGTTATATTTTTTGTGGTAATTAATTTAATTAAAAGTAAGTCAAATCAATGATACATCACCACCTAAAAAAATTTTTAAGTTGAACATATCAAAAGATGCAGCAAATTTCCTTAAAAAAAAAAAAAAAAGATTCTGCCTGATTAACTACAGCCAGAACAACTATAAAAGTTTGTAGGAAAAATCTTAAAAACTCCCAGGACTCTTCATTCAGACTGTTTCCAGTGTTTTAAGTTTTCACTCCACTTTAAAAAAGCTAAAATTAGAAATTGCAAATGATACATTACGGGTGTACTTTAAACAAGAACCACTCTGCAGAACTCCAAAGAGCAGTCCTATATTTAATGAAAAAGCCAGGATGAATATTGAAACATTGGGAAACAAATATACACTAATATATTAAGTTAAAAGAAAATTTTTATGATCCTATGTTTTAACTGATTCAATTTACTGATCAAATACTAGTCCCAACTGTAACACATAAGAGTGCTTGTGTTATCATTTCAAAATGATGCTGTTGTGCATGTCCAATAATCATAAAACCAGACACATTTCTCTAGAACAGTAAAAAAAAAAAAATCAGTGTGCAAATATAACAAGAAAATATGGAGAAGTTGTACATGAACAAACATAATATGGATTTCTTAATTCCTTAATTATAATTGCTCATATGACATTTTAACTAAGTGACTTTAAACAGCTATTTATAACCAAACCTGATTAACTGCAAAGGAAAACCACTGCTAGAGTATAAAATAAGGCACTGTATCTGTTGGTTATAGGGTTTATTAAAGCAATTTTTAGTTACCTCATAAAAGCAAAGGTTAGAGAGAAAAAAGGGAATATAAGACAGTTTTCCTATTTAACACTTTTGTTTAGCTCTTCTAATTCTTCTGTATTTAAAACAATACTTAATAAAATCCAATATGACTTTTAAAATTTTATATTAATGATCTGAATAAAAATTTGATCATTTATGGGAATAAACTATCAAAAATGCTGAGTTGTTTCATGATTTTTTTCCAACTAAAAATAGCACCAAAGCTGAGCTCAAGCTTAAGCTGACAACTCTACATCAATACAAACAAAATCGAAATCAAATTCAAAACCTAAAAACTAATCTAACATTCTAAAACTTTTCAAATCTTATAAAGAACACTTAGCATTATACACAGGTGTTCAAATATGAGATTTGTAGATAAATACTTTAGGAAGAACAGATATGTGACACCATGTAATTGTTACATGCATGGGAATGTTGTAACACATAAACATAGCAACAGTGACATATAGATTGATAAGACTGTAAGAGCTCATTTATTCTGTGCTAATGTCATAGAATGACATGTCTCATGTAAGGTAACTGTTTAACAAATATCAAAGGCTGTCTTCTTCAGTAAGACAATATACTTTTCCTTCTTTCTTATGATTGTTATAAACGAATATTAGCCTACAGAAAGCTAATCAGCACCCCACAGAATGTTAAGTACATGACAGCAATACAACAGATGTGTAATGAATTTAAATCAATGACTAAGTAGTACCATACAATCCAATATCTTCCAGGTTCACTGGAGCATAAAGCTGTTCCCTTCGGTAACAAAACACAAACTGCTCTATCTTAAAAGTTCTCAGTTCTGATTTTTCTACTGTTGTCTACTCTCACAGATTGCCAGCTGTAACTTCTAGCTGTGTTCATGTGCATATCATTTCTTAGTGATACCTGGTTTTCATTTTAACTAGATAGCCAAGTTTGTCAAACTATATCTATAAATGAAAAGCAAATACACTCTGAATGTGCCTTCATGCACTCCACTGGAAACGTAGTTAAATGAGTTTGAATTCATGCTTATGGCATGTATTTTAGCACTCAGAGGTCTTTTTTGTCCCTCTCTGGTTCTGAGGTGTAATTTGGTAAGTTAAGTATTACTATACACTTCTTACAAAGAATCTGAAGTAAGAAATTTAACTAGTCCTCGTTTGACACTGAAACCTGCCAAGATCTTTCTTCACTAAAAATGAATCCAATTACTTCCCATTCTCAAGTTTTAAGAAAACCTATTTAGCTCTGTTATTACAAAGTACAACATTAAGCAGACATAATTTACATTCAACAGATTGTTTAACTGCTAGAACAAAAATCTGAAATACATGTAAACATTATGTAAAGTGATTATTTTTTGCTCATAGAGGGAAAAATGTAAAATAGAATATGAAATGGTTTTATTGTTACCTGTCCCCATTTGACAGTTATGTTTTCCAGAAATTGTTACATAAAAACTATTAAAATAAATTGCTGGGGGAAAAAGAACTTTGAAAAAGAGCTGAATCTCTATATCATATTTTGAAATACCAAAATCAAAATAGATCACAAATCTCACCCAAAAGAAATACACTAACATTGTATTTTGTCAGAATCAGAATTCTATTTCAATTAACTGCTTGACATTCTACAAAGTATTTTTGCCTCAATATATAACTACACTGTAATCATTCACTCTTCAAGAGTATTGCTGCTTTTTAGATGAAGTCATTCAGCAATTAAGCCTAGGGCAATGCCTAGTTCCAGAAACCGTTAACTACAAGGTGCCGGTAATCCAATGTCTATTAATCCAAATATCTCAAATTATTCAGGGCTTTAGCTATAAAATGGCATTTAAAATCTAAATGCCTCTTGTTCTGATAGCCTACTGATTACATGAAATTCCTATTTAATAATCAGACAAAATCTCCAAAAATGAAGCAACTAAATAAATAAGTTGTTTTATTTATACATTTTAAGTGACCACACTATAAATAAAATTAGAAAGACACTACAGAAAAAGGTAACTTTGAATTGAAAATACTTTCTGTAGACTTCTGAATTTTATTTTGCTTTGTTTCATAAAACATCCTACAAAGCAGACAGAAAAGCCTTAAATGTTTTAATGCACAATTTAACAACTGGAAAGATATTTCTCAAATTTATGGATCAGTCTCTATGCATGTATTGAAGCAAATTTCTATCAGGCTGACAGTAGACCTGTCCACAGAGAGTTGGCAGGCCAGAAAGAACTGGCATGACATATTCAATGTACGAGATGGGAAGAATATGCAGCCAAGAATACTTTATTTAGCAAGGCTGTCATTCAGGATGGAAGGAGAGATAAAGAGTTTCCAGGACCAACAGAAACTAAAAGAATTTATGAACACTAAACTAGCCCTGCAAGAAACATTAAAGGGGATCCTTTGAGCAGAGAGAGAGCTCAAAAGTAACAAAGACTCTAAAGGAACAGAAACAATCTACGGGAACAGTGACATTACAAGTAATACAATGGCACCAAATTCATACCTTTCAATAACTACTCTGAATGTAAATGGACTAAATGCTACTATCAAAAGACATAGGATATCAGAATGGATAAAAAAAAAAAAAAACCAAGATCCATCAATATGCTTCTTATAAGACTCCTTTTAGACCCAAAGACACCTCTAGATTGAAAGTGGGGAGGTGGAAAACCATTTATCATGCTAATGGACATGGAAAGAAAGCTGGAGTAGCCATTCTTATATCAAACTAGATTTTAAACCAAAGACTGTAATAAGAGATGAAGGACACTATATCATAATAAAGGGGTCCATCCAACAAGCAGATCTAATAATTGTAAATATTTATGCCCCTAACTTGGGAGCAGCCAATTATATAAACCAATTAATAACTAACTTAAAGAAATTCATTGATAATAATATAATAATAGTAGCAGCCCTTAACATTCCACTCACAGCAATGGACAGATCATCTAAGCAAAAGGACAACAAGGAAACAATGGCTTTGAATGATACACTGGACCAGATGGACTTCACAGATATATTCAGAGCATTTCATCCTAAAGCAGCAGAATACACATTCTTTTCAAGTGTACATGGTACATTCTCCAGAAAAGATCACATACTGGGTCACAAATCAGGTCTCAACCAGTACAAAAAGACTGAGATCATAACATGCATATTTTCAGACCACAAAGCTATGAAACTTGAAGTTAAACACAAAAAGAAATTTATAAGGACCACAAATATACAGAGATTAAAGAACATCCTACTAAAGAATGAATAAGTCAAACAGGAAATTAAAGAAGAATTAAAAAAATACATAGAAGCAAATGTCCACTCTTACCACTATTGTTCAACATAGTCCTAGAAGTCCTAGGCCCAGCAATCAGACAACAAAAAGAAATAAAAGGCATCCAAATTGGCAAAGAAGTCATCAAACTGGGGCACTTGGGTGGCTCAGTCCATTAAGCGTCTATCTTCAGCTCAGGTCATCAACCCTGGGTCCTGGGATCAAGCCCTACATTCCCTGTTCAGTGAGGGGTCAGTTTCTCCCACTCCCTCTGCCTCTCAACCCTGCTCGTGCTCGCTCTCTCTCAAATAAATAAATAAAATCTTTAAAAAAGACGTCGTCAAACTTTCACTCTTTACAGATGACAGGATACTCTGCAGAAAACCCAAAAGACTCCACCCCAAAATTGTTAGAACTGACACAGGGATTCAGCAGGATATAAAATCAATGCAGAGAAGTCAGTTGCATTTCTATACACTAACAATGAGGCAGAAGAAAGAGAAATCAAGGAATTGATCCCAATTACAATGCACCAAAAACCGTAAGATACCTGGAAATAAAACTAACCAAAGAGCTAAAGGATATGTACTCTGAAAACTATAGAACGCTTATGATAGAAACTGAGGAAGATACAAAAAAATGGAAAAATTAGAAGATTAGAAGAAAAAAATATTAAAATGCCTATGCTACCCAAAGCAACCTACACATTCAATGCAATCCCTATCAAAATACCATCAACATTTTTCACAGAGCTGAAACAAACAATCCTAAAATTTGTATGGAACCAGAAAAGACCCTAAACACCCAAATGTTGAAAAAGAAAATCAAACCTGGAGGCATCACAATTCTAGACTGCAAACTGTATACAAAGCTGTAATCATCAAATATGGTAATGGTACAAAAATAGACATATAAATCAATAGAACAGAACAGAAAACCCAAAAATGGACCCTCAACTCTATGGTCAACTCATCTTTGACAAAGTAGGAAAGAATATCCAATGGAAAAAAGGCAGTCTCTTCAACAAATGGTATTGGGAAAACTGGACAGTCACATGCAGAAGAATGAAACCGGACCATTCTCTTACACCATACACAAAGATAAACTCAAAATGGATGGAAGACCTAAATGTAAGATAGGAATCCATCAAAATCCTAGAAGAGAAAGCAGGTAGCAACCTCTTTGACCTCAGCTGCAGCAACTTCTTGGTAGACACATCTCCAAAGGCAAGGGAAACAAAAGCAAAATTGAACTACTGGAACCTCATCAGGATAAATAGGTTTTGCATGCAAAAAAACAGTGACCAAAACTAAAAGGCAACCTATGGAATGGGAGAAGATATTTGACTTAATAGACAAAGGGCCAGTATCCAAATATATAAAGAACTTATAAAATTTAAATTTTAAAAAAGATCTAGTCAAGAAATAAGCAGAAGACATGAACAGACATTTCTCCAAAGAAGACATATAAATGGCTAATAGACTCTTGGAAAAATGCTTCACATCACTCATCATCAGGGAAATACAAAGCAAAACCACTATGAGATATCACTTCACACCTGTCAGGATGGCTAAAATGAACAACTCAGGAAACAAAAGATGTTGGCTAGGATGTGGAGAAAGGGGAACCCTCTTAATACGGTTGGCAGGAATGCAAACTGGTAGAGTCACTCCGAGAAACAGCATGAAGATTCCTCTAAAAATAAAAAATAGAACTACCCTACAACTCAGCAATTGTACTGCTAGATATTTATCCAAAGGATACAAACATGGTGATTCGAAGGGGCACATGCAGCTCAATGTTTATAGCAGTGAGGTCCCCAGTAGCCAAAATATGGAGAGAGCTAGATGTCCATCAATAGATGAATGGATAAAGCAGATGTGGTGTATAAATATATATATATATATACACACACACACACACACACACACACACACACACACACACAACAGAATATTACTCAGCCATCCAAAAGAATGAAATCTTGCCATTTGCAACAACTTAGATGCAACTAGAGGGTTTTGTGCTAAGCGAAATAAGTCATTCAGAGAAAGACAAATACCCTATGATTTCATTCACATGGAGAATTTAAGAAACAAAACAGATGAATATAGGATAAGGGAAGGAAAAATAGAATTTAAAATGAAAACAAAGAGAGAGAGTCTTAACTATATGAAACAAACTAATAAGAGACTCTTAACTATATGAAACAAACTGAGGGTCGCTAGAAGGGAGGGGGTTTGGGGGATGGGGTAATTGGGTGATGAGCATTAGGGAGGGCACTTGATGTAATGAGGACTGTTATATGCAACTGATGAATCACTAAATTCCACCCCTGAAACTAATAATACAGTATATGTAAACTAAATTGAATTTAAATAAAAATGTTTTAAAAATTTTCTATGAGTCTACCTTAATGAACAGTAATTCTTTATAAATAGGAATATGCAGCAAGAACAAAACAGAATTGGCAAAAACAGATAATATTTAACCTCTGTGGATCTTCTAATTTTTTCAAAGCGTCAGGAAGATGCTTGGCCAGATCCATCATCTCCTCAGAGATTGAAGTCAATTGTTTCTTCACATCAATAGGTAGGATTTCCTCCTCTGGACAAAAAGAATCAATTTTCAAAATAAAAACAGAGATTTATTTATTTAGCCACTTATTTAAACAGTATTAGAGCCCACATTTTCATTTTCTTTCCTTAATTAAGTGAATCTCAACAAAAGGACTTCCTTAACCTATCTCCGTATCACTTCAGTCACTTTACTTCCCTTTCAGATTTTTGCTACTTCAATTCCAAATGATCTACGTTCATATATATTACAACCAGTGGTTAATCAACCTAGGCAGAAGAAGGCAGAATTGAGAATCTGAACCCACCTATACTATTTCAAAATCAGAAATCAGTAGAACACCATGTGGGTTCTTAGTTATGAAATGTAGTTTGGCAAACATAACCTCAACCAACAGCCAAGCCTCACTTCCCTCGTTACCAGTCATGATCAAACTAAAATGCAAGCCTTTCCGATCGGCGATCATCTCCCCAACTCCCAATGATCTGGTACATCCTTCTCCATCAACACCACACCCTGCCATCCTTCCTTGAACCCTTCCCCTGCTTAGAGTTTCTTATAGCTCGTCACCATTTTCTCTTGTCCCCCAAAAGTCCAGCTCCTCTGAAGCATGTGACATAGAATTGTACCATCTGCTATTCCTGATTGCTGCATCTTGTGACCTCAAAAATCACATTCTTTTCGTGTACTGAAGATTTTAATGCCTGGTTCACTGTCTTCCCCTTCACTACTACTCGTGATAGTTCCACCTCAAAGTGTAGCCTTTTCCGTGCTTTGATCCTTCCATTTCCAACAATTTTTTCCTCAACTGATCTCAGCCACCCATTTCTGGAGTCATTTGACCTTATAATTGCCAATAAAGTCACTACTTCCAAACTTCAATTGTAAGCATTCCATCCTCTGAAGCTTGCTGGCTTGCTTTCCAGGATGCCCTCCCCAATACAACTATTCTTTTACATTTTCAGAACCAAATCCACTGATCCTACCACCTTTTCCATATACCTGATCCTTCCCATTCGTACTCCTTGCCATGTTCTTTTTTTTTTTTCTTTTTCCTTTCTTACCCATTTTATAGTAATCATTTCCTTGTATGGACTCTGATCTCTTTTGTTCCTTCCTTCCTTCAAAGCACTGTTTATCTAGGAAAACCCTTTCTCTAATTAAACCCAGCTATTTTACCGACTTGATGCCTATATTCAAAAGAATTGACTATAATTGAAGATAAAACACAGCCAACATAACTCAACTTGCTTTAAATTCATGACACAGATCTCAAGGAACTCTTCGGAGTGACTGTTAATTATTTTATATTTTCCACTTTCCTACTATCAGTATGACTACTTCATACCTCTTTCTTTCTCTCTAAGCCTCTAACATCTGCTTGCTCTTCCTTTTACTCGTGGAACAACCTCACCCCTCATGACATTAAGAAAATAGAAAAAGAAAACTATCTCATCTTCCCACCTCCAATCTAATTAGTCTATGTTCACAGAACCACTCTCATTTACAGCAAAAGTCCATGAAAGAGTTCTACACATGCATTGTCTCAAATTTTCTACTCTCATTTTCCCCTTAGCTGACTCCAACCAAGCCTTTGCCTCAACGAGTATAGGCATGGCTGCTTTGGGAAAGGTTGGTTGCCTGTGGCCTCCACACTGTCAAATCTAATTGTCAGGTCTAGTTCCTCATCTTTCTCAGATACTCTGAGCTATTTAAAACAGTTGATAACTTCCTCTTTCTTAAAAAACACATTCTTCCCTTGCTTCTGGTCACAATACCTCTCACACTGTCTTCTACTACCACCCCTTCTCAGGCCCTCTGCTGCACTCTCCTCACCTCCCTGATGTCTAAATGTCACTGTGCCCTCAACACCAATACTTGGACCTCCTCTGTTCTTTATTCCAGTCACTCTTTCACCTTATCTCGTTTCACTGTTTTAACTGCCAGCTGTATCTCAATGATTCCTAAAGTTACATCTCCCAACCTCAACCTATCCCCTAAACTCCAGAATCACATTTCCAACTGTGATATCTTCTTAGATATCAATAAGCATCTAAAATTTAGCATATCCAAAACTGAAATCTATATTTTTCTCACTGAAACCCATTATTCCCATAACCTTTCCACCGTAACTGATCCTTCCATTCACTCAGCTGATCCAACCAAAATATCTTGATTGTCCTCTTGGTCTCTACATCTCATCCCTTACAGAGAATTCATCAGCAAATTCTTCACAAAATATACCTTCAAAACATATACACAATCTACCATCTCTACTGCTACCAGCTTAATCCAAACAATTATCATCTCTTGCTAGGACTACTAGAGTAGCCTACCAGACTTCCTTCAACATTTGCCCTTTTGTAGCAGCCAAAAAAAAAAAACCCTTTAAATTAAAATTTAATGTCATTCTCCTGTTCCAAACCCTCTACAGCCTTCTCATCACTCCATTTTGCATTTATTTTAATTAATAAAATATGAAGCCATAGTCACCACCTATAAGGCCCTAAATAATCTCCTTTTCTAGCCTCATTTCCTCCCACTCACCTTTAATCATTTCACTTCAGTTATCCTTACTGTTCCTCAAATAAGGCAAGCAATAACCCTCAGACACTGAGTTCTTTCCCCAATACCTGAAACATTCCTCCCTCAGATAGTCACATGGCTCGTTCCCCCATTTCTCTGAAATGAAGTGAAGGCGCTTGGTCTCCGGTGTTCAGTGCACTTTCCCCCACAACTCAAACTCTAACTTATAACAAACACCCATCAAGTATGTTATATGAATGAGTGAATATCCCCTTTCCAAACTAATCTTCTAAAAAAGTTGTTTACACATGCCTTCTCACATTCCTGACATCTAATAACTCCTCTATTCATGTTACTATGATTTTCACTCATACCATTCCGCTACTCTACTTCTGCTCTGGTTAAATCACCTTCATGTTACCAAAGACTGTGGACCCTGTTCTGTTTTAGTAGCATGTGCCCCAAATAACTACTCTCTCCCCAGAAAATTCCTTTTGTCACCCAGTACACCAAAGCTGCTGGAGTAGCAAGTTACAAATGATAGCCACATTGCCAAAACTGATTAATTCTAAATCCTCAGGTTCTCAAACTCTCAGAAGGACTTAAGACAGTTGATAATGCCTACATAAAACATGCTCTTCACTTGGCTTTCTGCACACCATATCTCCTAATCTCCTTCTATGCCAATGGCAGGCAACTCCTTTACTGTCCCTTCCAGCATGCAAACATTAAAAACTAAGAGTTCCTCCAAATTCTTAGTCCCAGTTCTTTATCTCTAACTCACAATTCTTTTTTTTTTTAATTTTTATTTATTTATGATAGTCACAGAGAGAGAGAGAGAGAGAGAGAGAGGCAGAGACATAGGCAGAGGGAGAAGCAGGCTCCATTCACCGGGAGCCTGACGTGGGATTTGATCCCGGGTCTCCAGGATCGCGCCCTGGGCCAAAGGCAGGCGCCAAACCGCTGCGCCACCCAGAGATCCCTAACTCACAATTCTTTAACTAAAACTGTCCTCTGAGCTACAGCCTGGATATCTAAGTGCCACCGGGCCACCTCCAGTATGCTGACAGTCTTCCTTCCTTTAACATGTCTAAAATCAACTGTGACTTCTCAGCTCTAAATCTTGTTCCTTTTCTTCAATGGTTTTCATCCTTGTTGTTCATGGCAAACACAGGAATGATCCTTCACACATGGCTCTTATCATCACATCAAATTCTGCTGACTCTACTGCTCTGTTAAATGTATTTTAAATCTATCCCCTTCTCTCCATCCTCAGTACAACCATCCAAATCGGGTCACCACCGCCCCTCCCTTGGATTGCTCTCATGGCCTTCTAACAAGGTTTACCACTGTGACCCTTGACTTCCTACAATCCATTTTCTACTCTACAGCCCAAGTTACTCTTTTTTTCTTTCGTTTTTTGTTTCATGTAATTCATGTCACTATTGTGTTTAAACCCAATACCTCTTGGGAAAAATGTAAATTCCTAATGTAAATGTGGCCTATCTGCTTTCCTTATTCTGCTTCTCTATCCCTCACTCCATCATATTCAAGAGTTTACTACACTGAACTACTTTCAGTTGCTTATAAATACTATGATTTCTCTTTGCATCTATGGTTTCCTGTACTCTTCTGCCACCTAACTCCTTCCTGTTCCTGTTTCAGGTCTTCCCTTAAACATCACTTTCTCTAGGAAATACTGCAATATTTCCAAGTATGGGGCAGCCTGGGTGGCTCAGCGGTTTAGCACCACCTTCGGCCCAGGGCCTGATCCTGGAGACCCGGCATCGAGTCCTACATCGGGCTCCCTGCATGGGGCCTGCTTCTCCCTCTGCCTGTGTCTCTGCCTCTCTCTCTCTCTGTCTCTCATGAATAAATAAATAAAATCTTAAAAAAAAAAAACTTCCAAGTAAGACTGCTCTCCTATGTGCTAACCACAGTGCCTTGTTTTCCCACATCATAAGACCTCCCTCCCTATACCTACGCCTTTTTTGTTCATCTCTCTAACAGCTACAAAACTGCAGACTTTCCTCTCAGGAAGCAGATCATGAGTGTTTTTTTCACTTCCATATTCCCATATCATAAAATGCTCAATAATTTTTAATAAATGAGTAGATCATGAGTGTTTTGTTCACTTCCATATCCCCATATCATAAAATGTTCAATAATTTTTAATAAATGAGTAAGTTCATTTTTATCTGTTATATTGTTTAGTGTTTATTAGCTACCATCCTGGAGTAAGCTAATATTTTAACAGGGAGAAACAATGCACAAATATCCTTTTATTTTCTGATGTTATGATCCATTTTCTTTAATGAAGAAGAAAAAAACACAATCTTATAACCAAAAGTGGTCATGTGAAAATATCATTTATAAATACTTCAGGGAAATTAAACAACAATGAGGCTGATAGCTCTGGCTCTTTAACAGGGGGGAGGGAGAAAAAAAACAGTGGTAAACTTTGTTACAATTCACTAGGATCCTAGTCAAGATACCTCACATCAGATGTCAAAATATACTCACACATATAATACAATAAAGAATAAAGGTGAGGGCCAAACAATGTAGCACTGCAACAACAGGTAATACAGATACCAGGACTACTGGTAGCGACTTAAAAATATACAGTGCTTTATTGAGAAATATCTTAAACATTCATTGGAAGCATTTTAATCAGAGGCAAAATTACAAGTATAACCTATAAGTAATTCTACAAACCCCAAATTCAGAAAACCAAGAATCTCCTCTGTTGAGTTTAATTCTGTTATGATTTAAATAAGTTCTGTACTATTTTCCAGATCAACTTCAAAAACATATCATCTGCTCAATTTAAGCAAGGTAATTTCTAGCCACAGTACCTTTGACTACAGAGAGTCAGCAAGCTCTCCTCAAAAGTGGCTTTCCAGGGAAAGAAAGTAAATCTTCTACCTTATTGGGTAAAGAAGGAGGGTCTATCACAAAGGACATGAATCCCTTCTCAATGGCAATTAAAAAGAGTACAATATAATTTTATATGAGGTCATGCCATATCTTTAAACTTACTTAGCAAAATCACGAATTTAATTAACCTCTTAACAAACACAATTATTTAAAATCTCCAAAAGAAGCTACAATAGGAATAACAACTCTATACAGATCAATACAGGTACCTATAATATTCTGTCCCTCTTAGTGCTTACAACCTTTCTATGCAATAGATATTGGGCAATTATCTACATTCCAAGAATGGGGAAACATGTTAATCTCAAGTCACATGGCAGGGATTCCCCTTTGGTTTATGTGACATGAAAGCTCATGTGTTTCCACTCTATTATGTAGGTCTGCTATCACTGACCTATTGAGACATCTAAGAAAAGCACTGAAGTTGAACAAAATAACTATAGTTTTTGGAGAAAAACAGCGGTTATCTTACCTTAGGAAAGAAAACAGAAATTTAAACCAGGAGACTATAAAGTAGCCTGTACACTTTAAATATTTATAGCAAGAATATAATCATCTCCAGACTGGGAGACAACTGGTTGTATCACTGATGTTATTATCAAAACCACAAAGCCCTTACTGAAGAAGCCTAATGAACAGCAATGTGATAAAGCAGAAGTAGTAAGTCCTCCTCTGCAACAAGTAACATGACTAAATCCCAATCTTTGGCCAGAGAGACCTCACACCAAATGTCAACATGGTTCAGACACTCAAGAAGTTATAATACTAAACAGTTTGCACATGTGTGAATACTGACTTTTTTGAAAATAAACCTCACAAAAGAGCAAATTCAATAATTTTATCTTTTATTTTTAGAGCACCACATACCTTTTTTATTTATAGCAAACCTTTCCACAGCATTACCTAAAATCTCTAATTTCTGATAAATGATGAGACCAGCCTATAAAAAAAAAATAGAAAAGGGAAAAGAGTATGCTAAAAGATAACCAAAATAAAGCTATATGTCTTATCTTTAGAAAAATCCAAAACAGTGATTCCCAAAGTACCCAAAAAGCTGCGTTCACCTTATGTTATGCAAAGATCTATGTCTTCATTAAATGACCATACCAATTGCAAGAATGGATAAAGTAAACTGCTTGTGCCTTAAAATAAAAGTTTTAAATTTTTATTTTTTAATATTCAATATTATAAGGAGTTATCCAAATCAAATAACTTATAAGTGAGACTCCAACAAAATACCATCAAGTAAGAGAAATCTTTTGGCAACACACATCCACTTCCCCATATCTCATTAAATCAGCTGTGAATGTCAGCATATGAACAGCCCTCCTTTCAGGCACTGTTAATAGGAGCAACCAAGTCACACTGATTTTTCATGAATAAAAATGCTACAGAACTTGCATGAGTTCTCAACAAGTTTTACGATTTTTTTAAAATAGTAACCATTTTATTTTTTTAAATAGATTTATTTATTTATTCATAAATAAATAAGAGAGAGAGAGAGAGAGAGGCAAAGACACAGGCAGAGGGAGAAGCAGGCTCCATGCAGGGAGCCTGACATGAGACTCGATCCTGGGTCTCCAGAATCAATGCCCTGGGCTTAAGGTGGCGCTGAACCACTGAGCCACCTGGGCTGCCCAGTTTTATGATTTTTTTAATAGAACCTACAGGAAAATTATTACCGTTTTCTGACAAAACTGAATTTTTTTCTGTTTACTAAATATAAGAGTTTCCATGCCTAAAAATAAATGCAAAAAGGGAAACAACAAGATATTCATCTACAAATGAAAATATAAATTAGGGAAAAAGAAATCCACTGGAACATAAAATACATTTCTGCAAAAAACAAAAACAATAATATGATAAAGATAAGCCCAAATTTTAGTATGTATATAAATATATACATGTAAATATAAAAATACAACTCACAGCAGTGGAAAACTAAATTTGGAGGCAATTTTCCCAAATATTTAGCACATTTTAAATACAAATATAAGAAATAATGCCAGTTTTAATATAGAAACTATCTATAATTATTTTTATTCTGAAGTTGCTTATAAATCAAATACATCATCAATACCATTTGTGGTTCCTCAGCCTAGGTTTATTAGCCTTCCATGTTTTCAGAGAGATTACATTTTTTACATACAAGTTGAACATTATTTTGGCTTCATGATAATAAAAACTACTAGCACTGAACAATTGGTGCTTGCTAATTAATATTGAGAATTAACAGTTTCACTGAATGTCTTAAGAATTTTTAATGCCAACCTGATTTAAAATATTTTAGTTGAGTTTGTACAACTGTTAAAACAAAATTTTCCTAAAGTAATTTATTACAAAGTTTAAAAAATGCATCATAGTACAAAGATCTTTGGTACATACATACGCATCAGTGGCTGCATACAGTTTCTGATCCTCAGTGAGAGGAAAATCACCCCAATTGCTACAACGGATAGATCTGTCTTTCAGAAGCTGTTTGCCAAAGAGGTGTTTAACCAAACCATTGAGGCTCCAAGTCTCTGTACATTTCAGCTAGAAGTAATGAAAAATCAACACTGGAAAAAATTATTTCTATTTTCAGATACTCCTAAATACCACCAAATGACCAGGCCACAAGTAAAGTCAGAAATGTTATATCAAAATATATACCAGAGATAGTCCTTAATAAATTTCCCATCACTAAAAACCTCATTTGCAGTACACATTACAGAACTGAAGTATGGAATTTCCCCAATGTAGGTATTAAAATTCTTGGACTGTAAACGTACTATTCATGGAAAAAAAGCTGGATAGTGGTAGGCATTCTACCCAGCCCAATGACTACTTGGCCAAACACGAGAATTTAACTTAATGACTACATTAACAAAATATGTGAAATAAGGGTGACAGAATTGATGGCCAAACCTCCACTAAGAGCATCATACCACAAGCTACATTATGCTTTCCCTTAAAAAAAATTTTTTTTAATTATTGGTATAAATGGCTCAAATGGAAAACCTTTAAATACACTATTGAAATTTACACATACATGAAACAGTACTAAAAGTGGGGGTGGGGAATGGTGCCAGCTTAAAGAAACTTCTCTAAGGCAATGGATTAGACCTAAAGGTTTTCATTATGGATACTCATTTGGGACTTCCTTATTGTTACACTAACATACAGCTTAAATTATTTTTTTCAAAAAAAAATAACATCCAGATAGATGGGACACTCTGCAAAACATAAATTTATCTTGTTTATGAAAATAATATATGTATTACATCTACCTTTTTTTTTTTAATTCTAGTTAACATACAGCGTAGTATTAGTTTCAAGTGTCCAACATGGTGATTCAACACTTCCACACAACACCCAGGGCTCATCACAAGTGCTCAACGCCTTAGATCTACCTTTTCATTGGCAACATCTGTCAGCTCCACAAAATTCTTCAAATCGATGTCAAAGTCACATAGAAGTTTCCGCTGATCTCCTTTGATTCCTACACCTGCTTTTTTAATTGCTTCATTTTCAAGCAACATTTTTAACCCCTGAGGAAAAACTATAGCATTTTATTATTATTTCCATAGGCTCTATCAAGTATTATTTATTTTCTAATTCTTACACATTCTATGTTTATATTTAAATCTATTTATTTATGTTCAAATTCAGAAACACATTCACCTTGAATCTTTTTTTTTTTTAAGATTTTATATATTTACTTGATAGAAAAAGAACACAGAGGGAGGAGGAGAAGCAGGTTCCCTGCCAAGCAGAGAGCCGGATGTGGGGCTCCATCCTAGGATCCTGGGATCATGACCTGAGCTGAAAGCAGTTCTTAACCGACTGAGCCAGGTGCTACCACCTTTAGTATTTCTTTTCTTACCTAAAGCAAAGTCCTGACTGATAAATGACAAGAAAAACATCTGATTTGAATACTTCCTCTGCTAACATTAAGAGTATATTCCTGATCACTTAGCCCCTCTAAACTTCAGTTCTCTACGGTCTAAACCAGAAATAATATCAATGCCTGATGAAGATGTGAAAATTAAATAAAATAGGGATATGAATGAATCAGGTCGAACACGAATACTTCAATAAATGTAAGGTGATGAGAGAAGCACTAGCTAATTCAAAAGCTTAATTTTATAGGATAAAGTTGACATAATACAACTATCAACCAAATAAAAATGAAACAAAAGAGATACCAACCTGACATAGAAGAAATATGAAACAAGTAACATTTGTTCTCTGACACACATAACTGAATCAGTGCAACTCGGCTCGGTTTCCTTTTAGTGTATACTGGTGGCCATTCCATGTCAAAACCCACCACACCTCCAGTAGACAGATTCATGCTACAGGGGGAAAAATAGTGCAAACTAATTACATTAAAATTTTAACTTCTATATAGCTTCTACATTCGAAAATTAAAAGACAAGCCACATATAGAAGATATCTAAGATAGTGAACAGCCAGAAAATATTAAAAATTCCTTGAAAAGTCAGTAAAAAAAAAACAGATAATCCAATAAAAAGAAGAGGAGGAGGAAGACTTAGAGGAGGAGGAAAACAGGGAGAAGGAGGAGGAGGAAGAAGAAAAAAAAGAAGGGGAGGAGAGGAGGAGGAAGAGGGAAAATATGAACAGGCAATTCCCAAAAGAAAATCCAAATAGCCAATAAATCCAAATAAATATGTAAAGACATGAAACCTCACTTGAAATCAGATGCAAATTAATCAATACAATTTCATATCTACAAGATGGTAACAAGTAAACCTCACGGTATCAAGTGCTGAGAAAGATCTCTACCTGTGGGACTGCTCAAACATTGGTGAATATAAATTGGCAAAATCCTCTTAGAAAAGGCTTTGACAGGGGGATCCCTGGGTGGCGCAGCGGTTTGGCGCCTGCCTTTGGCCCAGGGCACGATCCTGGAGACCCGGGATCGAATCCCACATAGGGCTCCCGGTGCATGGAGCCTGCTTCTCCCTCTGCCTGTGTCTCTGCCTCTCTCTCTCTCACTGTGTGCCTATCATAAATAAATAAAAAAAAATTAAAAAAAAAAAAAAAGAAAAGAAAAGGCTTTGACAGTGTTTAGCCGAAGATGTATAAACACTACGACCTGCAAGTTTTTCTCATAAATGTATCAAAATCTCATATGTGCACAACTAGACAGATGTTGAAGAATGTTCAAGGGCGCTTGAGTGGCTCAGTCAGTTAAGCATCTGCCTTCAATTCAGGTCATGATCCCAGGGTCCTGGGATTGAGCCCTGTGTCTGACTCTCTGCTCACTGGGGAGCCTGCTTCTTCCTCTCTCTCTCTGCCTGTCACTCCACTGCTTATGCACTCTCTCTCTCTCTCTCTCTCTCTCTGTCAAATAAATAAATAAAATCTTTAAAAAAAAAAAAAAAGAATATTCGTTGCAGGGGCACTGGGATGGCTCAGTCAGTTGGGCATCTGACTCTAAATTTCAGCTCAGGTCATAATCTCAGGGTCCTGCGATTGGCCTTGCATCCAGCCCTGCACTCAGCAGGGAGTCTACTTAAGGATTCCCTCTCTCCCTCTCTCTCTGCCCTTCCCATTGTTCACACACACGCACTCTCGCTCTCTCTCTAAAGTAAATAAATAAATCTTTGAAAAAATTATAATTTACTTCAAAAAAAAGTTCATTGCAATACAGTTCTTACCGGCAAAAATAGAAATAAACTACAATTCCATCAACAAAAGAATGGAAAAATTGCAGCATTATTGAAACAATGAAATATTATATAAAAGTTAAAATGAGCTCCTCCCCGCCCGGCCGGCCCGCGGGGAGGGGGCGGGGGCGGGGGCGGGGGCAAAAAAAAAAAAAAAAAAGTTAAAATGAAACTACATATACCAGAAAGAAAAATTTTCAAAAAACATAAAATATTGAGTGAGAAAAACAAGTGGCAGAATACACATATAGTTTGATAGCACTTATTAAAGTTTTTAAATATGCAAAATAACATATGATATTTGGGGATATAAAAGTATATATATAAATAGAAAACATGTGAGGGAATGTTAAGCACTAAACTCATGACAGAAGTTATCTCAGCAGAGGATGAGAAGGGACATACCTAACTTCCACGGTATTTTATCGTGACATTTCTTTTTTTTTTTTTTTTAAGATTTATTTATTTATTCATACAGAGAGAGCGAGAGAGAGGCAGAGACACAGGCAGAGGGAGAAGCAGGCTCCATGCAGGAAGCCCAATGTGGGACTCGATCCTAGGTCCCCAGGATCACATCCTGGGCTGCAGGCGGCACTAAACCACTGCACCACTGGGGCTGCCTATCGTGACATTTCTTAATAAAGATTTGAAGAAAATGAAAAAAAAAAAAATATTTGAAGAAAATGGATATCAAGATTTGCTAAAGCCAGGGTTTTGTTATATTATTTTCTGTTTTTGTTTATATTTGCCTATTTTACAATTTTTAAAAACTAAACACATGTATCACAAAAGAATCTCCACTTCTGCTTTGGGCAAGATGGAGTGAGTAACAGTGATCACATATACATTTCCTCTATGAACAAACAGAAAGTTTTACAAAATAGGTAACAGTTTTCAGACACTGAACAATACATAGTACAGGCCTATGCTCTCTGAGGGAAAAAAAACCTTGGGGGATACTCTACTGTTGCCCTAGCTTTCTATTTGGAACACTTTCCAGACCACAGAGCAGGGAGGAGAAGTCAAAGCAGAGCACGGAGTTAGGAAGACAGGGTTCAGAGCCAGAGAGGATGAGGCAGCTAGAGGTAGTTTCTGGAGAGAAGGGAGATAGACAAGAAAGAGGCTGAATCAAGAACAATCAGGGAGGGCAGCCCCGGTGGCTCAGCGGTTTAGTGCCGCCTGCAGTCCAGGTTGTGATCCTGGAGACCCCAGATCAAGTGCCGCGTCTAGCTCCCTGTGTGGAGACTGCTTCTCCCTCTGCCTGTGTCTCTGCCTCTCACTCTCTGTGTGTCTCTTGAATAAATAAATAAAATCTTTAAAAAAAAAGAAAAAAAAAAGAATGTGACTCTAACCAGGATGAAAATCATTTCATTGAAAAAAATAACTAAAACAACCATTATAAATATGCTGAACATGTTCAAATATTTAAAAGAAAACATGAATATGAGAGCCAAAATGGAAGGTATTTTTAAAAAGGAAACAAAAAGAACTTCTAGAGATGAAAAATACAATAAAACTTAAAATTCAAAAAAAAAAAAAAAAAACTTAAAATTCACAGGATGGGAATGACAGTCACTACAGAAGGACATAAAGTCAACTTGCAGACATAGCAAAAGAAACAATTCAAACCAAAACACAGAGAAAAAAAATCAAAGAAAAACAATAAAAGACTGAAAGAGACAAGAACCCTATGACCAATAACACAGTATTAAGCAATCCAACCTGTGTGTGTAGAAGCTACCAGAGGAGAAAAGAGTATCAGAATGAGGAAAAAATTAATTAATTAATTAATTAAAATGCATATATATGTGTGTGTATACATATATATATATACATACTTACATATATAGAGAGAGAAATTTTTAGGATCTGATGAGACTAGAAACCCACAGGTCCAAAAAGCTCATCCTGCCCAAGCAGGATGAAGACAAACCACATGACACAAAGGCACACCAAAATCAAATTGTTGAAAACCTGTGATAGCAAAAATCTTTTAGTTGGCCAGTACAGGTAAGAAAAAAAGCCTGTCTGCCTATCCTAATGCACACAGAATTGATTGGGACTATACTCGTGTTTATTGCCTTGAGATATGACATGATACAGCGCTGACAAAGGTGAGATGGTGGAGTTAATACATAATAACAAATGACAGATTTTACCTTCTCTGTGAGACAAATTTTGTTCTATACAAAGAGACCCAAAAGTGGCCAGTTAACTGTGGTAGGAGTGAGGACACCTGAATACTATTTCTAGAATTCACCTGCCACCGGGAGATCATTAATAAATAGATTAACTTACCGCTGTATCTTTTAACCATTGCAATGTACAACAGTTAAAAAAGAGAGAAAGAGAGACAGATATAACAACTTTGAAGAAGATCTGAATGAATTCCCTACTTCTTCTCCTTGTAAAATGCTTCAAAAGCCTTGGATTGCATTATTGCATAGTCCTTATTTAACAAACCAATTTTTAAAAATACTAACAGTCATTTCTAATGTTCTTCTTAGGAATCATTTGTTGGGGGATCCCGGGGTGGCTCAGTGGTTTAGTGCCTGCCAGGGCGCGATCCTGGAGTTCCGGGATCAAGTCCCACATGGGGCTCCTGGCATGGAGCCTGCTTCTCCCTCCTCCTGTGTCTCTGCCTCTCTCTCTCTCTCTCTCTCTCTCATAAATAAATAAATAAATAAATCTTTAAAAAAAAAAAAGAAATCACTTGCTGTAATTGTTGCTAACTAAATGCAACAGAGTTGATCACAACCATTATCCAATATTACTAGGTTGGTATTTTTAACGAAATATAAAGGGACATTTGGAGGTTGAATAATTCTTGCATTGTTTTTGTCTTACTTTGATGAAATAAATAATGTGTTCATTGGTTCATGGGTGAAATAAACAATGTGTTTAGATATATAGAACACTAGATATATATAGAACTACTGTTCTATATATCTGAAATATTGAAAGTAACAAAAAATTAGCTAAAGTAATAGACTTATGAATGAATAGGTACATTACACATTTAATCCAGTGATTTTTAAGGTTTTTTAACATAAAATTAGAACTTTGTCAAGTGATATTCTACATGCAGAAATAATTATCTATGTAACACACTTTAACTGTAAAATTCAGTATATATACAAATATTGTCATATTAGTTATCTTCTAAGGGTACAAATTCAAATGAAACTAGGAAATTCAAATCTCTTACCTAATATCTTCTGATAGAAAAGAACAATCACTAGCTTCATAACTATAAACAATAGATCCAGTGAATTCTAAGAAAGAGAGGTCGTCTTCAAAAACACTCTTCTGAATCGATGCCTTGAATTAAATAAAATTTCAAAAAGGCACAAATAACATTCACATTAAATAAGAGAGGTTCATGGAGAAAATAAAGTTCAGTGAAACATTCAAATTATAGTTCTAAGTTTTTATCAACTAATGTTGATAATAAAGGCTAATAAAGTCATAAGGACAATGTATCAAAAATAAAGCCACCCACCATAAAATTACTTTCCTAAAAAGCTTATTTGCAAACTTCTAATCCTATTTTCATAAGAGCACTTATTAATTTTTTTCTGTAATTATATTAGTATTCTAGATGTAATAATGTTGCCTTAAAATGCTGAAGAGTGGCTGGTGATCTTCAATCTATGAAAACTTACACTTGCTTACCCACAAAAATTTACCAAAGTAAGTACTGTCTAACTTATCTAAATTAGAACAAACAAGTAACGTCAACCATATATAATAGATAAAAAGGTAAAATACAGAGTAAGAATTCCCATTTTGTAAACCTCATTAAAATTTAATCTCATTTACCTATTCAATGACTAGACTGTGGTTTAATCACACAATAGCAACTCTAACTTACATGGTGACCTCAAGTTTACAAGTGAAGGCTGATTTTACAGTCAAATTTACACTACATTTCCCATCTGAAAGAATAACTGGTGAACCACATACCTTTGTTTCTACTGCAGTACATGTCTCATTCTGCATAGACATCCATTCAGGAAGTTTTCGCGGCTGTGGAGTTCTTTCCAATTTTTTTTCATTCATCTTTAATAGGCTCTAGTTGCAAAATCAAAAAAAAAATTACTCTGTGAATAAACACAGTGCAGTCTTAGAAAAAAAACTCAGAGAGGCCTGTGGATATGACTGAAGAACCAAACATGCACATTTAAAGTTATGGCATTTGACCCATGTATAGGTTTTAAGAGCTGGAATTGCAAACCAAAAGGAAGCAGGTGTAATACGCTGGATCTAATAATTATACATTTAGTAACAGTTCTTCTTTTTAAAATAAGTGAGTCAATTTAATTGAGTTCTAGGGCTCTAACAGTTTCAAAATCCTATTATTCTATGACTTTGATCCTTTAAAGAATAATCTTTATCTCATTACAATGATAATCCTTGGGTGCGTAAATTCTTACAAATTTTTGACATCTTTAATTTTCTTATCATCTGTCCTAAGATCTAAGTAAACTCAGCAAACTGTTGGACATGTTCACAAGTCTACTTGAAAAATGAATTTTTAGACAGAGAACAGCTTTTCTATATTAAGGGGTTTTTTTATTAAGCTCTTGGCCTAGTAAGTGAACAAGTTTCCCTAAGAAGTGCTTCACAGAGAATATTTTTTAAAAATCTGTTACTAGCTTTGAGGGCTCTTCTCAATGTAAACCACATGGAAGGAATGGTTATAGAAAACACAATGAATAGGAGACCATGACAAACTCTTTTTGTTAATGGCAAATGGATCCATACCCTGGTGTGACTTAACACACTAAACTGAAATAGCTTGAAGTTCTTAATAAAATCTTTCCAACTCCAGCAGCAGTTTTGAATATGTACCTGAAGATTCTTATGAGGAAACATATTAATATGAAATAATCACAGCAACTATTTATGATTTAGGGGTAGCCTGTTATCCCTATTGAAACGTAGCAATATAACCCTGAAGAAACTAAATAGTATCAGCAAGTATCCATATTAATTGCTCATTTTCTCAAGCAGAAACCCCCAAAACTGAGAATACTGATAATTTATAAAGGAAATTTTTAAAAGATTGCTCTAGCAAAATTTTCTATATAGAACCAACTCTACCACTCTAATGCACTGAAGAGTTAAGAACAGGCTAGTAATTCACTCTCCCTACTAGGGAGGAGAAATGAAAAACCTCAACCACGGATCCCAGTAATACACTAATAATCTCAAACCAGATGGTAGCCTTGTAAACCTATCAATGGTATTTACTAGCAGAAAAATATTAAAGACTACCTATCTAGTAAAAGCTGTTTGCAAGATATAGCTCAACAACTATCTTGACTGCTCATCACAAATGAGCCTTGAATTATGGATTTATTAATTTATGGTTGAAAAATGAGGAGTAGTCGAGTAAGCTGTGTAATTAAAAAAAGTTCCAAAACCAAAACAACTTCCTTTGTGCAATTTTTTGCACACATTGCTCAAAACTATCCTGTTAATCCAAAACCATAACATGTCCTATTGCAAAAGAAAAGGACATTTTTGGAATCTGTGTCTGACAGTCTGGGGATCCTCCAAAAAAAGAATATGCCATCTGCACTTGGTGCTTGCTCGTATTCTTTGAATCATTAGCAAAGTTTGGTGTTGGGTAAGATCTATGATTCACTAATCAGAATGGACAACTCAAGTTTGGGTGTTACCATTTATATTATATGTAATAAGATAAAACACCTAAAATATATGTTTTAGTCACTATAAAACATTCTACAGATGTTAGTAGTTAATACATTTATATGTGTCACAAATTTAAAACTCTTAACAGGAGAGTTAAAAGCTGATCACAAAGTGTACTTTTACATATGGTGTGGGGTTTTTTTAAGATTTTATTTATAAATAAATAAATAAATAAATATTTTAGTTATTTATTCGAGAGAGAGAGAGAGAGAGAGAGAGAGAGAGGCTCTGAGGGAGAAGCAAGCTCCATGCAGGGATCAGGCCCTGGGCTGAAGGTGGCGCTAGACAGCTGAGCCACCCAGGCTGCCCTATATGATCGATCTGTTCTTAATCTTAAAAAATTATTTAAGGAAAACAAGTTTTTGCTATTCACCGAGTAGATAATTTGCAAAACTGCCAGAAAATTATGGTCTCTGAAAATAATAGACAACTCTAAAAAACAACTATAAAATCTTGGAATTTTGTAAGTAATTCATTCATGCTGCCAAAACAGAAATAAACTTCAGTAACTCTTCCCTGAAGCCACCTATAACACTAAAATCATTTTAATTTGAAATGCCCAGTTTTCAGATGTAAAACTCTCTTTTGCACACAAAATTCTGTCTAGATGCTTCCAGGCAAAGAATTTGAAAGTAAACTTGTTTACAAACCTAACATCTTTGTCAAATTTACTTAGATGTCACGACAGATAAAAGCACAAAGAAAATTAAGGTTGTAGAATAATTTCACAAGGAAATTCTTGAAGATACATGAAGATTTTAAATTGCTTATCAGATAAAGGTTATTCTCGGAAGGGATCTAAGTCATTGAGTAATAGAATTTATTTAGATATTTAACTGTATTGTTGTTGAGTATAAATAACCTTGACACATCTTTTTCAAGTCTTTTATCATTTCATAATACTTCATCTTGTACTATTAAAAGATCTTAAATTCCTCTTTGAAATAAATACAGATGGTACCTAACAATGGTTTGACTTAGGACTTTATGACATTACAACAGTGCAAAAGCAATACACATTCACTAGAAATCACACTTCAGATTTTGAACTTGTATCTTTTTTTGTGCTAGTGATGAAGCTGGGCAGCAGCATGGAGCCACAGCTCCTGGTCAGCCACACCATCACAAAGATAAACAACCAATACACTGACAACCATTCTGTAATCATGCAACTTTCCGTCCTGGTTTCACTTTTAGTAAATTTGTCAATAAATTACGAGATATTCAACACTTTATATAAGATAGTCTTCCTGTTAGAGGATTTTGCCCAACTGTAGACCAATGTAAGCTGTTCTGAGCACGTTTCTGGTTGGCTAAGCTAAGCTATGATGTTTGGGAGGTTAGATGTATGAAATATATTTTTCAACTTCCAGTAGATCTATCAGGGAAGTCCTTAGACAAGGAAGATCTGTAATATACTTTGATTTGCTTTGGTTTGGACTTTCCTGCAATCATCCTGCCTATCTATCTACCATTATCTACTACTTTTCAATCTTCATCACTTTTTTAAAGGCTGTCCCTAAGCAATATACACCTGGGATTTTTATTATTTTTTTATTTTTCTATTTTTTGTTTTGAATAGTCCCATTGAACATCTCTGTCTTTCAAATGGGTAATTCATCTCATTTGCAGTTAGTATAAGAACATGAGTTTTCTCTTCAATCTTACTTTGATTAGTATTTATCTTACTTTATCCAGTTTTCTTACTCTTTTCTCATTTTTCCTAATTGGCTGAAATTAAATTCATACTTCTCTCCCATTATCAATGACAAAACATCCATTTTTTCTCATCCTATTACCATACTATCTCAGCAAAATAATGTAACAATATCCTTTCCCCATAAAGGCCTCACATTTCCACTGTCCTTCTGTTTTTACTTCTCCACCCTTCTAATTACTGTTTTTTGTTGAAAAGGTTTTAAGTAATAGCCTGTTCATTTTCTTAGTATTGCTCTTCTATTTCATGAATCCTTACTATTTTCTAAACATTTATATTATAAATTTCCATCACCCATTTCAATATAAATGTATTTATAAATTAAACATGTAAATGCATATATTGTCTACTATAGTTCCCTCTTCCCTTCATCTTACCCCTTTTGAATCCTGTTCTGACTCAAATGTTTGTGTAGAGAACTCTTGAAATTACTTTCGTCAGGTAGAATATTATGGTAATAAAATGACTCCCTGCATTTGTGAAAATGTATTTTTTCAAATAGAATGATATGTTGGTTGAGCATAATAGTCCCTCGGTAGTCTATAGATATTCTCTTACTATCTTCTACCTTTTGATGCTGCAAGTAAGAAACCCATTGTTTCTCTGATGCTTTTTCTATTGTGAGTAATCTATTTCCCACCTGGGAGCTTGAAAGACTTTCAAAGATTTTTATATTTTAAGGAGCCTAAGAGTGAACTTATTCTCCTTGAGATCAGTGAATCCTTGGAAAGGACTCCTTTCCAAGTCTTTTTCTTAAGATCAGAAAAATCTCCCCTCATTATGGGTTGAATTGTATGCCTCCTCAAAAAAAAAAAAAAAAGGTGTCAAGAGTCCTAACCTCCAGTGCTTCAGCATGTGGCTCTTTATTTGGAAAGAGTTGTTACAGAGGTAATCAAATTTAAACAAGGTTATTACAGTAGTCTCTAATCCAAACTAAGTGGTGTCTGTACAAAAAGGGCAAATATGGACACAGAGACAGACATGCATAGAGGGAAGATAATGTGAAGAAACAATGGAGAAAGAGCCATCTATAAGCCATGAAGACAAGGTCTGAAACAGATCCTTCCCCCACAGTCCTCAGAAGGAAACAACTTCAACAACTTGATTTCGGACTTCTGGCCTCCAAAACCATGAGACAATAAATTACTGTTAAATCATGGAGTTTGTAGCACTTAACTATGACACTTGCAGCAAACTCCCTATTTCTAGTTATTAATTGCCACTATCTCTTCTTTTTTTCCTTCTATAGCATTTATTCACATGCTGGTGAATTTCTTCCTACCTGGATTTCTTCTCCTAGACTCTATATTTTTCCTTCCTGACTGCCATCTCTTTAATTTTGTTCTTTGTATGTTAAGATATGTCTTCTACTTGATTTCCAAGATGCTTATTTCGCTCTCAATGGTGATATCCTCTTTCGGTTTGTCTACTGAATTTTTATAATGTTAAATCTTGATTGTTAGTTCCAGAAAGTTTATGTTCTACTTGAGTCTCCCTAAATGTGATTATATTTCTTTCTTTTGTAAAAGTTATAATCTAGTTCAAATATCTGTTTCAATGAAACTCTCTTATTCTGGGTGTTCTTTGGTCTTTCCACTGAGGCTGGCTTCTTTAGTTGAACTGTTATTTTCCTTTGCCTGTAAAACGCTATTTGCCATCAGCAGTGATCTACTCTTAGGGTCCCTCAAGAAGCTGCAAATAGTACAAAGATTGTAAGTCTCCCACTGAAGTATTAGGAGGCAATTCTCTATTCACAGAGCTCCCAAAGTGTAATCTCAAGACCTAGCCCATCAGCACACTAAATTCAGCAGTACAGCTCCTCTGGAAATGCTCTAAGACAGGAAAGACCAAGTTGGCATCCTAGAACCAGTTGTTCAGTTCACTCAACAAATATCTACGTTGTTTAGAGCCATATTTGTTCTACCACAGTAATTCCACTGAGTATTTTAAGGAATTATGTTTCAATTCCTGTCTTACACTGCAATTTTCCTTTTCAACCATTCTTTTATTTTTATTCTTTTCAAAGTTTTATTTTAATTCTAGTTAACATATAGTGTAATATTGGTTTGAGGAGTAGAATTTAGTGATTCATCACTTACATATAACACCCAGTGCTAACATCACAAGTGCCTTCCTTAGTTCCCATCACCCAAAAAAGAAAAAAAAAAAACCCAACCCATCATCCATTTGGCCCAACCCCCACCCACCTCCCTCTATCAACCTTCTTCAGTTCGTTTTTTTAACACAATTTCCTATTGAGCCCATTGATAATACTTATAAAGACTTTTAGTTCTTTTTTGTTTGTTTGTTTGTTTGTTTGTTTAGAAATTATTTTTTACCCAGGGTCAACTATTCAGCTAAGTAAGCTTGATAGCTGTTGATTTTTCTCAAATACATGTTAATTCTCAATACCCACTTCATTTACAAATCAAAGTCTATACCAGGAGTCCATAACATTTTCAACTTCATGGCACATTCAGAAAATGAAAATATTTTTATATGGGAAGGTGATCTGAGATTGTGTATTTGACATTTTGTAAAAATTACATTATATCTTCATTATAAAATTAAACTTTTTGAACAAGAAACTAAATTATTTAGATAAACATAACTTTTCCATATTAGGCTTTCTGCTTAAAAGGACTACATACAACTCCTGATTAAAACCTTTTAACAGGGCAGCCCCAGTGGCGCAGCGGTTTAGCGCCACCTGCAGCTCAGGGCGTGATCCTGGAAACCCTGGATCAAGTCCCACATTGGGCTCTCTGCATGGTGCTTGCTTCTCCCTCTGCCTGTGTCTCTGCCTCTCTCTCTCTCTCTCTCTCTCTGTGTCTCTATGAATAAATAAATAAAATCTTAAAAATAAATAAATAAATAAAACCTTTTAACAATATTTTCTTAATTACTGAGCAGCCATCAGAGTGAAGCTTTATTAGCACAAGTGGTAGCAAATGGCAAGAGGAGGCTTTGCTCTAAAAGGCTGAAAAGTTCTTTTTCACTGTTAACCAATATTCCAACAATTTGACCTCTTTAAATTGTACTTCAAGAATGCTGAAATTCTTTAAATCTAATAGCTTCTCCTTTTCTTCTACTGAAAACTATGTTAATTCCTTCTGATATTATAAATAAGTTCTGAATACAAGTGAATTTTTTATATCAAGTATTTCAATAAACTGTGATAAAGTTCTGTCATCGGCATACACTGAATATTCTCTACAAGTATTATTAATTCATCCTTAGAATTCAAATAATACCAATTAAATGTCACTTCTAAAACTATTTTAATTTCACTCTCCCAAAGCTAAATTATTACTCAATCTATAAACTTTGTCAGTACATGTTAATATATTTTCCACATAATCATTGCACTTCTAAGTTAATTCAGGTGCTCAAAATGTCAGTTAAGGATACCATTTATTGAAGCCAATAAATATACTTCAACAAATCTGCAAAGAACCATTCACATGGAATAATTTGAAATTTTCTTTTAGCTTATAAATCTTCCTTTAGACTGTCAATACACTTCATTCCTGAAATAGCTAACCACATTTATTCACCTAAAGCTGAAAAGAAGGTACTATAGCAGCTTAGACTTCATTAGGTTCACCATTTTTATGACTTCATTTAATGTGGAACTCAAAACTACAGGCAAACTTTAATATACAGGAGTTTCTCTGTGAATAACACAATTTATTACCTAGAATATCAGGGGTTTTTTATATTGAAACTCAATGTAAAGCCTAAACCTTCCTGTTATTATCAGTCCCAAACTTCCACTATGTCCACAATATCTTGTATGTTTCAAGATATTCTCTTTGAATACTTCAGTTTTGAAACTACTTTGCCAAGCAAACGATGTCCTTTCAAGCATTTTTCTTCAAAGATTCTATATAGCTTTCTCTGGCCCATTACCAATATTTATGGATTCGTATCTGCAATGAACAATTTTTTCATTAAATAATCCTCTGAATTAGTCCTGTCTTTTATGTCTTTGACAAATTTTAAACATATCTTCCAACAGAATAATTGAAAATGGCAACTTTTCCACTTCCTTCGCTTTACTGACGCAAATACAATGTTCCAAATAGGCAGGAAAGGAGCAAATTTGGCAAACTAGTGATGTATTTGGGCTTTATTAAATGTGCAATCCTATAACTAGCTCCTTGAGCTCAATCTGATGATCACAATCACTTAGAATTTTGTTCTGGGGGCACCTGGGTCATTCAGTTGGTTAAGTGTCTGCCTTTGGCTCAGATCATGATCCCAGGGGCCGGGGATGATACTCTGGAAGTGCTCTAAGACAGGAAACTAGGGCTCTCTGCTCAACGGGGAGTTTGCTTCTCCCTCTCCCTCTGCTCCTTCCCACCCTGTTCATGCTCTCTCTCATGCTCTCCCTCTCTCTCTCTCTCTAATACATAAAATCTTTTAAAAAAATAATTTTGTTCTTACTTTGTGCTTAAAGATGATTTCAAAAGTTCAAACTTTTTTTTAGTAAAATAACTATTTTATGAAAAGATACCAGAGTATTTTGTTTGATACCTCTATTTCATTTGATTTAGTCTGTAAAGAATTATGGAAATGCCATATAATTCTGAGATAATTCTTTTACTTTAAAGCCTATATTGATTAAATATTTACTGTTACATTTAACTCACCAATCAGATGATTTTACAGCTTTAATTGATAAATCAGACAGTACAGTAGGAAAGTATCTGCAGAAATTAAATTTGAATATAAAACACTTAAATAATAAAGTACTTGAAATACTGTAAGTCCTTAATTTCTTGGGAAAAGTTTTTGTCAAATTTTTAGTCTGTCTAAATTCTGTTTTTTTAACCACAAATCTTACCCCAAAGAACTTTTTTAATGAAAAAGACTAAACAAAAACAGTGTACCGAAATATTTTCATTTAGTTTAATAATTTAAATTTTTTAAGTAAGCAAAATATACTTGTAATCAAAAACGTTTGTTTGTCTGTTTAGCTTTTATTTATTTATTCATGAGAGACACACAGAGAGAGGCAGAGACATAGGCAGAAGGAGAATCAGGCTCCTCGCAGGGAACCCAATGCGGTACTCGATCCCAGGACCCCAGGATCAGAACCTGAGCTGAAGGCAGATGCTCAGATACTGAGCCACCCAGGCGCCCTCAAAAATATTTTTAAATGAGCCTCTGAAGTTACAAAGGCCTCTATTTCCCTTATTGAATCAGTGGAATTGTATTATGTTCAATTACCGATTATTTTTAGACATAGCACTAGTTTAAATTCTAAAAACAAACATACTATGAAATTCTATCATAATCAGGGCTTGACAAATTGTCACATCAAAAGGCCATAATAAATAAATAATCATAAATTAAATAACAAGAAAATTAACAAAATTTGTTGTTTTCTATTAAAAAATACTAAATATCATACAATAAGAATTAGCTAACAATCAAGCTCTTTTCTGCTAGCAGGAAAATAACTGTGAAAATTAAGACAAAAATGAAAGGATTTGGGGGTGCATGAGTGGCTCAATCACTTAAGCATCCAACTCTTGATCTCAGCTCAGGCGTTGATCTCAGGGTCCTAAGTGCAAGGCCCACGTGGGGAGAGAAAGAGAGGGGGGGAGGGAGCAAGAATTTTATGTACACAAATACATATAACTCTCCCAATTATTAAATAACATACAAATACAAAATTAAAATAATAATTAGTAAATTATTTAACAGGAAAGTCAGGAGGAAGTACTACATAATACAGCGACAGAACAACTCTGCAGACCATGTTTACTATGTATAGCCATACATGTTACTGTGTTGTGTGGATGGAGATTCCTGTGATATGTACTGCATAACCGACCACTCTGATCTGCACATATGCAGCCAGGTTAAAGAATGTCGTTTGTGATACTCCATGAGTGACCTTGGGAGCCTGGTTACTTGACATTAGCTGGCTTCCAGATCAGAACTGGCCCTTCTGGGCTAGACACCAAGAGCTATAAATTTTGCCTTGCATGCCCTCTGGCTCCAGTCTGGGCTGGACCCCAGAATGGAATATGAGAGGAGAGGCAAGCACATATGGCCCAGGCTCCTTGAAGATGTAAAAATATAACATAGAAATGCTGCTTGCTCCAAACTGCACATAGGCAAACAGAGGTTCAACTTTACACCCCATCAAATGATGTATAAATACCTCCCTATGGGATGGTCAGTTGGAAGTCTCACCTGAGGGGAAGACGCTTTGCTCAGGCCTCTCAGTCAGGACCCCACCTTGGCTGTCTCCACCGGGCTTCCCCAGTTAATGAGGTTGGATGTTGTAAGTACCTGATTTGATGTAACTCTTTCTTACTCTCCTTTACTGCTTATTGTTGCCCTCATTCATGCATAGATTTCCCTTTTCTTCTATTTCCACTAGGTTTTTTACTTTAAAATATCAATAAAGTGTTTTTCTCCTTCCAAACTGAGAGAATTGCTGCCATGAATCTTTTCTTTAGAACACAGGTATTTAACTCAAGTAGTTTATAAAAGGATCAGCATATAGAATAATGTTCAAATATAATTTCACCTATTATAAATCTTTGAATGTTTCATAAAATGCTTTTATATGTTTGAAAACTATAAAAAATATGCAGCCATCAAAATCTTGCCCTATAACCCATATCACTAGGCTACAGCACAAACTGGAAGCCACTAACTTTGTTCCAGCTAACCCTTGCCAATAGGCAATATGAATCAAGTGCTACCAAATCTTCCAATTTTTCTAAGGAAGATGAAGAAATGCACATTACTAAGCAATCTTCCATTTGATAGCAATATCCAAGACCCCTCTACAAACCAAAATTTGGCCTGTAAACCTTTCAATTTACTTCTGCTGTAGACAGATCAGTACTAGCAGCTGGTGTGGGTATCTCTACTAACTTTTAAAATCAATATCCATTTACAAATCATTCTTTGAGTGAAATACTTGGATTCATTTTTGTAGGAACACTATAGAGTGAGTGATGGCCAAAAACCAGGAATATGCTGACAAATGGCATTTCCTTTAAAAAAGCATACACAGGACACACAGTGGTTGGCTAGAATACCTAGTTAATTAGAGCAGCAGCAAGTGAATTACCCTAAGAATGGAGCACATCTCCTTTTTACCCCCATTTCTAAATCTTCTGTGTCAACTCACACTGGACTGGAGCATGACTCCACTCTTCTCGACGGCTTCAATAATAATGCTAGGAGCATGCACACAAGAAACTTATTTCCCAAATTGTGAATTATGAGTATAAACTATGAAGCCAGAGTAGGGTCTGACCCAGTTCTTCCAGTCCATCTACTGTCAGTATCAACCATATGTATTATCAGTCAAATTATTAAAAGGACTGGTTTGATGCTCTAGTGTGAAAATTATTATGTTTAACCAGAGTTAAAGCTAGTGGAAGATAAGCAATCTTTTTCACAAGGCAGGTCAAGGAAGTATTTTCATGCATTACTAACATTTCCCTCAAAATAATTCTCTAGGGGTGTCTGGGTAGCTCAGTTAACTGTCTGCCTTCAGTTCAGGTCATGGTCTGAGGGTCCTGGAGTCAAGTTCCCCATCAGGCTTCTTGCTCAGCGGGGAGTCTGCTTCTCCCTCTCACTCTGCCCCTTCCCACGGCTATGCTCTGTTTCTCTCTCAAATAAATAAAACTATTTTTTTTAATTCTCTAGTTTTCATACCACTTTACACATAGTTTGCTTATAAGAATCTTAGCTAAAAAGCCAGCATTTCTCAAAAAGATTTAAATACAAGGATAGTCATTCTTGTTATATATAATAGTATTTAAGACATGTAATGTAATATACAATATTTATAATGATAGAGTTGAAAACAGACTACATGTCTAACAATGGTAAAATAGTTAAATTATGGTACATCCATAAAACAGAGCACTATGTAGCCATTAAAAATATATTCTTCCGGGACGCCTGGATCGCTTAGCGGTTGAGCGTCTACATTCGACTCGGATCCTGATCCCGGAATCCGGGATCAAGTCCCGCATCAGGCTTCCTACATGGAGTCTGCTTCTCCCTCTGCCTATGTCTCTGCCTCTCTCTCTGTGTCTCTTGTGAATAAATAAATAAAATCTTAAAATATATATATATATATGTTCTACTTCATCAAGTGAAAAAGCAAGTTAGACTCTAATTTTACACAGTAAATATGTATATATTTATGTGTATATATATATACACACATATCCTAAGTAGGCATATGTACACATGTAGATACATATATACACATATATACATAGACACATGTACATATATTCTATATTTTTAAAGGTCTAGAAAAATATATACCAAAATATTAGTGGTTATCCCACAACTGCAAATGGTTTTTAATTTTCTTCTTTATACTTTCTGTTTGTTCCAAATTTTCCATAAGAACATGTGTTACTGGGCAGCCCTGGTGGCTCAGCGGTTTAGTGCCGCCTTTGGCCCAGGGCCTGATCCTGGAGACCTGGGACTGAGTCCCACGTCGGGCTCCCTACATGGAGCCTGCTTCAACTTCTGCCTGTGTCTCTGCCTCTCTCCCTCTGTCTCTCATGAATAAATAAAAAAAATATTTTTTAAAAAAAAGAACATGTGTTACTTTTAGCAATTGGGGAAAGGAGGGAAATATGCCAAAAAAAGAGGTAAAGGTTATTTTGAGTTTTTTTTTAATGAATGACCCAGGCTACTTTTTTTTTTTACTTTAGAACAAAAGTTAGCAAACTTTTTCTCTAAAGTGTCAGACAGAAAATATTCTAGGCTTCATGGCTGATTGTCTCTGTTGCAACTAAGTCAGACACTGTGGTACAAATGCCACAAAATAACAAATAAGGATGTTTATGTTCCAATAAGACTTTATAGACAATGAAATCTAGATTTATACAAATTCCATAAAATATTATTCTTTTGATTTTTTTCTCAGCCTCTTAAAAATGTAAAAACCATTTAAGCTCATAGTCAAATACAAGTCAAATGTGACCCACCCCAGGTTTGTCAAATCCTGCTACAGGACATACATGGTCTAAGACTTGGAAATGTCCAATCCTACTTGTATTAATAACTATTGCTATTTTTTAATCACCATAATACATTGATAAAATATCTAATAAGAATACAACTTCTTAGTAAAACCCTTCTGATATATTACTTGCAAAATGGACTTTATGATACTTGAATGAGTAGGCTTACTACACAGGGTTAGTAATATTAGCCAATTAAATGTTAAGAGATTATCTCCTAAAGTTAGGAATTATGTTTTGAAAAAAATTTATCTTAAATTATTGTATTTGACATCAATTAAATAGCAGAAGAGCTTTCTACTGAGGTACTGAGGTACTGAGGGCACTTTTAGTGCCTTTTAGTTCATGGCAATAGAAGTAGACCAGTAAGATTCAAGATTTAAGTTAGACCAAATATAGGAAAATTAAGACCAATTGTATCCCATATTAACAGAGAAGGGAGGGATGCCTGGGTGGCTCAGCGGTTGAGCATCTGCCTTTGGCTCTGGGCATGATCCCAGGGTCCTGGGATCAAGTCCCACATCGGGCTCCCTGTGTGGAGCCTGCTTCTCCCTCTGCCTATGTCTCTGCCTCTCTCTGTGTGTCTCTCATGAATAAATAAATAAAACCTTTAAAAAAAAAAAAAAACAGAGAAGGGAGAGCTTTTTAATCACCTAGCTTTTAAATCATACTCTACTTCATTCTGTCAGAGTAGAAATCACCTCAAAGGACATTTTTCCACTTGGAATGGAACTATCTTCTGGAAAATGGACAAACTAACTCCTGTTTCATAGGAAGTTGGATATCAGTGGAGAAGCTCAGAGAGGTATTTGTTCCTAAAACCTTTAACTAATGCTGGAATGCCTGGGTGGCTCAATAGGCTAAGCCTCCAACTGTTGGTTTCCACTCGGGTAAGGATCTCATGGTTCCTAGGATCCTACATTAGGCTCCCCACCCAAAGAGTCCACTTGAGATTCTCTCCCTCTGCCTTCTACCCCTTTCCTTATATGAGTCCTCTCTAAAATAAATAGATCTTAAAAAAAAAAAATCTTTAAGGTAAGAAAATTAATACCTACTGTTACCATGGTAACAGACTTGCCTAATTGCTAAAAGGGCTAAACTGAATAAAGTATCCCAACCTTCTTTAAAAGCATTTAAAAAAACAAACAAACAACATTATTAAGTTAAATGACACCACAGATAACCATTTCAAGTCCAGCAAAAAATTAGTAAATAGTTCAATGTTTAACTGTTAAGCAATTTTCTTGTTTAATGTGAACTAATTATTACCTACTACCTAAAATGGTTCATTTCTATTTTGTTCAAAATATATAAAGGCTAATCAGATAAAATACAGTTTTATAAACTGTAATTATTTAATCAAAAATCAAGAATGTTTACAATGACTCTGAAATTTGCTTAAAAAAGGTCATAAACGGGATCCCTGGGTGGCTCAGCAGTTTGGGCGCCTGCCTTTAGCCCAGGGTGCGGTCCTGGAGTCCCGGGATCGAGTCCCGCATCAGGCTCCCGGCATGGAGCCTGCTTCTCCCTCTGCCTGTGTCTCTGCCTCTCTCCCTCTGTGTCTATCATGAATAAATAAATAAATAAATCTTAAAAAAAAAAAAAGGTCATAAACAAGTTGTCATACTACATAAGCTATAATTTCAATTTCTCACTTTGGGCATTTACGCAAATTTTACAAATATCCATTGAGTTTCACAATATTTCTCTGAGGAAGAAAATTCCATCACCATCACTATATAACAAAAGTGTATCAAAAAGGAAAACTAATAACAAGACTAGCTAATTTTGCCAAAGTTAGGAGACTACTCTAGTATTAAAAATTATACTACGAAGAGGCAGGGAAGTAGAATGGAAAGAAATCTGGATTTAGGCTCCCATGTTGCTTTGTGTCAATAAAAATTATCCAAAAGTTAAAAGACAAAGGGAAGGCAGTATATCCTTTCTATGGCATATAGGAGCACAATCCCTTTATACCTTTGTATGACTTGATATTTACTACTAATAAAAACTGAGACTCGGGGATCCCTGGATGCTCAGCGATTTAGCGCCTACCTTTGGCCCAGGGCGCGATCCTGGAGTCCTGCATGGAGCCTGCTTCTCCCTCCTCCTGTGTCTCTGCCTCTCTCTCTCTCTCTATGTCTATGTCTATCATAAGTAGATGAATCTTAAAAAAAAAAAGGCAAAAAAACTGAGACTCTGTGAAGTTATTTGTTAACTTGTAAATTTTTGTCTAGTAAAGATGCAACTGAATTCTGTCCAGTAATAAGAATAATCTCAAAGGCTATGGTTTTTATTACTCTGTAGGGACAACATTGTATCTAACCCAGCAATTTTATTCCAAAATTCTTTTCCAATGTGTATATGTAATGGTCAATTTTATGTGTCCACTTAACTCAGGTAAGGGGTTACCTGCCCAGAGCTGGTTAAACATAATTTCTAGGTGTGTCTGGGAGGGTGTTTCCAGAGGAAATTAGCATTTGAATAGGCAGACTTTGTAAAGAAGACTGCCCTCACCAGTAAGGATGGGCATCATTCAATCTGTTGAGTCTCAAAAACAAAAAGGCAGAGGGAGGGCTAGCTGGCTCTCCATTTGAGCTGAGACATCCATCTTCCCTTGACCTCCCACATCAGCACTCCTCAGTTCTCCGACCTTCAGACTATGAGGGGAAATTAGACCACTGACTCCTCTGGTTCTTAGGCTTTCAGGTTTGGACTGGAATTACACCACTGGTTTTCCTGGACCTCCAGCTTGGAACAGCAAACTGTGGAACTACTCGGCCTCCATAATTGCATGAGCCAATCCCTCATACTAAATCTCTCTCTATATTTCTCTATATATTCTACTGGTTATGGTTTCCTGGAGAACCCTAATGCATTCTATAATCTTTGTTCCTCTTTGAATCAATTTTATCTCCTGCTGGTTCCCTCATTAATAAACTGAATAATGTCACATATGTTCATTCTGTATTTGTATAAGAATCAGTCTTTAATAGTTTGGAAACTTACACTAGGACACTTTGCTATGTAATATCCATGTGACCTTGGACAAGTCACTTTTATTTTCTCATTTGTAAAATGAGATTAAATTCCTATTATATTACTTGCCTTATTATATTACATTATTATTATATATATTACTTGCCTTACTGACCACGGTCTTAATATAAACAGTGATAAACAGGATGTCACATCTTTCAATCTACAGTTATACATAAGTTGGGTATACTGACCGTGTTAACTATGATGCAACAGAAAGTTACTCAAATCAGAGGTCTGAATGCTATCAGCAGAAGGGAGAAGGGGAAAGGACAAAAGCAGAGAAGGAATGTTTTGTTTTACAGAACCAGCAGTTTGACCAAGGAGATACCTCACTAGACTATTTCACCTGATAGCCCCTTGCTAGGTGTTTCACCTAAGAGCTTCTTATGTGAGCCAGTTTTCTGCCATTTTTTGAACATACAATGTATGCACTAGCATGCTGACACAAATGAACTGAAGTGCCAAGGTAACAGAATATGTTTAAGTTCCTTAATGTATACACAAGCTGCCTGCCTCCACCCCTAATACGCTGAACAAAAGCTTTCTGAACCAATCCCATAGGGAGACAGTGCTTTGAGAGCTATCTCCCTGTCTCCTTACTTGTAAGAGGTAATAAAAAGCTCTTTCAATACTTCCTTGTGTTATGTTCAAGTTTTTTCTTTTTAAGATGTATGTAATTATTTGAGAGAGAGAGCATGAGCAGGGGGAGGGGAAGGAACAGAGGGAGAGAGAGAATCCTCCAGCAGACTCCCTTCTGAGCATGGAGCCCAACTCGGGGTTCAATCCCGGAACTCTGAGATCATGACCTGAGCCAAAATCAAAAGTCAGAGGACGCCTGGGTGGCTCAGTGGTTGAGCATCTGCCTTTGGCTCAGGTCATGATCTTGGGGTCCTTGAATGGAGTTCCACATCAGGCTCCCTACAGGGGAGCTTCTCCCTCTGCCTGTGTCTCTGCCTCTCTCTGTCTCATGAATCAATAAATAAAATCTTTAAAAAAAAAAAGAAAAAAAGAAGAAGAAGAAGAGTCGGACCCTTAACCAACTGAGCTACCCAGGAGCCCCTGGGTTGTGTTCAAATCAATGCATCCAAGTGGTGAACCCTCTGAGCTTAGTTACAATAGAAATTATAATAGGTCTTTTACTGCCATTATACCTCATTCCCTTTAGTGTGATGAGAGGAATCAAGAAGAGATACCACATACTATTTAGACAAGTATATACATTTATCAAAAATCAATTAAGCACAGAAGTGCTTCATCAGTAAAATATTCTTTTAAATGATAAATTCAAATAGAAATTCATTTAATCAAGACTTCATTCTTACCTATCAGACCTGACCCAAGGAGTACTGAATTTCAACATGAATACATTTTTTTTCTCTGTAACTATACTGTACAAACTATATTTAGGAGGTTTCCAAATACAATCTAAATTACAACAGTAATAGATATATACTCATCTAACTTTCTGTGTATGTAGAAAATAAGAAGAATGAATTAAAAAAGAAAGTGTCGATGACTTATAAGATGGAATTAATAAGTGTTTTCAAATAACCTAATACAGCTTATAAAACCAAAGCAGCTTAAATGCTTCAGCAATTCAGTTTGGTTATCAATGCCCTAATTTTGGTTAGACTCTGTGGGTTTCACCTACATAGTTAAGTTCTTTTTATTGAGAGGCAGCTTCCAGTCAAAAAATCTTTCAAATTTAATCAACAATGCAATGAACTTTAAAAATTCTGGATTTGCACGAAGCTTCTAAAAGAAAACAGTTAACTCTTGGACATCAGTCTTAGCAATATTTTTGGGATCTGACTTATCAGGCAAGGGCAACAAAAGCAAAATCAAAACAAAAAACAAACAGGATTGCATCAAACTAAAAAGCTTTTGCACAGTAGAGGAAACCACCAATAAAACAAAAAGGCAACCTACTGAACAGAACAAGATATTTGCAAATAATATATCCAATAAAAGGTTAATATTCAACACATATAAAGAAATCATATGATTCAACATCAAAAAAAACAATCTGATTAAAAAATGGGCAGAGGATCTCAACTGACAATTTTCCAAAGAAGACATACAAATGACCAATAGACACATGAAAAGATGCTCAACATCACTAATCATCTGGGAAATGCAAATCAAAACCACAATGAAATATCACCTTACATATGTCAGAATGGCTATTATCAAAAAGACAAGGAAAAACAAATGCTAGTGAGGATATGGAGAAAACAGAACCCTTGTGCATGGTTGGTGGGAATGTAAACTGGTATAGCCACTATGGAAAACAGTACAGAGTTCCTCAAAAAATTAAAAATAGGAATACCAAACAATCCATTAATTTCACTGCTGGGTACTTACCCAAAGAAATGAAAACACTAATTAAAAAGGATGTACCCCTATTCTTATTGCAGCGTTATATACAACAGACAAAATAGGGAAGCAATCTAAACGTCCACCTAAAAATAAAAATAAAAATAAAAATAAAAATAAAAATAAACGTCCACCTATGGGTGAGCAGATAAAGAAGATATAATATACAATAGAATACTACCAGCCATAAAGAAAGAGAATGAAATCTTGCCATTTGCAACAATATGGATAGCTGTGGAAGATATTTTGCTAAGTGAAATAAGCCAGAAAAAGACAAATCCCATATGATTTGATTTATATGTGGAATCTGAGAAACAAATGAACAAACAAAACTGAAGCAAGACTCATAAATACAAAAAACAAAATGGTGGTTGCCAGAATGGAGGGGGGTTCAGGATCAGCTGAAACAGATAATGGGGATTAAGAGGTACAAACTTCAGTTATAAAATAAGTGATAAGGATGAAAAGTACAGCACAGGGAATATAGTTAATTACAACAACTTTGTATGGCAACAGATGGTACCTAACTTATCATGGTGAATATTTCAAACATATATACAGTTGACTCTGGAACAAAATGGGGGTTATGAGCACCAACCCACCACAGAGTCAAAAATCCACATATAATTTTTGACTCCTCTGAAATTTAACTAATAGCCGACTGCTGATGGGAAGTCTTACTGATTTTATAAACAATTACAAAGTATTTTCTATGTTATATGTATGAAGTAAGCTAGGAAAAACAAACTCTTATTACGAAAATTATTTTAAAAAAGAAAATACATTTACAGTATACCAACTGTAATTTTTTAAATTCTGGGCTTGATTTCTTTTAATTTATTATACTACATATTTTCTGAAAATGTAATCTCACTTTTTGAGTTTATCTATACTTACCAATATACTAGCAACCACTTCATTTTTTTACTAGCAACTGGTTTATACACACACACATCTACAAATATACCCAATCATTAATTTATTGTAGAAGATATAATTTATAAGGTATTCTTCTATATTGTTTTTGAGAACTCTTTCTACTTTTCTTTTTTTTTTTCTTTGTACTTTTCAATGTACTAATAGGAATAGGAGGATAGAGAAAAAGAAAAATCAAAGAATCCATGACAAAGCCCTCATTAAATCCCTAATTAAAGAGGCTGTCAAGACTTTCATTAATCTATTGCTAGGTTTCTGGTAATCTTAATTTCCTCCCAAATAACACAGGTAAGCAAACTAGAAAAACTAAATAAAGCCATCTATTTGGTTTGGCTATAGTAAATCACTTCAACTTTTTAAAGTAATAGGATGATTTTTTTTAGAGGCTTATTCCTTTGTTATAGATATCTACCAAATTTTCATAATTGTCAAATATTACATATGATTGATATTAATAAAGTATAAATAAAAATTTGTGTTAATACAGTCAATTGAAATAAAGTATAAATGAAACCAAATAAATATAATAAAATGCCATTAAAATGCTAGCAACAGGGGAAAAAGATAAAAGCTTCTCTGTATGCTGTGTCATTGTGAGAAGCCGCACTGCCCATAAACCAGGAACACAACTTGACCTGAACTGAATCCACAGCTCAGTGAAGTCCTTTATAACTGAATTTCACTATCAAACTGAATAATTCATTATTTTTAATGAATTCCCACTGTTCCGTAAGTAGCTACAGCCAGTCAGCTGAAATCAACCATTATAAACTAGGAAACTGCGGAGAAAGTTTTCAAGTAAGTCAATTTAAAACTTGCTTAGGCGTCCTATTTTTTCCTTTTATATTTATTACTGTTACTTCACATGGTCTGAGATGAAATTTTACAGAACTCATTATCAAGTATACATTGATGGTTGCCTACCCACCATCTATTTCACCCTACACCCTTTTTTTATGGTACCATAAATTTAATTTAGAACAGACCAGTTATTTACCCACAAAGGCAGCATTCTTCAGGAAAGCAGCCCTCACTCCCAGCTCCCACAGTAAACCTAAGTGATCTAAAAGTAATCCCATTCCTTTTGCCACAGTGATGATTCAGAAACTCAGGTTAATCTCAAGGCATTCCCCGAAATTTGGTTTAAGAATAAAATACACAACTTTTTAAGATTCTATTTATTTATTCATGAGAGACACGGGGCGGGGGGGGGGGGGGGGGGGGCGGAGAGAGGCAGAGACACAGGCAGAGGGAGAAGCACGCTCTATGCAGGGAGCCAGACGTGGGACTCGATCCTGTGACTCCAGGATCACGCCCTGGGCTGAAGGCGGCACTAAACCACTGAGCCACTCGGGCTGCCCAATATACAACTTTTTTAAGTTATCTACACACCCAATGTGGGACCTAAACTCGCAACCCTAAGAACAAGAGTTGCACACTCTTCTGACTCAGCCAGCCAATTGCCCCTAAAATACATAACTTAATTTGTCCCATGAGACACAAAAGGAGGGTTCCTGAAAATAATACTGTCTTGCACTGGTAAGAAAGCAACCTGAAGAGATGCCCTCTATTTGAGAAGCCTGGGCCTTCTACACCCATTTTGCCACTATAATGGAAGTCAGAGAAAGCCAACTTAAAAACAAAGCCAATACACAGAAGGCAAAGATGGGAATGGAGCCATAGTCAATGGACAAAACCAGTCTATTAGTCAGCCCTGCTCAGTCTTCAAGTTACAATTTACTAATAAATTTCCTTATTTTTTAAGCCTGTTTGAAAGAAGTTTTCTGTGCCTGAGTTATAATACACAAATATAACTGAAAATAAATTTATGTCATTAATCCTTTTATTTAATCCCTTATCTTAAATAAACTATAAAGATAAAATCGCCACACAAAGTATACAATAACAAAAGTTTCATAACTTCATATATAGGGTTTCAAAACCTTTTAAAATCAAGAGTAAGAATCAAAATTACCAACAAACAGCAATTTGACAAACACTTGTAACAACTAAAGGAGAGTAATATTTAACTTTAGGACACAAAGCTCTGCACTGGGTTGAAATGTAGCACTGCCTCACGGAAGGAAAAATGCATAAATTTTATTTTATTTTTTTTCTTTTCTTTTTTTTTTTTTTTTTTTTTTTGGAGAGGGAGAAAGGAAGAAAGAAAGGGGAGAAGGGGAGAAAGAGAGAGAGAGAGAATCCCAAGGAGGCTCCAAACCCAAGGTAGAGCCCAATATGGGGCTGGACCCCACAACCCCGAGATCATGACCTGAGCCAAAATCAAGTCAGATGCTTACCTGAGTCACCCAGGGCCTGTCAAAATGCATAAATTTTACAAGACCAGTAAGTGTGGGAGGAAGAATGAGAAAAAAAATGGAGTCTGGGTAACAAAGGAATTGGGAAATTAATATACAATTCTGAAAGCAACCTAAGTTTACCCATTGCAAATCTTTCATTAAAACTTTACCTCTTAAGACAGGGTGAGTTTACACAAAATGAATAAAAGGAAAAATCAGCAACTTTGTGATTATACAACTCCTAGAAGGCAAAAGTTATCTTCCAGTCGAATTGTCTTTCTACAGTACAGTACTTCAGTGCCTTCATTTTTAAAAATATTTAATTATTTATTTATTTATTTATTTATTTATTTATTTATTTATTTATGAGAGATGGGGGAAGGGCAGAGGGAGAGAATCTTCAAGGTGACTCCCTGCTGAGCACAGAACCCAACCTGGGGCTTAATCTTACTACCCATGAGATTATGACCTGAGCCAAAACCAAGAGCTGGATGCTTAACTGACTGAGCCACCCATGAAGAGCAAAAGTATATCAGGTACCAGCAGGTCATGTCTCATGCTGTATGTCAAAATTTCTAGGAGAAGCAACAAAGCTTTGGTATTTTTTTCCAATGGCTTCTATTATTGCTACTACAGATTAGGAAGATCCCATCCCACTATCTTCTCGGCTTCAAAGAGCCTGAAGAGATGGTAGCTCTCTGCCCTTCTCTGAAAAACTAGCCTATTAGACTAAAGATGGAAGAGATCATAAAATACAAAGATAAGAACATGAAAGTCAGAAAGAAACAAAGGTTTGAAATAGGCTCAGGAGAGAAGGTCACTGGTTTCACTTATTTTTGGGAGAATGTGAAATTACTCTAATTACTTATTTTCCCATGAAGAAATCATTCAAAAACCATCCTCTTTCTTAACTCTCTCATAATATTAAGCATTTTATCAAAAAAAGAAAGAAAATCACCTTTAAAAGAGGCAGACTACTATTACTAACCAGCTTTTACAAGAGATAAGGTTAACTTTTACCAAAAAGCTAAAGTCTCTGGACATGTGGCTGGCTCAGTCAATAGAGTATACAACTCTTGATCGCGGGGTTGTGAGTTTGAGCCCCATGTTAGACATGGAGCCTACTTAAAAAAAAAAAAAAAGCAACGAAAGTCTCCTAAAATAAATAATTTTTCCCCAGTATTTGGGGGCAGGTAATTTACCTATTTGATTAAAAGGAATAAATAGGGCAGCCCGGGTGACTCAGCGATTTAGCACCGCCTTCAGCCCAAGGCATGGGCTGGAGATCCCTGGAGACCTGGGATCGCTCCCTGCGTGGGGCCTGCCTCTCCCTCTGCCTGTGTCTCTGCTGCGCGCGCGCGTGCTCTCTCTCTCTCTCTCTCTGTGCCTCTCACTAGTAAATAAATAAAATCTTTAAAAATAAATAAATTAATTAATTAATTAATTAATATAAATAAAAGGGATAAATACTCTGAATGACCAGATAAGTATTAAGACCAATAAGCATACCCAAATTAAGTACTTTTTTATATACAAGCAAGAACCAACTAGAAAATATAATTTATACCTGAACTCAGTAACAGCAAAAATGACAACCTACCAGGAAAAAAACTTAACATAAAATATATGAGACCCATTTTAAAGACAACTAGAAAAGTTTACTAAGATGTCCAAAAAAGGCTAGATACAACACACTGAGTACCTGGATGGTTAGTCTCAAAATTATATTAATTACATCAATACACCCAAGAAGCAATACCAAGAAAAAATGTCAGCAGGATTTTCATCAAATCATACAAGTTTATATTGGAGTTCTCTAGGAAGAGAAAATGCTCAAAAGTAGTAAATTTTTTTTTTTAAAGATTTTATTTATTTATTCATGATAGTTACACAGAGAGAGACAGGCAGAGACACAGGCAGAGGGAGAAGCAGGCTCCATGCACCGGGAGCCCAACGTGGGATTCGATCCCAGGCCTCCAGGATCGCGCCCCGGGCCAAAGGCAGGCGCCAAACCGCTGCGCCACCCAGGGATCCCAAAAGTAGTAAATTTTTTTTGAAAAATACGACCAATAAGGGGAAGCTCCCTCTAAATATGAAATGGTATAAAAGAACGGTAATTAAAAGTGCATGGAATTGGTATACAAAGAGATATAAATCAATGGAATGAAATATGTCATGTCCAGAAACAGATCCATGTAAATACAGAAATGTGACATATGATAAAAAAGGCATGTCTCATCTTTTTTTTTTCATGTCTCATCTTTTAGAAAGAACAAAGTATTCAATAATAAGGCCAACAAAACTGTCTATAATTCTGATATACCATTATCAGCAAAAAATTTTAAAAATTAATCATATATAATATATTTGCAAGAGAAGAGAAAATGGGCTTACTATTTTCAAAGACATTTCATGGAAGTTATCAACATTTTAAACTGCATATCCTTCAAGTCAGCAATGGTATCTATCCTATGGAAATACATGCACACATGCACCAAGATGCATGCAAAGGATGTTCATTTTATCTACCTGTAAGAGCAAAAATACTAGAAGCAATTAGTAGGGTGAATTAACAGTTAAATAAACAATGACATAACCATAATGGCATAATAAGCAGTTAGTAAGAAAATAAAATAGAACTACATGTATTCAGATGACAAGTTCTATAACTTGTGCTAAGTGAAACAGGAAAAACTAAGTGTCAATAGTAGTTACCTTTTAAATTTTAAAATACAAAATGAAATTTTGTGTATATATAAATGCAAAGAACAATCGAGGAGGATACATATCAGTTAATAGGGCCCCCTTACAGGGAAAAGAATGGAATTGAAATCAGGTATGTGAAGGAGAGTTAACATTCTATAGTTTGTTTCTCAACAAGCATATCTCTCTCTCTCCCACCCTTCCTTCCTTCCCTCACTCCTTTCCTGACTCCCTCTCTTCCTCCCTCCCTCCAGTCTACCTCTTGCAATCTGAGAGTAAAAGAGCCTCTGTAAATAATGAAATCAACTGTGATTTTATTTTTCCAATTTGGGATCCTGAGGATAAACAAATTCTCATTGTTTTAGTAAAATCAAGAATGAGAGGAGCAAAAATAGGCTGATTACCTTAATACTAGGAAAGAAGGTAAAAAATCCATTTAGCCCTCCCCACCACCCTCCAAAGTATAACAGCAAAGCTTTTTCGATGGGAATGACCTCATCACCAGTACCAAGAATAAAACCCAACTGTTTTAAGGTCAGTGAGGAAATCCCATTCCATCTGCCACACAACTGACTCAGGGGCAGAAACTATAACCTAGGTCTCAGTTCTTTGGCCTCTATCCCTTGTCCATAACTATTAGATCCAAAGTGGACCTCAGGATTCTCTTCCTGCGGTATGGGAGGGGAGGGGATGCTTTTGCTGCAGCTAGATATGAAGGAAGAAATATATTACCATGGTGGATGCACATGGCCATCTTAAAACTCTACAAGAAATCACCCTGAAGGTAAAGTACTTTCATGCCTCTTCATGGCAGAGAGGGTCAAGCATAGGGCCCTGACTGAACTTGCTTGCAGGCCACTATATCTCATGGTATATCAATTAAATAGGCTAAAAAACTAAACTTTTTTCACTAAAGCCAGTTTGACTTGGGTTTCTCAACAGTTGTAATCAAAACATTCGTGTTGACAGGATGGAATAAGTAATACCTAAAACTACTTCTTGAACTGATTTTTTAAAGACTATGTAGAATTCCATTTTCTTTATCTACCATAATTTATCTAACTATTCCCTATTGATGACAGGTTGCTTATACATTTTATCACAAATCATGGTCAATGAATACTCTATTTTTAGGAATTCATATTATTATTTCTTTAGAATAGATTCCTAGATATGAAATTACTAAGTCACGGAATACTCCTACTTCTCTGCCTGCCTTCTCACCAATAAATTATTCACAACCCCGAGAGAAAAGACAAGCCAAAGACTACACAGAAAGCAAAGAAAAATTTCTACAGAAGCTGCACTATAATAAGCCTTTGGTGAAAGATTTCAAACTGACAACTAAGAAAAGATGCCATATGTCACCTGTCACTGTAATAAGAACACTTGGGTCAAGGAACAGAAGTCCAGAAGGGCTTATGGGTTGACTATGAGTTACAACATAACCATATGTAACTCATTATCTAACTTTTCAGTATTGGATATAAATCAAGTTGGTGATATCTGAGCTGCATGTTAATGGACCATTATCAACACCATCAGCATCAGTATAATGACCATTTTTATCTATATCCTACTTTTTTTCCCCTTCTACTTGTCCAAAGGCTTACAACCTTTGTGCAAAATTTCCAAAGATAGTGTCTCTCAGTTTTCTGACAAGCTAATTATCTTGCCTACACCCTGCTTCAGTCATTTGTTCACATGGGGATGTCATGTCACTACCAATGACTGAATCCTTCCATAATCTCAATTGCAAGCATCTGATTCTCCAATCAGTATCTCCTATTTTTCAGGTTCGTTCCCTCTAGAAACTCAATTCAAACAATCCTTTGACCCAACTAAGACCTATAATCCAATAGTCCTACTACATTTTCACTCTCCTCACCACCAAGTAGTCCTTACTTACTCCTTGACCAATTTAAATTGCAAAATTATAACTACTTTCTTTTTTTTTATTTATTTATTTGACAGAGAGAGTGCGCAAGCAGAGGGAGAAGAAAAGCAGGCTCCCTACTGAGCAAGGGAGCCTGGCAGGGTGGAAGGGGTGAGAGGGGCTTGATCCCAGGACTCCAGGGTCATGACCTGAGCCAAAGGCAGACGCTTAACCAACTGAGCCATCAAAGTGCACCAACCACTTCCTTTCATACTCCCCTACCTTCACTGCCCATCTCTGGCTTTTTCTCTCCTGTCAAAACTCTAACCCTGCCTGAATTTAAAAAATGATCTGCCTACTCTGTGCCTGTACTGCTGCAGCTAAATGAATGCAGCAAATGAAAAACACAACCATGTTGCCCGGTCTCACCTTAAATTTATGACTACCCACTTGAAGTGGATCCTCCATCTTCCTAGCAATTGTACAGCTTTTCACTTACCTATTTACTATCTTCCCCTTCATATGTCTTCCTCTTTATTTAAACCTATCAACCTTCTCCCCCGTACTCACTCTCAGCTGACCACCTTGCTTCCATAAGTCCCTACCCTGTAGTTTATTCACATAATTTTATCTATGCCCATATACACTACCTTGACAGTTAATTTTATTGTGCCAATCTGTGCCCAGGGTTTTAATTAAACATTATTCTGGGCATGTCTGTCAGGGTGTTTCTCAATAAGATGAGCATTTAAATTAGTAGATTTGAGTACAGGAGATTGCTCTTCCGGATGTAGGTGAGCCTCGTCCAACCTGTTGAAGGCCTAAATAGAACAAAAAGGCTGAGGAAGAAAAAATTCCCTCTCTCTGCTTGACTGTATTCAATCTGTCATTAGTCTTCTCCTGTCTTCAGACTCAGACATGGAATAAACATATAACATTAGCTCTCCTGGTTGTCAGGCTTCAGAGCTGGACTGGAACTATGCCCTCAGCTCTCCTGTCTCCAGTTTGCCAATGGCAGATTACATGTATGTGTTTGTGTGTGTATATATGTATATAATATAGATAATGATATATAATATATAGATTCATATATATATTATAGTATATATCTCTCACAATAAGGAATTGGGAACTGGCCCATGTTACTAAGGAGCCTGAGAAATATATATATACATTGATATCAATATCGAAATAGGTATCAGAATAGGTACACATATACACACATATATATATCCCTGTGTGCTAACTGTGCTCCAAAATCCAGCCCCTCCATATGTGCGCTAGATTCCATACTCAGGGGCATTTTTCACCATTCTCCTGCATCACCTCTCTACCGGTCTCCCAGAAAAGTCCCAAAGTCCCATCATCAGTATATACACACACTGCAATGTCTTCCAACTTAAAAAAATACTCTTGGCTAACTGCTCCATTCTCAAGAGTCATCTATACTAGTGTCTGGATTTCCGTCCATTCCATTGTCTCTTAAATGCTCCACCCCACCAAAAAGGCTCTTACCAAGGAACCAATGACTTTCAACTTGCCAAATCCTACAGTCAATTCTCAGTCCTCACCTAGCTCAATACACCAGCAACATAACACAATTAGTCACATTCACCTTCTTGAAACACTTCATTAAGCTTCTGTGACTGGTGCCCGGATGGCTCAGTCACTTAAGTGGCTGCCTTGGGCTCAGGGTGTGATCTCAAGGTCCTGGGTTCAAGCCCCACAACTGGCCACCTGCTCAGCAGGGAGTCTGCTTCTCCCTCTGCTCCTCCCTCTGCTCCTCCCTGTACTCATTTTCATGTGCATGCATGCTCTCGCTCTCTCTCGCTCACTCTCTTTTTCAAATAGACTAAAAATATTTTTTTAAAAAAAGCTTCTATTGACGATTCTTGATTCTCTACCTACATCAGTAAGAATTCCTTCTCAGTACCTTTTGCTGATCCTTCCTTATTTCCCCAATCTCTAAACATCATAGCATTCTAAATTTAGGTCGAAGACCTTTTCATTCTCTATTCTTTACATTCACTTCTTTGAAAATCATAGTCTGATGGCTTTAAAATAATCTATAGCAGCAATATATAAGCAGCCTAAGCCACTCCTTTGAACTTCAAACTTGTATATCCAATTACTTACTAAAGAGTTAATTTCCAAAAGGCATATCATAGTCAATATGTATAAAAAGTTCCCCAAACTGCTCCTTCTATAAATTACAGTTCTCAGCAAGAGCACCTTCATCTTTCTGATTACTCAAGTCAAAAACCTTAGTCATCCTTGACTCTTTCTTTCACACTTCACATCAGATCAGCAAAAATTTTACCTTTAAAATAAAGCTGAAATCGACCTTCTCTCATCACCTCAGCAGCTAAACTCTTGGTTCGAGCCATATTACTCCTTACCTCCATGCTTCTACAGTCTAATCCCAAAATAGTAGCCAAAATGATTCTGTTAAAAGATAATTCAATTTAAAGGATTATATACCATAACCAGGTGAGATTTATCCCTGGAATGCAAGAGTGGTTCACCATAAGAAAATCAATGCAATGTATCACTTTAATAGAACGAAAGAAAAATATCACATAATCATCTCAATTGACACAGGAGGGCATATGAAAAATCCAACACTCTTCCATGATAAAAAAAAGACTCAGAAAACTAGGAGTGAAAGGAACTTCCTTAACACGATAAAGGGCATTCATAAAAAATCCACAGCTAATATATTCGATGGTGAAAGACTGAAGTTTTCACCCTAAGATCAAGAGCAAGACAAGAATAGTGAGCATTTCATAATGCATATGACTGTTGAATCACTATGCTATACAACTGAAACCAATTTAACTTTCATGTCAACTATCCTTCGATTTTAAAAAGAATTATTTTTAAAAAGACAGAGATAATCACTTTCACCACTGCTATTCAACACTGTATTGAAAATTCTGGCCAGAGAAATTAGACATGAAAAGTAAATAAGTAAAAAGCATTCAGGGACATCTGAGTGGCTCAGTGGTCAAGTGGTGATCCCAGGGAGTCCCGCATAGGGCTCCCCACAGTGACCCACCCTGCTTCTCCCTCTGCCTGTGTCTCTGCCTCTCTCTGTGTGTCTCTCATGAATAAATAAAATCTTTGGGAAAAAAAAAAAGATCTCCTACAATTCAATTACAAAGAGATAAACAACTCCATTTAAAAATGGGCAATGGACTTGAACAGACATTTCTCCAAAGAAGATATACCAATGGCTAAAAAGCACATGAAAAGATACTCAACATCATTAGTCACTAAGGAAATGCAAAGCAAAACCATAACAAGATATTAGTTCACATCACCACCTAGGATGGCTATTTAGAAAATATAAAATAAAAAAAGACTGGAAGAAAGAGGAGGGTCGCCTGGGTGGCTCTGTCTGGCATGTACCTTCTGCTCAGGTCATGATCCCAGGGTCCTGATATCAAGCCCCGAGTTGGGCTCCCCATTCAGCAGGGAGTCTGCTTCTCCCTGTCCCTCTGCACCCCACCCAGCTTGTGCTCTCTCTGTCAAATAAATAAAATCTAAAAAAAAAAAACAGGAAGAAAGAAAGAAAAGAAGAAAGAAAGAAAGGAAAAATTATTTGAAGATATGGAGAAATTGGAATTCTTGCAACATCACTGGCTGAAGGTAAAAAAAAAAAAAAAAGGTATTACCAATGTAGAGAAGCAGTTAGTTCCTCAACAAACTAAACAGAATTATCATGTGATCCAGCAAGTACCCGCCGAGATATAGACCCAAAAGAACTGAAAACAGGAACTCAAGCAGATATTTGGGGATCCCTGGGTGGCGCAGCGGTTTAGCGCCTGCCTTTGGCCCAGGGCACGATCCTGGAGACCCGGGATCGAGTCCCACGTCAGGCTCCTGGTGCATGGAGCCTGCTTCTCCCTCTGCCTATGTCTCTGCCTCTCTCTCATTCTCTGTGTGACTATCATAAGTAAATAAAAATAAAAATAAAAATAAAACAAATCAAGCAGATATTTGTAAGCCAATGATCATTGCAATATTATTCACAATAGTCAAAAGTGGGAGGAAAAAAATCCAAGAGTCCATCAACAGATGAATAGATAAAACATAGCTTAATCACACAATGAAATATTATTAAACCGTAAAAAGAAACTGATACATGATACAACGTGGCTGAACCTTGAAAGCATTATGCTAAGTGAAATAACCCAGATGCAAAACCACAAATATTAAAAAAAAAATTGAAAATAAAAATAAATTTTAAGAGCCCAAATATTATGATTCCAGAATGAGCAAATTCATAAAGAGAGATTATATTAGTGGTTACCAGGGGCTAGGCAGAGGGGGCAACGGGAAGTTATTGCTTAATTAACCAGTTAGTTAGAATTTGTTTGGCAGAAAGTTTAAAAAGTTTTAAAAATGTGCAACATAGGAAGTGTAATTAATGTCACTAAATTGTATACTTGAAAACTGTGATATTGGCACATTTTGTTATATATATTTTACCACTTTTAAAAAAAAAATCATTCAGATGATGGTGTTTCCCGACAAAACTCTCCAATAGTTTCCCATTTCCCTCAGACTGAAAACCCAAATTTTCAAAATATCCTACGAGGTCCTACACTATCTGTCCCCTGCTCTTTCCTGTCTGATTTTATCTCCTACAATTCTTAGACAACTATTATCTCACACCAACAGGCTTCCTCAGGGCCTTTGCCCCAGACAGCTACAGACCTAGCTCTCTCATTTCCTTCAACTCTTTACTCAAAAGTTCTCTCTTCAGTGAGGCCTGCCCTGACAAGCTGTTGTAAATTTGCAGCTCCCTTCTCCCACCCACACTTATCATTCCTCTTTTTTTTTATTATTCTTCAAAGGCATTTCACCTTCTGACATACTGGGCATCTGACCTCTTGTTGGTCTCTTCTCCACAAGCAAAAAGATTTGTGTCCATTTTGTTCCCTGTTGTATCCCCAGAGGGGATGTTGTATCCTTAATAAAAGGAGACGACTATTCAATGACATCAAAATCTAAACGGCCCTATTCGTCCCATCATCCTAAAATTAACATACCAAAGTATACAAAACCTGAAGTACCATGACTTAAAGCCTCCTAAATAAGCATCCTAAGATTTCACGACCATAGGGACTGGTATTTTCACATACTCAAATCTACCCGGAAGGAAGGAAGGAAGGAAGGAAGGAAGGAAGGAAGGAAGGAAGGAAGGAAGGAAGGAAGGAAGGGGTTTAAAGTGAAGAAATCCAATTTAATTTGCTAAATTACAAATTATCTCCCCAGACTGTTGCGTAATTACGGAGTGGATCCATTTCTGCAGCAGTAAAGGCTGGATGCAAAGGACACAATCCTAAAGGCCCACGACAGGCAACCGGTGGCACGGGCTGAGGGAGGGGAGCTCTGGGCAGGCAGCGGCAGGTGGGGGGCCCTTCCCCCGGATGCTCCTGGTGCCAAGGGGCAGGAGGACACCCGTCCCCAGCGCACGTCCTAGAGGCCTGCTTTGCAGGACTGAGCACCTCCGCTGTCGGAGACAGCGCGGGTGATACCCCAGGCCCCGGAGCAAGCTGAACCAGGCGTGCAGAGGACACGTTACCATGAGAAGAGTCAGTTCAACCGGTGTCCTCCTTCCGCTGGATGACTTGTGAAGCGCCACAACAGAAGGCCCCGGAACCCCGGTATCCAGGCTAGAAACCCAAACCCAAAACTCCACAGACCTTATTCCCGCGCTGCGGAGCGCACGCCGCCGCGTCACCGCGCCCCGACGCACAGCTGCCCCCGGAGGCGGACGCCCCGCCCCCCGTCCTCGTCCTCCGAGGCAGCCCTGCCCCCAAGCCCAGCTGGCTGCGCGGCGCGCGTGCGCAGACGCTCTCGCTGCCGCAGAGTACTCCGGGGGATGTAGTCTCCGCGCGGACGCGGGTGGGCCGCCAGAGTCCAGCATCCCGGCGGAACCTGGAGAAGTCTGAACACTCTCGCCACCCCCGTCCTCATTCCCATCTTCACACCTGTCCAGTCACTTCACACTCACGCTCCACCGCCGCGAGCTGGGCTTCGGTCTCGGCGCTCCCGGAGGAAGAGCGCGAGACCTTCTCTTCCCTTCGCCCGGCTCTGCTGGAGGAGGCGGGGTCCACGGCCCGCCCCCTGCCGCCAACCCCCTCCCCTCCCGGCGGGTATCGGGCCGGTGCCCGGAGAGAGGCGGCGGCCCCCGCAGCGGCCGCAGGAGGGGCGGCGGCGGCGGGCGCCGCAGGCGATGCCCCTGCCCGGCTGCTCCGGCGGGGGACGGTGCGAGCGGCGGCGGCGGCGGGGGAGCTGGCGGGGGGCAGCGGCTGCGGCTGCGGCGGCTGCAGCAGAGGGGCCGAGAGCTGGCGGCGGCGGCGGTGGTGAAGGGCATCCGTAGCGGCGGTGATGGCAGTGTCGATGTGAGTGTTTTGCTGGCTGGGGACCCCGGGGCTGCGGAGCCCGAGGCTGGCGGCCCGGCAGCGAGCGGGAGGCCGGGGCGGCGGAGGGATGCTGTGTGCGCGGTGCGGCGCCGGGAGCCGGGAGCCGGGAGCCGCGAGCCGCGAGCCGCGAGCAGCCAGCCGCCGCCTGTCGCCGCCGACGGTCCGGCAGAGGCGGGAGCCGGGCGCTGCGGCGGCGGGCGCCGTGCATCGCGGCCCGGTGTGGGGGTCCCGGGCGGAGGCGGGGGCAGCGCAGGCCGAGGGGCGTCTGCGATTGTTCTCAACACCCCTCCCCCACCCCACCCCGTGTGTCTGTTTGTCACTTGCAGCTGAAGATGGAAAGAGCCAGGCGAAGGGGAGGCGGCGGCGGCCGCGGCCGCGGCGGCAAGACTGTAGGGGGCTCTGGCCTAAGCAAGAGTAGACTCTATCCCCAGGCCCAGCACTCCCACTACCCCCACTACGCGGCTTCAGCCACCCCTAATCAGGCCGGGGGCGCAGCCGAAATCCAGGAGCTGGCCTCCAAACGAGTGGACATCCAGAAAAAGAGGTTTTACCTAGACGTAAAGCAAAGCTCCCGGGGCCGGTTCCTAAAGATAGCCGAAGTCTGGATAGGGAGAGGCCGGCAGGACAATATCAGAAAGAGTAAACTGACTCTGTCCCTGTCTGTGGCAGCGGAGCTGAAGGACTGTCTAGGGGACTTCATCGAGCATTACGCCCACCTGGGCCTGAAAGGCCACCGGCAGGAGCATGGCCACGGCAAAGACCAAGCCTCCAGGAGGAGACAGAAGCACGCGGCACCCTCCCCACCTGTCTCTGTAGGGTCCGAGGAGCACCCTCATAGTGTCCTCAAAACAGACTACATAGAAAGGGACAATAGGAAATATTATCTAGACCTAAAGGAAAATCAGCGGGGTCGCTTCCTAAGAATTAGACAAACCATGATGCGAGGGACTGGCATGATAGGTTATTTTGGTCACAGTTTGGGCCAAGAGCAGACTATTGTGCTCCCAGCACAAGGAATGATTGAGTTTCGAGATGCCTTGGTTCAGCTCATTGAAGACTATGGCGAAGGGGACATAGAAGAACGAAGAGGTGGAGATGAGGACCCACTTGAACTCCCAGAGGGGACTTCTTTCAGAGTGGACAATAAAAGGTTCTACTTTGATGTGGGCTCTAATAAATATGGAATTTTCCTGAAGGTAAGTGAGGTGAGGCCACCTTACCGTAATACTATTACTGTTCCATTCAAAGCTTGGACAAGGTTTGGGGAGAATTTTATCAAGTATGAAGAAGAGATGAGGAAAATTTGCAACAGCCATAAAGAAAAGAGAATGGATGGCAGAAGGGCCAGTGGTGAAGAACAAGAATGCCTCGACTAGAGTGAAATTGAACTCCATCAGGCAAAATTTAAAATCATAAATTGGCTAAAAGTACTGATCCATAATCATTTGAAGAAGTTTATCCTCTTTTTTTTTTTTGGCGGGGGTGGGGGGGGGACCTTTGTTATCAGTAATACCTCTGGTAGTTTATACTTCAAGGAGTCTGATTCTCATGTCATACATAGAACATTATAATTCTTATGGGAATTCCAACCTTCCCAGAGCTAAATAGTTTAGCTGCTTCAACTGCTCCAGACTATTGAAGTATGCAAATCAGCACAAAACGTGACATTCTGACCTTCTAAATACAATAACTAAGATTTACACTGCACTATGACATAATCCTGAGAAAATATACATATACTTAATATGGAAGTGTGAATTTCTATTTAACAAGTTTCCCCAAAAAAGTATTCCATCCCTACTTCATTAAAAGCTGCTAAGCTTACCTGTAGGGCAGTTACCACAGAAACAGAAATTGACCTCAAGTATAGTATAAATATATTTCTCTATAAAAGTACATATAGAAATATATTAGTCATTCTTTGGATAACTGAATTTCAAAAAGGACCAAGAAAGAATCAAATCTCACAGTTACTATAGTATTCTATAATTTCAAATTTTGTGGTAACCCTGCAGTTTATAGTTGCCATATCAAAGCCGTGGGAGAATTTTAATTGGTTCTTCTAAATTAGTTGTGATCCCATCTTTACCTCTATTCGCTGTACCACGTATTTTTATTGGCATTCCTAGAGTCTTGGGAATTACTTTTATGTCACTGTTGAGTGGGAGGCTCCATCCTATGGCTTTGCTATGGAAATCTTGGTGTTTTAGCCTTTTGCGCTAATTTGAAGGTTGTGAGAGGTTTTTTCCCAAAATATATCATGGACTCAAGGTGTTATATTTCATGTTTCTTTAGCACTATTTCAGAGGGGTTGGTGCACCAGTTAACTGATACAAAAATACATCTGTAATAATACATTTTAGTAGCACTTTTGCAACTGCTACCCTTAAAACCATGTCAACACTTCCAATATAAACCTGGCTTTTACAGGTATTTTAATTCCAAAAAAAAAAAAAAAAACTCTTTTTCTAAAAAGCATTTAGAATACAAATTTTCAGCCTGGGAAAAATTATTTAAGGATTGGTTATAAACATATTTGAAAGGAAAATTCAGGCATTTTCCAAGGTGCTCTTTATGATACTTAAAAGTTTACTTTACACTAGACTCACCCATTTACCTGTATTAAAAATTACTCTCCAGGAAGTGCCACAGCAATTTTACAATACCTAAGCAATTTTTAAATAAGTGGAGATAGTGTATATGTGTACCAACCCACCCTGTATTAACTGACTGGAATTTTATCTGTTGAGCTGCATTTTATTCTGATTGAAATTACTGCCTTTTATCTTGGCTTTATTCACCTCCCACACAATAAGTCCATATAATCATGTTTAAGAGCCAGACACTGATTTCAACCCCCAAATATAGCTCTCATTGATGAGAGCTGGCTGCATGGATTGAGATCAGAATGTAGCTCTCCTTTTATATGCTATAAGTAGTTCAAAATCATTTTAATAATTTTTTTCTTCAGAAGTTCATCCCCAAATATATTTAAGCAGGATCAGTAAGAGACCTTTGTGAATTAAGAATTTTACTGACTCACCTTATTTAAAAAACAAGCAATCAGTAACCCAGACATATATGCTGGTATTGGTTTTCAGATTGTATTTCACATTTCCTCAAGTAGTATGAAGGAATCTCATTACTTCATTATAATTGTGGACCATCTGGATTACTACGGAAAAACTGAAGGTTAGAAGATAATGTTAGTACTAGAGTTAATAGCACATGGTGGGTGTTGAGACTCTAAAAGTAGCAAGGATCTTTAAACAGTCCTAACTGTAAAATAACTATTGTAGACTTGATAAAAAGTAGTTTTTGGTATATGAAGGAGTGATGTGCACTTGAATTACTGTACTACTGATTGTTATTGCTGCCCATCATAGTGCCTATTAATAATTACCAACCTGTCAGATTTTGGCAAACTGGAGCTATGAATGTCCCAGTATTCGAGTGTTCCTATCACTATTGCTATGACTATATACTCTCTCTTAACACCTTCCCTCCTAAAATATTTATATCCATTAAGTCTAAATGATTTCTTTTTTAGTTTTTAGTCTGATAAGATTTGAGTGTTTATGTGTATGTATATATTTACATACATGAGTGTATATATACATATACATAAAACTATGTCAGACTTAAATATATTTAATTCATTGTATATAAATATTAATTTTGCATTAATTATTTAAGTAAAGAATTAGTTAAATAGCCAAATCTTCAACATTGTATGTATACTTCACAGCTATTACCATCTCAAAGCTATAGATTGGTAGATGCGTATATACCGGCAACTGGATATACTTTAGAATCACTAAGCCTTCTGCCAGTCCTTTTGTTTCATTTTTTTATCTGTATTCATTGAAAAATGAAATGATGTTATGATTTTTTGATACTTAAAATTCCCAATTATCCATTAGCCATAATCCAATAAGATCCAGTCAAAACTCTGGTATTAGGACATGTATTGCCATGTATCTTATAAAATAAGCTACTATTTTTATCTGTGCAATATACATTTTATTTATTGTCATTTGTAACATAAATGAAGCTGCAAGTGTACATGGTATTCTTCAAAATAATAGAATCCTTGCCTTGGAGACATTAAACTCTTAAGGCAACTGGATGTTAGAAGTCAAAAAATGAGCATTCAAGGTAGTAACCAAAATTACTATTTCACTGTATAATTCTAAAACACTGATGATGTTTGCACATAATAACCCAAGTATAATGTGGTATAGACTCAAAACTGTAATAATATAAGCTAATAGTATGAAATTTGGAAACGGGTTCCTCATAATAGTTGGCAGTGTGCTCCTAGCAATTGAAAGCAGCACTAATCTGTTGCTTATATGCAAAAGATGCAATGTATTATAAAAGTATTAAAAATTCTGCCACATTTTATAATTTTCCTTGTTAAAGCCCCAAACTGCCATGTCCCTTAAACTTGAGTCAAACACAAGCTTATTTGCACTAAAGAGCATGGCCAAAAAATAAACGACAGGGTGGAAAAGCTAGTTGGAACCTCTTGAAATAATTGGTTCTAATGGAAGAATTTCACATTTGTCTATTTGAAAGCTATATGGTCCAGGCAGACAATCTGTCAGTTCACTAATTTAATAATGCACTTTACCTTTTGTATATAGAAGATGTACATTTATGCCACTTGACAGGTGGGATGTGTTTCAATCTATGTAGTTAGAATATGTAGGGTGATCTCTTGCATGCAGATGTTTGTGTTGGAACTGCTATAATAACAAGTTTCCATTAAATCAGTGTAATGGAGGAGGGTAGAAGATGCTTTTGAAACAAACCCCAATACATTTAACAAACACTTTTAAAGTAGAGTTCATATCTGTATTCTTAAGAACTAAAATCAATAAAAAACTATGTCTAGCCCAGATTAGTATTACAGTTGAGACTATAGTTGAAACTCCCCATAATACCCATAATACCCTGAAAGTTAATTTTGAGAATCTGTGCAGACAAAAAAATTTTTAGTAATTCTGTTTCATTGTTGATGTGTGTTACAATGACTAATGAAAAGACAGTACATAATACTGTGTTAGCATTAAAAATATGGTTGGCTGATACGGTGTCATTAAGAAAACACCCAGACTAAAGAAATAAAGTTTCAAATTAAGAAATCCAAAGAACCTAAGAACCATTGCTAAAATAAACAGTACTATTTCAAAAATTGCAGAACTAACGTTCACCAACCAAAAAGGGTATTGGGAGATTTAGTGTATCCTTTCATCCTAAAAACTTCCTGAGATGTACATTTGAAAACTAGATAATTGTTGCTTAATAATAGGTTGTATGTACTTTACTAAGAAACACTGTGTACTAACAATTCATTGAGAATATGCTATATTTACTGCATTCATTTTATATATATGGATAAGAATACATTATATATAATCATTCTATCTTAATATATTCATGTATTTATATTGTAATTTTGCAAATATTTTCAGTAAAATAAACATTTATCTGAGCTGCACAATATGAAGAGGATGAAATTGGAATACACCCTCAGACACTCATTTTTATTAAGCAGCTACCATTGAAAGTTGATGTATGTACTATCACTCCTTTAGATTTTGTTTTATGGTTTTTTAATATTTAAGTGATTAGGACTTAATTTGAACTTTTAAGTGGTGTTCTGATAATAATTTTTATAAGTGTGAGATTTTTTTTCCCTGCTTATTTCAAAATGTCTTTCATTGGAACTATTTATAAAATCCTATTCCAAGCTTTATGTAAGGGCTTGGCTTAGTCACCACATACTCTGTCTATACCAAAAAACCAAACATCTTTGGCAGGATAAAATCTAAAGTAAACCACAAAGAGAAGTTAAATTTGGTTCTATGCCAACAGAATAATACAGGTTTAATATTTATCACTGCCAAATAAGATTCTGTAAGTCCTGAAGTTTCCTTAAAGATTTCTTGAATTTCATAGTAAAATGGTGGCTGATGGCTAACAACTCAGAGGAAGCAAATAAGGATGTTAGCATACTGTTGAGACAATCCGTAGTCCACAGTACTGTAGCAACGAGGTACAGGGAAAAATGTGTTTTTCCCAAGTTAAGTTTGTGCGAAATTTGAGTTTTTAGTTCACAGTTATGGTCAGAAAAAGTAAACATACCAAAATTTATGTAGGTGGATCTTGGAAAAAACAATTTATGCGTTAGTCTGCTGTTATCTTGTATAATGTAAAAAAAAAAAAAAAAATAGTCTTTTTTTTCTTAATTTGACATGATTGTTAAAATTATTTATTTTAGTAGTGGGTTTTTAGTCAATATTTTTGAATAGGGAAAACATGGTACAAAATTTAAATGCTACAGTTAAGGAAAAGTAATAACACGTGTTACCCATTTCTTGTGTATCCTTCTAGAGTTACTCTGAATATTCAAGCATATGTGTATAAACATACATTCTTTATAAACATACAAGTGAAAATATATACACTGTCCTGTACCTAGTAGTATCAATTTTAGATGTCATTTTAAGTGAATTTTTTCCCTTTTACTCAGATACCATACTTGATCTAGTTACCATAGCACTTAATTTGAACTATATTATTACACCAAGGGAACCTCAAGGAAATTTTGAATGAATCCCACTTATATTTACTTAAAATGCAAATCTTTGTATATATTAATTTTAAAATGTATAAATATTTAATTTCCCTTCCCTATCCCTAACCACCTTGCCTTTCCTGTCTTCCCATCTTCCTTCCCACAAAAGAGTATTGATCTTTTTCCTGAAGTAATATGGTTCAGGACTGGCAGGATATTAAGCTATTTTACCAAGTGTTATTTTAGGTTAACTATGTTCTCCAATGAAAAACACGTGTATTTAAAAGCTTTAACAAATTATCACTTTCAGTCAAGTTTTACTAATTCTGCTAATATTACCTTATTTTTATCCAAAGACCTTGCCATTATGAGAGCAAATGAGCGCTAGACTACAGTGAAAAGTTATGCTACGACTGTTGAAATATCTTGATTTGTTAACATGAGCTTTTATCTTAATGATGATAAGGTTATTAATAAATAATTCATTTAGCAATGTAGTCAAATCCAAACTACACAAAGGGGTTAACACTAGTCCTGATTGTTTAAAGCATGGATTCCCCACTGAAGGACTCAGAGTCATCCAATGTCCTTGGGACCAGAAGGGGTACTACAGTGGTTTGGAGAGAGAGTAAAAACTTTGGGACTATGAGGTTACAAATAAATTAAACTATATCCTTTCTCTGCTAGAAAAGTATAAAACACAAATTGATTTTTTTAAAATGACATTAGCATAATGCTTTAATAGTTTTTCAAAGGCTCCCCACCCAAAAAAAAATCATTATTCTCTTTTCATTCATATCAAGCATGGATTTTAAAGTCACTTTTCTAATAGCCGCCAAGAAAAAAATATCTGACAAATTGAAAGTCCCATTCTAGAACCTTGAAGGATACTATCTAGTTTTAAACCAAATCAACCAGAGTAAAAGATCCAGTTCTATTAGAAATACCTTAAAATATATGAGGATTGAGGAGGAATCTTTTTAATAGATTTGTATCTAAGTTTTATGAAAATGTTCAAAGGTCTAAAAAAACTCAAACATTGGTTTAAGCTTTAGAATAATATCTCCAAAATTGGTGGCATGATTTTGTTTATAAAATGAGAGGTGGTTAGAAGACAGAATCCTCTTAAACATATATTTTTAAAGCATAAATGATGAATAACTCCTCATCCTTGGCAGAAACTATAACATTGGTAAAAATTTCCAATTTTTACTTGTTCAAGCTTAAAATGGTTTATCTGTTTGGCTTCTTATTGAAAGAAGGGGGTCAAAAGGAAGGTAAATTGTCCTGCAGAAATGAGTTTGGTTAAATTTAGGCTAAAAGAATTAGGAATTTCCCATCCTTAATCAAGGAGTTTCCCATGTTAGTACTTTCTGGTAAATTATGTTTTTCCAAACTTCATCTTCTTTCAAACATCCTTTGTGAGAAATTGCTTATTCTTATTGAGGCCAGTGACATCTACCAGTGAATAAAAACTTACTTATAATGAAATTAGTGCTGCTACAGTGAAGTAGGTTTGCGATGTGAATATAAAGAAAATATTCATTTAAATGGAATATACAGTTTCTTTTCTGTTGTTGACTTATTTCTAAGACTGAATAGGAAGAGCCTGTCTTCTGGTTTTTCCCCCTATATAGTTTCTATGTTACTCTTTTCAAAGTTTTCATTGTTCCCAGGAAATAATAGGGGATAAAGAAAAGGGAAAGTAATCCCTAAGAAAAATGCTCATAGTAGTTAAAAGTTAGAGTTGCTCAAAGTGAAGATTGGGGAAAAAATACTTTTGCAGGATTTGTCTTTATCAAAATGATGGTATAAACCTGTTTGTTTTATTTTACCTAATTAAAGACAATTTTTTTGAGATTCCTATATTCAGTAATATTTAGTATTTTATATTTCTTCGAGAAAAATGGTTCTGTAGTATAATACATACTCTTCAGAATTTTATTTATTATTTGTTGTGGATTTGATGAGGTTGTTGCCTATAGGTAGCAAATATACAAGTAAGAGAAGAGAAAAGTAGTGGCTTATTTTGTTTGCCTATAACAAATGAAATCAAAAAATCAAAAAACAAAATGAGAGAAATAAGACATTCTCAAAACTAAATCCCTACTTATTTAACCTTTAAAAGATCATTTGAAAAAAATAATAAGACCTAATTTTGCCAGTGGATGGCCTCTCAGCAAACCATTGAACTTCAGTAGGATGGCTTCCTTTTATGAAAAATGAGCAAGGGGCTCCTGGGTTGCTCAATCCATAATCTGTTAAGCATCCAACTCTTGATTTGGGCTTATATCATGATCTCGGGGTCATGAGATCGAGCCCTGTGTAGGGTTCTGCACTCATCTCTGCTTAAGATTCTCTCCCTTTCTCTCTCCCCACTCCTGCTCACTCTCTCTAAAAGTAAAATAATTTTTTTAAAAAAATGAACAAGATCATGCTAGAAGCTAAGGTTCCCTCCTACTCTAAACTTCCAAAATTCTGTATCAATAGAGTATGAAAGAAAAAATAGAGAATTGGAAAGTATAAGACAGTCTCTCTTTATATTAAAAATGATAATGCAGCAACCTGTGATGATACCCAAAGAACATGCAGAAGTGGCAGTTTTTAATCATATGTATATATCTTTTTAGCCACACAAAATCAAATTTTGTTCCTAGTCCTTTTTAAGATCAAACTGTTATACACTAACTATACAACTATCCTATGCTTTAATTTCTTACAGAAATATTTTTTATCTATATGAGGTCTTATTTTTTGGAAGCATCACTTTCCATGGAAGCATGTTGTTTCTTACAGTTCTTTTTACCATCTTACTCTTCCCACTCCACTTATTTCGATATTTCACTGCCACATTTTTCCTGATCCCCAGCAGCATTAATTGAGATGACTACCTTATTTACCAATACACATTTCTACACATCCTGTGATCATTTCTTATATTCTGCATGGCAAAAGAATTTTAAAAATTAACATCATTTCCTGAAATGTCACTGTACCTGAAATAACCTTAAAATTACATTGCTAAATAAAACACTGCTACTATCAGTGCAGGGTCCCCCTGAGAATAAAGTACTACCCTTGACCCCTATTTCCTTGGTCTGTTGAGCATAGTAAGTTACAAGTAATGACGTTGAACAAAGGAAATCAGGAGGGTCACTGAACTGTGAACAGTATGGTTCTACTTTAGAGGACTTGTTAAATAAAAGGGTATGCAAAGATAAGACATAATAATGAGCTTGTTTTGTTTTTAGCCTTGAGAAACTACCAAGGTTGATGATTGAAGGGGAAGAGAAGAACACACAGATTTTTTGTCCCAAATGCATTTACGTAGGTGCCCCAATTCTCCAGTGGACAATGTGCCACCACCACTCTCAATAGAAAAAATGGAGAAGAGAGACATCTTTCCCCCTAGACTGCTGTTGCTGGTGCCCATTTGTTTATCAAAGACTGTGCTTAAGTGTAACCAAAGTATTTTGAAATGTGTATACATATGTGTATTTTATTAATTTCAAAAATATCTGTGCACAAAAATTCCATTGCAGACATATTCCATATACTGAAACAGCCTTTAACCTGGTGGTGGTTCACAACAGCAATATGGTTGATCAGTTCTCAACAAATTATATAGAGTGAATTGGCTAATGTATACATTTTTATCTCCTCTATTTTCTCAAAATAACATACAGCTTAGGTTCTTGATGGTTTCTTCTTCAATACTGTTTGAAATCTAAGTGGGATATGAGAGAACAGTTTAGTTTGGCAGTTATTTGCCCTTGCCATTTTGTAGAAATTGTCCTTAGCTTCCCATTTCAAACATTCAGAGCAACTTTACCAAAACACATGTAAGTGCCAAAACTACCCAGCAAATAAAACAACAGAACCATAAGATAATAATTTAGGAATAAAGATAAGGGTATGTACAAGACACCTAGATAAAAAAAAAATTCCTTATCATTTGCTAATTTGCTTCAGAAGCTGCTGTATTTTATTTCTAGGTTTTTCGGACTAGCAATGTGATTTATACCAATGATTGGCAGTCTAGAATTTCAATAGGACAAAATAGTTTGAAATTTATTATGGAATTTTATCTATTGCTGTTCTCCAGAAAGGATAAATCGTGTTATAATCATCTATAAACATAGAATTCTAAAACTCCATCACTCATAATCTTCCTCCCTTCTTTTTCCCCCTCTCATACACTGTACCCTATTGAAAGTGGGTAGGAGCACTAATTTCTCCCACTACCACTATGGCCCCACTCCATCCTATTTATTTGTTTGGGTGACAATTGAAACACATTAAAGAAAGGCTAAAGAAATCACCGTATGAACTAGATCTATCGACTAAGAGGGGGTACTACTTCACTCAACTAATCTCAAACTCTTAACCATATTTCTATACAGCAATTTAGGATTAATAGAAACATTTCACTTGGGAAGATAGGAGCTGAAAGGTCAATTAATCCAACTTTTGAGTACACAATGGACCTTCAGGAAATAATTTGGCATGATTGATAAGTAATTTCAAAAATTAATTTAGCTTCTAGAAGAATTGCACCATGACCATTTTTAGAGAAGGTGGTAACAAAAGGAATGGCTGATCAAAATGTATTAGTACTAACAACTATTATTTATTGAATACCTATCATACGTTAGGCATTGCGGAACCCCTTGTAACTGTTCTAATCCTTATAGCAACCCTATTACCATCCCCATTTTAATATGATTTTCCAGAGATTTTCAAAACTGGTTCAGTATTTCAGAACTAATATACTTGAACACAAATTGACACCAAGCTAAAGATTGTGCTTATTCCAGTTAGGCCAAACTATCTTTAAGAGTTCTCTAAAATTTAACCCCTTGACTAATAAAGCACAATCTACCCTTGAACACCCCCAGTAAATCTGCCTCAGATTACTAGGAATTACTTTATCCAAAACTAATCCCTTTACCACCAGGACACACTCCCTATCTAAGGGTTCATATAGTTAATTGAAGTTCAGTACTAATAAATACAATTTATTTGACCTTTAGTTTACAGATTGACCAATCTCAACCAAATATTTTAGATAAATGTCAATAATTTTGTGTTTTTTTTGTTTTTTTTAATTTTTTTTAATTTTTATTTATTTATGATAGTCACAGAGAGAGAGAGAGGCAGAGACACAGGCAGAGGGAGAAGCAGGCTCCATGCACCGGGAGCCTGATGTGGGATTCGATCCCAGGTCTCCAGGATCGCGCCCTGGGCCAAAGGCAGGCGCCAAACCGCTGCGCCACCCAGGGATCCCCAAATGTCAATAATTTTGAAAAGAGATCAGATGATGAGAACATAGATGGATTACCCCAATATAACCCTTAAAGGCAAAGGAGACATATTACTATTTACTATGGATCTACAATTTTATTTTCACGAACCAAAATCAACTGATCATGTTGAATTGATTTGGCAATAAGTCTTGTCATTATTAGTGAAAACTTTGTTGTTTCTTACAGTTCTTTTTACCATCTTACTCTTCCCACTCCACTTATTTCGATATTTCATTGCCACATTTTTCCTGATCCCCAGCAGCATTAATTGAGATGACTACCTTATTTACCAATACACATTTTTCTCCATTGCTCCAGGCCAGTGGTTTTCAATTATTGGTGTAATTAAGGGTCACCCAGAGGATTTGTTAGCACACCGATGGCTGGCCCCCACTTCCTACGTTTATGGTCTGTAGGTCTGGGGTGGTGAGGAGATGACAAAAAATTTGCATTTCTGACACATTCCTAGGTTAGCTGATGCTGCTAAAATGGAGAACACACTTCAAGAAACACTGTAGGTCGCTGTGATTTTACCTTAGCTACAAAAGACTGTGAAGGAGAAATGTGGTCAAACAACTATAGCACCTTGGTAGAAAGAACACTCAGAACTATTCATTCTGCCTTGAGAAGTTGACAAACCTATAACAATATTTTTTATAAATTGACTAGACTTTGGATAAAAATCACTTTCTTTTTAACCTTTTGTTACATTTAAAACTTTCCTTCTCTCTGATTTTTTGACAGCACTCGAGATAATTCTTATATGGATTAATAATTATGAATTCTCATATGAAAAGTTTAACATTCAAATTTATGGAGACTGAAACGTATTTTTAATGTATTAAATAACTGGTATATAAATCTTAGTAAAGGAAAGTAAATAGTTTCTTTACTCAACAGTTGTTAAGAAGTGTTAGTGAATATTAAATATTACGACTTTAAGGGGCCTTAGGATTAGTTTAGTTCCTCAATTTTACATTTTGTGACATATGTCATGTAGCTCAAATGGTTCATAATAACTAATGTAAGCCAAGTAAAAAGAAAATAAAGGCAAAAGCTTAAAATGCTGATTGTCTCAAGATATATAAATGATAAGAAATATACTAATTTCTTTTAAAAGCATATATTTTCACCATCTTCTTGTGTCTTACCTATATGTGTAGGATAGAGGAACCATAGATATACTGTAATATATTTATGGTACTTTTTTCAAATTAACAGTGGAACCCACTGATTTAAATTTGAAGATACTTCCCCTGGATGCTCATTGAGCATATTTGAAAATATAACTAACTTAAAAATAATTTATATTATATTTACTAACCTGTGGACATTCTATGATTAATGTGTTGATCAAAATTAATAAAACAATATTTTGCATATAAATCTATATAATTAATATATATGACATAACCTTATAGCTGTCATTCTAGTGGATCACATTTTATCAGAAATACTAGATCATTCATATATACATATTTGGCAGTTATGCAAGTTCATTAACTTCTCTTTCCAACTACTACTACTTCGATGATTAGTGCTCCAAAACAATGAATGGATTCCTAATTGTGAAAAAGATGAACATAACAGAGATAGTCACCAAGTCAAAAAGGTCACAGGCAGTATAACTTTTTTAAAATTTTCTGTCCTCTTTATAAGTACAACTTAAATTTTAGATTTAAAAAGTTTAAGGCTTAGAATTACAATCTGAGGAAGCTTCAGGCAGAAGAGAGATTTATAGGAGATTTACAGGAAATTTCAGCTCAACATGAGAGCAAACTTCAAGAAGTAGTGTTGCTTCCATGAAGCTGAAATTATTTAAGGCAGAGAATAGACGTGCACTTAATTTAGAATGCATAAAGGGAATTAATAAATCAGGAAAAAATGGATTGTTATTACCTTGAAGATTCTTTTCAGTTCTGAGAGACAGGATTTCTTGGGAATACTTGGAACTTTTATATTCAGGTCTTCTGTTAATGTATCAAGTTGGATAAAGAAGTATGATTTCAGTTTTTCTAGTATTATTCTGAAAACATGTTAAGAAAATCATTTCCTCCCACCCCTTGTTATTACAACACAACATAAGAGACATTTTCAAATATTTATGAGCTATTCTAAATAAGTGCATTAGTTAAGACAGGTTTCATGAGATTTGCTTGCAAAACCAAGTCTTTTATAATTTTCATAAGAAATTTTTCACTTTTGATCATTTTTTTCAGAAACAACCATATGAAGGGATGATCATAGTACTTATGTTGCTCTTTCAAAAGTACCTGCTATAGGTTTATTTGGAAAGACACTAGTGATAGTACAGTAAATTACAAAACCAAATTATTGAATATTATCAAAGTTTTTCTTTGTAAAAATCTAGATTTGATTTGTTTAAGGATTGAAGCAATAAAATATTTTCCTGCTCTATTTTTTCTTGCACTACTAATTTAAGATGGAAAGAACACAGTTCACTATTTCATCTTAAGCTTTCTTTATTAGAGAATAAGATTCCACGTAGGTTAATTATTGCTGCAAATAATACATGTTATTCTCTCCTGGTGAGTTTCAAGGCTTTGTATAGGGCAAAAGGTAGCTGTGGCAATAATATCTAAATTCAGGGATCTAGTATGAACCAATATAAAACTCAGTTCTCACTTTCAGGGTCCACTTTTTCTTTTCACTTATTCCAGGCATCTAGTGCTTTCTCATGATACTGTAACATTTCCAAATTTCGGTGCACAAATAATACATTTTAGAGAGAGATCTGAGTAAGTCAAAATGTATTACACCAAAGTCTATAAATTATATCAGCATTACACATTTCTAAATATTTAGCTAAGTGAATTTTATTCTGCACAAATACGTGTGTGTGTGTGTGTGTGTGTAAAATTTAAAGAAAGCCCAATCTTCCGCCCCCCCGCCCCCCACCCCGTGCCCCTAGAGAAATACTGACAAATTGGTTGCATCTTGTTTGTTACTACAATTGATTGGCTGCCTTAAAGTACTATGTTAAGAATTTGAAATCTGCATCTATAGGGAAAGAGAGAAGAACAACATTCATGCCAAATATTTGCTATTTGTCATCTCTGCTTTAGCTATAAAAGTTCTCATTATAGCTCTAAAAATTTCAAGCTTAACCAGACAGCTGGTTCTTGCAACACAGACTACCATTTGACTCACTTAAGAATATCTCTTCTAATATTTCAAAGAGATTGTTTTAATCCAATAATCCCCCCTTTAAAACAGTAGAGACCCTCTAGTATGCCTCTAAGGAACTCAGAGTCATGGCCGTGATGGTGTCATCAGGAATTTCCTTAAACATTAAACTTTGTCTCTAATGAGTTCTAACCTCCATTAAAATGATAGAGGTTTCTACCTTTAAAATTTAGTTCAGTCATTCTCAACATTCCCATACATAACATATTAAAAATATGGGTTCTAGTCCCCTCCCCCAGAGATTCTGATTTGGTTGGTCCAGAGTGGGGTTCAGAAATTGGCATTTTTGTCTTGCTCTTTCTGAATGGTATGGAGGCCATTCTTTGTCATGGCCTTAGACTTGCATTCTTTCTTCCATATCATCTTTCCATCTGGAATTGTTTAGATTTTAATACTGTCAGCCAAAGAGATTTATTTTTTATTTATTTATTTTTTTGTTATCCTATGAACAAGTAATAGCTAGGTAGGGCTCACTTTAAACATACACTAAAAAAAAAAAAAATTAAACATACGCTAAATACATAAACCCAAGTATGTATGTATGTATGTATGTATTTATTTATTTATTTATTTATTTATTTATTTATTTATTTTTAAAGATTTTATTTATTCATGAAAGACACAGAGAGAGAAAGGCAGAGACATAGGCAGAGGGAGAAGCAGGCTCCAGGCAGGGAGCTTGATGTGGGACTTGATCCGAGACAACCCAAGTATTTAATCTAGGATTTTGTACTACCATATTGTCTAGCTTTCTGGGCAATGATCACTAAGAATGCTAATTTCTCCCCCACCTCCTGTGCTCAAATTCAGACTACTTAACATGTAACCATTGGTTGCATCCTCCCCAGATTTCAAAACCAAAATATTCTGTCCTTCCAGCCTGAGTCAAGTCCATAGGTGATAGTCTTCACTCTCTCACAAGTTGACCCTCTAAGTCTCAAATGACTTTTCTCAATTTTTTGTTTTTTTTAGATATAAACTCACAATTTATCAGGGGTACAAAAAATATCCTTAGTCAATCTGAATACCTTACTCTTCTGGTCTAGTTCATTTTTTTTATTGTGGTAAAAAATTAGATATAAACTCACAATTTATCAGGGGTACAAAAAATATCCTTAGTCAATCTGAATACCTTACTCTCCTGGTCTAGTTCATTTTTTTTATTGTGGTAAAAAAAAAAGCAAATAACATAAAATTTGCCATCTTAACCATTTCTAAATATTGTATTTCATTAGTGTTAAGTGTATTCACCTTGTTGTACAAAGTCCAGAACTTTTTCATCTTTCAAAATGGAAAGTCTAAGCCCATTGAACAACCATCTGTCCCTTTGCCCCATCCCCTAAAAACCACCAATCTACTTTCTTCTCAACCTTTTTTTTAAATAAGCAAGATACTTGCTTTCTCCTATCAATAACAAGTTTATTGTTACTTAGCTCTCCACATATAATCCTTATATCTTGTGTTGTTAATAATTCTCACATGTAAAAGGATTTACATAACCAGGACAGCTGGGTGGCTCAGTCAGTTAAGCTTCCAACTCTTGATCTCAGCTCAGGTCTTGATCTGAGAGCTGTGACTTCAAGCCCCATGTTGGGCTCCATGCTGGGTGTGGTGCCTACTCAAAGAAAAAAAAAAAAAAGATTGAAAATTGCTTTGCTTATATTAATGATCCCTATAATCTCAGGGTGGGGGGCTGCAAATGAAATATATATGGTCCTACAAGCTCCTCTGAGTTACAAGGAAAGGTAACCTTTATTCCTCATGAGACCTAGGGGTTTCCAGAGGGATACTTTTTGTATGTTTTTTGTTTGTTTAAAGTTTGAAGTTAGAATTACCAGAGCAGTTAAACTTAAATCATGGCATTTCTGTAGATTTTTTCTATGTACATTCTAGAATCATTTTCTTATTACTTATGTAGTAGATTGGAAACTCGTCTGGAATTTGGCAGAGTTAATATTCAATAAATGCTTTCAAAATCTTTTCTGTATACAATATGAAACTTTACCTTTATGCAGTTTTATTAGAAATATTAATTTGGGGTGGCTAGGTGGCTCAGTTAGTTAAGTGTCCAACTCTTGATTTCGGCTAAGTCGTGAGATGGATCCTCGCCTCAGGCTCTGCACTGGGCATGGAACTTGCTTAAGATGCTCCCTCTCTCTCTCTCTTCCTCTACCCCTCCAACACCTAGAAAGAAAAAGAAGAAAAGAAAAGAAAGAAAAGAAAAGAAAAGAAAAGAAAAGGAAGGAAAATTAGAGAGGAAATAGGCATAAATAAAATGTATTTTCTGCAAATGGAGTGTTTTAAATGCTCTTTTCAAAATCTTTGGCAGTCAGAAAAACCCAAACTCAAGAAACATTCTTGAAACTCTTATTTTTCAAACTCTTTTATTTTTTTAGTTTCTCTGCCTCTGTTTTAAATTTTTTTCAAGAAGTTAATAAAGCTTTTAAGAAGTTAAGAAAGCTCTAAATCCTATAAGCAATACCCATCTAAATAAACAGAAATGCTATAGTTATGGATATTATTGTGACTTTGACATAGAAAAAAATGTACCTTTTCTTGGCCTAAATTATCTTGGAACTAAGACAAAAACTAGTTACTACTGATTCTTGGATAATGGTAACTGAATCTTTCTTCATCTTGTGAATTTGCTGACTCATAATATGAATGTATATGACTTTTTCAGACAAATGCTATTTAGAACAATTATAAATAATTTCATAATTTTTGTAGCAGCCAGCTATTTCTTTAATGATCTGCTACAACATACTGATAATATTTACTTCAAAGAAAATTCTTTAAAATTGAATCTCATTATTCCTTTGATCTCCATTATAAAATTAGAAATGTTTTCTCTTATTAAGAAACAATTTTTGAGTTGAAAATATTTAGTGAAAGAGTTGTAGTGCATCTGATTCATTAACATACTAAATAATTACTCTTTCCTTTCCAGTGCCCCATCACCATTTAAGATCCTTCTTCATTGTTCACCATTATCTCCCTAGTCACAGAAATTCATTGAATGCCATGCAATCCTCAGAGGATACACTGCCAGCCATCTAGCACTTAACCTCTCCTCTATAGTCTCTAACATAAGCTCGACACTAGTATTTTGCCAGTAAGACTCTACCTTATATAGTAAAATCTTCAGCCTGAAAATTCCCCAAGTTCTGAGCCTTTTTTGACAATTATTTACATACTTGATCAATTATAATATTAAATTTACTTGGAATAAAGAATGCCCTTTTGACTTATAATAACTAAAGCAAATTTGCATTATTGTTCTTCCTGTATTATTAGACTGTACTCCTATTTAAGGAATCCTTTGGGTCATGAGGTTACTCTGTGCAATTTGGTTTGTTAACCACCGTTCACTCTTTGACTTTTTTTTAAAGACCCAAATATTAACACCTAATGACATACCAGGCTTCAATTCACGCAGTGTATTCCATTGAAGTGATTTCCTTCTGCCTTCAGAAACATTGCATAAGATCTACATTTTATTTGATGGAAATTTTTTTACAGTTTATGTGGAAAAAAATCAATCTTAGGTAAACACACAATTTGATTCTTACATTAGGTTTTCAATGATTTAATTCTAAATAATTAGTTTTAATAATTTTGTTACAAAATAAATGTGCTATAATTAATAAAGCCCCCCAGATTTTTTGTGTTTATTCAGACTATTTTTTCAAGCATTCTTGGAATGTTAAGAATTCGAAGGTCTCGCTTTTTCCCTCCTGGTGTGTAGCAGTGTGGCATGGAGAGAATGGCACTGTATTAGAAGCCTCCACAGTGTGCTTTGTAGCTGGCCATGCGGCATGTCATTTAACCTCTTGCTTATTCATCAGTTGTGAAGATTGGATCGCAATAGATGATCCCTAGGAACCTTTCAATATCTATATCCCTAGAGTCAGAGAAACTTCTAGTTACTTTCAACTTCCTTTTATGGCCTTTCCACATTCTTCTTCAGAAGCTCTTTGTTTCGTTTGACATTTATTGACCATCCTATCCTCCTTGGCATCCTTCATACTTAGTTACGGTTGCTTTAGAAAAGTGTTTCAGTGTACTGTTTCTCTCCCTAATTTGCCCAGCCCCACTTTTTTTTATTAAGTTTAAAACCGGAGACAGTTTTTTCCTCTTTTCTGTTCCCCTCCACACCTAGCACTGCTGATTGAATCATCTCTCTTCACTCAATCACCACGGTTCCCACTCCTGTTTTGCCTTTGAAATCTCGTTGCTTCAGGATGACAGTACTTCACAGACAAATCAAAATGAAGACAAGTGGGAATGGAAAGTGATAATTGTAAAACCTGGTAAGAAATACTATGTCATTTTGTTTCAAGGATTGACTCACAAATTAAGATGGAGTAGAATACGGGATCTTTTGTGTCCTGCACATCATAAATTTTATTTCAGAAATATTCTTTCTCCCCCACCACCGCAAAAAAAAAAAAAGAAAGAAATATTCTTTCCCTTGCTTAATAGGTCAGTCATCCAGTTCTTTCACTCCATGGATGCTGAGTGGCTACTCTGTGCCAGACCTTACTGCCAGGGACTAGAGATAAAATAATTTACAAAAGAAAAATATTCCACTGCCACACTGCCATTAGCCTTAAGTATGCCACATCCGACGTTATTTGATTCAAAGCAGCTTTTGGAACCTAATCAAACTGTCATTTTTTCATTCAACAGATATTCATCTGATTATCTGCCATATACCAGGCAGTGATTTGGTATATATGAGAAGTGTGTTTGAAGCTATCGATTATAAAATGCCAAATGTTATTTTCCCTTTAACAATTTTTCCTTTAAATATTTAATTATCTACAGTATTTAATTTAAATATGATATAATTATCTACACATGTTATAAAGCTCAAAATATATTTCACTGATGCAAATTTAGAGAACTACAACAATACTATTTTGAATAATAATTCTGTCTTCTCCATTCCAAATCTCTTTTGATGTCCTAGGATGAAAATAATGGTTCTGTTTTATTTCATGTGACTACTGTATTCAAGTGGTTTTTTTTTTTTTTCAAGTGTTAATGATTTCCTAAACTCTCAGTTGGAGATGATTGGGAAGCCCCATGCAGGTTCACCATAAAAGAATGCTGTGGTTTCTGTGTGTGCATGAGGGATTGAGTTGCTGAGAGGTTGGAAGGCAAGGAGTAGAGACTTCGTATCATATATTTGCCCTCCCTGCTCTAGATTTTTGTATTCATCCTCACTTTAATTTTATTTCACTCTCTTCACACATAACTATCTTCACAAACTTTTTTTTCTCCATATGTCTGGATTTAGAAAAGTCCATCAGTGTTCTCAACTATGAATCTCACTGACATCTTAGCCAAATGAAATGAGCCTGATTCTGTTACTGTGTTAGTAAATCAGACACTGTAATAATTTTCCATAGATCCATTGCAAAGAAGATCCATTAATTGATAAATACAGTTAGTTACTGATGCAAAAGATTCATTTGTCTTGAAAGTTTTTCTGTAACTGGAATTTCTAAACAAGTGTAAAAAGAATATGGAATTTCAATTATAATAATTTACATATAATTTCAATACTTTTCAAAGTTCCTTCACATATTGTATCTCATTTCATTCTGATAAAAATACTGATTAAGATTAGTTTTGTTCATTATCGCTAACCTTACTAAACAGATGAAGAAACAGGCCCAGGCAGGTTAAGTGATTCTTCAGTAGATCACTTAGCAATCTAATAAAATACCAGGGTTTATAAGAAACCCACTGCTCATTGCAGCCTTTATAATATGTTATAGAAATTTTAAATGGCAAACTTGAACTCAAAATTTGGTAAAATTAAGTATTAAGTTTTTATAGATAAATAATTTTTTTAAAAATTGTAATTGACATAACAATATTATATTAGTTTCAGGTGTACAAGAGAGTGATTCAGTATTTTTATACATACAAAATGATCACTACAATAGGTCTAGTTACCATCTGTCACTATACAAAGTTATTACAATACTATTGACCATATTCCCTATACTGTACATCATATCCCCATAATGTATTATTTTATAACTGTAAGTTTCTATTTCTTAATTCCTTTCACATTTTTCACCCATCAGCCTGCCCTCCTTACCTCTGGCAACCCCAGTTTGTCTCTGTATCTATGAGTCTGTTTCTGTTTTGTTTTGTTTGTTCATTTGTTTTTTAGATTCCACATATAAATGAAATTGTATGGTATTTGTCTTTTAATGACTTACCTCCCTTACCATAGTAGCCCTCCAGATCCATCCATGTTGTCTCTGTCATTTGTATGTCTTGTTTGGAAAAGTGTTCAGGTTCTCTGCCTGTTTTTTAATCAGATCATTTCTTTTTGTTATTGTTATTATTGGGTTGTATGAGTTCTTTATATATTCTGGATATCAACTCCTTAACAAACATATCATTTGCAAGTATGCATATCTTTTTATTTTGTTGGTGGTTTTCTTCACTGTGCAAAAGTTTTTTAGTTTGATGAGTTCAAAGTATTTATCTTTGCTTTTGTCGTCCTTGGCAAAAGAAGATGCATCGGGCAGCCCGGGTGGCTCAGCGGTTTAGCGCTGCCTTCAGCCCAGGGTGTGATCCTGGAGACCCAGGATGGAGTCCCATGTCAGGCTCCCTGCATGGAGCCTGCTTCTCCCTCAGCCTGTGTCTCTGCCTCTCTCATGAATAAATAGATAAAATTAAAAATAAAAGAGAAGAAGATGCATCTAAAAAATGTTGCTTGGGCTAAAGTCAAAGCAAGTTACATGTGCTTTCTTCTAGTTTTTCATGATTTCAGGTCTTACATGTAAGTCTGTAATCCATGTTGTAATCCATGTATTTTGTACATGGAGTAAGAAAGCTTAATTCTTTTGTGTGTATCTGTCCAGTTTTCCCAACACCATTTATTGAAGAGACTGTCTTTTCCTCATTGTATTTTCTTTCTCCTTTGTTGTAGGTTAATTGACCATAAAAGTATGGGTTTATTTCTGAGCTCTCTATTCTGTCCCATTGATCTGTGTCTCTGTGCTAGTGCCATACTGCTTTGATTACTGAAGCTTTGTAGTATATCTTGAAATCTGGGATTCTAATACCTCCAGCTTTGTTCTTCTTTCTCAAGATCACTTTGGCTATTCAGTCTTTTGTGGTTCCATACAAATTTCAGAATTACTTGTTCTAGGTCTGTGAGTTAAACACATTTTTATAGCCAATTTAAATAATTTTTTTAAATGCATGCTAGGCATTTTCCTGTTTTTATCACATCTTTGAGCTCAGTTCTGCACTCAGTCTACTGTGGGTTTTGGCCCTGGCAGAAGACATACCAAATCATTATTTTGGTAATCAGTATACACAAACATTTGCCTAGATTCAGCCCTTTTTCCTCTAGTTATTGAGTCTTTGGCCATCTCTATTCTTTAGTCTATTTCCTGAGCTCCCACCTTAGTGAACCTTCCAGAACTTAATCCTAATGACTAGGATACACACAACCCTTGCTGTCCTGTCCTCACAGGTCTTGTCATGGCATCTGCATTGCAGTATAGCCTTCAAAAAGTGTTATTTAGAGAATTTAAGAAATAAAAATACTTCATTTTCACAGTCAGTTCAGTTAATAATTATAAAACAACTAGAGAGGTTTTTTTCCCAAACTCTTTATGAACGAGACATAAATGACCACATAATAAGTTGGAAGCGGATTTTTTCAAAACCAATTTGAAAGGAATGTTCTAAGTTCATATGAAATTAACTCAGTAACCTATATATTCTTTGTTTACATCATTACATGGTGATTGTAGTTTTGTTTCGTTGTTGGTATTGTTTGGTGTCCCTGCACTGATTATAGTTGTTAACAATGAAGATTCTAGAGCATTGGAAGTATTCTCATTCATACAAAATTTAATTGTTCTCTCAATAGCATGTTCATTCAATATTCAATAGTATTCAATTTCAGTAGGATTAAAAGTATTGTAGTTAGATCTGTTGACTAGAAATTCCATTAAATAAGTAACCTTACTCCTAGCATTCCCAGTTAACCATGGCTTTGCAGCATCACTGAGGAGTTAGCAAGCTGAGCTCTAAATTTTACGTGCAGATTGAATATTTCTGTTCCTATAGATCCATGGCCATAAAAGTTTCATATTGGCTCAGCCTGCACAAATTATCACATAGTTACAAATATAAAAAGATCAGTATGGCTAAGATTATCAAGAAGGAGCTTAGAGACACCAGGGTGGCTCAGTCAGTTAAGCCTCTGACTCCTGATCTCAGCTCAGGTCTTGATCTCAGGGTTGTGAGTTCAAGCCCCACAATGGGCTCCATGCTGGGTATGGAGCCTACTTAAAAAAAAAAAAAAAAAAAAGAAAGGAAGGGTATTTGGATGACTCAGTCAGTTGAGTGACCAACTGGCTCTTGACTTTGACTTCAGTCATGATGTCCTGGGCTGTGGGATCGAGCTCTGTGTTGGGCTCTGAACTCAGCATGGGGCCTGCTTGAGATTCCTTCTACCCCTATCCTTACTTGTATGCTCTCAGTCTCTCTCTCTCTCTCATAAATAAGTCTTTTTTTTTTTTAAGGAGCTTAGTAGAAGTTCCACGTTTGTTTTTTGCTATGAGAGGAATAAAACAACAATAACTTTAAAACATTCCCTCCCCCCGCTTAAGTAATAGCTGTGATTTCAGCTGTATCTTTAGGTTCTGGGTTCCTCTAGAGTTATCAGGCAATCTTAATAGGCTTAGTACAGAATTATAAAGAACACAGACTTTGGTGCCAACCAGTTGTGGGTTCAAGTCCAATTCTGTCACTATTGTGAATTGTGGGTAAATTATATAACTTTATAGGATTATTATGAAAATTTATTCAATCAGCATTCAGTTTATACTTATTAATTACTCTGTTCTGGGACAATTATCTTGGTCCAGAGGATCTTCTTCAATAAGAAAACAGATAAGATTTCTTCCCCTCACAGAAAGTATAGTCAACCAGGATTCTCTTTAAAAAAATTAAATGTAATAAGATAAACTGTTAGAAAAATTTCTGTCACATAAAAAGCACTTAGTAAATACTAATAGCATCATTATTAATTTTTCCCAACCCATAATACGGACAATTCCCCAGAAAGTATAACAAATTTAGGCAAAATTGGAAGGGAGCCTCCTTTTGCCACAAGAACTCTCACGTACAGCAATAGCCAGGGAGTTGGGCTAGTTATAATCTCTTGAAGCTGTTGTCAGTCAAATATAAAAGCATACAACTATGTATGCAAAAATTTCTTGGACAGGAAACAAAAAGCACTAAATATTATTTTTTAAAAATTAAAAATTAGACACTTCATTAAAAATTAGACATTCATCAAAACTAATATTTTCTGCTTATCAAAAGACACCATTAAGAAAATGAATATCCACAGACAGGGAAATGTCAAAGCATAATTGTATTGCTGGAGAGAATCAGAACTGCCTTGTTTCCTTTTATAAAAAGATGGGACTCCTGGGTGGCTCAGCAGTTTAGTGCCTGCCTTTGGCCCAGGGCGTGATCCTGGAGTCCCGGGATCAAGTTCCACATTGGGCTCCTTTCATGGAGCCTGCTTCTTGCTCTGCCTGTCTCTGCCTCTCTGTGTGTTTCTCATGAATAAATAAATTTTTAAAAAAAGACAATTTGCATGATATGGGGATTACATTCAGCTGTTTACTTAGTGACCTGACAACATAAGGTTTTCTTGTCTAAATCTACAATCAACTTTACATTTTTTTGCCTGAGGAAGTCTTTGGAGTCATGTTAACACCCTTATTTTATAACAGATAGGAAAAATATTAAAGATAGCTTGTGGCTTGTTCATAATCGTCTAACCAGTCTTTTCAGAACTTGACCTAGGTTTCAGGAAGTGATCTTTCCACTACTTGATGTGGACCTCTCTATTACTTTGCTTGATAATCAGTGGAAGATAGTATGTGGGCTTTATTCAGAATATTTGTTTTCTTCTGTCAGCTGGAACTGTTTTCACACTTGTTTATTTTAAAGTTGAAAACATTGCAAGATTATGGTTGGGGGTCCCTTTTGACTGAATTATGAAAATTTTTATTCACTCTAGAGAAGCAAACAATGTCCTTTAGTGTTAATTGGGTTGGGTTTTTAAAAAGATTTTATTTATTTCTTTGAGATGGAGGAGGGAAGGGGTAGAGGGAGAAGGACAAGCAGAGTCCTTGCTGAGTGTGGAGCCCAACCCCAGGCTCCATCTCACAACGCTGAGATGGTGACCTGAGCAAAAATCAAGAGTCAGATGTTCAACCCACTGAACAGCATAGGTACCCTAATTGAGTTATTTAGTTTTCTTTTTTTAAGATTTTATTTATTTATATGAGAGAGAGAGAGAAAGCACCAACAGGGGGAAGAGCAGAGGGAGAGAAACACACTCCCCACTGAGGAGGGAGCCCAACACAGGGCTTGATCCCAGGACCCCAGGATAATGACCTAAAGGGAAGACAGATACTTTGGTGGCCAACTGAGACACCCAGGGACCCCCCTAATTGAGTTTTGTAAAGGAAAATTTTACAGTAAAAATCGAAGTTATCTTCTTTCAATTTGTTGTGATTTCACAATTGTGTTGATTTATATTTATGTGATTTTTATGTCAACAAAAGCTGTAGCAGCAATAATGACCCATGATTTAGGGGTTTCAGAGCATTGCTTTCTTTTACTAAGTAAATGTCTATACTTTGCCTTTTCAATCATACCTGAATTTTTAATGTGCAGTGAGCAGCCTCACTATATGAGGTAAGAAATGGTCATCGAGGGAAAGGAAACCATCCATTCATTTATTCAACAAATACTTACTGAGTTCTTCTCAAAGGCCAGCTATTATGCTAGGGAAATTGGTTGCTTTTTCACTTTTTTTCTGTCTCATCTCAGGTGGAGATCATGATGAGTAGTAAAATTATTTATTTTAGATGTCCCTGTATGACATGCAGATTTAAGACAACATAAACACTTGATGGGCTTGAATTGGAATTAAAAAAGAAATAAATTGGATAAATAATTATCTGACTTTTGATTGTAGTTTTAATTTTGCCCATGAATATTTGGTATTACTTGTAGATAAATTCTATTCAAGGTAGTAATACTAGTTCTTCTCAGAACTAATAGAATTTTTTCACTTATTTATTTTTAGAACTGTCAGATGGTGTAATAAGGTTATTTCTGTAGGAAATTGGGAATTCTGTGGTTATTTCAATTCTGATTATAACCTCCTTAAAGTTGGTGAACACGTGGTCCCTTAGGCTTGAAGTGGCAAGGTGGCAAGGTAATCATAAATTATGCCCCAACACTGGCATTCAAATGGTTTGAAAAGTGTTATTTGACTATGCACCAAAGTAGCATAAGTAAAATCTTGTTTCCTTCCCACCTAAATGTTTAGTTCTTCTGTCTCCTTTAGAGATCAGTGGTATACTACTGCTCCACCAGTGTTCACTCATCCTTGGGGAAACAAAAAAAGAGTGAAGGCCATATTGCCATGATCACCTTTAAGCAGCATTTGAGCCAAGTGTTTCATTGACTTTTTTATGCCTTTATAAATTAGTATTTTCACAATGATAAATTGAACTTAAAAACCCTTTTCTGTCCTGGGTATTTTTTAAATGTAAGAAGTCTTATATTCTTTCTTAGAGCTGTTACATATAGTGTGGTCCATAAAAGAATATTCTTCAGCAATAAAAAAAACCTGTTTAGTTCAGTGCCCTGATATAAAATCCATGTTCTCTGTAGAATATTAGTCATGGATCCCATTCTAGAATATGTTGCTCTTTATGGGACAGTGTGAAGGCAGAAGGTGTTTCATTTTTGTGTTTTGTTTTTTAAAGATTATTTATTCATGAGAGTCACACAGAGAAGCAGAGACATAGGCAGAGGGAGAAGCAGGCTACCCCAGGGAGCCCGATGTGGGACTCGATCCCAGAACCCTGGGGTGATGCCTTGAGCCAAAGGCAGACCCTCAACCACTGACCTACCCAGGTGCTCTTAAAGGCAGAAGTTTTGAAATGAAAAGAAAAATGACACCCAACTCTAATGCTTTAGCAAGAATATTGTGTTTAGTGGCAATGCTTTTTCACATTTTATATTAAGGTATAATTTACATACAGTAAAATGCTCCAATCTTAATATATCATTCAGTCAGTTTTGGTGGATGTCAAGATAGAGAACATTTTTCTCACTCCAGAAAATTTCTGTGCATCCTCTTCCAGTCAACACCCCGCTTTTTCCCCAGTCCCAGCTTCCAAAAGCAATCACTGATCTGATTTCTATGACTATCAGTTAGTCGTCTATTGTGGAATTGCACATAAATGAACATGTATTTTTAGCATTTGGCTTCTTTCACTCAACCTAATATTTTTGAGATTATCCATGTTGATGAGTTCATAATAGTTTCTTTCTATTGCAGATAATACTTTTAAAAATACAGGCAAGAAATCATTAGATCTTCACTGAGTGTTATTATTGACATATGAGTGTTATTAAAGTCAGGGCAGTGGAACTACAGTAAGGATGAAGGAGACAAAAAATCCTCTAATATTAATATTAAATGACAGTACTCCTAACATTCTCATGACTCTCCCACCTTAATTATTGCTGTATGCATCAAGAAGTACTGTTCTAGGAAACTCTATTAACAACAAAGCTGGAACTGTATTGGTTCCTTCCCTTTGTATTTGCTCTTTGACCTCAGAAAGCAAATGTGAAAAATAATTTCAGATGAGGAGATACTTCTTATGATATGACCATAATGAATACGTGCTAGAATGAATATTTTCGTTGTTCATCGATATGGTGATGGCTTGGTAGCTTTTATGCTCTGTTAAAATTGTATAACATAGACCTTATGAGCTCAGTTTTATTTTTTTATGAGCTCAGTTTTATTATTACAAACTCACTTTGATCCATAATTTATACAAACAAGAGAGTAGATACAATAAAACCAACATCCAGATTGCATTTTTGGTTTGTTTGGTGTTTGTTTGTTTGTTTGTTTGTTTGTTTTTGAAAGTTCTCATTGAATTTATCTTAAAATTGCCATTTTAAGCAAATTCATTGGCATTTGGGAGCAGAAATAAATTTAAGTGAAAATTCCACTGCGACCTTAGGGACTCAAGTTACCAACAGATCTAAAGGGTGAATTGTTACTGCCTGCTGTTGTCTTTTTCTTTTTCTTTTTTAAGATTTTATTTATTTATTCATGAGACAGAGAGAGAGACAGAGACATAGGCAGAGGGAGAAGCAGCCTCCCTGCGGGAATCCTGATGCAGGGCTCGATCCCAGGACCCTGGGATTATGCCCTGAGCCAAAGGCAGACGCTTAACCACTGAGTCACCCAAGTGTACCGGCTGTTGTCATTTTCATGAGAAAATGACAGAAATCATTTTCAAGATTTTCTGACCGAAAAGGAGTCTGAATTTTAACATAACTACATAAAACTGAAGACTGAGCTGGCCCTCTGCTAGTCCATCCCAATACATACTATCTCCATCTTTAAGATTCTTAAATAAGAAGAACCACAAAGAGATCCCAGGACATTAACTCACACACCCAAAAGCACACACAACAAGCACTTTCCTAACTTGATGGAATGTTAGCATGTCATTTTCAGTGCTTATACAACTATTCAGCAAGGAGATAAATAACCATAAAGTACAATAGTGTTTATATCAGTCCTGTGAAAAAAGGCACTTGAATAAGTTTTGCCAGTTTTGCCAGATTACTGAGAAAATATTAATAAAGTTTCAGATTACCCCATTCTGTGAATCCCTCTCAATCACTGATTTTCTCATTTCTTTCTACGTTCTGTTAAATACACCTTCCTTCTCCCCTCTCATACTTATTTTTCTCTTCTAAATTATTTTACCACATTCATATTTCATTCTGATAATTCCAAAAAATGTTGAAATGATACTTCCCTTTAACACAAGCTGCTTTAGTGTAGAATTTGGCTTACATCTACTCATAAGTCGTAGTTCACATAAAAAAAAAAAAAAGTAGTTACATCTGAATCTTCAAGAAAATCTCATTAGTATAATTTAACCTATATGGAGGACTTGCAGTGCTATCATACCATGCCTCAAGAATCTATGTTCCAACTGTAAAGATGATTAACTACTTTTGAGCAGTATGCATGAATTCTCTCAGCAGTTCGTCGTCATTTTAGTTGTAGTAATTAATTTTAATTAACTGCCAATAATGTTTGTTGCCCTGTGGAAAAATGAGAATATGGCCCTTCTTTCCATTTGAGTATGAGTAATGATATCAATTTAATGTTAGAAGGGTAAAGAGGTCTTCAGTTGTGAAATAAAGAATTATAAACCTGATTTCCCAAGGAGTACACTCTGCTTGAAGGGTTTTGAGAAGCCCTAGCTTAGCAGAAATTAAAGCTGATAGTAAATCATCTTTCCTCCTCCCACATATTTAGGGTTCTGGCTAATAAAAATTAGATTTTTCTCAAGAAACTCTTAAGAAAGTCTCAAGTACACAGTCTAACCTTATACCTAAAGGAGCTGGAAATAGAACAGCAAATAAACCTTAAATCCAGCAGGAGAGGAGCAATAATAAAGATTAGAGCAGAAATCAATGATATAGAAATCAAAAAAAGAAAAAGCAGTAGAACCGATCAGCAAAACTAGGAGCTGGTACTTTGAAAGAATTAATAAGATCTGGGGATCCCGGGGTGGCTCAGCAATTTAGTGCCTGCCTTCAGCCCAGGACATGATCCTGGAGTCCTGGGATCGAGTCCCACATCAGGCTCCCTGCATGGAACCTGCTTCTCCCTCTGTCTGTGTCTCTGCCTCTCTCTCTCTCTCTCTCATGAATAAATAAATAAAATCTTTTTTTAAAAAAAGAATAAGATCAATAAACCCATAGCCTGGCTTATCAAAAAGAAAAGAGAAAGGACCCAAATAAAAATCAGACTTGGCTTCCTAATTTTGGAATTAGTATTTTTTGTTGTTGCTTCTCAGTCAAAATGTTCAAATTCATAGTCCTGTTTTTATAAACACATGTAGTAATTTAGAGATTCAAACTTAATATCATAGCCTTTTATTTTTATAAGAAATAATTTTACCTCCTCTCTTTGAAGTTGAAAATTGGATCATGATTGTACTTAAGACTTCTTTAGGGGATATGTTCATGTAAAGTAGCAGGAGTAGGAGAAAACTCACTCTTAATTTTGCTGATAATATGAATTATTGTCAGCAAAGTAATATCTACACTACATTAACATAATTCAAGTATGTTTATTGAGATTTAAAAGGTTTTACTTTTAATGGAGTAATGGTGGTTTTTAAAAAAAAACTTAATATTCACAGTTGTTTAGGAGTTCAAAAACATCAAACTTTTCAAGTTTCACTATCCCTTTTTTAAAAAATAAAATATCCTTTGAATACAGTGTAGATTCTCATTTTACCAGAAGAGGAACCAGTCAGCACAACATACAATTTTGGAGCTGGAAAATACTTTCAATATCATCTAGCTTAAACTTGACATTAACCTAGTTCACTAAAATCACTACCTTCTCAAGGATCTTAGCTTTCCTGCACTAATTTCCAGAAAATTAAAGGACCTCTAGTCCCCAATTCCTTTTGCTGTACATGTCTGTCTTTTCCGTCCCTTCTGATATTCTCTGTATTCATACTAATGGTTACAGCTTGAGGATTTTCTTGATTCTTTATGCCTGAATTAGCTTAAGAATAATCTATTGTGTGCAGAAACATAACTTTTTAATTTAAATGCTTGGCCAAAGGAAAGGTGAATAATGCACAGTTTTAGGAGGAGTTGTAGTAATAATTGAGTCACTGGTACTCTAGAGGACACATATCAAATGGTTTTTTGCCATCCAGACTTAAGAGTGAGTAATACAACCCTACTATGTAAGAAGAGTAATACCACTTATGTTATTAGAGAAGCAAGAGTGGGTAAGCACAGCTTTTCACTTGGAAGTTGAGGGTGAGGGGCAGTATGTTAAGATTTTTGTTTTATTTTCTCAATCCTATTTCTCATTCATTAAATCAGCAGATATTTGTTTAGAATACAGTGTGAGCTAAACATTCTGATAGGTCTGGGTATACAGCAGACAAGATCCAGTCTTTGGCCTCAAGGAGCATGTGGTGTAGATACATAGCAGAGGGCAATGCTGGATAAAACTGCCTACAGAACAGAGAAGATATATAGGATCCCTGAAAACTATTCTTATAGTTCCACCACCACACAAGCCATTTACTAACTTTGCCCACCCCATAGAATGAGAAATAACTATTACAATTAGTTGTGTGGCATTTTGGAAATGAAAAGTGCTATAAAAGAGCTAAATAATAGAAAACAAGATTAAATTACGTGGTAGGAATGGTTCTTATAGATACGTCCAGTATTTATGTCATCACTATAGGATTGCTAAAAGGAAGGAAAAGCTAACTTAGGTAAGTGCAATTGGCTAGGTTTTGCAAAGATGAGAAAATATCTGTGTGTATCGGCAAGAGAGATTATGCAATCTTATATTACTTTGAGTAATACAGGAACTAAATATAGTTGGAATATCACATCTAGTATCGAGTTTCCACATGCCTACAGCTTCTATTAAGGATCTTCTGCATTTCAGTGTTTATTTGAAGTATTTAACAGTTTTTAAGCACTGCCACTACCCAAGACTTATCCACCAACAAGCAATTATATTTTCATATTCAGAAACTATAAGAAGATTCGTTAAATTACACAGAATGAATACTTAACCTTTCTGTGACTGATCTATCAGTATATTGGGTTTAACAGAGTTGTTATCAGTGATTCATCATGCCCGATTCTTTCTGATCTTACTTATGTTTTTAAAGTTTGTTAATTCTCTCAGAGGACTAGGATACCAATTTACATCCCATTCTACATCCTCAGAAGATGAAGAATTTATCGAATTGGGCATTTCTTTCGCATGCTTTTATATGGTCACATTCTTATACCAAAGATTGAAATTTTCAAACTGTAGGGAAAAGAAGGGGTTCTTTTTTGATACTCATTCAATGTTCTTTGACTATGAACTAACCTTAATTTTATTATTTTGCATTTTTATGTTTTTGCCAGAATTTTCACTTGCATTAAATGAGGCACTGCACCACAACGTTTAGCCTGTGGCATAACAGAAAGCAGGTGGCCTGTCATTGAGAATCATGATCTTACATTCTGTTTTTTTCCTGAACAATATAATTTTTTTGGTCTCAGTTTATAATGACATATCTCTGTAGTTTAACTTCACATTCAAACAATAAAAATATTAAAAATTTAACCTCATGCATGCCACTTACTTTTTAAGAAATATATTCCTATAATTATTATCTGGTGGAGAGATCTTATTTTTTACTGTCTTGCCCTGATTTAACAAATTTAATGGTATGAAGAATTTCCATACAGTTGTTTATTATTTTATTTGTTCCATATATTAGTGCTTTGGTCTCTAATGTCCTTTTATCTTTATTGTATTATCTCTATACATTTCCACTTAGAATAAAGAGATAGAAGCATGAAAATTAATAATCCATGCCTCAGACTTTTTTGCCATGCTTAATAAGAATGAGCAATTAAGGCTAGTAACCTCAGTGCTTAATACTGTTTTCAAAACTCAGTTATTCCATATATTGTCACTTCAGTGATTAAAGAGTAAGTATAACATGTAATCAGATTAAAACAGGATAACTAAACCAGTATTTAAAAAAAAAAAAAGCTGTGGTGTTCTGTGCATTGCATGGCAGAGTAGTACTAAAATTTGCCTAAATTCTCATGATGTTTTCGGATATTATGGGAACGCTTTGGCTACCCTTCAGTTTGAATCCTCATAATGACAAAGGTTCTAACAGTTATTTTTTAAAACCACACTATAACTGTTTTTAGAAAGTTATAACTCATCTTCCTGGTTATATTTGTGATAAGTTTGTGAAACTGTACCATACTACTATGAAAAAGGTAAAACTTTATGTGTACTTAGATTTTGAAAAGTAGCATCATATACATTTAAAAAGATTTTTTGGTAACTTGTGGCACTTTGGTAAAGGAATGTGCAATTATAAAGGTTTATGCCATTTTATTATTTTTTTTAATCACCAAGAATTACTCTTACTAAGCTTTAGATTGAAAACCAAACCCAATTTTAAGACTGGCACTTTTTCCTACCACTAGTTCCTGTTTCTATAATTATATGGAACCTTTAATTTAAACCATTCTTTGCAATGAGTTTTAAGTTTCCTCCTCCATCCTAACTTCAAAGGCCCTTAATTTAAGGAACATTTTATATTAATCCAGTGATAGTTAGATAAGCATGTTAGGTATCATGGACATTTAATCTGATGCCTGGCCTTAGTAATCTTCTGATAAAAATAGCTAAACTCCTGAAAAAGAATACTTGAACATTTTAATTAGTTTTTATTGGTTATAACCAGTTTAATAAGTTGATGTCCATATAGTCATAATTTATCTTAAAATCTGGGACTGCCAACATAACTAACTACACAGCATTACTTAAAATACCCTCATATATTCCAAAGAGAAATGACAAGAAAAAATAAAATTCTGTATGATTATGGCTATTGTATACACTTCTGGTAGGTTTCCAGTATTTTACTGGGATACACCCATGGGTGGTAGAAGCAAACTGAAAACAAATATAAATGCTTTAACATTGGATGTTGGCATCAGTATAGATTATGCATAAGCTATTGCAATAAAAAATACTCGTTGTGCCTGTATTTGAAGAATTTATCTTAGATTTTCTCTGGCCTTTTTCACTTAAGGCTGTACAATCATTTAAACATAGAGACAACAGAATATATGAATGAATGAATGAATGAATGAATGAATGAATGAATGAAATGATGGCCTTGTTTGCCATGAAATAATATTCTGTTGAATTTTTTGAGAGGCATTGGCTGTTGTATATTATGACATAAACTAGATTGTTCACAAGCTGCATGTGAGTCTTATGTACAAATCACAGCATTAGGAAATTATACATCTTTCTTTTTCCTCATAAATTGAATTCAGAATTTACAATTCAAATTTATAATTTTAAGCTGCTGATTATTCCAAGTACCTAATGTGGATTAAAAGATTAAATGAAACAAGACCTATGAAAGAATGCTAATTAATAGCATAACCCTATATACTATCACACTTCTGATAATGTTAAGTTTCTTATAAAGCCTTAAAATATTTTAGTGAAAAATTAATTACCTAGAAATGAAGGCACTTTATTACCTTGAACTAGCTATTTGTCTGTATAGAAATTGTCTAAAATCCCATAAAATATTCTTTATCCTTTTATAAATTTATCCTATTTATGTGTTTTTCTAAAGCTTCTTATTATATAATAGAATAATTCAAACTATTTTAACTTAATAGAAAATTGTGTTACATGATAGAACCAATGAACAATTCAGAAATAAAACTCTAGAGTAACAAAAGTGTGTGTCATAACAGCAAAACCATTAGTCTAAGTTAGTCTATAATTATTTGAGGTTAAAGTGTAAAATTTGAAGACTTTTTCATTGAACAATTTTTAGACAGCCTTTATTTTTTAAATCTTATTTTTAATTGGTACTACCTTTTGTTGAAATGTTGTTCAAATACAAGGGCAATCCAAAGTGTTAGGCCAGCCTGTCATAACTCAGTTTTCTTTAGTTGAGTCTTTTTTACCGTAACCCTAAAACATTAAGAAGCCAGTTTTGTTTCTTCTATGTTCAAGTCAGCCCGGCCTGGTAAATTATCAAATTTAAATCAGTAATGTGGATGTGCTGCTGTGTATAGCTGTGCCCTCTTCAGAAAATCAATAGTTGATTTATACAAGAGATTTGATTCAGAAAAAAAGGCATAGGATAATTTTTTTCAAAAGTTAAATTTTTTCTGAAGTTCAACATTACATCTTTCTGACATTTATAAAACATAAACTAACTTTTATCCAAGAATATTTTTTAACAGAAGAATATTTCACAGCAAACAAACTTTGTTTTCTTTTTTATTTGGGGGCAGTTCACTTAAGAAGAAAATATTGGTCTATAATTTCACTAATCTTTAATTCTTTCTCTGTGGTGGCCATTTTTCTATCACTAGTTTTAAATGTTTTACTAAATGTAAGTGCTGCTTCACAGACGCAGCTAACATTACATAGTACTGACAGGAGTCAAGTTTATTAGCAGTTTACTCTTATCAACGAGAAACTAAAAAAAAATTCCATGTCAGTTCTTTGGTTTGTATCTTGCTATCTTTTTTAAATAAGATATATTAACCCAAAGGTGTGTTAATGTCATGGCATGAACAATCTTAAATGTAGATCTATTGAGTATTTTGTGATGCTGAGTAACAGACTTTTCTCAAATCTCTGTGATGCTAAATATTTTCCTTAGGAGGTTTTGTTTAATGTTAGATTGTTGTTCTGAAAGATGTTGGTCCTAGTGGGATTTTTTTTAAAACTGGGAAAACAAATAAGCGCATGTATTACAAGTATAGAAATGGTGAATTGTAAACTTACCGTATAATAATGATTCTATTTTCAAAAATGTTTTGCTGTTAAATATATACAACATAAAATTGCTGCCATACTGTAATTGAGTACTTTTTCTTAAATGACCCTGTTATCACTATTCCAGAATTAGAAGTTGGGCAGATACATGATTGATTCATGTGTCTGCATAGATGCTTCAAGGTATATTCTTCTCTTGGTGAGTAAAAATATATTTTCCTTGGCATCAATGCATTGAGATCTGAATATACCTGTATCTATCCATTCTTATTGCACATTTCTTATACAGTATCTTTTAACATGCCAAAATTGGTCTACACACAACTTAAAATTGAGGGTTTGTTACATGCTTTCTAACAGAAAGGTTTTCAATGATATTCATTATGGGTTTGTACTGTGAAAATAGTGAAACTCCCTTTGAAATTGCATATATGCTAAATTTAAATTAATATTTTTTCTTTAGCTCAAATTGCCCTAAATCCAGAGAGACTATCAACCCTTTTCACTGTTGTCAAATCCAGCATAAGGAACAGCCCTAGGACACTCCAAACACAGTTGAGGAATAAGGAATAAGTCTCTTATGTTACACTTCAGAATAAAGGCATTGTGTGAAAGAAATGAACCGAAGTTCATCGTGAATGCAAGGCTTCTGTACTTGACATTCCTCCACCGAAGGGAAGACAAGTGTCAACAGCATTGGCATCATTTTCAAACTGATCTTAAGTGGAGTATCTTCCACCACACTGGAGTACTTCTTGACTCTTACAGGGTTTGGGGTTTTGTTTTTTTTGTTTTGTTTTGTTTTGTTTTGTTTTAATTTTGTTTTGTTTTAATTCGCATCAAGCCTTTGCGTTTTCAAAAAACCATTTGTCAGCACTGAGGTAGAGAGACATAGATTTGAAAATACTTTCTTAAGAGATCATGTAACTATATAACTCAATTTAAAAAGAGGAGGAGGGATAGTTTCAACCCACTGCCTCTCACAAGAAACATGTTTTTAAATCTGTAACTGTTTTAGTGTTAACAGGGTACAAAGTGTTTTTTTGTCCTGTATTGTACTAAAGGTTCTCATTGATTGGTGATTGTATTGTACTGTATGAAAACAAATCATTAATTGCCTTGTATTGTTTATAATAGGCCATACCACGTACTACTTCAGTTTTTATGTTCCAAGTTTTCCAGTGATGCATGTTAACAGTTAGGTCCGAAAATTCTGTGGTGCTAATTATTCCATATCCAATGGTGCTTTTGTGGATGCTAACTGCACACATGCTGAACAAAGCTTGAAGTATCAAACTTTTCCTCCCTTCCTCTGTTTATATAAAGTAAAATGAAATAACTTGAATTTGTCTCAAAGTATCACTGACAATCTAATAAACTGGTTTATATGTGTGATTAATTTGGATTCTTAATTATTTTTCAGAAAGCAGATTAGCTCTACTGGGCCCTCTTATCAAACAAAAGTTGATTTTTACCATGTGTTTATTTTGTTAGTTCATTGGTGCCCCTAAATTTGTGGTATCTTTGGGAATTTAAATCCACTTGGCCTAGCTTCTATAATCAAATTTATGTTAAATCTACAAAAACTGGCTAGACCTACCAGACAGGGAAATGAGTATGTTGAGAAAACTAAACATGTGACATTACAGTGCCTTTGTCTATTTCAGTATTTTACTAATAACATTTTATTATCTACTTGAACCATGAGATGACATTTGCATGGAAACAAGTATGCCTTCAGAACCTTTGTTACTTGGTCAGATGACATTAAAAACACCATTCCTATATGCTGATGTTTAAAGTCAAAGTTCCCACTTCACCTGTATGAAAACATGGACAAAAAATAAAATTGGAACTTTCCAGGACAAACTGATACCATACACCAGAAAGACATACTAGATAAATCATGCATGGTCTTATTGAATTTTTAATTTTAACATTCACCGTAAGATATACAGCATTAGGACAAGTGAAGCTGCTATCCTCGTGAGGGCAGAGGTCTCTTTGTCCTAAGCTAAAGTCAATATTAAGGCAGTGTGCAAATTTGCATTCTGACCTTGGTATTTTGCCTAATCCATGGTAACCTTAAATTTAAAAAGAAAAGATCAAAATAAATCTATTAAAGTAACAATCACTGATCTCAAATAGAAGATGAGCAAACCTGTCGATCTAATCTAGTGGGCCCAGTGACTGAAATGACATTCCCATGTTGCTGTGGTTATTTATTTTATAAAAAGCGTAGGTGCAGTAACTTTGCCTCAAATGATTATTGAATCATGTCTAACTTCTAATATTAGAAAATAAAGTTTACAGAAGAGAGCCAATATGACTGGGCTTGCATCTCCGTGACTATCTTGAACAAATGCAATATTTACTAGATCACAACCTCTCCAAGGATATTTCTACTGTATATTTTTGTAACTTCCTTTACAGCATTCCATTTTATGAAAACTGGCAAATAATAAATGTGCTACAAAATAATTTCAGGTCTTCTCTAATCAAAAAGAGAGAAAGTAGGTAGGTCTATGAATGTTTTAGAGTATCTTTACTTCTGCGGTAACATTTTGCCTGTTAATGGAAAGAAAAATCAATTCTAATTTTATAAAAGGATAAAAGAATAAATTGTTTTTGGAAAAAATATCTTTTTAATCTACATGAAAAAAATTCTCATTTCTATCCCTACAGCCACCAATTTTATGTATTATTGTTCACCATAATGTTTGTCCCACCTAAAAAATTATTCTCACAAAATTTATCAGATCTTCTGTATGAAATTATTTTAAAAACTCAGCCTTAAATAAAATGAGTATGCTTTGTAATTTTGGTTCATTTATGAAAATAATGTAGTCTCTCCCTCTTTATGTTTATTATTTAAGCTTTTAAAAGTTACATAAAATTCTGTTTGTCTTTACTTTTATCAGTATTATTTTGGTAAGTTCTGTTTTCTGTTCCTAAAATAATAATTTCCCTTGAAGATCTTAAGCTTAAGCTGTCATCTGTAAATATGTGAATGAAAGCACTTTCAATAAAGATCCAGATATTCTCCACTGAGAGACATCTTTTGAAATAAATTTCATGTACCTTAAAAGCCTAACTTTATTCATCTCAGGGAACTAATTTTTCTCATCAAGAATTACTTTGAGTTTGAAAATGGCCAATACTAATAACCTTGCCCTTATTTAAAAAAAAAAAAAAAAAGCCAATCTATAACCTATATCATTTCAGACTTGTTTTCTTCATGCATTTTTTTTAAACTGTTGAGATAGGTGCATACTGAGTTCATGTTAAGACTAAAGGCACTTTTCTTACTTTTCACTTTATCCTTGAGGCAGTGAAAAGACTCCGAAAATAACTAAAAAATAAGTAATACAGGGATGCCTGGGTGGCTCAGTGGTTGAGCATCTGCCTTGGGCTAGGGTCGTGATCTGGGGCTCCTGGGATCAAGACCCACCTCGGGCTCCCTGGAGGGAGCCTGCTTCTCCCTCTGCCTATGTCTCTCCCTCTCTCTATGTCTCTCATGAATAAATAAATAAAGTCTTTTTTTTTAAAAAGTAAGTAATAAAATTCGTGAAAAAACAAATGAGCGGTATACTGTCTACAAAACTGAATAAACCATATAATGTATTGAGCACAGCATTATATGTATTGTCCCAAATTCGTCTCCTATTCTGCAAGTGGTAGCTAAAGCTTACACTTTCCATAGAGCGTAATGTTTCCCATCACAAAAGACTTAACAAAAAGCTAGCTGATGAAAATAAAAAAGGATCCTGATCGGCCCTCAGTTTGGGGTATGTAGAAATGCAGTTTTGTTAGTTCATGGTGAGTAAACTTGCAAAAGATTCCTTTTAAACAAGGTCATAAAAAAAACACCTTCATGATCAGATACCCGGTAAAGAAAATTAATTTACAACAAAAAATAAAGTGTTATTCCACTGAACAGGACTGAAAGGAAACTGCAAAAGAAGTAGACTTCAAATTTTGCTTCATGTAACTCTTTAAATTATTTAATGATAAACATGTATTCTATCATTTTAAAAATGATTTTTTTAGAAGGAAATAGATACTAAATAAATTAGAATATGTACATCAACTGGTTGCATATTCTCTTTCTGGTAGGAAAGCCTCTTTATAAAATCTAATTAATGTCAGGACATTGCTTGACAAGTATAAAATCAGGTAAAAGGAAATGAGTCATGTTAATGAACAGCATCACGTTAGGATGGGCTCCATAAAGAAATAGAATCGCATTAGCTCATCAGAATAGTCATCTCAAGATAGAGATGGAGATCATGAACACATCCTTATGTTTTATATTTTTTTATTTCATCTGTCAGTGTGATAATGTTATTGCTTATCAATATAATTAAACCACATATTATATTCATATCACTTTAGGCTCCCTAATGATATAATATCATATTATAATTATCATTCATCATTAAGCATTATCATCACTTATATATTATGTAGTCATTATGTATCATATCATTATTACTAATGCCATCATCATTATTAATAATAATTAGCCATACTTAGGCATTATTCATTCACTATCATATCGTTCGTCATTAACAAAAGTTTCATATACAACAGATACTTCTCAGGTTGTGACTCTTCTTCATAGAGATTTGGGGAACATCCCAGCTCAGCAGTAGCAACTAATGAAGGATCAAAACCCTCTTCCTTGCCCTCATAGCAGAACATGTCAATAGATCGTGGCATTCTTTCCAATGGACCAGATACAGCTCTAGAATCTTTTTCAACTCAGCACTCCCAGCAGCCACTACCAGTTAACTAGACTTAGCACACAAGGTTGGCATATATGCCATCCTGCCTTAAATTTCTCAGGAACATAAAGAAGCCATCTGTATAAGCTCGGCTCCTCCAAGACGCAAATGCCAAGATGCGATTGGATGTAATAATGGAGTTATTAGAGGAAATGCCACTGAGGGAAATTGGAGAAGGAGCTGATGGAGGAGCCATTACATGGTGATGCAGGTCTATACCTTATGAAGGAGAAGAAAGAAGAAACCAGGGAAGAAGGGAGAAAGGAAGTTACTTCTTAGATTCATCACAGTTCTAAGAAAGTTCCAGCCAAACATTGGGCAGTCCTTGAGCCAAAGTGACCCTTCACAGGAGGCCAGCATCTTATAGGTACGGGCCCGCTTACTATCTCTGCCACGCTCCACCATCGGCTAGGAACAGCCAAGGCAAAGCACAAGCCCAGTGCAAACACAGTGATGGATTGCAGAGCATAGCAGCTGATCTGAGCCATTTACACTCCCTGAAGTAGGAAATCTGAGAGCTGCATCTTCAGGGCCACCACAGGTTTCTGTCTGCGTGGCACAGATCTACTTGTCCCCCTAAGCTGGAAAAGCACCCTCTCCATGGTCCTCACAGGCCTTAGTCTGAAGGGAAAAACTCAGAAAAGAGAAGTTAAGGAGTAAAACATGGCCCCTGATTCTGCCTTGGATCTCAGGGTCACAACTGGAACTTCTCTTCTTCCTCCTCCACCATCCATTCTAAATTACCCCTCACCTTGGCACGACTCAGGGGCTTGCCTGGTGGTACAACTCAAACCTTCATTCCCAAGGGATCTGACCTCTTCATAATCATACTCTTCTCAGGCTGTGGTTGCCGCCCAGGTCCAACAGCAGTTACAATGGGACAAAGAAGTACCAGGACACACATTCCCTCTTCTCTGCCTCCATTGTTTAAAGCAGCACTATCTCCTCCTAATGGTCAGGGTTAATTACCCCCTGCTCAATTGGTGACTCCTCGCCTAACCTGCTGATTCCTAGGCATAAAGAGTGCCTGGTGTTCTGGCAGCAGCTGTAACTTATAAGTTCAATGGATACTGGCCATGTCCTTTACCAAGAATAGGCCCCATTTGAGGCCTAGAACCTCCAAGCTGCAAAGTCCAGAGCTTTGGGGGCAGGAAGCACAAACCTCCAGTGGGTCATTAGTAGTGATGATCAGTGAAGCCACATCTGCTTCCATACCCTTGATTCCCAAATTTATGTATTCTTCCTACTGAGTGCACAGCACTATATAGAGAGGTTCCTGGTGTAATGAATATACTGTGTCTTGAAGGATGTCATCCCATGCTTTCAGAATACTGCCTCACATTGACCCTTCTGCTGTGCCTTTAGACAGCTGCATTCCTCAAAGCTGACTTCCTCTGGGTTGTGTGATAGTCACAGTCATATCATAGCCTACTCCTTCCACCTCCTTCACTGGGAAGTGAATTCCCTGGTTGGATGCCTCTGTCTCTGCTACCATGGCTACTCTGTCAACTGTGCTAGTTCTAAAGTGGCTAGTGGCAATCTGACCCGTGTCAGTTGGCCAAATCATTTTGTCTACTTGGTTATTCAGGGCTTCTTCCATGGTGGATGCCTTCTGGTGGACATTAACATGTAAAATGCCTCTATCTCAGACTTTTGGGTTCTGGTTCTCCAGTTCTTTTCCTTTCAGGTCCCTAACTAGAGAGCCAGGCCAATGACCACTGTCTAGGAACTGTAAATATTTTCACCTTAGGCCATACAGTGTTGATGATAAAGTGCACTGTTTGCAGCTCTGCCCCTTAGAAAGATTTTCCCTCTTCGGTGTCTTTCAAGGCCACTCCACACATTTTCAGCTTGTACCCACATACCTAGCCACTTCATCCATAGACCAAGCTCAGATTTTTTCTTCCTCCTTCAGCTGGCTTTATGAAAATCCCCATATGAGCGTAGATGTGAGATGGGAGAGGAATGCTGGTGCATCTGTTGAGGATGCTAAGGATAAGGACCCTTGGGCTGCCTGTTCATAAGATAGTCGTGATCTCTGGTCCTACCTGGGATTGATCTTGCATATATCATTTCCATCTCTTGGTAAACTAGCCTTGGGCCCATCCAACTTCATGGCTTGGAGAGTTCAACCAAACCTAAATAATGATGGGCAGTTCCATACCCATGGTCCACAACCATCATCACCACCAATGCCCTAGCCCTTCAATATCTGTTTCTCAAAAAGTTTCAAATCTCCTGCCACTTGGCTTAGTCTTATTCCAGAATTGCAGGTGCCTGCACTGGGGTTTGCCAAAAGCTCTGTCTTTTCCCATTGCATCCTTCTCAATACTGAGACTTCCAAAGCTGTAGGGTCTTCCCAATTGTATGAACCAAGCAGCAGGGATGCTGTACCTGCTTCAGAGCATTTCCTACTCTGAGCCCTACCCAAAGCTGTTAATTTTCTAAGTCACCCAGTATATGGGCCAAAGCAATAATCTTATCTGTGAAATATGTTGTCTCCCAAGCTCAAAAAAGCTAACCAAGGTGCTGACCTTCTATAGTATAGGGATGAAAGATACACCCATATGTCTCTTACTTTGAAAAAGATATCCTGGCATGCTCCTGACCTTTGGACCTAAAAACTTCACCAAAGTGGCAGGACCCTGAATAGTCGCAGAGTACCTAATGGAGTTCCCACTTTCTTCACCCTCCTTTATTCTTTCCACTGATCATGAGGACCAATGAGCAATGTGGCTTGCACTGCAGCCTGGGCCTGTTGCAGAATCCTCTCCTACTGAGAACAACTCAGAAATTTCCACTTCACTGAATGTTGTTATTGCTTTTTCCAGACTTCTAAGAACTATCTTAGCAGTGAGTTTGGCCCTTCCCTGAGGTTATTGCCAAGATGTAAAATCTTAGATCCTGAGAAAGTTAAATTCCAAGCCCCTATCATGCACTCTCAAGATAGAGTCCAAAGTTTATGCCTCTGGCTCCTGCCGGAATGTGCTAGAGAATTCTGACAGCTTTTCTGGGATACAGTCTCCTTTCTTTTTCATCATTCCTCACATGTCTCCAACCAGGCAATGCTGGGACTGATCTTTAGTTATCAGACAGGGAGGAAGAGAAGGCAGCTGTGGAGGGGAGCCAGTGTTCCTTATGAGGGAGAGATCTCTGTAGCATCTTCTAGGGTGGCAGGAGTGCTGGCTCTTACCAGGGAAGGATGGGACACTGTGGAGAAAATTTACTCCAGAAGCATCCATCTACATGTCACTATCCCATCTCTCATGGTCCCAGAGTCCCCCAGCCAACACCTTGACCTTGGTATAAGAGGTCTATCTTGACTGAACATTCAAACATCTGGAAACCTCTGCAATTTTCAGTCTATCCAACTGTGTCTGTCTCCCACACTATAAGAGGTAATGGCCTCTTTGTAAGCTACCAAAGAGACCCTCTGGCTCTCACACTTAGCCATTAACTGCTTATTAATGGCTGTGAGCCTTTCATTATCCTCCTGCTGGCATCAATACAATTTAGCAGTAATCAGCCAACTCTGCTGTCTTTGAGGACATTGTTCTTACCATAGCTTTAAAATGCCTGAATCATCACATCTGCAACATCATTCTCCCCTTGGCTAGGATATTTCCTGAGGACACAATCAATGAAATTAGCATTTGAGTCACCACTTGATCCTAGGGACTGTCCTTGCCCCATCTACCAATCAGGTTAACATTCTCTTTGCCCACTGGGTGATTAGTGGGTTGGCCCCAAATTGCAATCTTTTCTTGGATCATTCTTGGGACTAATTATATCAGTCTAGGTCATCTGAAAAACAGAAGCTAAGACAAAATTAGATACATTTAAGAAATTTATTGGGGCAAATGCTGGTGAGGGAAAATGAGGAGCTGGAGGAAGCTAGGAGATCCATCAGACCAATGCTGATCCCACCCCTGTGCAGGAGAAAAGGAAGGTCTCAGACTGCAGCACTGCTCTGAGAAAGTTTTGGCAAGGCCAACAGGAGTCCTCAAGCTAAAGGTATCCTTCTGAGGAGTCCCGGTCTTTGAGAAATGGACCTGCCTTTATAACTCTGCCATGAGCAGTCACTGGGAACAATTCAGGGAAATGGGGCCTTAGCGTGGACACAGTGACAAAAGTCAGAGCACACCAGCTGACGCCTTCGGTTAATTATCTTCCCTGTGGTAGAGGATCTGGGAGGCATGTTCTCATGGCTGCCATACCATGCCAACACATAGAGGTATTTGTGATCACAAAAAGCCCATCTCAGCCATTGTTGAAATGCTGATACTAATTTGGCTCAGTGTGAGAGAGGGATAATTTTGATCCTTATACTGAAAATTATGGAAGAAAGGTTACTATAACTGGAGTCTGAACTCACAACGAGTAATAAACTTAAAAGTAATATTAAAATACTAATGAATACTCTTTTTTATTTTTTAAAGACTTTATTTATTTGAGAGAGAGAGAGAGGCAGGAAGAGCACAAGTGGGGGGAGAAGCAGAGGGAGAGGGACAAGCAGACTCCATGCTGAGCCCAGAGCCCCACGCACAGCTTAATCCCATCCCCCTGAGATCATGACCTGAACCAAAATCAAGAGTCAGACACAACTGAGCCACACAGTCACCCCAATATTACTGAATACTCTCAAGTTCAACAAATTCATACTCAAAAAAACTACATTGTTTTAAAAATATTCCAACATACAAATATCTTATATATATTTATACACATATTTTGAAAGAAAAATCAGTATAACAAACCTAAATTTATACAAAAGTAAATAATACAGTGATTTTTGTGGAACAAAGGATTATCTTTAAAAGATTTCCTATATGATGTATTTATGAGCAAACTGCTAGCATATTTCTTTAATCATTTAAAAGTATTTGATTTCACTCAATCACAATTATATATATATATGTATATATATATAATGTAATTTTTAAGGATTGATTTATTTGAGAGTACGAGTAAGTGGGGGAAGGGCAGAGGGAGAGAATCTTGGAGCAGATTCCCCACTGAGAGGAGCCTCAACGGGGGGCTTAATCTCACAATTCATGAGATCATGACCTGAACAGAAAGCAAGAATCAGATGTTTTAGCTTACTGAGCCGCCCAAGCACCCCAATATATTATGTAATTTTTAATCAAATAGTACTTAAATGTATTACTTAGAAAGTAAATGTCCTCCATAATCTCACTCCACAGAGATAGCTATTAACAGTTCAGTGAGTAGTCTTCCAAATTTATTTATTTTTATGCATACATTAAAATATGCATATAATGCTTTAAACAAAAATGATATTTTATTATACTCAATTTCACTCAATATCCAAAATGTTTTTTAACATTTAATCTTCTACTTCTTTCTTTTTTTTTTTTAAGATTTTATTTGAGAGAGAGGAGAGAGAGCACAAGGAAGGGGGTGAGGTAGAGGGAGAGGTCAAAACAGGGAGCCCCACGTGGGGCTCGATCCCAGGACCCTTGGGATCCCAAGCAGACATTTAACCGACTGAGCCACCCAGGTGCCCCCATTTTATGCATATCTTAACAAGTAAAGTTACTTGGCCAAAAGAGATATTTGTTTTAATTCTTTTATTGAGACATAAATGGCATGCAATACACTGTACTCATTTCAAATATACAACCTGATAAGTTCTGATTATGTATACAACCATGAAACCTTCATTACAATCAAAATAACAAACATAATCACCTGCAAATTTTCCTTCCCGCTCTCCCACCCATCCTCACCTTAACCCCTATCCCCAGGCAAACACCGGCCTACTTTCCATCAACATAGGTAAGTTTGCATTTTCTACAATTTTATATAATCGAGTCATACATTATATACTCCTTTTTGTCTGGCTTCTTTTACTCAGCATAATTAATTTTTTAAGTAATTCAAGTGGTGTGAATCAATAGTTAATTCCCTTTTATTGCTAAATAACATTCCATTGTATGGATATATTTTTAAATTTATTAATCTCCTGATGGACATTTGAGTTGTTTCCAGCATCTGGCTATTAAAGCTGCTATAAAAAGCTGTGTTCAGGTATTGTTACATACATTTGCTTTCATTTCTCTTTAGCAATGGAATGAAATGACTAGATCATGGTGAGTATATTTTTAACTTTTTAAGAAACTGCCAAACTATTCTTCATACTGCTTGTTCCATTTTACATGCCTCCACATCCTTGTCAATCCTTGAAGTGGTCAGTTTTCCCAATTTTTGCCGTTTGAATAGGTAACTAAAGGTAATTCATGTGGTTTTAATTTGCATTTCCCTGATGCCTAGTGATGTTGTGTATCTTTTATATGCTTATTTACCATCTATATCTCTTCTTTGGTGAAGTTGCAAATCTTTGCCTATTTTTAATTTATCAATTTTTGTATTGCCTTGTTTGAATTTTAAGAATTCTTCATATTAAGTCCTTTATCAGCTATATGACTTGCAAACATTTTCTCCCATTCTGTAGCTCATCTTTTCATTCTCTTAGCAGTTTCTTTCAAAGAATAGAAGCTTTTAATTTTGATAAATTTCAAAGTATCAGTTTTTTTCTTCTAAATTGTGCTTTTGGTATCATTTCAAAGAACCCTATGCCTAACTCAAGGTCACAAAGATTTTCTTCAATGTTTTCTTTCTTAAGTTGTATAATTTTATGTATCATATTTAGGTCTGTGACCCATTTTGAGTCCATTTTTACAAGCTATAAGATATGGATCTAATTTCATTGTTACAATAGAATATTCAGTTGTTCTATCACCATTTTTTGCTAAGACTATTCTTTTCCACTGATTTACCCTCACATCTTTGTTGAAAAATCAGTTGTCTACTTACATGTGGGTCTATTTCTGAACTGTGTTCTCTTCCATTGTTACATGTGTCTATCTTTATGCCAATATCACACTATCTTGATTAATAAGTCTTAAAATCAGGAAGTGTTAGTTTCTCAACTTTCAAATTCTTTATAAAGTAATTTTGGCTATTCCTGTTTCTCTGCATTTCCAGATGAATTTGAGAATCAGTTTCTCACTTTCTGCAATAAAGCCTACTGGGATTTTGATGGGATTGCATTCAATCAATATACCAGTTTGGGGAGAAATGACATTTTAACAATATTGAGTCTTCCAACCATCTACTAAATTCTTCACTAATATCTCTCATGAATTGTACTTTTAAATGTACAAGTCTTACACACCTTTTTTCAAATTTATTAAGTATTTCATAATGTTTATATTATAAATCACGTTATCTTTGTAATTTAAGTTTATTGTTCATCCCTAATCTATAAAAATATAATTGGTATTTGTATATTTTATATACAATTGACTTTTTAATTTTATATCATGCTAGCATCTATATCTATATATGCATATGTATTATTAGGCTACATATACTTAATAGCAGGATACCCTACTTTGATTCCTTGGTTTGTGGGATAAAATTTATTAAAAGAGTACCTGGGTGGCTCAGTGGGTTGGGCATCTGACTCTTAATCTTGGCTCAGGTCTTAATTTCAGTGTTGTGGCTTTGAGTCCTGTTGGGCTCCACACTGGGCACGGAGCTTACTTAAAAAAAAAATTATTGGGCAGCCAGGGTGGCTCAGCGGTTTAGCGCCACCTTCAGCCCAGGGCCTGATCCTGGGGACCCGGGATTGAGTCCCTCGTCAGGCTTCCTGTGTGGAGCCTGCTTCTCCCTCTGCCTGTGTCTCTGCCTCTCTCTCTCTCATGAATAAATAAATAAAATCTTAAAAAAAAAAAAAAAAAAAAAAAAAAAAGGAGAGCCAGAGTGTCTCTCTTGCAAAAAAAAAAAAAAAAAAGTTATTAAAATGGGAAAAGGCAAATGAAGTCTCTGAAACTAACCCCCCCCCCAAGTAACAATAGTAAATCAAAAATAATATCCTACTTCAAGGAGAAATGGCAGAAATTAATTCTACCCTTAAAGATCTAAATGATGCTGGGCTTAGTGGTCCACATCATACATCTATTTAATTCTCCAGCCTGTCTCCTAGCGAAACTAAAGTATGGAGGATGGCAGTGAATTACCTCGAGCTCAACAAAATACTGGCCCAAACTACACCTGCAGTGTCAGATGTGGTGTCTCTGTTGGAGCACATGAACACTGTCTCTGGTACATAGTATGTGATCATTGAGCTGTCAAATGCATTCTTTGTCATCTCTATCAGAGAATTCAGATTGACTTAGCCCAGACAACAGTATGCATTTACTGTCTTATCAGAGGACTATTAACTATTTCAGTATTAACTATTTCACTCTCTGTCAAGATACAGCCCAGGGAAAATGAATTCTCTGGACATTCTGTAAAATATTACCTTGGTCCCTTATATGGATGATATCATGTTGATTGGATCAGATGAGCAAGAAGTAGCAAGTACGTTGGAGGCCTTGTTAAGATATACATTCCAAAAAGTGGAAAATAAACTCAGCAGGGCCCACCACGTCAGCAAGAATTCAGGGTCAATGGCCAGAAGCATGATAGGATATCCATCCCCCTCAAAGTGAAAAGCAAATTAATATATCTTTCACTTCCCATGAGTAACATGGAACCATAACACCTGGAAGGGGGCAGCCCCGGTGGTGCAGCGGTTTAGTGCCGCCTGCAGCCCAGGGCATGATCCTGGAGACCCTGGATCGAGTCCCATGTTGGGCTCCTTGCATGGAGCCTGTTTCTCCCCCTGCCTGTGTCCCTGCCTCTCTCTCTCTCTCTCCGTATCTCTATGAATAAATAAATAAAATAAATAAAATATAAAATAAAATAAATAAATAAAAAAAAAAAAAAAAAAAAAAAAACACCTGGAAGGGATCTCCAGTTCTTGGAAGTACCATATTCTACACTTTGAAATATGGTTTGGTTCATTTTACCAAATAACCAAGGAAGCTTCTCAATTTGAGAAAGGCCCAGAGTAGCAAAGAGCTCTTAAGCAAGTCCAGGCTGCAAGCAGCTCTCTCACTTTGCCATCTGACCCAGAAGACTCTATGGTGTTAGAAGTATCTGTGGTAGGAAAAGGTGCCATATGGATTTTTTAAAAAGATTTTATTTATTCATTCATGAGAGACACAGAGAGAGGCAGACACAGGCAGAGTGAGAAGCAGGTTCCCTGCGGGAGCTCAAAATGGGACTCGATTCCAGGACTCCGAGATTACGACCTGAGCCAAAGACAGACACTCAACCACTGAGCCACCCATATGGATTTTATGACAAGTCCCAACATAAGAATCACAATGCAGGGGTGCCTGGGTGGCTGAGTCAGCTAAGCATCTGCCTTCAGGTCAGGTCATGATCCAGAGGTCCTGGGATTCAGCCCTATATCGATCGGCTCCCTGCTGAGCAGGGAGCTTGCTCCTCCTTCTCCCTCTGCTCCTCCCTACTCTGCTTACTCAAACTCTCTCTCTCTCTCTCAAATAAATAAATAAAATCTTTAAAAAAAAAGAAAATAAGAAACACAGTGTAGATCCCTGGAATCCTGGATCATGCCACCTGCAGCAGGTATTATAAACCATTTGAGGGGCATCTAGCTATTTCACTTGGTAGAGCATGTGACTCTTTATCCTGGGGTCGTGAGTTCAAGCCCCATGTTGGGGGTAGAGTTTACTTTTAAAAAATCAAAATAAATAAATCATTTGCAAAACAGATCCCAGTATGCTATTAGCTTCCATGGAAAAGACAGAATGCTTGACCATAGGGACAGACTATGTATCCAGAAGTGCCTATCATGAACTGCCTTCTGTCAGACCCACAAAGTTAAAAGGTCAAGTGTGTTCAGCAGCATTCCATTCTAAAATAGAAGTGACACAGGGGCACCTGGGTGGCTCAGTGGTTGAGTGTCTGCCTTTGGCTCAGGTCATGATCCCAGAGTATTGGGATCGAGTCTCACATTGGGCCCTGCATGGAGCCTGCTTCTCCCTCTGCCTGTGTCTCTGCCTCTCTTTCTCTCTCTGTGACTATCATAAATAAATTAAAAAAAAAATTAAAAAAAAAAAAAAAAAAAAAAGAAATGGACTGCCATACTACAATTCCACTCAGGGATGGCTCTGAGGACCAGTGATGAAGGGAAGTCTTCCCCATGGGCAGAGCTTCAGTGGGTGCACTTTATTCACTCTGCATGAAGGGAAAAATCCCCCAAGGAAAGACCATATAGACTCATGGACATGGACAAATGGTTTGACTGTTTCGCCAAGAGCTTAAAATGAGAAGGATTGGAACACTGAGGATAGAGAGGTCTGGGGAAGAAGCTTGCTGATGGATACACGGGAATAGGCAAGAAGTATGGAGATCTTTGCATTGCGTGTTCATACCTGCCAGAAAATATTAATCAAAGGAGAGGCACTAAAAACCAAGTCACTAGAACAATCCACACACAAATCTCAGAGTCACGGAGCCTTTTTCCCAAAGGAACTTTTCTTTCTTTTTTTTTTTTTTTCACACACACAACTTTAATGTTTCTTCTTCTGCTGACTACATTAATACTCTTTTTGCTATTTTTGTGCTAGAAATAAGTATCCAAATGTTTTCCCTAAAGCTGTGTCAATCTTCTGTCCACTGTCAATCTTTTTTTTAATAATAAATTTATTTTTTATTGGTGTTCAATTTACCAACATACAGAACAACACCCAGTGCTCATCCTGTCAAGTGCCCCCCTCAGTGCCCACCACCCAGTCACCCCCACCCCTCGCCCTCCTCCCCTTCCACCAACTTTATATGGTCTCATTCATTTGGGAAATATAAATAATAGTGAAAGGGAATAGAGGGGAAGGGAGAAGAAATGGGTAGGAAATATCAGAAAGCGAGACAGAACATGGAAGACTCCAAAGGAACTTTTCTGTGGCAAATACACAGTCTTTGGCTCTTTATCTGATTATATTCAGCACCAAACAGTGCATTTTCTCCCAAAAATCATAATTTTGGTATCAGAAGTGTCCAATCCTTTTCATCTGCATATAATATGGTACCATTTGTACAAACACAGGGAAAATATTATATGCTCAAAGTTGCTTCTTACACAGAAAATATTCCCAGAAGGACATAACAGAAACAATGAACAATCAGTGCCCTAGGAAGCAGAACTGTGTGACAGACTCTTTACTGTATACACTCTTACTTTTTCTGAATCCATGCACTATGAATTAAAAATCTATTAGAAAAAATAAATTTCACCAAAAAAGAAAATTCCAAAAGAGTGAGCCACTTATTCAGACAAAATTTCTTTGTCCTCTTTCCTCATCTGTAATTCCATACTCACAGTGGTGGCCACAAAAGCCCTTAACCATCCATCTTCAGGATCTTCAAAATTAGTTTCAGGCAAACTCCACTTACACAAGCTCTTCTCACTCCCTAGCTACTTGCCTTTTCCATATCTATTCTCTGTCATCTTCTAGTAAAGCCTTCCTTTTTCAGATGCAATCTCACTGATCTCCCCATGCTCTCTAGGTTCTTCGTTTATTTGTTTTTCCACTTTGACCATTATCCTCATGAACTTGGACCAGTAATAACCTAAGCTTCTTCCTCCCAAGAGGTGATGGGAAAGATTAGAAACAACTAAATCTAATATATTTTATTTTCTCGTTATTACTTCTCCTTCTTAGCATCACTATCAATTTTAATGTCTTGATCTAATAGAGTATCTCCAGTACCTAAGACAGGGCCTGGTACATGATTGATGCTTATAATTTATTGACTTAAATGAAAGAACGAAGATAGTGAATAAACAATACACTCTGTTCAGAGGTCAGCTTGTTTTTTCTATGCAACCTTAAAACAAACGTTGCCACTCTCAGATTTTAAGAAGTCTCTAGCTCCAAGTGTCTGTCCGTGGAAATGCCCTAAAGGTGATTTGGAGATACCCCACTCCTGACTGGAGACACATGTTGTTAGATGCTCCCCACTATGGGGACATTTTTGTTTGTTTTGTTTTTGTTTTACCAGCTCATCAGTTTATTCTCAAAGAATATTAACTTAAGAACTGCTAGATGGAGGACATAGATACACAGGGCAAGGTAGGGGGATGGGGATGGAGATGGGAGACAGCACAGCGGAGACCTTTCATGTCCTCTCTGGGCACCCCACTCTGGTAGCACCTCCATGTGTCCATCAACCCGGAAGCTCTCCAAACCTTATCCTTTTGGGTTTTTATGGAAACATCATCACATGGGCTCGATTGATTAAAGCATTGGCCATTAGTGATTGAATTCAATCTCTAGCCCCTCTCAGCGGGGTTGGTTCCCCTGGCAACCAGACCCCATCCACAGGAGGCTTCCAAAAGTCAGGTCATTAACATAAACTCAGGTGTAGTTAAAAGGAACTTGTTATGAATAACCAAAGACACCTTTATCACCCATATTATGCTCTTTTCACGTAGGAAATTTCAAGGGTTTTAGTAGCTCTCAGGAGCCAGGAAGGAGACAGACAAAGACCAACACCATGGTGATATTTAATGATATTGCAGAGGTGGCTTGCTGTGCTTCGAGATTTCTCTGAATTCTCTCATCTCGCTGCGTCCCATTACTGTTGTGGTTAAAAGCGTTTGGCTTGGTGTCTGTGCACTCAACGCCTCTCTCAAGTCAGCTTGAAGGCTAGGGCTGCTAAATTGGAAAATGTCCTTGTCTCTCAGGACACTACTTCGATAACTTCTTGATTTGTAGGTCTCAAAGCAGAAGAGTGAAAATTTTTAAATTTCCTCTCAGTTCTCAAAGGAGGCCAGAGAGTGCAAGATTGAAAACACCAACACCTACCGAACAGATTGGATATTCTTTCCTCCGTGCTAACAAAGTGGAGGTGCTAACAAAAACCAGATCATCTGCTTCCTCTGTTCTGTCCTTTCACTCCTGCTCCATTAGCAAAGGTCCAAATACTGAAAATCACTAATTATATTCTGAATCCCTCGTATAACAGCAGCAATTATGTATTAGTGAAGAACTTCAAGCTGAAGCCCGCTTTCTTTTTAGCAGAAAACACCCCCTCCTACTTATTCAGAAACTACTATATCATTTATTTATCACATACCCACCATATGCTAGACACTATGTTATTTTCTTTCACATAAGTGACTTCCTTTAATGTATCTCTTTGTGCATGTGTGCATTTATTCATTCATTACACAACTGGTAGCAGGAGAAAAAAAATTCCAAGAGGGATTTATCCCTCTTGACTTGCTGGGGTCCTCAGCAATCAGGACAAAGAAAATGAAGGGTTAGTGTAATCAGCTTTGATTTTTCTACAGATGGAGCATTGTTATTTACATATAATTTCTTTCTCTATGTTGTAGTTCCTGTTTTTTTGTTTTGTTTTGTTTAATTTTTATTTATTTATGATAGTCACACAGAGAGAGAGAGAGGCAGAGACACAGGCAGAGGGAGAAGCAGGCTCCATGCACCGGGAGCCCGACGTGGGATTCGATCCCGGGTCTCCAGGATCGCGCCCTGGGCCAAAGGCAGGCGCTAAACCTGCTGCGCCACCCAGGGATCCCAGTTCCTGGTTTTATTTTTTTATTTTATTTTTTCCAGTTCCTGGTTTTAAAAGATGGTTTCATGGTTGACCTAAAAGTCGATACACAGCATCAGTCATTTAAACTCTCACTTGTTAATTACACGAGAAAACATTGCACCCTGTATATGGGTTTGAAACCACTGGCCATATTCCAACTTTGTGAAAGATGCAGTATAAACAGAAGTATGCTTCACCACCGAGTAACTCCAAATCAACTCTGTGATTTTGCTATGTCACTACTTAAAGTGACATACTCCTACGTGCAAACTTACTGAGGCTTAAAGGGAAATAAAAGAAAATAAAACAAACATCTATGCAATCTAATCTTAGGACATTCTCTTCCCTTATGAAAGAAACCCCACACCCACTTGCCATCACTCCCCCATTCTTTCCCCCTCCCCCACCCTCATTACTTCCTGGCTCTAGGCAACCACTAACTTAATTTCTGCCTCTATAGATTTTCCTATTCTGGACATTTCATATAAATGGAATCAAGGCTCATGCATGTTGTAGCATAAATCAGTGCTTTATTTATAAAGAAGGCTTTTTTAATACCCCCAAAATCAAATAAGTTCTTTGTGAGGTAATGAATAAGGTGTATGTAAGATAAACACGTAATTCAGTCATGTGCCAAATGTCTTCTTTTGATAGTGTTAAGGTCAGGATTTTTAATTTGCACATTTTGATAGACAGCTGTGTAGGTTCAGCAAATGATAATTAAAGAGACAGATGAAAATAAGACATGTTTTATACGTTAAATTTGGTGATATATTTCTCCATTCCTGAGAATTCGTAGGTATTATGGAAAGATGATGGTGTAATGCACTTACAAAGAAAAAAATCTGAGGGGCTGAAGAAAATGGGTTCTTGAAAACTGACGAAGAGATTGCTTTTCTTTAATCAAATACCAAACAGAGGTCTGAAAACTCATTTTAGCGTAAGAATATTCAGTTGCCTCATAAATAAAGCAAGGTCATGGGTTTTCCATTGTGTAAAGGGAACATGAAAAATATCATGCCTATTGTCAGCTGCCCTTAGGGCACCAGGCAGCAATAATATCTTTCAGCAATTCACCTCTAATTCTGCTCAATTTTTCATAGATCCATTCACGGTTCTTTGCTCTAACCTTCCTTTGACTTTCAGTTACCTTCTTTTCCTGTTCTTGATCCACTTTCTTATCATCATATGCCTCTTGTATGGGGATGGATAACTCAAGTGACCAGGCACAAAAATGCCCATGTGACCTTTTCTCCTCCAGAAGCCTCAAGTGACAGCCTCATCATGGGCTTGCCCAGGGTGTATACTAGGCAAACTGAGCCTTGATTAAGGCTTCAACAGATCAGGGAATGCCAATCAAGAAGAAAAAAAATTGTGAACACCTGGGTGGCTCAGTGGTTGAGCGTCTACCTTTGGCTCAGGTTGTGATCTCAGGTCCTGGGATTGAGTCCAGGCTCCCCACAGCGAGCCTGCTTCTCCCTCTGCCTATGTCTCTGCCTCTCTCTGTGTGTCCCTCATGAATAAATAAATAAAACTTAAAAAAAAGAAGAAAAAATTAAATAAGCATATGTTTAATATTTTCAAAAATTGTCTGATAACTACCACAGTATAAATGTTAAAATAATTGGACTTACACTTATTTTATAATAAAATAAAAGTGTTGCTTTTATTTTGTACCACACAATGGTGAGGTGTTGCAAACTGATCGCAACCGCTTTAGTATGCACCACACTTAAGTCCTTTTAGAAAGATGACAGTAGCCACCTAAGAAGTTTGCCTGGAATAAAGATTAGCGCTCCCCCACCACCTTGGCGCCTGGCTGTGAAGAAAGGAGCCCTCGCGCGACATCCTGCCAACACATACACATTCACCATCTAACCATTGACTAAGCAGGCAAGCACAAAAGCCATTCATACCACCTATTCTGAGCTCAAAAGAGATTCCTGCTTGCTTGCCTGCTTTTCTTTCCTTCCTTTCTTCCTTCCTCTCTCTCTTTTGCTTTTGTCCAGATGCTCTGACCACTCTAGGCAGACACGCCAGGGCATAATACGAGATTCCTCTGAGCCTGAGATTACATAAGGAAGAAATACTTGCTACAGGAATCTGGTAATTTTTATATCCTGTACATGCAAGTGTGGGGAGTGTCTCCAAAATATCTTACAAATCGGGACACCTGGGTGGCTCAGTGGTTGAGCGTCTGCCTTTGGCTCAGGTAGTGATCATGGGGTCCTGGGATCGAGTCCCACATTGGGCTCCCTCCTGGGAGCTTGCTTCAGCCTATGTCTTTTGGGGTGTTGAGTTTTACAAGTTCTTTATATATTTTGGACACTAACCTCTTTTCAGATATGTCATTTGTAAATATCTTCCCCCATTTCAATGGTTGCCTTTTAGTTTTGTCGACTGTTTCCTTTGCTGTGCAGAAGCTTATTTTGATGTAGTCACAACAGTTTATTTTTGCTTTTGTTTCCCTTGCCTCACGAGACCTATCTAGAAAGAAGTTGAGGGGCACTTGGGTGGCTTAGTGGTTGAGTGTTTGCCTTTAGCTCAGGTTGTGATCCTGGGGTCCTGGGATCGAGTCCCACCTCAGGCTCCCTGCAGACAGCCTGCTTCTCCCTCTGCCTGTGTCTCTGCCTCTCTCTCTGTGTCTCTCATGAATAAATAAATATAATCTTAAAAAATAGAAAGAAGTTGTTATAGCTGATGTCAAAGAAGTTACTGCCTGGGTTCTCTTCTAGGATTTTTAGGGTTTCAGGTCTCAAATGTGGGTCTTAAATACATTTTACTTTTGTGTGTATATAAGAAAGTGGTTCAGTTTCATTCTTTTGCATATTTCTGTCCAGTTTTCCCATCACCATTTGGTAGAGTCTTTCACATTGGATATTCTTTGTTGAAGATTAGTTGACCATATAATTTTGGGTTCATTTCTGGGTTTTCTATTCTGTTCTATTGTTCTGTGTCTATTTTTGTGTGGGCGCCGTACTGTTTTGATCGCTACAGCTTTGTAGTATAATTCAAAGCCTGGAATTGTGATGCCTCCAGATTTCCTTTGGCTATTCAGGGTCTTTTCTTTTTTAAAGTAAGCTCTAGGCCCAATGTGTCTTGAACTCACAACCTTGAGATTAAGAATCACATGCTCTATTGACTGAGCTGGCCAGGTGCCCTGCAATACGAGGTTTTTTGTGGTTCCATACAAACTCGAGGGTTGTTTGTTCTAGTTCTGTGAAAAATGTTGGTATTTTGATACGGATACAGTAAATGTGTAGATTGCTTTGGGTAGTAAAGACATTTTAACAATATTTATTCTTTCAATCCATGAGCATGGAATGTGCTTCCATTAGACTAATTTTAATGGGGACATATACAAAATGTGTTCAGTTGTTCAATAAACATTTATTGAGTATCTACTATGTGTTAAGAGTGCTGGGAAGGGATCCCTGGGTGGTGCAGAGGTTTAGCGCCTGCCTTTGGCCCAGGGCGCGATCCTGGAGACCCGGGATCAAATCCCACGTCGGGCTCCCGGTGCATGGAGCCTGCTTCTCCCTCTGCCTATGTCTCTGCCTCTCTCTCTCTCTGTGTGTGTGACTATCATAAATAAATAAAAATTTTTTTAAAAAGTGCTAGGAAATGGCAATGAATAAAACAGGAAAGTATTGATTTTCACGGAGCTTACATATTATATCAAACTGTTAATGCATGTCTCTCCTGTTTTTATATCACTTTGATTATCACCAATTCATTAAAAAAAAATCTTTGGAAACTTAGAATCACTTTTCTTAAATCATGCTAAATTTTATTCTAAGTGATATGCAAAGAAAATTCATGTTATGAAAACCTGATTTCAAGCCAGTTTTTTTTTTTTAAGCCAGTTTTTTAAAGTGTAGCTCCTTTCCTGTTCTGTTCACAATCCTGAGCTATCATGAGGACTAACTCACTCATTCATTTTTTTTTAAGTTTTATTTGTTTATTTGAGAGATAAAGCACATGAGCTAGAGGACAAGCAGGGGTAGGGAGCTGGGGGAGCAGGAGAGGGAGAAGCAGGCTCCCCACTGAGCAGAGAGCCTGATATGGGACTCCATCCCAAGACCCTGGGATCATGACCTGAGCCAAAGGCAGACACTTAACACACTGAGCCACCTAGGTGCCCTCATTCATTCATTTTTTAAAAACAATTATTTACTGAGTATTTATTATGATCTGGGGATATAGCAGCAAATTGAACAAAGGTCTTGCCTCAGGAACTTACATTCTAAGGCAGAGAGACAAACAAGAATATGTCAAGTTATAACAGGTGCTAAGAATGGAGGAAAAATAAAGCAGAATGTGAAGACGAGGGAGTGCAAGGGGTAGGACTAAGTCTTCATCCTTTGGAAAGGTCTCTCTGATTTGCTGGATTTATGCAAAAACCTAAAGGAAGTGAGGCAATGAGCCATGTGGATATCAGAGTAAGAGCATTAATGGCAGAACTTTTCCTGGCTTGTTGAAGGAATGCGAGGGAAGTCAAAAGAGAAGAGAGAAGAGTGGAGTGTTGAGGGAGAAGAGAAGATAGATCATGCAGTGGAGTGTAGGCCATCCTAAGGACTTTCACTCTGAGTAAGGGGAAAAGCTATTGGAGCATTTTAAGCATGTGAGAGTCATGGTCTGACATACATTTTAGTAGAACCAAATATGCCACAGAGAGCAAGGGGGAAGCAGAGAAAACTGTTAAGAGGCTTTTGGAGGCACCCAGGCAACCAGTGGCTTAAATCAGGTTAGCAGTGGAGACGGTGAGAAGTAGAAGGGCTATGAGTATGTCTTGAAGATAGAGCCAACAGGGTTTGGATGATGTTTGTGAGATATGAGAATGAAAGGGACCCAATTGTCTAAAAGGTGAATCCTTCTCAAAAAGAGATAATAGGGCAGCCCCGGTGGCACAGCGGTTTAGCGCTGCCTGCAGCCTAGGGCATGATCCTGGAGTCCCAGGATCAAGTCCCACGTCAGGCTCCCTGCATGGGGCCTGCTTCTTCCTCTGCCTGTGTCTCTGCCTCTCTCTCTCTCTCTCTCTCTATGAATAAATAAATAAAAAATCTTTAAAAAAAAAAGAGATAATAGATCTCTAAAAATATAGTGCAGTTTTACGTGTCACATATGTAAAATACAGCAATATAGTAATTTTGTATTAGCATTCTAAAGAGTTCTCATACTTATCTCCTTTTTCTTGTATCTTTGTCAGGTAACCCAAGAATCTCTGCTACTTTGTTATGTATACAAACATATGCATATACATATATAAAATACCTCTGCCTATGCATATGTAAAACACCTAAGCAATGGGCTTCTTCCCAAATTTCTTAAAATATTTTATTTATTTATCCATGAGAGACACAGAGAGAAAGACAGAGACATAGGCAGGGGGAGAAGCAGGCTCCCTGTGAGAAGCCTGATGCAGGATTTGATCTTAGGTCCCCAGAAACAGGACCTGAGCCAAAGGCAGATGCTTAACCACTAAGCCACCCAGGTGCCCCTTCTTCTGCAAATTTATGTAACACCTAGTTTCTTGCTCTCATTCCAAACATTTTTTTCCTTTTCATCCCCATGCCCAACCACATCAACGTCACCATCCAAAATTATGTTACACATGCTATGAAAGCTTACATGAATGGATGGATATCACTTTCAATTTTCAAGAACTTTCAGACATAAAAAGTGTCTTCTGAAGTCTCTTCAAAATGAGGTGACTGTGGGGTAAAAGTTTTCGAAAGATGATTATTCAGGGAAAAAGTTCTTTAAATCTAATGCATTTTTGGCCTATCATTATTAGGTTTTTAATATCCAGTCACGTAATTTGGTAGGCTTTGCGAGTTAAATTTCCACGAGGTTGAGCTCTTTTCTGGCATGATTTACACATCTTTAAAGCTCACCAACCCAGTTCATGCTCCATCTCTGCTGTATATTAGCTGTACGATCTTGGACATTTCCTCATTGTACAATGAAGACAATAATAGTGCCTATTTCATTAGATTATCAGGGATTAGATGACATGCAGAATATTGTGTGGCACATTGTAAACACTCAAAAAACAACATCTTCTACCACCATGTCGCCACCATCATCATCAACAGGCTACCAGAGTCTATTAGTTGGTACATCTTGAAATCTTAAATTGTTTCCACCCAATGTAAAAACAGCCACTCGGAGAAGTCAATTCATTAAACATTTCATGTGACCTAATATAGACAAAGCTCCAGTTCTGCATTAGATTTTTTCCCCCACTGCCTTTCAGCTGATTGTTTTTGGCATTATAGAGGAACAGACCACGGAAAGAAAATTTCTTTCCATCTAGCCAGTATTTTCTCCCTTTGGGAAAATTGCTGCCAACAGGAATAGTCACTTAAACAGCAAGGGATGGCTCTTCTCTTTCAGGGCAATCTCTTCTTGTTCTGGACATTATCAGCCCACTGATTAGGTAGCAGTGAAAACAGGTCACTGCAAGTGCTTAGCGTTTGTATTTGAGGCTTTCTCTCTCGCTCTCATCACTAAACTGTAGAAGCTGTTGGAACAAAGCAAATTCATTCATTGCAAAAAAACAAAACAAAACAAAACAAAACAAAACAAAACAAAAAAAACCCCTCAGGCTTGAGTTTCTGCCCCTTTTTCCTTAAAAAGATTTCAAACAAAATTCATTTTCTCTACAAAGATAAAGCAAATTTGTTTTGCCCTTTGCCCTATAATGTTCAATGGATTTCTTACACAAAATCCAAGCTATATCTTCCATTTCTCTTTTAAGTTTAAAGAAAGCTACTTATAAACAATATCCCATGGTGGGAAAGGAAATAAGGACCATTCTGAATGACGATGATTTTAATTCCAAACATCAGCCTTTGGAGCAGAAAACATTAAAATACCTTAAGAAACATCACCTTAGGTCTTTATTCCTCACTTCTCTGTATCTTTTCCCCAAAAGCAAAATCTTAGGTCGACAAACTTCTCACTTAGAAACTACTCATTCACAGTATTGTCAACCTATTTTCAGGTTAAATGTTGACTTCTCACTACTGTATCGCTGGCACCTAGCACATAAGTAAGTATCCATTACATGAAAATAATAATGCTGAATGATTTTCTTTATTTTACCATAATTTAAAAAAAATGCTTAACTTTATTTTTTAACTTTTTTTCTTCCAAGTTTTTATTTAAATTCCAGTTAACTAACATATAGTATAATATTAATTTCAGGAGTAGAATTTAGTAATTCATCACTTATACACAGTATCCAGTACTCATTACAAGTGCACTTCTTAACCCATCACCCATTTAGCTCATCCCCCCACTCTCCTCCCCTCCAGCAACCATCAGTTTGTTCTCCTATAGTTCAGAGTCAGTTTTATGGTTTGTGTTTCTAACCCCCCCAACTAAGTTCACCTGCTTTGTTTCTTAAATTCTAAATATAAGTGAAATCATATGGTACGTGTCTTTCTACAATTGACTTGTTTCACTTAGCATAATAGTCTCTAGCTCCCATGTCATTGCAAATGGCAAGATTTTGTTCTTTTTTATAGCCAAGTAATATTCCAGTGTGTGTGTGTGTATGTCTGTGTGTGTGTGTGTGTGTGTGTGTGTGTACACACACCCCATATCTTCTTTATCCATTCATCAATCGATGGGCATTTGGGCTCTTTCCATAATTTGGCTATTGTTGATAATGCTTATCAACATCAGGTTACATCAGTATCTCTTCAAATCAGTATTTTTGTATCCTTTGGGTAAATACTTAGTAATGCAATTGCTAGGTTGTGGGGTAGTTCTATTTTTAACTTTGTGGGAGTTTTTTTTTTAAGATTTATTTATTTATTTATGATAGACGTAGAGAGAGAGAGAGAGAGAGGCAGAGACATAGGAGGAGGGAGAAGCAGGCTCCATGCCAGGAGCCCGACGCGGGACTCGATCCCAAGACTCCAGGATCGCGCCCTGGGCCAAAGGCAGGCACTAAACCGCTGAGCCACCCAGGGATCCCTGTTTTTTGGTTTTTTTTAAGCAGGCTCCGTGCTCAGTGTGGAGTCCAATGTGGGGCTTGAATTCATGACCCTGAGATCAAGAGTTGGACACTTAACCAACTGAGCCACCCAGGCACCCCTCTATTTTTAACTTTGTGAGGAACCTCTCTAAGGTTTTCCACAGTGGCTGCACGAGCTTGCATTCCCACCAACAGTGTAAGAGGGTTCCTCTTTCTCTGCATCTTCACCAATATCTGTTGTTTCCTGTGTTGTTCATTTTAGCCATTAAGACAGCTGTTAGGTGATGCCCTATTGTAGTTTTAATTTACACTTCCCTGATGATCAGTGAAACTTTTCATGTGTCTGTTAGCCATGTGTAATGTCTCTTTTTGGAAAAATGTGTATTCATATCTTCTGCTCATTTTTTAACTGGATTATTTGTTTTTTGGGAACGTTGAGTTTGATAAGTTTGTTACAAATTTTGGATACTAACCCTTTATCAGATATGTCATTTGCAAATATCTTCTCCCATTCCATAGGTTGCCTTTTAGTTTTGTTGATTGTTTCCTTCACTGTGCAAAAAGTTTTTATCTTGATTTCTTATTTTTTAAATATTTTTATTTTATTTTTATTTATTCATGACAGACACAGAGAGAGTGAGAGAGGCAGAGACACAGGCAGAGGAAGAAGCAAGCCCCATGCAGGGAGCCCCACATGGGACTCGATCCCAGGTCTCCAGGATCACATCCCAGGCCAAAGGTGGCGCTAAACCACTGGGCCACTGGGGCTGCCCAGATTTCTTATTTTTTAAAAGAAAGATATATACAATGTAGGTATGTAATCAAAAAGAATTCTAAGAAAAATCACTCCTTTTGAGGACTTGTAAGTAGATAATGCAATCTTGCAAATTACTATTCTTCTACTTGCTCAGAAGAGGTGATTTATTAAAGACAAATGTAAAAAGACCAATTAGTGCCTATGTTAAGCACTTGGTAAAATCAGAGATGGTACTCTTTTTTTGGACTAGGCCTAATTTTGGTTCTTTTAAATAAATTATAGGAAAAAGTTTTAAAATGTCAAAAGACACAGCACCAATAAAAATAATTTTTAATGCCTGTGTATTCTGTAACCAAATCAGAATTAAACAACATTCAGGTATTGTCACACCAGTTTTAGCCTTCTTTATGGGAGTTCTTCCCTGTTTCATATGTTTAATCAGAGATAGCCCTCCCCACACTGAACAAAAATGTGAGCATAATGTTTCTCACTTGTAGTGGTTTTCCCGGACTTAAAGGAGAAAAAGCATCTGGCCCTTTTTAAAATTTCTGATACAGAGGTGCCTGGCTGGCTCATTTGATGAAGCATGTGACACTTGATCTCAGGGTTGTAAGTTTGAGCCCCACGGTAGGTAAAGAGATTGTTTAAAAAAAATCTTTTTTAAAAAAGCTTCTGATGTAGAGAAGAGGGCAACAATGACCTCTGATTGTATTTCTATTACCTTAGTTAAGAAGGGATCAGTAGACAGGGCCCTCTCTATTCCCTAGTACTAATATTAATATTTCTATTAGTTCAAATATTAGTACAATATTAATATAGTTCATTTTATGCTAATATTAACACAAATATTAGTGATTTCCCTTAGGAGCTTTGCAAACATCACACATTCCATTTGTGGTGATAATGCAAATTTTTTTTCCAGGAAAAATGCATACAGATCTTGATGAGACTTGCTTAAGAAAACTAGTTAACAGTCACAGTTATGTATTTCTTTTTCTTTTTTCCCCAAAAGAGGAGGGGAAGTAAATGTATAATGAGTATCAATAAGCTCAGGAGTATAAAAAAGAATTTTACCTAAGGTCTTCTAGAATAGAACTCCAATGTATAAATAAAATATTTACATTAAAAAAACATGCAAATTGACAAAATGTAAATAGATTTACTTTCAAAGTGCTGCTAGGGTCACTCCTAGTTAAAGAGTATCTATGGAAGTTTTTTGTTTTTTTTTTTTTTTGAAATTGGAGAATTCCTTTTTCTTTTTTTTTTTAGAAATGTATTTTTCTTTAATTTTTATTTATTTATGATAGTCACAGAGAGAGAGAGAGAGAGAGAGAGAGAGAGAGAGGCAGAGACACAGGCAGAGGGAGAAGCAGGCTCCATGCACCGGGAGCCCGACGTGGGATCCGATCCTCGGTCTCCAGGATCGCGCCCTGGGCCAAAGGCAGGCGCCAAACCGCTGCGCCACCCAGGGATCCCCCTTTTTCTTTTTTTTTTTAAGATTTTGTTTATTTATTCATAGAGACACAGAGAGAGAGGCAGAGACACAGGCAGAGGGAGAAGCAGGCTCCATGCAGAGAGCCTGACGTGGGACTCGATCCAGGGTCTCCAGGATCATGCCCTGGGCTGCAGGCGGTGCTAAACCGCTGCACCACCGGGGCCGCCCTGGAGAATTCCTTTTTATATAAATCTTCTAACAACTTGAGTGTATATTGAATTTTCTTACTAGACAATTCATCAACAGGTAAGTGAATTGAGATTCACTATGGAATGGTCTAGTATGCATGTAATACTATTCAGCAATGAAATGGACCAAACTACTGATTGAGAAACTGACCTCCATGGGAGCTACTCCCCAAAAGCATTATGAAAATTTGACCACCAAAACACCCCACAAACACCCATGGACCCCAACTTTTTCCAGGAAATGGCTGGCCACAGAACACTCTTTCTTTTTTTTTGAAATGTCCCCAAACTGCTCAGGTTCCCCATTGCAGGGTACCAAGGACTACCAAATACCTGAAAACCAATTAGAAAGTCTCCCGCTTCCCCAAGTCCCACCTTAATAGAACACTTGCCAGTCAGGGACTATCTCAGTATTTCCTCTTTTTGCTCCATAAAACTTACTTTCCCTTCTAATACATCTGAATCCCTGCTGAAGCAAAAGTGATGACAGATGGGTTTCCTTGCCAAGAGTAAATGAATAAACAGTCTTTGTTAATCTTGTCTCAGACTTAGTTTTATCTTTGACATGATATACACAAGAACATGGATGAATCTCAAAAGTATGAACTTGCTTGAAAGAAGCCAGACACTGTATGATTCCATTTATATAAAGTTCTGGAGCAGGCAAAACTAAGTTATGAGGATAGAAATCAGGTTAGTGGTTGCTGCTGGGAGTGGAATCGACTGAAAAAGCCCTGAAGTATCTTTCTGGAATGATGAAAATGTTCTATATCTTGATTCAGGTGGTGCCTATACCGATATATAGTTTTTCAAAGCTCATTGATCTATACACTTAAGACTTGTGCATTTTGTTGTATGTGAATTGTACCTCAATTATGCAAAGTGAGAATGTCTCTGGTTTGGAAGAGCTAGAAATTATAGCATTCAGTGTCCACCCATGATTGACTTAGAAAAACCAAAGTTTGGATTGCCTGGATGGCTCAGTCATTTAAGCATCCAGCTCTTGGTTTCGGCTCAGGTCGTGATCTCAGGATCCTGGGATTGAGCCCTCTCATCAGGCTCTGCATTCAATGGGAAGCCTGCTTAAGGGTTCTCCCTCTCTCTCTGCCCTTCTCACCCCCACTCTTTTGCTCTCTAAAATAAATAGATATATCTTTTTTTTTTAAAGATTTTATTTATTTATTCATGAGAGGCACAGAGAGAGAGAGAGAGGCAGAGACACAGGCAGAGGGAGAAGCAGGCTCCACACAGGGAGCCCGAAGCGGGACTTGATCCCGGGTCTCCAGGATCACACCCTGGGCTGAAGATGGTGCTAAACCACTGGTCCACCAGGGCTGCCCTAGATATATCTTTTTAAAAAAGAAAAACCAAAGCTAATTCTGTGCCTTATAAGGAAATCCACCATCTCTCTAATGAACTCCAATTCTTATGCCCCTAAAGCTGGCAATAGAGGAGGAATGTCTAGAATAAAAATCATAATCACTATTTCTTGAACTTTTACCATGTTCTTCACATATATTACCTCATTTAATCCCCACAATAACCTTCGGAGGTAGTATTATTTTATCCTCAGATAAGAAAAGAGAAAACATAGGCCCAGAGAGATTAATAAACTTCTTAGTTTACTAGTAAATTGGAACTAGTAAGTGGAGAAGTCAGTAGGAAACCCAGGCAGTTTGATCCCAAAGTCTATGATTTTAATCATTGTGCTATATTGGAGAAGGGGCCAGTTGGACATCACAGCCTTGGCTTTGACCTCAAAATTCACTTTGTCTTTGGAAATTCTCATTAGCCTGCTGTTACAAGACACCAAAAAATAATATGTCATTTTAAGAAGTTTATTTCTGCCTCTCACAACAGTCTGAATGACGGTGCAATTTGGTAACCAAATCTGTCTACATGATCCTTCAGGCACCCAGGCTGATAGCTGCCCTGCAGTCTCAAAGTGGTTTCCAAGGACACTTTGGTCTTCATCTTTCCAGGCAACTGGCAAGAGAAAAGAATGGTCACCCAAAGTTAGGGGGGATCTCCTCATAATCAAGTGGAAAGTCGCAGAGATCATTTCTGTGCATTCCATGGGGACTCTTTAGGCACAGGGCATACCTAGCTGCAAGGGATGCTGGGAAATGTAGTCACTAACTATGCAGTGTAGTATAGCATAAGTCTTTTATTATGGAAGAAACAGGGAATGGATTTTGCTGGACAGTTAGTAGTCCCTACCATATTACCCTAGACATATATACATCATTCATAATTTCCCTAGACACACCTAAAACAAAGCTGGAATATTAGATAAGATTATACTTTTGGGAATAGCAAAAGAGGAAGAAATAATGCACAATATACCACAAAATAATGTGTCCTAAAAGGTACCATTTGTTTGCTAATGTCTTTTCCCACATCCTAGTCTATTTCATGAAGTAAGTACTATCGCAATCCTTGCTCTTTGTAGGAGTCAGAGGAGAAAAGAACTACAGTCAAATTTAGCTCAGGGGAAAAATAACTATCTTTTGGAAGGGACACACAGGTAATCTAAAAGATATTCTCATAGAGTGCCTGGGTGTCTCATTTAGTTGAGAATCCCTCTCTTGATTTTGGCTCAGGTTGTGATTTCAGAGTCCTGGGATCAAGCCCCACATCAGGCTCCACACTCAGCAGGAAGTCTGCTGGAGATTCTCTCTTTCTTTTTAACTTTGCCCCTCCCTACCCCCACTCTCTTGCTCTCTCTCTCTAAAATAAATAAGTAAATCTTAAAAAAAGATATCCTCACATAGGAAATAAAGTAGAATTGATTAAACTACTTAGAAAAGAACTAGAAAAAGAAAGTTCTGAATATTATTCATTCAACAAATATTTATTAAAAAGAAAAACAAATGTTTATTGAGCATCTATTATAAGCTACTGTTTTTTTTTTTATAAGCTACTGTTTTAAGTAACGTAGACACAGCAGTAAAAAATCTCCCTGAGCAAACCTTCTTAATCATAGAGTTTGCACTGTAGTGGTGGAGACAGATAATAAACAAAATAAGTAAGGGAAATATATAGCATGTTATGTGGTTTTAAAATGTTATGGAGAAAAAAGAAAGAAAGAAAATGGAAGTAGAGGGGCACCTGGCTGATTCAATCTGTAGTGTATGTGACTCTTGATCTCAGAGTTGTGAATTCGAGCCCCACATTGGGTGTAGAGATTACTTAAAAATAAAATCTTTAGGGGCATCTAGGTGACCCAATTGGTTAAGCCTCTGACTTCAGCTCAGGTCATAATCCCAGGGTCCTGAAATCGAGCCCCACATTGGGCTTTGCGCTCAGCAGGGAATCTGCTTATCCTTCTTCTTCTCCTTCTGCCCCTTCTCCCCCACTCAGGCTCTCCCTGTCTCTCTGTCTATCTCCTAAATAAATAAATAAAATCATTTTTTAAAATCTTGGAAAAAAAAGAAAGTGGGAGAAGAAAATATTAGAGTGGTTGTTTGCAATAAAGATTGGTCAGCTACTACTCAAACCCGCCTTTCTCTTCCTCCTGGGTACATGGCTAAATTACATTTCTCAACCTCACTTTGTAGTTACCTGTGGTCATGTGACTGAGCTCCACTCAACTGTGCATGAGTAGATATGATACTCATGTCTGAAGGATTAACTCAAAGAAACCACCTTACACACAATCCTCTTCTCTTTCCCCATTTGGTCACTGAATGGAGAGCACTCTGAGAACTTAGAGGGGAAGAGAACCACAGATAGGATTCTGGGTCCCAAAATGACCATATGGTGGGCTGGCTGTTCTTCAATCAGAAATCCCAAAGAGGGCTTAAATGAACAAAAAGTAAATGATGATTTAGTTCAGCCAACTTAGGTTTGAGAATTTATCTGTTACAGAATATTATTTACTTTAACATAGTAATCAGTACCAAAAAATATAAATTATGAACCACTAGACCAGAGCCTCAAGAAGGAAGGGCCATAGGTCCTTGAATGGCTAAGTACAAGGCCACCAACCAACCCAGAGCACCCAATTGGATTTTGTGTAACTAGGAACTACACAAATCATTAAATCATTAAAAGGTGTATGTTCAACCACTGGATTTTATCTATTAGAGCAACTAGTATTATTTCCTCTGACTAATCAGGGATACTGTATTATGTATAGTTTCTTTTTGGCTGCATTGCTCTGTCATTCTCCTGTTTCTCTTTGAAGACTAGAGCTCTGGGTTCCCTATAATTTTGGCCGGAAATGAAATCAACTCCAGCCCTGACTATACATGACCTTTCAAGTACCCAAACTCATTTATCTGATTCAGACTCATTGTCACAGTTCCAGTGTCTCAAAAGCAAAAATCTAATTGGCGCATCTAGTACCGAGTATCTCCAACTTGTCCTAGAGCTGTGCTAGGGGAAGGTGAGTGTCAATGGGCAGAACAATATCTAAAAATACAAAACAAAACAGTGAACAAACAACAACAACAAAACCCCACAACACTGATAGGAAATATCTGATAGTCCTAGATAGTCCTGGATAAGAAAGCAATGTTTGCAAAATTTACCATAAATACTATCTTTGCATCTCTTATCCAGGACCCTACACCCAGACCTCCCTGAAAACCTTCTTTAAAATCTAACAAGAGCAAGACCTCAAATGGGATACATGTTCCCTGTTATACATTCTATTCTGGTTTATTGAGTTAAGGTCAATTGGATAAATGACACCAGGAAAAATTGATTCCTTCAAAGAAAACTCTCACTCAATAGGGGGCATGTTATTCCCAACATCTGCAACACATTAACCAAATCTAGATTTGGCACAGTAACCCCAACATGATAAAAGAATTATCCATAGAGTAACAAGCATGGCAAATATTTTGATCATGGTGAACTACTCTCAATTGCCTTTCATCATTAATTCCTTCTCTTCCCTGTAAGAATTGGGGGAAAATATATTACTTTCACTTTTCATAAGAATTCTTGACCATTATCACTTCTCCTGAATCTTCTATTGAAAGATGTCAGTGGCCCAGCGGTTTAGCACCGCCTTCGGCCCGGGGTGTGATCCTGGAGACCCAGGATCGAGTCCCCACGTCGGGCTCTCTGCCTGGAGCCTGCTTCTCTCTCTGCCTGTGTCTCTGCCTCTCTCTCTCTCTCTCTCTCTGTCATGAATAAATAAATAAATAAATCTTTAAAAAGAAAAAAAGAAAGATGTCTGAGAGCTTGAAATAGCAGAACTCCGGAACACACAATCATCCAAAAACTACAAGGAAATTTCATGCCTGGGTACCAGGGAATATGACTTCTGAACTCCATGCAGCTACCCAGGAGAAGAGGGACAAATCCTTTGGGAAATCAAGGAGATTCTATGGATTCCTAAAGGGTTTTGGGGACATGCTGAAGTCATGCTGCTGTGTCTAGTATTGCATGCAGGTTGGACGCAAAGGAGATGAAGAAAGGGCAAAGGGCACATGTGGGAAAGCTTGTCAGGACAGGGGAATAGAGGAACAATAGAGGGAGCAAAGGAAACACTTTTTTGAAGGATTAGAACTGAAAGATTGCCTCCAAAATCCTCTTAGGATTTTTTTTTTTTCCTCTTAGGATTTTAAGTGAAGGCCACAACTGGTTACCTAGTTGAGCCTGAGACAGTGTTTTTCTCCGCTTTCTCCATATTCTGCACCATCCCTTCCCACCCCTCACCACAACCCAGCCACAACTCCACTGCAGACACACACACACACACACACACACACACATACACATACACACACCTCATCTTACTATATCCTAATGTGTATTTCCCATCATCAATTCACTTCGGTGCCTTGTAGTCTTTTTGCTCTAATTTCTTCTCAAGTTTTAAAATGCTTCCAAAATTATTTTTTAGGGATGGCTGGGTGGCTCAGTGGTTGAGCATCTTCCTCCAGTTCGAGGCATGATCTTGGTGTTACCAGGATGGAGTCCCGCATAGGGTTCCCCATGGGGAGCCTGCTTCTCCCTCTGCCTATGTCTCTGCCTCTCTGTGTGTGTGTCTCATGAATAAATAAATAAAATCTTTTTAAAAAATTATTTTTAAGGGACTCAGAAAAGTAAGAATACTATAAATTACAGTATCAAGGAGTTGAAGTGTTTTGATTTGCCAGTGGGAGTCCCATAGTATTTATATATCCATCAGGGTCTCTGATAGTCCTAGTCCACTTTCATTACTTAATAAGACTTTTCATCATCCTGGACTTTTCTGTAATACTAACATTAATGCTAGGGACTAACGTGTCTGCAAAATTCATACATTGAAACTCTAATGACCAATATGATAGTATTTGGAGATGAGGCCTTTGGGAGGTAATTAGGTCATAAGAGTGGCGCTCTTATGAGTGGGATTACTACCCTTATAAGAAGAGACACAAGGAAGACAATCCCTTTCTCTCTCTCCCTGCCATATGAGGAAACATACAGTGAGGTGGGCCATCTGCAACCAGGAAGAGAGATATCACCAGGAAGTGAATCATTTGGCACCGTGATCCTGGGCCTCCCAGCCTCCAGAACTGTGAGAACTGTTTGCCGTTTAAGCCACTCAGTCCATGGTATTTTATTAAAGCAGCCTAAGCTAAGATAATTAGAGTAAGAGGTACTCAGGGAGCAACAAGATTGTGTCCACTCAATATGAAATTGGGAGAAATAGCTCCTTTGTGACTTGTGGATAGCTTATTTCCTGGCCCCCACAGTATTGCCAGTAAAAGTTAATTTCATATAATGGTTTTAATTCAGCATCACTAAAATTGACTTGATCTTTTAGAAAACAGATTATAAAAGAAGAAAATTTACCTGAAATGTTATTTGCTTTAGAAAAGGTTAAGCTAAATGGATAGGGTGATAGTTGTACAAGATTACGAATATATTTAATACCACTTGGACTGTATACTTTAAAATGGTTAAACTGGAAAATTTATGTTACATATATTTTACCACAACGAAAAAGACTACACTTATATTTAAAAAAGACAAATCAAATAGAGCAATGCAAAGAAAAGGCCATTGATCAATAAAAGGTTCTAATACCAGAATTATTTGGTTCTCAAGCACAAGAAATGCAACTCGAATTTGCTTATGCAAAAATCAAAAAGGGAAAAGAAAAAAAAAATGTGTTGGCTCATGTAACTGAAAAGTTAAAAGATAATTTTTTTAAATTTTAGTCATTGCTAGATTGCAATATTCATTGTTATCATGACTTCTGTCTGCGACTATCAGCTGTGCTTTCCCCTGCGTTGCAGGTTTCATTCTTTTATGCAAGTTCTCCCCAGATGATAGTAAAAGTGGCTACACACAGCCTCAGGCTTATATCCTAGCACCTTAGCAACCACAGCAGAAAGAGAATGTTCTCTCCCAAAAGTTCCAATAAAAATTCTGGAGCTAATATCATGGTCTGACTTGGATGGGGGCCATTTCCTGAGCCAGTTGCCTTGTCAAGGGGCAATGGCACACTCTAATTACCCAAGCCTGGGATGTGTTCTTACTTTTACATTTACTTTTTATTTTATTTTATTTTATTTATTTGAGAGAGCGAGAGAGCATAGCAGAGGGAAGGGCAGAGGGAGAGGGAGAAGCAGGCTCCTCTGTGAGTAGGGAGCCCAACATGGGGCTCAATCCCAGGACCTCATGATCATGACCTGAGTTGAAGGCAGACGCTTACCCAACTGAGCCACCCGGGTTCCTCTTTTCTTTTTTTTTTTTTTAAGATTTTATTTACTTATTTGAGAGAGAGAGCACGAGAGAGATGTGTTTTCACCTTTAGAGCAAGGAGATAAAATCAGTCCCACCTAAGTCACCTAAACTGAAAGTGAGAGGGAAGTGATTTCCTAAGAAAATTGAGAGGGAGTTACCAAATAGGAGGAGAGATATTGGGCAGGCAAAAAAAACACAGATGTCCAGGAAGGATACAAAATAGACACTGGGACACTTTTGCCAAAAAAAAAAAAAAAAAAAAAAAAGAAAAAGAAAACCAATGGAATCATTTACAATCTAAAGACCGAGACAAAAGTTTCTAACTTTATTTGATAATATCCCATTAAGATGAGTGTTGCTTCTCTGACGGCTTGCTGGGTTTTGACCCTGCATTCCTCTATAGCTACCACTCTCTTTTTCACTTTCCTTCTTGGCCAAGATTCTTAAAAGGCTTTGAGACTCCCACGTAGAATTGTCTGAAATGATAAACTTCATCACCACTCCCCTCTCCTTCCCGCCCCCCACCCCAAAAGTTAACATCATGGACTGCCAAGTGCTACACACTCAGTGTGTGTTAGAGATTGAGTCTATGTCTTTGGCCTTGTACTACATCAACTTCTCAGACTGTTTCTATGGGAGAAAGAGCTGACTTTTGCAGGCTAGAATTACATGAATACACCTTCTGTGTCTTTTCTTGATGTTCTCTGTCAGGTTAGAGGAGAGCTCCCAAATCAAACAGATAGAGCATGAAACTCTCAGCTTTCAGAGTTCCTGCATGTGGCACCGATAACACAGAGTGGCAAGCGCCCTCCAAGCTCATTTGACTTTGTTCTTGCATTACCACTGGAGGCACACACAGACTTCTTCATGTCTGACCTTGACCAGAAAGCACACAGATGGCCAAGAAGATAGCCTTATGGTGGTAATCATATTCACCACGTAGTTAACAGAAATATAACGAATCCTCCCTTACAAACCCCAATTTTTTATTTCCCTTCTTCATATTACTATCTAGAAATATAACCATGTGGTTAAATACTGAGCAGAAATACCACTGTGTCAAGATAACGAATCGCCTTTGCCACCATGTTCAACTGAGGATCTTGTCATCATTATTCCATTGGGCCCAACAATGGTCAGAAAAAGGAAGGCTGATTCCTGAAGCCATGCTTAAAATCCATAAAGGCTATCTGGGATACACGTGTGAGGCAGAGCAGACAGGGGTTGTCTTTTCTCACTCTCTACTAATGCAAGGAAAGTGACCTAGCTTCACCTTGGAAACCAAAAAAGAGCAGAAAATTTCAGCATTACATTAAAATATCGGTAAATTTAGAGACCAGAAATTGCCACAGAGGGGCAGTCGTTATGTGGGCACTGAAATAGGAAGGAAAATCCCAAATGAGCTCATAGTCACTGGAAAGATTTTTAAAAGGGAGAATCAGGTTGAAAGAGAAAAACACACACACACACAAGCAAAGTTAACAGGAGAAAACAGGCATATTTGTCATTCAATCTAGGAGGGATAAAGAAAACCAGAGCCAAATAGATATTGTGCCTACTGGGGAAGAAGTAATTGAAACATGGTGAAAGGAAGTTCATAACAAGAGGATTCTGCTATGGTCTAGCATGAAACCAAAGCCCTGTCACTTAGATGGGAGGTGAGAGAAGTAGGCTGAGGGAATCACCCCCTCTGTCAAACCAAACTGAATAGGATACATTGAGGCTATTCAATGTTTTTCCATCTCAAGCTACAAATTTCTCTGTAGTATTGTAGCAGCTTGAAGCAGATATGAACTAGTGACAGTTGGTTCTAGAGAATGTCATGATCAAAATTTAGGTTTCAGAGAAATCACCATATCTTTGTTATCTTGCAGCCCTACACCTAGAAAAGTGGCAGGCACATGGTAGGTATTCAATAAATATGGAGTAGTTGATTCAGTTGTAGCAGATGTAGCCAGAGCCTTGATCTTGTCCTCTCAGCCCACCCTGAGGTCACCAGCGGTCTCAATTGTGAAATCCCTTATTTGCTCAAGGCTTCCATTGTGTTGGTCCTAGTCTAGCCATAGCTAAGCTTTAGGCTAGAAATGCCTGAGGTGCTCACCTGGGCCCATACGACTTGTGGCAGCCCCCACGACCATTTCTGACCAGAACCAGTGTTGTGGCTGGACTAGCCCTTGTGGTTCTCATTATGAGCCCAGGAATAGAGGGCAGGAACCTGGGCCTGGGCTCTACCTTTGTGAGGATCAAGGGTAGGGTGCCTAGGGTTTCTCGGGTTCACCCTTTATTGGCAAATATAAAACAGAAGAGTGGGAATTAGGGTGCAGGAAGGGAGAAGTGGGTGTCACTCAAGTAGTCAGTTATCCAGGTTACCCAGGGCTTTCTAAAAGGGGAACTTGATGGGTGGGGTGGCCTGGTTTCTTATCTGGTTGTTTTGCTAGTAGCTACATCCTACAGTGGGCAATTTGTTCATTCAGGATGGGTGTCTTTGAAATGGATACCTCGGCAATTAAAAGTTTAAAGGCAGGCACTTATACTACAGCTTCCTCAGCTTCCTCGCATTTCTCACCTGCAGGACCTGTCAACCTGGGCACTGAGCAGACCACAAGTGCCACAGGAACCATCCTCAACTAAAGAGAGGCAGAAGTGAGGAATGTAAAAACTTCCTTGCTCCTGGGTGAGACAAGTCTGAGTGTCTCTGAGTAGGTCCCTAGAAGACAAACCATTTCCACCTCTGAAACCTGCTCACTAAAGAATATTTACTCACTTTCCTCTCTTCTGTCTTATTTTTCCAACCCTGTAATATACTTCCTGGGATAACATCTGAATAAACTAGTTGCACCCAAATCGTTGTCTTAAAGTTGCCTTTTGGATGGTTCAAAAACTAAAACCAAATTACTATTAAATACGTATTAAGCCTATTAAGTGACTTTCTCATATTATTCCACTACACTTGTGATTCCTTTCACAGAGTCTATGACCCCTGGGCTCTGAAGTTATTAGTCAGGGAGAAATGTGGTTTTGAATCCCATGAGACAAATTTTGTTACTCATCAGAGTGAATAAAGACTGAATATTCAGATTCTGTTGGTTATAAAGCCAAAGCAAGACATTCATTTATCAAAATTTTTAAAGAAATCTGAATACCAAACTGTTGAACCAATCATTTATAACCCATTTCCAAGAGATTTGTATTAATTCTAATATTAATTCCGCACGTAGACCCAACTTATTTTCGTCCAAATTACTTACCCTCTCAGTAGCTCCATTTTTCTTGTTTGTGGAATGGAGATAATCATGCTCACCAGCTCCTTCACAAGGACACTGTGAGGATTAATGAGTTAATGCTGGGGAGCACGTTTCTGCCTTAGATGAATGTTGCTATATAAATGCAAATTATTGCATTACAGCTAGGCTTACATGTGCTAATGCAATAACTTCTAGATTCTAGATTCTTTCATAATACTGAAAAATAATTCTAATCTGAACACAGCTTCCTCGATTTTTTTGTCCAAGAGAAAAAGCAATCAGTGTGAAGGGTAGCCAGGACGGATGGAGTTCCTCCAGATACTTTTTCTCAGGACTTCTCCCCATCTGCTAATTGCTCAGGGGTGGTGAGTCTGCTCCCTCCTCAGCTACTGTGCAAGTGATCATCCCTCCTTCACCTGCTGTGTGACCAGGTGTTTCCATCACTTCTGGAGCCCTTTGAGACTTATTTAAATGAGCTGTCTGCTTCTATTAAAAGAAAATCTTTCTATATCTTACTTCTTTCTCCTAATTCACCTCTTTGAAGCCTGACTATGTGGATTCTACATAGTCAAAGAGGAGAGGAGAGGAGAGTCTTTAATATCCCTCTGATCAAATTATCCCCTGCATAACACTTGGGCAACTTCCCTGATCTGTAGGATGATGTCCACTCCTTGGCTTGACTCTCTGCCTTCTCCCTTCCGAATTTGACCACAAGGCTCTTTCATCCCTCTCTGTCACTATTATCCTGCACAAAGAGAAAATCCTTCTCTTATCCACCTTTCAGCTTTGAACATCTGGATTTAGTCCTTGTAGGGCCCTTACTACCTGTGTGACCTTGTATAAATTCTTTTTTAGCTTAAATTTTTTAAAAAATCAACATATATGCAACGTGGAACAAAATTCAAAAGATGCAAAAAGCGAAAAAGCAAGTCCAATGATCTGCTGCCTGCAAGCTGAAGAACCAGGAAAGCTGGTGGTATAATTCAGTCCAACACTGAAGACCTGAGAACCGGGAGGGCAACCAGCCCTGGAGTTCAAAGGTACAAGAATCAGGAGCTTCAGTGTCCAAGGACAGGAGAAGATGGGTATCCCAGCTCAAGAAGAGAGAGTATTCAGTTCTGCTGCCCTTTTGTTTTATTTAGGCCCTCAACAGGTGGATGAGGCCCACTCACATCAGTGAGGGGACTTCTTTACTCAGCCGACCAATTCATATGCTAATTTCTTTTGGAAGCACCCTCACTGAAAAAAATAATGTTTTATTAGCTCTCTGGGTATTTCTTAACCACAAAACTAACCATCACAATATCTTTTTTAAAAGATTTATTTATTTATTTATTTATTTATTTATTTATTTATTTGAGAGAGAGAAAGAAAGCTCAGAGCAAGAGAGAGAGAGAGCAAGCAACCTAGGAGTGAACACATGGGCACAGGGGTTGGGGAAGGGACAGAGGAGAAGCCTCCAGGCTGAGCAGGGAGCCCAACAGATTCCATCCCAGGATGCTGGGATCAGGACCTGAGCTGAAGGCAGACACTTAACCGACTGAGCCACTCAGGTGTCCCCATCACAACATCTTATACTAATGTCATACAAATGACATTTCTTTGCTTTGTGTGGGTTTGTGTTTCACCTCTGCACGATCATACATGTCCATCCCTAACTCCCCCTAACTTTCCAGCTTCGTTTCAGATGTCCCTTATTCTTACTTGCTCTAGCCACTTAGGCATTTTAATATTAAATTTTTATTATTACCTAATAAAAACAAGGCTTTATAGTTGTGTGTTCTTTCTTTTTTTTTTTTTTTTTAAGTAGAGGGGTTAGGCAAAATAGATGGAGATGATCAAAAGGTACAAAATTCCAGTTAGGACAAATAAGTCCTAGAGTGATAATGTACAGCATGGTGACTATAGTTAATAATACTGTATTGTACATTTGAAAGTTACTGAGAGAGTAAATCTTAAAAGTTCTCTTCACACACACAGAAATTCTAGCTATGTGTTATGGTGGATGTTAACTAAGCTTATGTAATCATTTCACAATATATACATATACAAAATCAATCATTATGTTGTACATCTAAAACAATGTCATGTCAATTATATCTCAATAAAAAAAATTTAAGTAGCACTACACATTTTCAGAACTAAAACAACAGTTCCCAAGTCACCCCCAATCATTGTCCAACCCAATTTTCAGCTCCTTTAAGTGTTTTTTGTGGTATTTGCAGATATTGTTATCATAATGCTCTGTTCTTGATTTATTGATTTCAGATATTATCCATGAACTCCTCCTAACAGTAAATAAGGATTCATAAACAATCATTTCTAATACTTCTCTGATAATACCACCGATTTAGATATATCACAATTTTTAAAAAAGAAAGCATTGTGATTTCTGTACTGTGATTATGTAATTATTGTTTACTACTAAACCAAAAGTATAATTTGGTTACATTTTCCTCTGGTCTTTTCTGGAGTTAACAGTTGATTCTTCTATTTCTTTCTTTTATTTTTATTTTCCTTTTTTCTTTATTAAAGATTTTCTTTATTTTTGAGAAAGAGAATTAGCATAAGCCAAGGCAGAGGGACAGAGGGAGAAGCATGAGTGCATGTGTGTTTTCTTAGAGCCCACTAGTCTTCTACTCCAATCTAAACTAATAGTTCTCTAGGATTTTGGCAGAGAATTCCCAGGACTTTCTATCTTACTTTTTTTTTTTTAATCCTAGGACTTTCTTTTGTCATTATCTTGGGAGTTCTCTCTCTATTTCTCCGTCTCTCTCTTTTAAGCAAACTCTACACCCAACATGGGGCTTGAACTCATGACCCCAACCAAGATCAAGAGTCTCACATTCTATAGACTGAGCCCACCAGCGAAGGACCCATCAGGAGATCTCTTTACCCCTCTTCTATGTTGTATCTCCTATTTCCTTGATCTCAAATCTACCTCCTTCTTTTTGTATTTCATCTCAGTGGAATATACCATGCAGATACTTCCTGAGAAAGAGTGCTTGTGAGGTAAATATTTCTGTCTGAGAATATGTTTATTCTCCCATCTGCATTTTTTGATAGTTTATCTAGGTAGAGAATTCTAAGTTAAAAATATTTTCCCTTAAGATTTTGAAGACAGGGGATCCCTGGGTGGCGCAGCGGTTTGGCGCCTGCCTTTGGCCCAGGGCGCGATCCTGGAGACCTGGGATTGCATCCCACGTCGGGCTCCCGGTGCATGGAGCCTGCTTCTCTCTCTGCCTCTGTGTGTGTGTGTGTGTGTGTGTGTGTGACTATCATAAAAATAAATAAATAAATAAATAAATCTATTTAAAAAAAAAGATTTTGAAGACATTGCTTTCTTGCTTCTTTTTTTTTTTTTTAAGATTTTATTTATTTATTCATGATAGACATGGAGGGGGGCAGAGAAACAGGCAGAGGGAGAAGCAGGCTCCATGCCGGGAGCCCTACGGGGACATGATCCCGGGACTCCAGGATCATGCCCTGGATCAAAGGCAGTCGCTAAACTGCTGAGTCACCCAGGGATCCCCTGCTTTCTTGCTTCCAGTGCTATTGATAAGTATGGCATCTTTCTAATTCTTGACTCTCTGCAAATATTAGGGATTTTCTTTATTCCAGTGTGGAGGATTCTTGGAAGACATCAGCAGCAGAAGCATTTTTTTTATAATAAATTTATTTTTTATTGGTGTTCAATTTACCAACATACAGAATAACACCCAGTGCTCATCACGTCAAGTGCCCCCCTCAGTGCCCGTCACCCAGTCACGCCCACCCCCCCCCCGCCCCCCCTCCCCTTCCACCACCCCTAGTTCGTTTCCCAGAGTTAGGAGTCTTTATGTTCTGTCTCCTTTTCTTTTTTTTTTTTTTTATTTATTTATGATAGAGAGAGAGAGGCAGAGACACAGGCAGAGGGTGAAGCAGGCTACATGCACCGGGAGCCCGACGTGGGATTCGATTCCGGGTCTCCAGGATCCCGCCCTGGGCCAAGGGCAGGCGCTAAACCTCTGCGCCACCCAGGGTTCCCTCTGTCTCCTTTTCTGATATTTCCCACACATTTCTCAGCAGAAGCATTTTGAATCTCTCTAAATCCTCCCATAAAATAGAGTAATTATAGGGCAAAACAAAAATAAAAAACTAAGTAATGAGATATCCCCTGAGCCCCAAAGTACAAGCAGGTGAGGACAAAATAGCAGCATAGGATCTGCAATAGTATCTGCATTTAAGCAGGAGAAAAGCAGAGGGAAGCAATGAGAGTCTGATAGACTTGAAAACAGGAGAACCCCATGGCTAACAGGTATTCACTGGAAAGCACAGTGGGTCAAATTTAGAACTGCATCTGAATATGGAAAAGGTTTTATCCACTTCAGCAGCAGCTGAGAACAATAGGTCTTCTCCTTGTAAAATAAGCTAGACAAAACAAATATTAAATCTGTAAGTCAAGAAATCTTGTCTAAGTCTCTTCAATAAATGGTGCTGGGAAAATTGGGCATCCACATGCAGAAGAATGAAACTGACCACTCTCTTTCACCATACACAAAGATAAACTCAAAATGGATGAAAGATCTAAATGTGAGACAAGATTCCATCAAAATCCTAGAGAAGAACACAGGCAACACCCTTTTTGAACTCGGCCATAGTAACTTCTTGCAAGATACATCCACGAAGGCAAAAGAAACAAAAGCAAAAATGAACTATTGGGACTTCATCAAGATAAGAAGCTTTTGCACAGCAAAGGATACAGTCAACAAAACTCAAAGACAACCTACAGAATGGGAGAAGATATTTGCAAATGACATATCAGATAAAGGGCTAGTTTCCAAGATCTATAAAGAACTTATTAAACTCAACACCAAAGAAACAAACAATCCAATCATGAAATGGGCAAAAGACATGAACAGAAATCTCACAGAGGAAGACATAGACATGGCCAACATGCATATGAGAAAATGCTCTGCATCACTTGCCATCAGGGAAATACAAATCAAAACCACAATGAGATACCACCTCACACCAGTGAGAATGGGGCAAATTAACAAGGCAGGAAACCACAAATGTTGGAGAGGATGCGGAGAAAAGGGAACCCTCTTACACTGTTGGTGGGAATGTGAACTGGTGCAGCCACTCTGGAAAACTGTGTGGAGGTTCCTCAAACAGTTAAAAATATACCTGCCCTACGACCCAGCAATTGCACTGTTGGGGATTTACCCCAAAGATACAGATGCAATGAAACGCCGGGACACCTGCACCCCGATGTTTATAGCAGCAATGGCCACGATAGCCAAACGTGGAAGGAGCCTCGGTGTCCAACGAAAGATGAATGGATAAAGAAGATGTGGTTTATGTATACAATGGAATATTACTCAGCTATTAGAAATGACAAATACCCACCATTTGCTTCAACGTGGATGGAACTGGAGGGTATTATGCTGAGTGAAGTAAGTCAGTCGGAGAAGGACAAACATTATATGTTCTCATTCATTTGGGGAATATAAATAATAGTGAAAGGGAATATAAGGGAAGGGAGAAGAAATGTGTGGGAAATATCAGAAAGGGAGACAGAACGTAAAGACTGCTAACTCTGGGAAACGAACTAGGGGTGTAGAAGGGGAGGAGGGCGGGGGGTGGGAGTGAATGGGTGACGGCACTGGGGGTTATTCTGTATGTTAGTAAATTGAACATCAATAAAAAATAAATTAAAAAAAATAAAAAAAATGGACAAATAATCCTAAAAAAAAAAAAAGAAATCTTGTCTAAAAAAAAAGAAAACCCTTAAAACTACACATTGAAAAAGTACGCCAAATACATAATTATATCAACCTGAAAATCACCAATCCAAGACATTTCTTTTTTTTTTTTTTTTTTTTTTTTCTTTTTTTTTTTTTAAGATTTTATTTATTTATTCATGATAGTCACACACAAAGAGAGAGAGAGAGAGGCAGAGACACAGGCAGAGGGAGAAGCAGGCTCCATGCAGGGAGCCCGACGTGGGATTCGATCCCGGGTCTCCAGGATCGCGCCCTGGGCCAAAGGCAGGCGCCAAACCGCTGCGCCACCCAGGGATCCCCCAAGACATTTCTAATAAAACTACTGGACTTGAAAGAAAAAATTATCTGAGCATCTAGGCACAAACAGCAAATGACATAAAGAAAGAAAATTAGACTGCCATCAAACTTTTATCAGCAATAGTTATGCAAAAAAAAAAAAAAGAGTAATAGTTTAAGTTACTCAAGAGAAGAAAATGTGAGCCAAGGATTTTATATCCAGCAAAAATGACTTTCAAATATAAAGGGACAGGGGCAGACTATTATTACCATATACAAGCACAGATTTTCTTGCATGTTGTTCCTATGGGCCCTTCCTGTGGAATCTACTAAAGAAGAGCTTTGAACAACCACGGTGACTAGAAAGAGAGGTAGAACAACTGTCTGAGAACACTCATATACCAATGTTATATCTACACTTCGGGTAGGTGTTTCTTCATGCATCATCCTGGGAATTTAAAGGACCATTTCAATCTTGAAACTTAGTTCAGAGAAATGTCCTTGTATTATTCATTTGAAAAATCTCCTCCCCTAAAAGCAAAAGACAGGCGGGGTCAAGCATCTGGCTGGTTCAGTTGGTCGAGTGTGCGATTCTTCATCTCAGGCTTGTGGGTTCAAGCCTCACACTGAGTGCAGAGATTATTTAAAAATACAATCTTTAGGGATGCCTGGGTGGCTCAGCCAGTTGAGCCTCTGCCTTTGGCTCAGGTCATGGAATTGAACCCCTGCATTGAGTTCCCTGCTCTGCAGGGAGCCTGCTTCTCCCTCTCCCTCTGCCTGCAGCTCCCCAACTCATGCTCTCTCTCTCTCTCTCTCTCTTCTGTCAAATAAAATATTTTTTAAAAAAATAAAATAAAATCTTAAAAAAAAAAAAAGAAAAAAGACAATCCCTCCCTTATATATTTTTTTCTCTTCTGAAACGCTTATATATCAGATTTACTGGATGTCCTGTCTCTCTGCCTTTTTGTGATACATTTTGGGAGTTTCCTGACTTTATCTTCCAGCCTCTATACTGAAAGTTTCACTTTTTAAAATTTTTTAAAGATTTTATTTTTGAGTAATCTCTCCATCTAATGTGGGGCTCCAGCTCACAACCCCAAGATCAAGGATCAAATACTCTACTGATGGAGCCAGTCAGGAACCCCTGAAGGTTTTTTACTTAATCTCTCATATTTAAAATTTCCAAATATTCTATTTTTTTTTTAACAGAGATTGTATTGTTTCATGGATAGAGTATCATCTCTGACTTCTGTGAGGACATTATAGTTACAAGATTTTTCTTCTGCTCTTTATAATATCTGTTTCCTCTGCATCACTTTCCCAGCCTCTGTATTTCAGAATCCTGGCTTTCTTCCAGTGTATGGAGACCTGTAATTGTCCGCTCAGATTAAAGTGGAATATTAGGGAGCTGACTAAAACTCTGTAAGCATAGACTGGTTTGACCAAGGTAGGGCATTTAGGCAAGGACCCCGGTGATTTAAGAGACCTAAAAAAATCCATTTTAACTTTTTTCCTCTGGGACCATTCTGTTTCCCTAGAGAAGTGTCTTGTGGTTTGGTTTTGCTTTTTTTTTCCTGGAAAACCTAACCCCGGTTGCTACCATTCTGGGAGATGAACAGGGAAAGGTGTTTGATTGGGTGGGGCGGGCACTCTGCCTTTTCACTGTGCAAATTCTTATTTATGCTGCTTCCTGACAGTACTACACCTGACTCTCTGCCACACTGCCTCCTGTCCCCACGTGAGGAACTTCTCCCATTCAGTTTCTCCAGATTATAAACCTCTGGTGCCCTACAGAAGCTGGAGGAAAGATTGTCACTTAGCTATGAAATATGGGGAAAAAAGAACTGGAATCTATTTTTTTTTAGATTTTATTTATTTGTTCATGAGAGACACAGAGAGAGAGAAAGAGAGAGAGAGAGAGAGAGAGAGAGAGAGAGAGGCAGAGACACAGGCAGAGGGAGAAGCAGGCTCCCTATAGGGAGCCCGATGTAGGACTCGATCCCGGGACCCCAGGATCACGCTCTGAGCTGAAGGCAGACGCTCAACCACTGAACCACTTAGGTATCCCCAGGAATCTGTTTTATATATAGACTTTCAGCCAATCATTACTTTTAGCCCCATCAATCATTTTCTACCATCCACTCTTCCTAGTGCCTCCAGAAACTGACCCTTTCTATAGTTTTTTGGGAAGTGCGCTTTCTCTTCTTTGTCACCCTTATGCAAACATGTAAGTTTTTAGCTTTCTCTGTTCTGTGAAAGTTATTAATCACTCCTCCTCTGCTTAGCATCCTCCAAAAATTCGTTGACATGCTAGTCCGAGGTTGTGTCTGTTTCTCTTTACCCTTGTGAATTCTCATATCTCAAATTCATTTTCTGTCATGTTATTGGGTGTTGGGAAGAAGCAGCTATAAACAAACCTATTCAATGTATGTTTAAAAGGAAGTCCTCCTTTCTATTGCTTGAATAAAAGCATTGTGTTACTTTCAATGGCAGGGTTTTCACACTTGCTGTTTCCTCCCTATAAAAGGTTCTTTGTTCTTCCTTCACTCCAGAATATCCATTCACCTGATGTAGTGGGTTGAATTGTGTCTCTGGGGAAAAGATATACCCAAACCAGTACCTGTGAGTGTGATTTTATTTGGAAATGAGATCTTTGCAGATATAATTAAGGATCTCAAGATGACATCTCCCTGGATTAGGGTGGGACCTAAATTCAAGGACTGCTGTGATGTTCTTATAAGAGAAAGCAGAGGGAGGTTTGTAACACAGAGACAGAGAGAAGACCCAAAGAGGTCCCTGTGAAGACAGGGGCAGAGATGTGAGTGATGCGACCACCAGCCATGGAACTCCAGGAGCTGCGAGAAACTGGAAGAAGCAAAGATGTGTTCTCTCTTCGAGCCTTCAGAGGGAGCACACTCATGTCAACACCTTGATTTGGACTTCTGAGATCCAGAACTCTAAAAGAATAAATTTCTATTGTTTTAAGGTACCAACTTTGGGCTTATATGTTGGGGCAGCTCTAGGAAACTAATACTCTTGGATAATTTCAATTCATTCTGCCGGTCTCTGCCTAAACATCACACTAATATAGGTCCACCAAATTTGGTCCCTCTGATATATAACTTCATTGCATTGATTTGTAGTATTACAACAATTTTCTTCTTTTTTTAAAAAAAATTATTTATTTATTCATGAGAAACACACAGAGAGAGGCAGAAGCATAGGCAGAGGGAGAAGCAGGCCCCCTATAACTGGGAGCCTGATGAGGGACTCAATCCCAGAACCCCACGATGACGCCCTGAGCCGAAGGCAGACACTCAACTGCTGAACCACCCATGCGTCCCATAACAAATTTCGTTGCATAATCATTTGTGTACTTTGTTTTGTACCTATTTCTCATGAGGGGCAGGACTATATTAGTCTTGTTCACTCTTGTATCTATCTTCCTGACACATAGCTCCTACATCCAAAAATCAAATATTGGGGGTGTGCCTGGGTGGCTCAATCAGTTAATGATCCACTCTTGATTTTGGCTCAGGTCATGATCTCAGGGGTTGTAAAACCAATCCTTGTACTGGGCTCTGCTTTGGGATCCAAGAGAGGCTTGGAACCTGCTTAAGAGTGTCTTTCTCCTTCTCCCTCTGCCTCTCCCCCTCTCTCTCTCTAAGGAAAAACAAATAATAGGATTAGAGAGATAGAACAAACTGTAATATGTAAGATTTATTATAAATGCCAAAGAAGTAAAACGTGCAGAGAAAAATTTAGCCAGAGATTCCAGGAAAGTCTTTGTAAAGAAAGTAACCTTTAGGTTACCTATCCTCCCAGCAACCACAGCATCTATTATGGTGGGAGCAAATAAACATTTGTTGGTGGCGGCCATAATAGGTCCTTCAAGAGTTAATCATATTTCAGACACTATGGTTAAGTTGTTTTCTCCTCTGTGTCATCATTAAGCCTTGAAACAGGCAGAAGCAGATGCAGCATACTTTTCCCATCATATCTCAGGTTGGGAAAAAGTCAGTGAGTCTGTGGGCTTCTGTATTTATAATTTTTTAAAAGATTTATTTATTTATTTATTTATTTATTTATTTATTTATTTATAGGACAGGGGGAGGGCAGAGAGAGAGGAAGAGAGAGTCTCAAACACACTCTGAGTTGAGCACAAAGCCCAATGCAGGGCTCAATCTCATGACTCCAAGATCATGACTAGAGCTGAAACCAAGAGTTGGATGCTCAGCTGACTCTGCCACCCAGGTGCCCCTGTGTTTATAATTTTTTTTATCACCGTTTTACCAAGTATTCCTGAGGCTGGAGCAAGGTGTCTTCTAGCAGCTTTATTCTATACTTCTTTTTTTTTTAAGATTTATTTATTTATTTATTTATGATAGACACACAGAGAGAGAGAGAGAGAGAGAGGCAGAGACACAGACACAGGCAGAGGGAGAAGCAGGCTCCATGCCAGGAGCCTGACGCAGAACTCGATCCCGGGACTCCAGGATCACTACCTGGGCCAAAGGCAGGCACCAAACCGCTGAGCCACCCAGGGATCCCCTATACTTATTTTAATCTCTATATATCCTTAGTTTTGCACCCGGCACAACAATATATGGTTGATACATGTGTTCGTGTTGTGTAACTATATATTTCTGTGCTTCCCCCACTAATATGAAAGACCAAGGAGAAGACTATGACTACTTCATCACTGTGAGCCTCTCCCCGAACAAAATGCCTGGCATACAATAGGAGAGCAGCATATGTTTGTTAAATAAATGAATGTCACTTAGTGAAACTTGCTCTATCCCTGAAATTCTGGGATAGAATCCTCATTCTGGATAATTTCTAAGAGTTGAACTTTTTAAAACTGTGGTTATATTACATACATATGAGATGCCTGTAAATCAGGACTTAAACCAAATGGGTGCTCTTTTGGAGATGCTGGACCCAATTCCAATGCATAAGGGTGGGAAGTTTTCATACACAACACCTAGCAATTCTTGAACACCAACAAAGCATCCAAGAATTCAACACAATTCTGATACTGTCTACTTGGAGATAGCATCAGACTCCACAGGTTAAGAGTTCAATCATACTAGAAAGCCCTCCATCCCCCATTTCTGATACCAGTCACCAGCTCCAGGCTGTTTCGTGTGCTTCTGACTGAGAAGCTACAGATTGGAGGATCCAATGACCTCCTCCTTAGGTTTGATTAAGCTCACAGAACTCAGGGAAGCATGTTTACCACTGTATTAAAGTATATGAATCAACAGCTGGGTAAAGAGATACATGGGGCAAGATCCTGAACCAAGAAGCTTCTATATTCATGGAGCTTGGGCCTAAGAGGGATGTGGAAGCATTCTGGTTCTGAAACTCCCTAAAGAGGACAAAAAAAGTTGTCCTCTTGGGTTTTTATGGAGGCTTCATTACATAGTTGTATTGACTATGTTATTGGCCATTGGTTGATTCAACTTCCAGCCCCTCTCTCCTTCCCAGAGGCCAGAAGTTGGGGAGGACTAAAAGTTCCAGCCTATTAATCACAAGGTTGGGCCTCCTGGTCTCCAGCCTCTAGCCTTGGGTAAGGTCCAAAAGTCACCTTCATTAATAGCAAGACATCCGTTTCACCTTTATGGCTCTGAAACATTTTCAAGAACTGTGGATGAAGACCAAATATATCTGAGAAATCTATTTTGGTCATCTGAATGATCAAATATATGTATTTCTTATAAATCATTATATCATGGGTGCTCATTAATTCTCAGATCTACATCCACTGTTCTATTTATTATATGTTCCTATAAATAGGCATGGTGTAGAAATTCATCCACAGTGAAGCAAAAGACAAGAATAGCCACATCCTTCCTTTATACTATTATCACTAATGTTAGAATGTGGACCCATTAACCCTGATGGCAATTAAACAACAGGGAAGACAAGCATATGCCCAGAAGAAACACACTAGTATTGGGAGTCATGAAGCACACACATACATACACACAAGAGAGAATTCTCATCTCTCCAATTTGATAAGTAGTGTAAAAGACCTACTGGTTTGGCTATGTTGTTGTCCAACTGCTGTGATTTGCTCTCCTCTCCCAGAGGCCCAATTATGCATGTAATCAGAAAAATCTCTTGGAAGAACTAGTAGATGTACCACTACAACTCTGATCAGTGCAGTGGACATTTTGGGAATTGCACCTAGATTCCCTCCAGATTCCCTGAGAACCTTGAACTCTCTGGGTCTGCAAAACCGGCTTCATTGTCCCTGGCTAGAGGATAGCAGCCTGCCCCTTATCTAAAGACTACATAAGGCCCCAAGTGAAGCAGATGCCCTGTGCTCAAGACAAAATTTGCCTTCCTCCTCAGGTGTTGCCACCTCCTCCCCTCCTGGCCACTAAATTGATAAAGAGGAACAAATCTCACTGCAACCTGACTTGGGAGGTGCTGGCCTTGCCACAAAGAATATTTGCTGAAGGAGCTTCAAGAACGAGCTCCCAGACGAGTGGATGATGAGGGTGCTGGACCTGAGTGTACTAACCCGGACAAGGAAGACTTGAATATGAGGCACTATTACATCACTCAGATTTAATACCCAGGTCATAAAACCAGTTTTAAAGTACTTTTGAGGGTATCCCTGGGTGGCTCAGCGGTTTGGTGCCTGCCTTTGGCCCAGGGCGCGATCCTGGAGTCCCGGGATCGAGTCCCACGTTGGGCTCCCGGCATGGGGGCCTGCTTCTCCCTCTGCCTGTGTCTCTGCCTCTCTCTCTCTATCATGAATAAATAAATAAATAAATCTTTTTTAAAAATAAAATAAAGTGCTTTGAGATGGCTTTTAGAAATTTTAGGAGGGGTGGGTGGATAGCCCACATTAAAAGACGTGGAGGTGCCAGAAATGCCTTGGCAGAGTGTTAAGGATGGTATTTAAAGGCTCAAAGAAAAAAAAAAGGCTCAGAGATAAGATCCTGTCAGAATGAATCAATTATTTAAGACTCAAGAACCCACTCTGTTCCTTGTGAGGGCCCAAAAGACACTCCTTTCACTTATGCAATAAGGAATATTCTAATGAGAGGTACATAGCACCCTTGAGACACTCAGTTGTGAGGTCCTTCATTATCAAGGGCCGATGGTTCCAGATACTATTATGGCACCATTTGGGGGATACAGAGATACTCACACCATATGGAACCATTTTTCTTAATGACAATAGGGATGGTGGAGTTCCAGAATAGAATTCTGGAGGCCAGAAGACAGATCTTAATCACCAGAGACAAGGTGAACTTAGTTACTATGATGTTTGGCAAGGCTGGAATAGTTCATGGATGGTCAACTCATTGGAGCAAGCTACAAATGAAATGGGCTGCACTATAGCCTGTCCAATGAGACAGTGTTCTTGAAGACAGTGGTGAGGAGAAATCTGCTTAATGGACCAAGCTTCAGCTAGAGTGCCTGGTCCTCTACTAGTATGGAATAGTAGAGGTAGTAGTCTACTAGTACCTTACCAGAGTAAGGGTATCATGGACTCTTGGGCAGATACTGTTGGGAGAAGGGCCAGTGGGAGCCTTCCAACCCAGCATGGAGGAACAGTTTAATACCCACATTGTTTAGTATAGTCACTATATAGTCACAATAAAAAGTGAACTGAATTTTAGGCATTTTTACTATTGTTTGAAAATCTCTGCTGACAACACACACCCTTCTTGCCTACATTAGAGAGTTCTGCTATTGCTCCCCTAGTTCACCATTGCTCGTAAGCTGTGGTGAGTACTTTAGTTGGTTGGTCAGAGATCTGGAAGGAGTAAGACTGGGGACATGACAGCCTGTGGGCCAAAGTGTGAGTATTTCTGTATCCCCCAAATGAGCATCAGAGGGGATCCATTGTAGAAGATGCATTAAACAGCTAAGGACTTGCCCAAAATGTCAGACAGCTATGACTAGCCACCTGGTGCGTGCACAAAGATGGCCAAGATGGACGCTATGCCGGGCCTAGCAGTGTAGATGCCCTTTCACCAGGGCTGATTTATTTGCTATTGCAGCTGTTAAATGTACCTAGTCTGTCACTAGCAGGGAATGACACGGAGCCTGCAGTGTGGTATGTTTTCCTAGGGGGGCCAATTGGTGCCATGGTAACAAGTTAATTACATCAGATCCCTTCCAACCAGGAAGGGGGCAGTGACTGCTCTTGATGAGGCTTGACACATTTTTTTTTAATTTTTATTTATTTATGATAGTCACAGAGAGAGAGAGAGAGAGAGAGAGAGAGGCAGAGACACAGGCAGAGGGAGAAGCAGGCTCCATGCACCGGGAGCCCGATGTGGGATTCGATCCTGGGTCTCTAGGATCGCGCCCTGGGCCAAAGGCAGGCGCCAAACCGCTGCGCCACCCAGGGATCCCTTGACACATTTTCTGAGTTTAATTTCTTTGCCCACAATATCTTGGGATCCCACATAACAAAGCCTCACTTTGCATAGGAATGGAACCAATTAAGAGCAAAGGAGTGACAGCAAGAACCAAAGGCCACAAGATCCAATGGTCCAACCACAGATGGCATCACCTAGGCACAGCTTGCCTGATGGAGAGTTGGAATACTCTTAAAAATGCTCTTAAAGATGCAGCTATGGGACCAGCTTAAGAGATGACTCTGCAAGTTCAGATCACTGCCCTTCAAAATGCTATACCTTCAACCAACAACCTTTCTTTCTTTCTTTCTTTCTTTCTTTCTTTCTTTCTTTCTTTCTTTCTTTCTTTCTTTCGAGAGGGAGAGAGAGTAGCGAGCGGGGATGGAGGCATGGTGGGGGCAAAGGGAGAGGGAGAAAGAGAATCTCAAGCAGGCTCCATGCTCAGCACACAGTACGACACAGGGCTCGATCTCATGACCTTGAAATTATGACCTGAGCCAAAATCCAGAGTCAAACACTTAACCAAGTGAGCCACCCAGGTGTCCCAACCAATGGCCTTTAAGTGATGCTGTGCACTGCCTTCCACATCAGAACACAGGCCCAGAAACTGAGGAATGGAAATAGAAGGGGCACTGCTCACTATCACTCTTAGAAACAGACCCACTTGGAGAATTTGTCCTTTTTTTTTTTAAGATTTTATTCATTCATGAGAGAGACACAGTGAAAGAGAGGCAGAGACACAGGCAGAGGGAGAAGCAGGCTCCACACAGAGAGCCCGACGTGGGACTCCATCCAGGGTCTCCAGGATCATGTCCTGGGCTGCAGGCGGCGCTAAACCACTGTGCCACCGGGGCTGCCTGGAATTTGTCCTTTTTATCTTTATAAGTATAGGTTCTGTGAGTCTACATATCCTGGTTGCCAGAGAGGAAATGCTTCTGCCATGGGACACCATAAGAGTTCTGATAAACTGCAGCTACAGCTGTCACATGGTCTCTCAGTTTTCTTGCCATGAGAACAGAAGGCAGAGAAAAGAGTTACTACACTGATAGGGGCAGGTGACCCTATTCATCATGAGGAGATAGAGCTGAAGCTACAGAATGATGCAGAAGGGATGCCCCTGGGACTCAAAGAACCCACTGGGGCAAAGCATGCTGTCCTCATGCCCAGTTTTAACTTGAAATGGGCAATTGCAACAGAAATGGTATAAGGGCCTGGGAACCAGTGGCTGACCTAACAAGGATGAGGGTCTGGGTCATGTCAGTAGGAAAGCCCTCTGGGACAGAAGAAATCCTTGCTAAGGATGAGACAAACAAGAATAGGTAGAGGCAGGAGATGATGGATATCCATTATGACCTCCATACTGACTGTACCAATGGGGCCTTAGCTGACTTCGCCAATGTTCTTTTGGTAAGTTCCGGCCAAGAAATGTGACCAACCACCATCTTGAAAGAACCAAGACAGGACAGAATGAACCCAAAGTGAGATTCAAGCAGATCCAAGTGTTAGAATGAGGAGATTGTAGTGCCCACTGTTGGTACTTTACTGGATCCCCTATATTTTCCTTAATTTCTTCTGTGTGCCCCTCTCATTTCCTGTGGGTTTTTTTTGTTTGTTTGTTTGTTTGTTTTGTTGTTGTTTTTACTGGCTTGCATATGCAACTTTCTTCATACAACTGACTGAAAGGTACTGGAGCCTCTGCCCATACTTGCTGAGAGCCCAAAATACCTGGGAGAGGCCCTTACCAGTGACTGACTGGTGGGAGAGTATGAAAATCAAACTTCCTTGCCTCAAGTTTCCACAAACTCCGAGATGTAATTTATACCCCAGAGCTCCCCACAGGATCGTTTTAAGGCTAGTAATATTAACTGTGGTAAGCAGAATTCTCAGGTGGTGGCCAAGGACCCATACCCTTGTATAATCCCGTCCCCCTGAGTGTATGTAGAACCTGTGAATATGGTGGACTGCCACTCCTGTGTATTACGTGGCAAAGGTGAAGGGGTTTTGCAACTGTAATTAAGGCCGTAAATCAGTAGACTTTGAATTGATTAAAAGGAGATTGGGGCACCTGGCTGGCTCAGTCAGAAGAGTGGGTGACTCTTGATCTCGGGGTTGTGAGTTCGAGCACCATGTTGGGTGTAGAGATTAAAAATAAAATATTTTTAGGGGTACCTGGGTGGGTCAGTGGTTGGGCATCAGCCTTTGGCTCAGGTCATGATCCTGGGGTCCTGGGATGGAGCCCCGCATCAGGCTCCTAGGGAGCCTGCTTCTCCCTCTGCCTATGTCTCTGTTCTCTCTCTGTGTCTCATGAATAACTTATAAAAAATAAAATATTAATAAATAAGTAAATAAATAAATAAGGTGACTATCTGAAGTGGGCCTGGATCTAATCAGGTGAGTCTTTCAAAGAAAGCTCAGACCTTTCCTGAAGAAGGGAAGCTCATGAGGAGGTGACCACAGTCCAGGCAGGAGTTGATGACAGCGGAGCTAGGGATGGGGTGAGGGGAAAGTGGTCAGATTACAGATAAACCTAGAGGCAGAATGATGGGTTTGCTGATGGTCTTGATAGAGATTCTCTCAAAAGCATCCTCATGGATCTTCAGACAACTCTAATTCAACTAACAACTGATAAAGAATTCATTTTTTTGGACAGCTGTCATTGACAGAACCTTCTTTTCTTTGGTGCGTTAAGTCAGCCTCGTCTGACTCTGCCATTTGGTCTCAGCTCCTGTGAAATGTAAGCACCTGACAGTTGGCCTTTTTGATTGCAGTGGAAGTGCCTGACATTAAGCTTTTGATTGCTAAGGCATCCACTTCTAAGGCTGCTTTCTCAAATAAACACATTGCCAGCCACCAGACTAAAAAGTTAAGCAGACCCACCTTTGAAGTTTCCTTTGTTTTAGAGATCTCTGGCCAACTTAGCTGGAAAGTTGACTGGAAAAACCATTGTTTTTCCTTTTCCAGTCTTTAGTTACCAATCTTATTTTTTAAATTTACCAATAAAGAGCAGAACCCTAGGCACTCAACCTGATAAAAGCAGAAACCCAGATGCACATGCACTCTCTCCCTGAGACCTCTTGTATGGTCCCAGACCAGCCATGGGCCCTCCAGGATCTGTGAGAAATAAACCTTGTTTTGTTTTGTTTGTTGGTTGGCTTTAGGATTTTATTTATTCATGAGAGACACACAGAGAGAGGCAGAGACATAGGCAGAGGGAGAAGCAGGCTCCATGTAGGGGGCCTGATGCAGGACTAGATCCCAGGACCCCGGATCATGACCTGAGCTGAAGGCAGACGCTCAGTCCCTAAACATTGTTTTTCTTTCCAAAGTTCCCTGATAGTCGGTGCTGAGGTGTATCTTATAATCAGAACGAGAATCACAAAAGCCATTTCAGCCACAACGTTGGCTCTGAAAGGGGAAATGTCTGTGGGGTCTCACCTTGGGCCTAGGTGAATGACCCCAGGCAGTCATAGCCAATAGCGTCACTATCAATGGGCTGAGGTTGGCACAAAACACCCAGTCTCTGAAATGGTCCCAGAGAAGCCTGCTCCCTCTTCCATTTGCCAAATATCAGCGACTGCTTACTCATGTCCTACACTTGGCAGGCTCAGCCTCATTAAAGTGAAAATCTAGTGTGGTAAGAATTAAGAAGCTCCCCTCAATACTAAGTACTGGGGGTATGGAAATAATTGATATACCAAAGAGGAAGAGAGTCCTGGAAGCCTGTGTAAGCACTGAGCCACAGCCTGCCTACAATTTTTCACTCCCAGAAGGCAAACAGATACACACCCACACTTATGGCTCCCAAATATAGCCAGTGTGTCTGATTTGTCTACTAAGGTTCTCTGCCCCCAAGCAATTTCCTTACTGAAAGTAAAGGTTGGTCCTAAATCCCAGCTTGGTAAACCATAATCCAGATTTCCTTCACTGAGTTTATTCCACTGTCTTTGCTCCAGAATTCTTGGTATTCCCCACAATGACTCTACTCTGAGTCTTAAGATTCTGGAAACCCACCCGCACAGCATTATGACCATTGCTATCAGAATCAAGTTTTCCCTTTGAAGAATATGCTGCCTTAGAGTCACCTGGAGTTAGCCACATCCCCATGAATTTGCTGGTTTGATTGCACATCTTTTCCTCAGGCTGAGCTAATGCCCCTGGGGTTTCTCCACAGCACTGCCCCTTTCTGCTCCTAGGTCCCTGATCCGGCTTGTCTGAATGTCCCAGCATGCCATGCAGCTGGGACTGTGAATTATGACATATGATTGAAAGAATGTTAGAACTTGAAGGAATCTTACAGATCATCTTGTCCGGTGCCTCTCAAACTTTTCTCTGAACCATGAATCTCAGGAAAAAACACAAACAATAGCAGTGAATACCTTCTCTTTACAGACAAAAAACAAGAAGCTAAGTGCCAAAGGTCTTACAGCCAGTTATGATTAAGAACTAATTACATGAAAATAGTCTATAGCATTTATTTATTATGAAGAGTCATATTCTTTTGGATCTTTTTTCTGCTAGCTTGGGTTCATCACTCACCTATAAGAATTTTGAGGACTAGTATGTGCACAGTTCAAATTAACTAAATCAAGCTAAATCAGGGATCCTGACAAGTATTGAAAACAATAATACTTAAGGTGGAATTAATTCTTTTAAAAAAAAATTCCTAACTTTATTGAGCTACAATTGACATACCACACTGTGTAAGTTTAAAGTGTACTAAGAAAAAATAAAATAAAGTGTACTAAGGACTTGATACATGTATAGAGTAAGAGATGTTTACCACAATAGTAATAACATATCTTTTAGTTCATGTAATTGCCATTTTGTTGTTGCTGCTGTTGTCATTATGATAAGAGAGAATTCTTTACTTCTGACGTTCACAAAAAAATAATAGTTTGACAATTCTACTTGACTAGAAACAGTAATCCTGATAGCCTGATGGGGAGGGTCACCATTTTTCAAATGGATTCAGATGAATAAAGTTAATATGCAGGGTATAAAGAAGATAATAAAATGTGTATGGAAATTAAGGTATTTTGGCAATTTAATTCTAAACCAGACTTATGAGGTATATTTTTCTTAACCAGTCATTTCAAAAAACAAAAATCACATTGTATTACGTACATTTTCCTCAGTTTCTTATCTAAAGAGCACAAGACTCTATTTTAATAAAATCTGAGCAACACAAAAATGATAAGAAATGGTTGAGAGAAAACAAGATTGAGGACAATAGATAGAGATGAAACTGGAAGTTTGAATCCTTTGAAAAAAGACAAGAGGCGATCTTGGTTAAATGAAAGAATCTTCAAGAAAGATACTAGGGCACTGTATTAAGCCTGCCAGGGCTGCCATAACAGAGTATCATAGTCTGAATGGCTTAAACAACAGAATTTTATTTTTTCACAGTTCTGGGGATTAGAAGTCCTAGGTCAAGGTAATGGCAAGATTGGTTTCTGCTGAGGCCTCTCTTCCTGGCTTGTGGATAGATGCCTTGTCTCTGTGTCCTTACGTGGCCTTTCCTTTGTGCTTTCACACATACAGAGACGGAAATCTCTGGAGTCTCTTCCCTTTCTTTTTCTTTTCTTTTTTTTTTTCTTCCCTTTCTTAAAAGGACACCAGTCCTATCAAATTAGCAGCCCACCCTTCCGACCTCATTTAACTTTTACTACCTCTTTAGAGGCTCTACCTCCAGTACAGCCACATTAGAGGTTAGGGCTTCATCTGAATTTTGGAAGGACACAATTCAGTCCGTAACAGGCACTTATTCAAGTTTTTCTCAATATTATGCACTAATTCACTGCTTTTTTGAAAGTTATCTTGTGTGTTCACAGAAGAGAAACAAAGAACTAGTGTCTGTCAGGGTAGCAGCTTTGCCACTGCAATACAATGTTTATTGTGTGAGTAATGGGTTTATCAGTCTCCAGAGAGCATGCAATACCTGCATTCACCTCCCATTTGATGTAAATGGAACACAGAGGATTTGGCCAGTCTTCATCTTGTGACAACTCACTCTGCACTGATCAAATCGATTATTAACAGCTCCCTGCCTTCCTCATGATTTTGTTCAGGCCTTTGCTGTCACCGGGTAGCTTAGTTTTTTCTTTTCTGGAAATACTGCAAGTTTTCTACATATTGTTACCTTGGCAGTCATATATATTAAAATTGGTTCAACATGCTGATATCTGATACAGTAAAAATGGAAAATATTACAAAGGCCATAGATAAATGTGCAACTAAATATCTCCCTTGAACACCGAAGTTGTATGTTGGCAAATTGAACACCAATAAAAAATAAATTTATTATAAAAAAAAAAACACTGTAGTTAATGGTGGTAATAATGTTGGTTGATTTTATTAAGCCCTGTATGTAAAATGCTTTCCTTTATTTTTTTCACTTATTTTAGTTGTAAAAGCAATACATGATATTGTTTTTATCTTTATTTTTTAAACCAACCCAGGAGTATAGAGTAAAAAATTAAAATCTTATCTCCCTAGGGTACCTGTGTGGCTCAGCCAGTTGGCCATCTGACTCTTGATTTTGGCTCTGGTCATGATCTCAGGGTTGCGAGATTGAGCCTGAGACTGAGGTGGGTGTGGGGCCTGCTTGGGATTCTTTCTCTCCTCCTTTTGCCCCTTCTCCCCTACCCACCTCCAGTTCATTCTCTCTCTCTCTAAAATAATTTAAAAAAAATAAAATCTACTTACCTTATTCTTACCTATCTCACTCCCCACACTAGAAATAATCACGTAATCACAGATGTGTTTTTTTCTAGATCTCTTACTAAATACACACACACAGAGGCATGCACACACTCTCCTTCTCTTTCTGTGTGTGTTACTTTTTTTTTTTTTTTCAATTTTTATTTATTTATGATAGTCACAGAGAGAGAGAGAGAGAGGCAGAGACACAGGCAGAGGGAGAAGCAGGCTCCATGCACCGGGAGCCCGATGTGGGATTCGATCCCGGGTCTCCAGGATCGCGCCCTGGGCCAAAGGCAGGCGCCAAACCGCTGCGCCACCCAGGGATCCCTGTGTGTGTTACTTTTAAAATAAAAATTGGATGATACTTTGTGTATTTGTGCATTTGACTCCTCAAATATATCATGAACAAAAGAGAGAGATGAAATGAAAATTGCAGAATGTTGATAATTGTTGAATCTAGATAATGGATACACAGAATTATATTATTCTCTTTATTTCCTGGCTAATACAAACATTCTTCAATGTGAGTACCAAAAAAAAAAAAAAAAAAAAAAAGCAAAAACAAAAACAGACAAAAAAGCCTCATAGAAAAAAATCAAATATACCAGAGACAGGGGTAAAGAGTGGAAGAACTGGACGAAGTTATTCAAAAGGTATAAATTTCCATATATAAGATAAATTAGTAATGAGGATGTCATGTACAATATGTTCACTACAGTTAACACTGCCATGTGGTATATTTGAAGGCTGAGAGAGTAAACCTGAAGACTTCACAAGGGGAAAAAATTTTTTTTCTTTTTTTTTTTTTGTATCTATATGATGATGGATATTTACTAAACTTCTTGTGGTAATCATTTCACAGTAAGTCAATCATTATACTGTACATCTTAAACTCATACAGTGCTGTATGTCAATCATGTTTCAGTAAAACTTGAAAAAATGTTCCACTGTATAGCATCATTTACAGAAGGAGACTTCTAATGGAATAATTGGATTTTCCATGTGTTATGTCAAATTATGCCTAATATCTCCTTTCTGCCACCAACCCCCTATCTAAACCAGGGAATACTTTATCACTAGGGTCAGTTCTAATCTTTGGAAGGCACTGAAGGAATTCTAAACCGAAAATATTGGACTTGATACCATCACATCTATTCTTCCATACTTCTGACATTTTACCTGAATTATCATGACCAGCATTCTTCCATCTTGTTCCACATTCCTTAATTCTAATCTTGGTCACCTTTCCAGGTTAGCAATCTTTTTAGGATCGGAGATCTGATTTCTTCTCAGTTGTCAATTCCAGTGGTTGATCTCTCTACCTTTTTTTTTTTTTTTCAGGTAGGTTCTATGCTCAACGTGGGGCTCAAACTCACAGCTTCAAGATCAAGATTTGCATGTTCTAACAACTGAGCCAGCCAGGCACCCCTTTACCTATCTATTTGCATCTCCGATTTTCATTGCCTCCAGAATTCACCTTTATTTATTCCACAAGCCTCTTAAGCACTCCCTATCTTACTTTTGGACTACCTTGAGATCAATATTGTTGATTTTCCAGATCTCTCAAAAATTTTATTCTGTCTGTTGACCTGGACTCCCTCCCCACCTTCCAGGACATTCTGTAGCTGCTATTGCAAGGCCCATTCCACCTTGTAGGTCTAGGTCAGAGTCTCCATAATCTCCCATCTACCTGTGATCTGGACTATAATAAAACTCTTCAAATGCAAAAAAGACCATTTTCTTCATACCTCAGAAAATGTCACATGTTTCTAGAAATGTATAAAGGAAGTGTCATTCTGAATTGAGAGAAGCCAGTAAGGATCAAATTATAATAGTTTAGGTGAAACTGGGAAAGACTCACTCTGTAAAGAGAGATGATGATGGTGTGAGTGATCTCATGAGGCTGGTTAAAGATGAGTATTTCAGAATAAATGAAATTGCACAGAGATTAAGGGATTATATTGTCATAAATAATAAATTCTACAAAGCAGAAATTGCTGACCAAAATAATACTGAAAAATAGAAGCTATCAATGAAAAGGAAACTTTTCAAAAAATCAATTGCCTGGAAATGTTAAATGACACCTCTAAATAACTCTTAGGTAAAGAAGAAATTAAAATTGAAATTAGGGCAGCCCCGGTGGCGCAGCGGTTTAGCGCCGCCTGCAGCCCAGGGCGTGATCCTGGAGTCCCGGGATGGAGTCCCACATCCAGCTCCCTGCATGGAGCCTGCTTCTCCCTCTGCCTGTGTCTCTGCCTCTCTCTCTCTCTCTGCATCTCTATGAATAAATAAATAAAATATAAAAAAAATAAAATAAAATTGAAATTATATAATAAAATTGAAAAAACTTTGAAATTACCAACTATTTAGAGTATAGCAACTATGTCACAATATAGTTAAAAATCCTATTCAGGGAAAATTCAATGCTGCTTAATATTTATATTAATAAGGAAAAAACATTGATAGATTATGCATTTACCTCTAGAAACAAAAAAGAGAGAGGGCGGCACCTGGCTGGCTCAGTCAATAGAGCATGTGACTCTTCATCTCAAGGTCAAGAGTTCAAGCCCCACATTGGGCATAGAGATTACTTTAAAAAATACACAAACAAAAAAAAGAAAGTAAAACAAAAGAATGTTTTAAGAACCACACTAAAATCAGAAACCATGAAGGAAAATATTTACAGGTCTAACTACAAAACTTATTTTTAAACTTCCAGAGCAAAATAGACCATAAATAATAATAAAATATAAATGACAAACTGGGAAAAATACACGCAGAAAATACATAGCAGAAATGTAATTAATGCATCTAGCATTAGTACATCTTTCAAATTGATAAAAAAAAATCATCAAACATTTCAGTAAAACAATGAATGGAGATTTAACAAAATTTGCAGAAACAGAAGCTAAGATGGTATTACACAGACTTTATTCTAATTAATAAAATCATGAATGAAAAAGGAGAGATCACAACCAATACCAAGGAAATATACAAATTATTTTAAAAACATTATGAGCAGCTATACGCCAATGAATTAGGCAATCTAGAAGAAATGAACACATTTCTAGAAAACCACAAACTACCAAAACTGGAACAGGAAGAAATAGAAAGCCTGAACAGGCCAATAACCAGGGAGGAAATTGAAGTAGTCATCAAAAACCTCCCACGACACATAAGATAATAAATTCACTGAAAATCAGAGAAACACAAATCAAAAGAAAAATATTTTGAATCAATGAAGCTAAGAAAAATTTGAAGAGAGATTTAGCCCAGCGCTGGCATGGGAATGGGAAACTGGCACTCTTGTCAACTACTGATAGAAGTGTAAACTGGTACAAATTTTATTTTGGAAGATTGATTTTGACAATATGTTTTGAAATTTAAAATTTGCATATTAATTCGGTGGCCTGAGCAAATGTGTTTATCTCACACCTGCCAAACTCGCATTGAAGTGATAGAAAAATACATAAAAAGAAGTTCTTGGGGTCCCTGGCTGGCTCAGTCAGTGGAGCATGTGACTCTTGCTCTACAGGTTGTGAACTCGAGCCTCACCTTGAGTATAGAGATTACTTAAAATCTTTTTTAAAAAGAAAGTTCTTTGCCCTATGGGAAAACTGTAAACTAAGAAACCTGAAACCCAATATAGAGGCCTAAATCCAGCTGAGCATCACTTTCACCAGTGGTTTCTAGGAAGAACTCCCAAGTTCAGAGTGAGCTGCCGCATGTCCCCTAGAAGGCAAAATTGCCCTCGATAGAGAACCACTAATACAGATGTAGGGATGAACATGGCCCTATCTATACTGTCTTAACAATGATATTTGTGGTATGGGATTACAGAGTTTGACCTCTGATATGTTATTTGAATATATGATATATATTCACATACATGTGTACATTTCATAGCAGACATTATTACTATTACTAAAAAAATTCTGAGGAGATAAAAGGTTGAGGCACACCATTTTGTACTCATTGAATAAAGACTGGGATTAAATAAAATCTGAATTATCTGAATATGTTATTCTGAGTTTAAGGGTAAAAATCCAAAATCTCCAGGTGAGAGAAACTGGAGCTGGTCAAACTGAATTGCATTTTATTTATTTATTTATTTGTTTGTTTTAAGATTTATTTAAGAGAGAGAGAGGGCATGAGTGGGAGGGGCAGAGAGAGAGAGAGAGAGAGAGAATCTGAAGCTGACTTCAAGCGCTTAGAGCCCAACAGAAGGCTGGATCTCACACCAAGATCCAACCAGAGCTAAAACCAAGAGTTGGATACTCAACCAACTGCATGCACCACCCAAGCACTCCAAACTGAAATGCACTTTAGGAGAGAATCAGAAATAACTCCTGAGAAAATATACCTGTGGTATTTTGTGAGCGACTTGTTTTCTGAATAATTTCAGTGTGAGATCACCTGTTTTACCTTTACCTTGAAGAGTTTGCAGCACAGCTGAGCTAGGCAACGCTTTCAGGGGAGCCAACCAGAGGATCCACCACTGAGTGTATGTGTTACCTTCTCTTAGACTTATTGTTATTTCTCTAGTCTCTTCCTTTGTAGATATAAAGTCTTAAACATTTCCAGTGACCTATAGGTTAGACTAGGAATTAGAGAATCAACACAACATAATGTTTACTGGGTGCCAAGTAAATTCTCAGAATTCTGGATAAGAAAAATCACCCATGAAAGTAGGCTTCTTGCCAAAAACAACCCTGTAGAAAAAGAAATCCTGTGCTAAAATTTTAATAAATCTCTTGTATTACTTTATCAAGGTTTTGTAGGTAAAAGGATACATGCCTCAGAATAAGAAATTTAGCTATAAATTTAACTTCTCCTTTCTATTTTTTAAATCAATACAGTTCACATACAATAAAATGCACCCTTTTAAACAGTACACTGCAGTGGTCTTCAGTATATTCACTACCTTGTGCAATTAGCCCCAATATGTAATTCCAGAATATTTGTCATCACCCCCAAAAGACACCCATATCTGGTAACAATGACTCACCATCCCCCAGAGTCTCCTGGCAACCACTAATCCACTTTCCGTTCTATGCATTTGCCTATTCTGGATATTTCATAAAAATAGGATTATATAGTATGTGACCTTCTATGCATGGCTTCTTTCATCTAGTGTGATGTTTTGCAGACATCCATGTTGTAGCATGAATCAGAACTTCACTTCTTTCAATGCCTGAAGAATATCGTATTGTAGGGACATATTACGTTTTGTTTAGTATTTATTAGTTGACGGATATCTGAGTTTCTGCTTTTTGGCTATTAGGAACAATGCTGGTATGAACATTTGTGTACACTTGTGTAGATGTATGTTGTCCCTTCTCTTGTTTATATACTTAGCAGTGTTAATGCTGGACCAAATGGTGAATCTGTATTTAACTTTTTAAGGAATTTCCAGACCATTTTCCTTAGCACATGCACCATTTTACATTCCCACCAGCAATGCATGAGGGTTTAATTCTCTACATCCTTATCAACACTTGTTATTTCCATTTTATTGACAAAGAAATTTAACTTTAAACTTATTGGACACGAATTTAAGATGAAATCTCAAAATGTGAGCATGCAAATGTTCTTCAGATATATACATTGCTTATAACAAACCCGAACTGATTAGAAGAGGTAAGACAAGACTGATCTTCAAACTGACCTTGGGATTACAGGTCTGAGTTTGAACCCTACAAATTTTGTGACTTGAAGTTGTTAATCTCCTGAGGCTCTATTTTGCTATTTCCAGAATAGAAGCCAGGATTTGGGGTCCTGAATCTTATACAGTTTTGAGGGCCCGAGTTTAAGGAAAAGAATAAAAAATTATGAACACAAAATTGGATATGAATAAGAAAAGACACCATAACAAAGTACAGATTTAAGCAGTTGACAAACATCACAACATCACAAAACCCAGGAAAATAATATATTTTATTAACTACCTGACACTCCTCTAATATATTTTCTCTCTGCATTTAATCTTCATTTTCTCTGAATACCTCTTTGTGTGATGTAAATGTTGTAGTACCATTTTCAGTGGTGAGAATAGGAAAACAATTTAGTCTTCCAGCTTGGTTAGATGATTTTTTATTTTACTACTGTTAGTTGGGATATTAAAACATAAGAATTCCTACATATATACTTGCTGTTGGAAGCTCTATTACAGATTTGTGTCCCACAGACAGAGGAATTCTGATAAATATTGGTGCTTTTGTACACATTTAAATCATGATGCAACTTCTCATCGTATATGCTAGACACAGAAGTGGCTGTGAGATACAAAAATATATGATATAAACTCAAATTAAATTAAATGTATCCCTAATTTTAGATCCCCACAATCACATCCTAAAATTACCCACAGCCCTTTAACACTACCCCCAAAGGAAGAGGGAAGTGGAAGAGGGGAAATGAAGTTTAATTCTTGATCTTAACCAACTGCCATTAAAAGATCTTTTGGGGGCATGTGTGGCTCAGTTGGTTAAGCATTGGGCTCTTGATTTCTGCTCAGATTATGATCTCAGGGTTGTGAGATAGAGCCCCACATTGGCAGCACACTCAGCGTGGAGTCTACTTGCGACTCTCTCCCTCTGTTCCTGCCCCCACTTGTACACTCTCTCTCAAATACATAAATCTTTAAAATAAAAATAAAAATAAAAGGTTTCCTGTAAATTTTAACCAAAACATACAGCCATGCAAAGACACTGTTGCAACCCCTTTCAGGATCTTGGGAGGGGTCATACAAATGAGGATCCTGAATCATATTTCTTTAGCTTCCTGATAAACCTACCTCTGCATATTTCATAGAACAGCTGTGAGAGTGAATGAAATAACATGTTAACTATTCACTTTTGTTTTACACAGAACTTTACACAGTTCCAATCTGTCCAGGATAGTCCATTTTCTACTGTCTAAGATCAGTGCATCTCAGTGGGTACATCTTTTCTTTTGGAAAAAAAAAAAAAAAAACAAGAGAAATCATCCTTTCTCCAGTCCTGCACACTACACAAAGCTATACTAGAAATAGAATGCCCTTTATGAACATGATTACCTCTATTTTTTTCCTCTAAGGCAGCTTAGTGTATGATATGAGCCAAAAAGTCATATGGAAATAATTTCTCTAAAGGTCAAGTTAATGTAATATATTAAAGGGTGATGACAACACCTAGAATTTCTAGAATTCTGTATAAATATATCAATATATCAAAGTATTATTGTTTTGTTTTGTTTTTTTAAAGATTGCCCATATGGATTTTTTTTTCAAGTGTTTTCTAGTAAGAGAATTCTGCATTTCTAAAGAAGATTTTGATTGAGATTTTCCAATAAAACAAGAAAAATTGTTCAAAATAACTGATCTTGATTCTGTGTCTATTGGCATGGGCCCGAGGTGGGGTGGGGTGGGAGTAGGGGAGTGGCCCTCCCTGCTATAATCAGAGAGTGGAAGGAATAGAATTTTTCAAATTCAGAAGGCTGGTTTACTCAGTCTTGATGTAGGGGTTGCTCTGTACAGTACTGTGTGCACAGCTGCCCTCTACTGGATGGAACGACAATTTGCCCAAGTTCATTGAAACTGGAATTCAGTTATTCAAGTGTTCATTGTGTTGGTTTTCAGGGATACAGACATGGGGAAAAAGCAGTGCTTTCCCTCAAATGGCTCACAGAAAATTGAGGGAGACTCATAAGAAAATAAGTGACTGCAATCAGTGTTAAGTGCTATAATATTGGTAGGCATAAGTACTATTATTAGACTACAAAGAAAATACTATTTATTTATTTTTAAAGATCTTATTTATTTATTCATGAGATACAGAGAGAGAGAGAGAGAGAGAGAGAGAAGCAGAGGGAGAAGCAGGCTCCATGCAGGGTGCACCAATGTGGGACTCGATCCTGGGACTCCAGGATCATGCTCTAGGCTGAAGGCGGTGCTAAACCGCTGAGCCACCCAGGCTGCCCGAGGAAACACTATTTATAGTCCGTTTTGGTTTATTAACTGGTATGACTCCTGTTTGAGACCTCATCTGACAAAATTATACAGACATTCTCTAATTTTTACCTTGGAGCAGAGTTAGGGGTAGAGTTGACATAAAAACGGATGCACAATTAAATTTTAATTTCAGATAAAGATTACATAGAAAATACTTATATTATTGTTTCCTTTCCAGGGAAACATCTCTCAAAACCAAACGATTTAGAATTAAGTCTAAAAATATTTAAGAAAATTTTGGCATTTTAATATGTCTGAGTAATCTTAGGAATCTAGTTGAAATTGTATAGCTAAATAATCTATTTACACTATAATTTTAAGCCTATCTTAAGCTTACAATATTGGAACACTTTAAAGATATCAAGAAACACCATATTTATGTGTAACTTTTTAGCATCATAAAAATTATTTAATACTTGGGGAAATTTGTCAGTTGGACAACTCATATGTATCAAAGAATCATTGATTAAATTTAAATATATTAAATTTCCAAATGCAATTCAAAAAAATGAATTCAATTATCTAAGTTTATAAATGGGACCAAATATTTAGCAAATGCCCCCCCCCCCTTTTTTTTTCAGAGAGGGAGAAGCGAAGGGAAAGAGAGAGAGAGGGAGAGAATCTTAGCAGGCTCCACACCCAGCAGGGAGCCTAAGGCAGGAGTCAGTCTCAGGAACCTGAGATCATGACCTGAGCCAAAATCAAGTCAGTCACTTAACTGACTGAGCCACCCAGGTGCCCTGCAAAAGGTTTTTAGAGTATTACTACAAATGTATACTTTAATACATTTATAAATCAAATAGTAAGATTTATAAGGTGGATTTAAAAGCTTTAGGAAGAACCAAGCTTTAAATCTATAACTTTAATAAATAGCACATTAATTTTACAAAAGCAAGGAATCCTGGAGTAACCTTTTCTGGGTGTAAAAGCAATCCTGAAGAATACAAATGCATACATTGAAGCCAGTCATTCATTGGATAAATATTTATGAAGCATTTACTATGTGTGAAACACAAGCACACAGTAGTTAACAAAAGAAACCGGAATGGGCTTAAAAGCATAGTGTTTGAGAGGATATGGGAATTACAGATTTTAGTCCAAATAAGCAGACATCAATCAATGGATAGAAGGAAGGGAAAATTCTATAAATGAAATAGCTGAGTATTCCTACTTGAGCCTAAGGAAAGATCCTGCAGTATAAAAGGAGGAAAAAGTAACATTTTATTTTCAAAGGAAGTGCATATATTTGAAAAAAACTAAGGGATGCCTGGCTGGCTCCGTTGGTAGTGTGTGTGACCTTTGATCTTGGGGTTGAGAGCTTGAGCCCCATGTTGGATGTAGAGACTACTTTAAAATAAAATAATTTTTTTAAAAAAAGGAAGAAAGAAAAACTAATAGAAGAAACATAATTTTAGAAAACATCTTTGTACTTGGAAAACTCAGAAAATATAGATAAGCCGAGGGATGAATGATGAGATTATAAATCAGTAGACTGTGATTAAAAAGGAGGTAGAAACAGAAACTGAATTAGGTGCCAAGTACAATGAATGGCAGAGTTAGAAAAGTCATTGTTTTGTGATCATCACGGTGAAAATTGATTCAGACAAAAAAAAATCAGTGGATACCAAAATTATTAGGGACAAGTTTGATGATAAACAGGAACTATATACAGTCTCAAGGTATATACAGTCTCAAATGTCATATTCACTATAAAGGAAAAAAGTAATGTTACAGTGGAGAAATCTGATGGACACCACTTTAAATGAGGGATCAAAGTTAAAATCACCAGTAATAGGACAAACAGACATAATGTTCTTCCTGATGTGATTGAGAAGGATCATGGGATGCCTGCATGGCTCAGCGGTTTAGCACCTGCCTTCGACTCCAGGATTGAGTCCCACATCAGACTCCCTGCATGGAGCCTGCATCTTCCTCTGGCTGTGTCTCTGCCACTCTCTCTCTCTCTCTCTCTCTCTCTCTCTGTCTCTCATGAATAAATAAATAAAATCTAGAAAAAAAAGAGAGAGAGAGAGAGAGAGAGAGAGAGAGAGAAGGATCAGCATCATGTATGTGGTATTCTTGCCAAAACTAAATAACCTGATTCTAATTACAACAAACCCAAATTGAGAGATACTACAAAACAATTGGCCTATACTCCTCAAAACTGTCAAAGTCACAAAATACAAAGCAAAGCTGAGAAAGCATTCTAGGTTGAAGGAAACTAAAGAGACCTAATAACTAAATGTAATGTGTGCTTACTGATTGGCTCCTGTATTAGAAAAAAAATTTAAGCATTACTGAAATAAATGATGAACTTTGAATATGGACTATATTTTAAAATAGTATTGTAACAATGCTAAATTCTCTGAATTTATTTTTTTAATTCCCTGAATTTAATCATCGTACAATGGGTTATGTACAAAAAAGTCCTCACTTTGGGGAGGTAGAAGATGAAAGGTAAAGAAAAATGATATATGTAATTACTCTCATGCATTTCAGCAGTAGTAAAAATAACACATATATATTGAGTAAGAGGATAATAATGTATTCATAGAAAGATATCCTGATAAAGCAAATCTATAAAAATATTAATAATTTGCTAATCCAAGAGGCACATGGGTGTCTCAGTTAGTTAAGCATCTGCCTTTGGCTCAGCTCATGATCCAAGGATCTTGGGGTCAAGTCCAGCCTCAGGCTCCCCGCTTGGAGCCTGCTTCTCCCTCTCCCTCTGCCTGCCACTCACCCTGCTTGTGCTTTCTCTCTCTGTCAAAAGAATAAATAAATAAATAATCATTTTTAAAAACTGATGAATCCAGATGAAAATACATATAAGTTCATTGTACTTTTCATGAGATTTTCTGAGTTTTGGAAATGTTTTTTCAAAATAGGAAATTCCAAATAAAATAAAAACAGAACAAATTAGAGAAGATCTCACAGATAGAAGAAAAAAAAGAAAAGAAAAATGATAAACAGGAAGCTAACAAAAATGAAAAAGAACAAAAACATATCAGGAACATATTCCTGATAAACAGGAAGCTAACAAAAATGAAAAAACAAAAACATATGTTTCAGGAAACATATCTGGTTTCCTGAAGAAGCAAGAACAAACGTTATGTTATATATGCTATAATTAATGCAGTTATAAAAAAAACTGTTAATTGCAGGTAAGCTGGTTTGCAGGCAAAAGGGTCCATCAATTACCAGGCAAAATTAAGTTTTCTTTACTAATATTTAGGTATGTCTGGGTGGCTCAGCAGTTGAGCATCTGCCTTTGGCTCAGGTCATGATCCCGGGGTCTGGGATCGAGTCCCACATCAGGCCTATGGGGGAGCCTGCTTCTCCCTCTGCCTATGTCTCTGCCTCTCTCTGTGTCTCTCATGAATAAATAAGTAAGTAAAAACTAAAAAAAAAAAAAAAAGGAAGAAGGGTAGCTATAATAGGACCAATTAAAGTAGAAGTCAAAGGAAGGAAAAAAAAAAACATTAAATCTGATAAAGAGGGTCAGGGGATGGGTGAGATAGGTGATGAGGATTTTTTTTTAAGGTTTTATTTATTTATTTATGAGAGACACAGAGAGAGAGAGAGAGAGGGAGAGAGGCAGAGGGAGAAGCAGACTCCATGCAGGGATCCCAATATGGGACTCGATCCTGGGATTCCAGGATCATGCCCTGGGCCAAAGGCAGATGCTCAACCGCTGAGCCACCCATGCGTCCCACGTGATGAGGATTAAGGAGTGCACTTGTGATGAGCACCAGGTGCTGTATGGAGTGTTGAACCAATATATTGTATACCTGAAACTAATATAACACTGTAAGCTAACTGGAATTAAAATAAAAGCTTTTAGGAAAGGGGCACCGGGGTGGCTCATTCAGTTATGCATCTGCCCTTGGATCAGGTCATGATCCCAGGGTCATGGGATCAAGCCCTGATCTGGGCTCAGCAGGGTGTCTGCTCCTCCCTCTGCCCCTTCCACCCAGCTCCTCCCCCCTGTTCTGTCTTTCTCTTGCACGCTCCCTCTCAAATAGATAAAATTTAAAACAAAAAAGTTATAAAAAGATTTGTCTTACATTGATAAAAGATACACAAAAATATAATCCTCATAAAGCTTTTTAAAAATATTTTATTTATTTATTCATGATATACACAGAGAGAGAGAGAGAGAGAGGCAGAGACACCAATGCCAGAGACACAGGCAGAGGGAGAGGCAGGCTCCATGCAGGGAGCCCTATATGGGACTCGATCCGGGGTCTCCAGGATCATGCTCTGGGCTGAAGAGGACACTAAACCGCAGAGCCACCCAGGCTGCCCCCTTCATAAGGCTTTATGATACAGCTCTACATATATGAGGAGAAAGCAGTCATAAATTTGAGGAGAAATTGATAAAAACACATTTCTCTGAGTGCATGTTTCTCTGATTTCTTGGAAAGATCAAAAGGCAAAACATTAAGTAGAAAAAAATAAAAATTTGAACAGTCTGAATAATGTGAGTAGTAAGATAGATATAATGTGTGTATGCTAAACTTTATACACTGTAGAAAACAGCACTGGGAATTTTATAAATATCAACACATTTTAGGCTACATATTAAAACTCCAGTAAGTTCCCCAAAGCAAAATTGCACAGATAACATTTTCTGATTATATTGTAATTAAACTGGAAAATAAGAACTGAAAAAAAGCAACACCTAAATCACTTGGAAATTAAAAAGGCTTTTCCAAAGTAACTCTTGACATAAAGAGGAAATTAAAAATGTAAATATAAATTCTTTAGAAAATAACAATAATGGAAATGCTAAATATAAAATCTCATAGGATGATGCCAATATATGGCCTCAAAGGCAGACTCACAGTCTTAAAAATGTTTTCTTAATATGAAAAAGATGAAAATAAAATAACCAAACCACGAAGTTAATAAAAAATGAAGGATATTTAAGAAAATAATACTGAGGAGCAAGATGGTGGAGGAGTAGGCTCCCTGTATCACCTGTCCCCACCAATTTACCTAGATAACTTTCAAATCATCCTGAAAACCTATGAATTTGACCTGAGATTTAAAGAGAGAACAGCGGGAACACTACAGAGAGAAGAGTTTGCGCTTCTAACAAGCACAACTCATTTTTAGCCACTCTGCACTGAGCAAAATGACTAGAAAGAAGAACTCACCACAAAGGAAAGAATCAGAAACGGTACTCTCTGCCACAGAGTTACAGAATTTGGATTACAATTCGATGTCAGACAGCCAATTCAGAAGCACAATTATAAAGCTACTGTTGGCTCTGGAAAAAAACATAAAGGATTCAAGAGACTTCATGACTGTGGAATTTAGATCTATTCAGGCTGAAATTAAAAATCAATTAAATGAGATGCAATCCAAACTGGAGGTCCTAACGATGAGGGCTAATGAGGTAGAAGAAAGAATGAGTGACATAGAAGACAAGTTGATGGCAAGGAAGAAAGCTGAGGAAAAAAGAAGAAAAACAATTAAAAGACCATGAGGAAAGGTTAAGGGAAATAAATGGCAGCCTCAGAAGGAAAAAATCTACATTTAATTGGGGTTCCAGAGGGCACCGAGAGGGACAGAGGACCAGAAAGCATAGTTGAACAAATCATAGCTGAGAACTTCCCTAATTTGGGGAGGGAAACAGGCATTCAGATCCAGGAGATAGAGAGGTGGCCCCCTAAAATCAATAAAAACTGTTCAACACCTTGACATTTAATAGTGAAACTTGCAAATTCCAAAGATAAAGAGAAAACCCTTAAAGCAGCAAGAGACAAGAGATCCCTAACTTATATGGGGACAAATATTAGATTAACAGCTGACCTCTCCACAGAGACCTGGCAGGCCAGAAAGGGCTGGCAGGATATATTCAGAGTCCTAAAAGAGAAGAACCTGCAACCAAGAATACTCTATCCAGCAAGGTTCTCATTCAGAATAGAAGGAGAGATAAAGAGCTTCCAAGATAGGCAGAAACTGAAAGAATATGTGACCACCAAACCAGCTCCGCAAGAAATATTAAGGGTACTCTGTAAAATAAAGAGGACAGGGGATCCCTGGGTGGCGCAGCGGTTTAGCGCCTGCCTTTGGCCCAGGGTACGATCCTGAAGCCCCGGAATCGAGTCCTACATCGGGCTCCCGGCATGGAGCCTGCTTCTCCCTCCTCCTGTGTCTCTGCCTCTCTCTCTCTCTCTCTGTCTATCATAAATAATTAAATCTTAAAAAAGAAAAAAAGAAAGAGGACACCCAAAGAAATAATCCACAAAAACAAGGACCGAATAGGTATTACGCTGACATTAAATTAATACCTTTCAATAGTAACTCTGAACTTGATTGGGCTTAATGATCCCATCAAAGATGCAGGGTTTCAGACTGGATAAAAAAGCAAGACCCACCTATTTGCTGTCTACAAGAGACTCATTTTATTTTATTTTTAAAGATTTTATTTATTTATTCATGAGAGACAGAGACAGAGAGAGAGAGACAGAGACACAGGCAGAGGGAGAAGCAGGCTCCATGCCAGGAGCCTGACGCAGAACTCGATCCCGGGTCCCCACGATCACGCCCTAGGCTGAAGGCAGCGCTAAACCACTGAGCCACCTGGGCTGCCCTACAAGAGACGCATTTTAGACCTAAGGACACCTACATTCTGAAAATGAAAGGTTGGAGGACAATTTACCATTCAAATGGTCCTCAAAGGAAAGCAGGGGTAGCAATCCTCATATCAGATAAATTAAAGTTTATCCCAAAGACTGTAGTAAAAGATGAAGAGGGACACTATATCATACTTAAAGGATCTATCCAACAAGAGGACCTAACAATCATGAATATTTATGCACCTAATGTGGGAGCTGCCAAGTATATCAATCAATTAATAACCAAAGTAAAAACATACTTAGATAATAATAATACACTAATACTGGGAGACTTCAACATGGCACTTTCTGCAAATGACAGATTTTCTAAGCACAAACTCTCCAAAGAAACAAGAGCTTTAAATGATACACCGGACCAGATATATTTCACAGATATTTACAGAACTTTACATCCAAACGCAATCGAATGCACATTCTTCTCAAGTGCACATGGAATTTTCTCCAGAATATACCACATACTGAGTCGCAAATTAGGTCTTAACCAATACCAAAAGATTGGGATAGTCCCCCTGCATATTTTCAGACCATAATGCTTTGAAACTTGAACTCAATAACAAGAAGAAATTTGGAAGAAACTCAAACACGTGGATGTTAAAGAGCATCCTGCTAAAAGATGAACCGGTCAACCAGAAAATTAGAGAAGAATTAAAAAGATTCATGGGAACTGGTGAGAATGAAGATACAACCATTCAAAATCTTTGGGATACAGCTAAAGCAGTCCTGAGAGGGAAATACATCACAATACAAGCATCCCTCAAAAAATTGGAAAAAACTCAAATACACAAGCTAACCTCACACCTAAAGGAACTGGAGAAAGAACAGCAAATAAAACTACAGCAAGCAGAAAAAGAGAGTTAATAAAGATTCGAGCAGAATTCAATGAAATAGAGACCAGAAGAACTGTAGAACAGATCAATAAAACCAGAAGATTGTTCTTTGAAAGAATTAATAAGATAGATAAACCATTAGCCAGCCTTATTAAAAACAAAAGAGAAAAGATTCTAATTAATAAAATCATGAATGAAAAAGGAGAGATCACAACCAATACCAAGGAAATATACAAATTATTTTAAAAACATATTATGAGCAGCTATACACCAATAAATTAGGCAATCTAGAAGAAATGGACATATTTCTAGAAAACCACAAACTACCAAAACTGGAACAGAAAGAAATAGAAAGCCTGAACAGGCCAATAACCAGGGAGGAAATTGAAGCAGTCATCAAAAACCTCCCACGACACAGAAGTCCAGGGCCAGATGGCTTCCCAGGAGAATTCTATCAAACGTTTAAGGAAGAAACAATACCTATTCTACTAAAGCTGTTCCAAAAGATATAAAGGGATGGGATACTTCCAAACTCATTTTATGAGGCCAGCATCACCTTAATTCCAAAACCAAAGACCCCACCAAAAAGGAGAATTATAGACCAATATCCCTGATGAACACAGATGCAAAAAATCTCAACAAGATACTAGGCAATGGGATCCAACAGTACATTAAGAAGATTATTCACCATGACCAAATTGGATTTATCTCTGGGATGTAATGTTGGTTCAACACTCATAAAGCAATCAACGTGATAGATAATATCAATAAGAGAAAAAACAACCATATGATCCTCTCAATAGATGCAGAGAAAGCATTTGACAAAATACAGCATCCATTCCTGATCAAAACTCTTCAGAGTGTAGGGATAGAGGGAACGTTCCTCAGCATCTTAAAAGCCATCTACAAAAAGCCTATAGCAAATATCATTCTCAATGGGGAAACACTGGGAGCCTTTCCCCTAAGATCAGGAACACAACAGGGATGTCCACTCTCACCACTGCTATTCAACATAGTACTAGAAGTCCTAACCTCAGCAATCAGGCAACAAAAAGAAATAAAAGGCATTCAAATTGGCAAAGAAGTCAAGCTCTCCCTCTTTGCAGATGGCATGATACTGTACATAGAAAACCCAAAAGACTCCACCCCAAGATTGCTAGAACTCATACAGCAATTTGGCAGTATGGCAGGATACAAAATCAATGCCCAGAAATCAGTGGCATTTCTATACACTAACAATATGACTGAAAAAAGAGAAATTAAGGAGTCAATCCCATTTACAATTGCACCCAAAAGCATAAGATACCTAGGAATAAACCTAACCAAAGAGGTAAAGGATCTATACCCTAAAAACTACAGAACACTTCTGAAAGAAATTGAGGAAGACACAAAGAGATGGAGAAATATTCCATGCTCATGGATTAGAAGAATTAATATTGTGAAAATGTCAATGCTACCCAGGGCAATTTACACATTTAATGCAATCCCTATCAAAATACCACGGACTTTCTTCAGAGAGTTGGAACAGATCATCTTAAGATTTGTGTGGAATCAGAAAAGACCCAGAACAGCCAGGGGAATATTGAAAAAGAAAACCAGAGCTGGGGAATATTGAAAAAGAAAACCAAATCACAATGCCAGATTTCAAGTTGTACTACAAAGCTGTGATCAAGACAGTGTGGTACTGGCACAAAAACAGACACATAGATCAATGGAACAGAATAGAGAACCCAGAAATGGGCTTTCAACTCTATGGTCAACTAATATTCGAGAAAGCAGAAAAGACTATCCACTGGAAAAAGAACAGTCTCTTCAATAAATGGTGCTGGGAAAACTGGACAACCACATGCAGAAGAATGAAACTAGACAATTCTCTTACACCATACACAAAGATAAACTCAAAATGGATGAAAGATCTAAATGTGAGACAAGATTCCATCAAAATCCTAGAGGAGAACACAGGCAACACCCTTTTTGAACTTTGCCACAGCAACTTCTTGCAAGATACATCCATGAAGGCAAGGGAAACAAAAGCAAAAATGAATTATTGGAACTTAATCAAGATAAAAAGCTTCTATACAGCAAAAGAAACAGTCAACAAAACTGAAAGACAACCTACAGAATGGGAGAAGATATTTGCAAATGGCCTATCAGATAAAGGGCTAGTATCCAAGATCTATAAAGAACTTATTTTTTTTAATTTTTATTTATTTATGATAGTCACAGAGAGAGAGAGAGAGGCAGAGACACAGGCAGAGGGAGAAGCAGGCTCCATGCACCGGGAACCCGATGTGGGATTCGATCCCGGGTCTCCGGGATCGCGCCCTGGGCCAAAGGCAGGCGCCAAACTGCTGCGCCACCCAGGGATCCCTATAAAGAACTTATTAAACTCAACAGCAAAGAAACAAACAATCCAATCATGAAATGGACAAAAGACATGAACAGAAATCTCACAGAGGAAGACATAGACATGGCCAACAAGCACATGAGAAAATGCTCTGCATCACTTGCCATCAGGGAAATACAAATCAAAACCACAATGAGATACCACCTCACGCCAGTGAGAATGGTGAAAATCAACAAGACAGGAAACAACAAATGTTGAAGAGGATGTGGAGAAAGGGCGACCCTCTTACATTGTTGGTGGGAATGTGAACTGGTGCGGCCACTCTGGAAACTATGTGGGCGTTCCTCAAAGAGTTAAAAATAGAGCTACCCTAAGACCCAGCAATTGCACTGCTGGGGATTTACCCCAAAGATACAGATGCAATGAAACAGCAGGACACCTACACCCCAATGTTTCTAGCAGCAATGTCCACAATAGCCAAACTGTGGAAGGAGCCTCAGTGTCCATCAAAGGACGAATAGATTAAAAAGATGTGGTCTATGTATACAATGGAATATTACTCAGCCATTAGAAATGACAAATACCCACCATTTGCTTCAACGTGGATGGAACTGGAGGGTATTATGCTGAGTGAAATAAGTCAATCAGAGAAGGACAAACATTATATGGTCTCATTCATTTGGGGAATATAAAAAATAGTGAAAGGGAATAAAGGGGAAAGGACAGAAAATGAGTGGGAAATATCAGTGAGGGTGACGGAACATGAGAGACTCCTAACTCTGGGAAATGAACAAGGGGTGGTGGAAAGGGAGGTGGGCAGGGGGACGGGGTGACTGGGTGATAGGCACTGAGGGGGGCACTTGATGGGATGAGCACTGGGTGTTATGCTATATGTTGGCAAATCTAACTCCCATTAAAAAATATACCAAAAAAAATAGAAAATAATACTGAATAAAACAAAAATTAATTTTCTAGATAATGGAAAACAAATGGTAGGGTATTTTTTTTTTCAGAATTTCAAAAAGGAAACAAAACTGAGAATAGGGGAAATAGAAACTGATATTGCAGTTTTGGTGTAGTTATATAGTGTTGCTCACAAGATAATTCTTTTGCTCAGTTTCATCATGACATTTTACCTTTGTCCTTTGTATACAGAGAGCAAACTAGTGGTTGCTAGCAAACTAGGGGAGTGGGGACAGGTGAAATAGTTGAAGTCGATTAAGAGGTATAAACTCCAGCTTATAAAATAAATCATAAGGATGAAAAGTACAGCATGGGAAATATAGTCAATAATACTGTAATACCTTTGTATGGTTACAGATGGTAACTACATTTGAGCATTTCATAATGCATATAATTGTCAATTTCAGTATGTTGTACACCTGAAACTTACGTATGTCAACTATATTTCAACTTTTAAAAATATCATCTATTTTTTTCCTACTGATGATATATGTCCATTTTAAGAAATTTGAAAGCTACAGGCCGCCCGGGTGGCTCAAGTTAAGCGTCTGCCTTAAACTCAGATCATGATCCCTGGGTCCTAGGATGTAGCCCCTAATCAGCGGGAGTCTCCTTCTTCCTCTCCCTCTGCCCCTCCTTGCTTGTGTTTTCTCTCTCTCTCTCTTGCTCACTTTCTCTTTCAAATAAACAAATAACATCTTTTTAAAAAAAGAAATTTGAAAGTTACAGAGAAACACAAAGGAGAAAATAAAAATCACCTATAGTGCTGCAACACACTTTCTTGGAAATCACTTTTTGCTTTTCTGTATACTTTAACCATGCAAGTATGCATCCCTAAATGAGCTTAGTTTTGCCTATTTTTTTAAAAAGATTTTTATTTGTTTATTCATGAGAGACAGAGAGAGAGGCGGAGACAGGCAGAGGGAGTAGCAGGCTCCATGTAGGGAGCCTGAGGTGGGACCTGATCCCAGAACCCCGGGATGACACCCTGAGCTGAAGGCAGATGCTCAACCATGATCCACCCGCTGAGCCACCCAGGCATCACAGTTTTGCCTATTTTTTAACTGTATGTAAATGGCAACTCACAATATGTATTCTTTTCTGCCTGATTTCGTTCCCTCACTATTGTGTATCTCCTCATGTTATTGCATATAAATTGTTGTTTTCATATATAAAACTGTTAAATATACCAGTGGATGAATATGCCACCATTTTCATTGACAGATATTTGGGTTGTTTCCAGTATTTGGCTATTATGAACAGTGTTGGTATGGAGTTCTTATACATGTCTCTTGGGTACAAGTTCCTAGGAGTACAGTTGCTTGGTACCCTAATTCTTTTTCTTTTTTTAATTTTTATTTTTAAATAGGCCTCATGTCCAGCATGAAGCCCAATGCAGGGCTAGAACTCACAACCCTGAAATCAAGACCTGAAGTGAGATCAATAGTCCAACAATTAACTGAGCCACCCAGGGAAGTGGAAAGGAAGGACTGAACCACCCTGGTACCCTAATACTTAAGTGTAAAAGGAAGGATAAAAGGGGCACCTGGCTGGCTCAGTGGGTAGAACTTGTCACTCTTGGATCTCAGGGTCATGAGTTCAAGCCCCTTGTTGGGTATAGAGATTACTTTAAACAACAATAACAACAACAACAACAAAAAAACAAAAGGAAAGATGAGGGTCAGTGAAGGAGAAAATGAGAAATAGATTAATTTTGAACTTTTGTTTAATATCAAATAGATTTTTAAAAATATTTTATTTATATGAGAGCAAAAGACAGCTCATGGGTTGGGGGAGGAGCAAATGGAAAGGGAGAAGGAGAAAGAGAAAATCTCAAGAAGACTCTGTACTGAGCCAGGGAAGAAGGGACTCAATCTCAGGACCCTGAGATCATGACCTGAGTCAAAACCAAGATTCTGTTGCTTAACCAACTGAGCCCCCCAGATGTCCCTGAAAACAGATTATTAAGAGGAACAATAAAATTTTATTTTACACATGGAGTAAAACTGGAACTTAAAATAATTTTTTAAAATACTAAGGTTTTATAGGCACATAAATAAGAAGTGGTTCTTACCACTTTGGGGAGAGTCACATATCTGAGAGTCTGGTAACAGTTATAGAACCTTTTCCGTCTAAATTGAACTTAAACATTTTCTTTTTTTTTTTTTTTTTTTTAAATTTTTTTTTAAGGTATTTATTTATTTATTTGTGATAGTCACAGAGAGAGAGAGAGGCAGAGACACAGGCAGAGGGAGAAGCAGGCTCCATGCACCGGGAGCCCGACGCGGGACTCGATCCCGGGTCTCCAGGACCGCGCCCTGGGCCAAAGGCAGGCGCCAAACCGCTGCGCCATCCAGGGATCCCGAACTTAAACATTTTCATATCGTGTTAGTGTATTCATAGATCCATGAAGCTCCCCTTTCAATCTAAATTAAAACAAAAGAGCAAAAACCTTACTGTGTACTTTTTTTTTTTTACACGTCTCCTGTTACATTCAGGTTTTAAAGTACATTTAAAATTTGCCATATAATAAGTGACTATTGGGAAATGGAATGCTGTATCCTTTGGGTTCCTTGCCTCAACATCTTTACCCATAAACACTGCAGGATGCTTCAGGCATGCAAATGTGACATTAGATCCAAGTTACTGTACTGGAGAACCTGGATTCTCTGGTCTACATACTCCTTGAATACAGCTGGAAGAGCCATGCAACAAAGATTTAATTTTCTGAATACACGGAGTCTTAAAAATCTTGATATCTCAGATCCCCCCAATTTGTGATGTGTTTGCTACCTTCAGGCTCAAGCCTTAACTAAGGCAGTTGGCCATTACCTGCGGAACAGGAATGGCCCTTTTTGGAAGGGCCATTACCCTTCCAAATTTTTAAATCATAAAGTCAACCAAACATGTACCAGAATGGCCCCTTCCTAAGAACTGAGGATGCCTGGAGGCTTACTTAAGCAAGGCCCATTCGCCCAATTTAAGGAAGAGAAGCCAGGCTTTCATCTGGGTTGAAAGGGTGCCAGTCGCGGTAACATTCCATTCACGTGGTCATTCAACCAATGTTTGTTGAGCGCCTACTGTGTGCAAGCTTACTGAGCACGCAGCCCACGGTAGGACACCGACTGGCCTATGAAGTCCCTTCCCTCGCAGCCGCTAGCACCCCCTCGGGCCCAGCCCCCAGCACCTCAGAGCTCCTCAGGCCCCACCGCGTGCTCTGCGCAGCCGCATAAGCGCCCCCTCCCCGCCCAGAAGCCTCCGCGTGCGCACGTGCGGGGCGAGCCCCGCTTTGTTCCTGAAGTTTCCGAGGAAGCAGGTGCGAGCAGCTGTGTTTCGCCGGGAAGACTTGGAGTCCGAGGAGCTGACTGGACCAACCAGGCTGCCGAAGGTGGGTGTGGGGCACGTGGCGGCAGGGCGGTGGAGACACAGGCGAGGTTCTCCGAGAATTACAGAGGGAAAGGCTATTATAACGAAGCTCGCGGACTTCTTTTAAAGATTTTTTTTTTTTAAGTAATCTCTACACCCAACGTGGGGCTTGAGCCTAGAACCCCGCGAGGGTCACAGGCCCCCCCACACTAAGCCCGCAAGGGCCTCAAAGTTCAAGATTCTTTACTTGAGCCCAGAGGAGGGCCCCCCCCCCACCCCCCGCCGTGGGCGCGGGCGCCCTGGTCCTGAAGGTGAAGTATCCGCTTCCCTCAAATGAGCCACTTCCCACGCTCGCGCCCCGTTTGCTCCGGTGCAGAGCGCCATTGAGGTCGCCCGACGCCTCTGTGGGCATGTGGGGAAGATGAGGCACGGGGTTGGAGGGGACCCTACAGCCTGGACGTGGCTGAGAACCCGGCTTCCGGGAGGCTCAGCTGCCGGAAGGTCGCAGGGAGCAGCGCGAATCCTGTGAGCCTCGGCGCGGAGCCTGGCGCCTCCAGCGTTCCTTCAGCCCGGGTTCCAGGCCGCGCGCGCCCTCCCCCCCGGCGGGGGCGGGGGCGGGCTCGCTGGGGGCGGGGCGGGGCCTCGCCGGGGCGCCGCCCCCTCGGGCCGCGACTCGGGCCCCACGCACTGCCCAGCGGCTCGCGAGCGCGGAGGCGAGGAACGCCGCCCGGGTGACTGCTGCTCTCGCGCCGCCGAGAGAGGCGAGGCGCTGAGCCGCCCGGGCCCCCCGGACCCCCCGCGCGAGCCCGCACTCAGAAGATGCCCGCCGGTGCCGGCCGCCCGCTGTCTCGCTGCAGCAGCCGGTGGACGTGGGGGCGCTCGGGTAGGCGAGGGCGGCTCGGGAGGCGGGCGTGCAGGTGAGCCCGAGGGGAGCCTCCTCCGACGCGCCCCGGGAGGCGGCCGCCGCGTGTCCGTGGCGCCTCGGCCGTTGTAAACAGGGCTGAGTGGAGGTTTTGCGAGACTGCTTCGCCTTCAGTTCTTGACGTCTTGGTTCACCTGTTTGAACGTACTGAAACTTTTCGGGTCCCACAGGGCTGTGGGTGTAGAGAAAGTCTCCTGACCGTCAGGTAGTTTAGTATGAGCCGCTACTGAAGCCCGTTCCTAACTCATCTCTTCTGAGGCAGTTTCCATCTTTTTTTTTTTTTTTTTTTCAAAACTTTGTTTATTTATTCATGAGAGAGAGACAGAGAGAGGGCGGCAGAGACACAGGCAGAGGGAGAAGCAGGCTCCATGCAGGGAGCCCAATATGGGACTCGATCCCGGGACTCCAGGATCATACCCCGGGCTGGAGGCGGCGCTAAACCGCTGAGCCACCCAGGGCTGCCCAGTTTCCATCATTTCCACTCTAGGGTCGGATATACTTGGAGTGCTCAGCTTGAGGTGCTCCGCCGCCCTGGTGGCGATGTGGGAGACACTGTTTAGTAATGAAGTTACAGAAAGTGAAAAGGTCCAGGGTTATTGGTAACCTCAAGGCTTTAAAAGAACACAGTTCCCCTCCAGTTTTAAAAACTGTGGGCTCCAAGTGCAATGTAAAGCACCCCAACACCGTAAGTGCACTGTTTGCCTTTTGGGTGACAGCAGAAATATGGGACTCTTTGGAAGTATACAGTGGAAGTGACAAGATTATATAATTCGTTTATTTAAGTTTTTGAATTTGCTTTTTGACAATTATGTGTTAACTCTGTGTAGAGAGAAGTGGTACAAGCTTTAAGAAAAGGGTCATTGAATTCGCATTTAGAAAATGGTTAATTTTGTTCATTAGAGAACCTAAAGAGGTTTTAGGCTTCATTCAAAATATTGTTCAGTGGAAAGGAGGGTACATTTTAATGTTAGAGGCCAAGGCACCTGGAGGAGTGAAATGATTATTTATAGGTATTTTCAATGTTCTGTCATTGCTCATTTTCTTAAAAGCTTCTAATTTAAACACACACACATCAAAACTGTCTTTATTTTATTGCCCAGATATTTTAAAATCTGAACTTAATCACAAAGATGTCAAAAGTTTGGAGACAATACCTAAATGTCTTGAATAGCCATGCACATATTCTTTTTTAAGATTTTATTGAGGCATTTGGGGCCCTTGACTGGCTCAGTTGGAAGACCATCTAACTCTTGATCTCAGGTCATGAATTTGAGCCCTGCTTGGGTGTAGAGATTACTTAAAACAAAAAAATTGTATGAAGAATTCATAGAACTAGGGTAAAATGGAATTAGCTTTAGAGGTTAATAGTTAACCAGTAGGGAAAATAGCATAAGTTTTATTTACATTTTCTGACATTTTAATTCTAGTGGCTAGTGATAATTTTAACATGTATTTCAGCCATATTTTATAGATTAATACATTAAAAGTGTTTTATTTTACAGCACATACATATGAAATTACCACTGTACACCTGAAACTAGTAAAATGTTATGTCACTTATATTTAAATTTTGTTAATGTTTTATACAACCAGTAAAATGTAATTATGCTACTTTTATTAATAACATATATCATGATGGTGCTTTACTCTATTGCAAGTGACTTGAGGATCACTTTTTCTCTCAGTACACCAACTACTATACTTGGGCATTTTTAAATTGTAAAGTTATTTTTTATTATGCCAAAGGACAATATACTGTACTTGGATTGCAGAATTTTTTTTTAAGATTTTAGTTATTTATTTGAGAGAGAGAAAGGGAGAGAGTAGGAGAAGCAGACTCCCCACTAAGCAGAGAGCCCTACGCAGGGCTCAGTCCCAGGATGAGAGCTGAAGGCAGACACTCAACGGACTGAGCCACCCAGGCTCCCCCAAATTTTAAATTAGAGAAAACAATCACCCTTTTCATTATGCCTGAAGATTAATTTTAGAAAATTGACAGTTATGTTTTTTGGTAAATGTGTTACTTTGGTCTGCTTCCTGTGTCCTATTTTTTCTGTCATTTATTTCTAAATGCCTTTGCTTTCATGAAGGATTTAGGGGATTAGAAGTGCCTGTAAGTTATTCTGTTAGATGTGATGGAATCTGATTAACTGCAAGCCTTAAACGTGTTGCATTATTGGGATTAGTTTTCCTTTAACAGTGCCTTTTTTTAAATCATATTTGTTACTTGTTTTTATTTATCAAAAAGGAACTTTTTGTTTAACAAATATTTCCAGAATACCAGTGTTTTGGGTTTTTTAAAAGATTTTATTATTTATTTATTTTTTAATTTTTATTTATTAATGATAGAGAGAGAGGCAGAGACACAGGCAGAGGGAGAAGCAGGCTCCATGCAACGAGAGCCCGATGTGGGATTCGATCCCGGGTCTCCAAGATCGTACCCTGGGCCAAAGGCAGGCGCTAACCTGCTGCGCCACCCAGGGATCCCCTATTTATTTTTTTAAAAAATATTTTTATTTATTCATTCATGGGAGAGAGAGAGAGGCAGAGACACAGGCAGAGAGAGAAGCAGGCTCCATGCAGGGAGCCCGACATGGGACTCGATCCTGGGTCTCCAGGATCACGCCCTGAGCAAAGGCAGATGTTCAACCACCCAGGAGTCCCAAGAATACCAGTGTTTTACATTACTTTTTGTGTCTGTTTATAAGTGATAATCTAGACTGATTTGTTTTTACTTTGTCATACTTGCGGTTTTATGAAGTTAATCTAGGTGTATGGTTAGATTGTCAGAAATAACTTTTCAGTAATAGCTCTATTTTACAAAATGAAGTAAGGTTTCGTAGTAAACTGAGCAAATTTCAGAAAATTTTAAACTCCTATATAGAATAAATTTGATGATTGCTTTAATGAGCAATTTTGCCTATTAAGATAGTCCCTGAAGTCTGGTAGCAACTCTATATCTTTGGAATGTATAATCCACATAATGCACAGCCTTTGTAATTACTGGTCTTTGAAACTAATGATAGTTGCTCCTGAGAGTCTGTCTTTAATTACAACAGCTGAGTCTTTGGCAGAGCTGCAGCTACTGCTTTCACTAGTGTGACTGTGGATATATGTGAACAATTAAATCCTTATCAGAATGTAATCTTCATATTGGATTCCTTGGTGGTACTTATTAGACCCTAGATTTATTTTGATTTTTAAGTTTTTCAGACAAGTTTTTTAGCCTACTATAACTCAACTGGAGGATTTGAAGGACAATATTGCAATAGGGAAAACCACTGTTGTATCTAGTTTGTCAGGATACAATTCTGAAACCTGCACACACACCTCAAGGGGGGAGTACTTTCTGCCAATGAAGGTAAAACTTAATTTCTTTTTCCCTTTTATAAGCATAAGTTTGTTAGCACTGGTATGTTTATAGGTGGAACAGCAAAACTGCAAAGTGCATGTGTGAGAGAAAGAGGAAGAAAGAGAAGGGGAATGACTAAATGGCATTTTTTATATTAAACCAACAGGACCATTGTAATACTCTTGTCTAAAAGTTCTTAACTTGGGATACGTGGACTTCAGTGATTATTTGAAGCCCCTGATTGTTTGCAAAAAAAAATGTGTGGATTGTGTTGATTTTTTTTTTTTTTTTTTTATGATAGGCACACAGTGAGAGAGAGAGAGAGAGGCAGAGACACAGGCAGAGGGAGAAGCAGGCTCCATGCACCGGGAGCCTGACGTGGGATTCGATCCTGGGTCTCCAGGATCGCGCCCTGGGCCAAAGGCAGGCGCCAAACCGCTGCGCCACCCAGGGATCCCGATTGTGTTGATTTTTGCTGAGGAAAACATACAGCTTTATCAGACTCGAGAAGGTGTGAGCCCCTCTCCCCCAAAACAAATTTAGCAGTAATAAGCTTGAGGTTGTTTTATAGGAACACGTTACCAATGTTATAAACCAAGATAGCTAGATACTAGCAAAACTAGGAGTCAGACTTAAGTTTTTGACTACTAATCCTTTGCTACTTTCCACAAAGGTCCACAGTTACTGAACCTTATAGTGACCTTTTTTTTTTTCTTTTTCTTTTTTTTTTTTTTTTGGTAGGCCCATGTTCTCTACTGTGTGGCTCATAAGTAAAGCTTTTAGAGAGACATTTCAAGTTATGGAAGAGTTTTAATGACAGGTCTTAACAGAAACTATGAGCAAAAAATGAATTATTATATGTAAAGGAAGACAGGAGCAAATACTTTCTGATATAGGTAGATGAAAGCTTTGCCATAATTTTGTGCCATTAATATAAAAGAACAAATCCAAAAAGGACAAAGCTTTTCTAAAATCAACAAATTCTCTGTTAGAATTACATATTATAATAGTGGTCAGGGAAGTCCATAAGCCCTTTGACCTTGGGCTTATACTTTTTTTAAGTTTCTATACAAATTCAAATTCCAATTAGCTGACACAGTGCAACACCAGATTCAGGTGAACAACATAGTGATTCAACACCTTCACACAATACCCAGTGCCCATCATAGCAATCCCTATCACCCACTCCCTCCCACCATCAGTTTCTTTTCCACAGCCAAGAATCTGCCTCTTGATCTGCCACCCTCTTCCATTGAACCCCTTGTTCTGTCTCCTAATTTCTGTATGTGAGTGAAACCACACAGCATTGTCCTTCTCCAGATGACCCACCCTACCCAGCACACTTTCTAGGTTTATATATCCTTCATTTTCTGTAGCATATATTGTATACAATGACATATTTAGACAAAGAATATGAAGCAACTTCAGGAAATAGCAGAAGGACAAATTTTAAAGAAAAGTTCTGGAGCACCTGGGTGGCTCAGTGGTTGAGCATCTGCCTTTGGCTCAGGCTGTGATCCTAGGGTCCTGGGATCGGGTCCCACATCAGGCTCTCCACAGAGAGCCTGCTTCTCTCTCTGCCTCTCTCTCTGTGACTCTCATGAATAAATAAAGAAAATCTTTAAAAAAAAAAAAAAGTTCCTCAAATCCATCTTTCTCTTTCAAAAACCCAATGGTTTTGTATTTGCAGGTGTCTTTCAAGCCCATTTCAATCTAGCATTGTAGTTTTTCAAGTTTATTATGTGCCTGCCCATCTGAGGTATTTAGCCCATACAAATACATACACTTCATATGTTTTGTTCTCTTAAAGCTAAAAAAGAATAGGGCTTCACACGTCAATAAAATGGCTGTTGGGAAAAATGGATGAATATTAGATGATTAACATTAAACTATAAGAATTTAAAAATTACATCTCTTTATGTAATTAAACATGTGCTAATAATAGCCAACACTCAATAGCACTTTGTTCTATAAGTTAGTGTTGAATGTACTGCACATAATTAATCATACAGCAAAAGAATATTGAACTGAATTAACAACTTGAGTAGGTATTTGTTAATTTTTTATTTTTAATGTATAAAGAACTGAAGCACAGAGAGATTAGGTAACTGGTCCAAAGTTGCACAGTTATTAATAAGGGGCAGAGCAGGATTTGGAACTAGGTGATCTGGCTTTACCAAACTGCCACCAAAAATATATTTCTCTGATTTATGGCACAAATGAGTCAAATAATTTTCTTTTAAAAATAATTTATCTGAACTACTTATGTTAAATTTTTTTTTCATAAAGATTTTATTTGAGAGAGAAAAGATAAAGCAGAGGGAGGGGCATAGGGAGAGGAAAAAGCAGACTCCCCGCTGAGCAGGGAGTCCAACTCAGGTCTCCATCCCAGGACCCTGAGATCATGACCTGAGCAAAAGGCAGGCACTTAACTGACTGAGCCACCCAGGCACCCCCTTACGCTCAATTTTTTTAACAAAAGTTATTTGCGGGACGCCTGGTGGCTCAGTGGTTAAGCGTCTGCCTTCAGTCCAGGGCGTGATCCTGGGGTCTGGGAATTGAGTCCCGCATCGGGCTCACTGTATGGACCCTGCTTCTCTCTCTGCCTGTGTTTGCCTCTTTCTCTCTGTGTCTCTCATGAATAAATAAAATTAAAGCAAAAAAAGAAAGATTAATCGCTGCAAATTTTCTGAGCCTGAAAAAAAGCTAATGGCAAATTGTTCTGTTTTGTTCACCTTGTATTTATGGACTATCTAAAAGCAGGACTTACATTTTTAGCCTAATGGAAGACTAGCATGAGAAATGCCAAGAAAAATTATCTAAGTTCATTTCTCTGCCTAGGATGCTATAACCCATGTTCTAGTTAGTTTGGTTGTGGAGACTCGATAATACTCAAGTTTTGCCTACACTTTTCTTTGAAGTCTACAGTCTGTCTACTTGGTATAACCCCCACCAGGTTTATTTCAGTATCCTTAAGAAAGGGAGAGAGAGAAAACGAGAGAGGAAAGGGGGTGGCAGTGGAGGGAGAGAGAGATTCTTTTTTTTTTTTTTTTTAAAGATTTTATTTATTTATTCACGATAGTCACAGAGGAGAGAGAGAGAGGCAGAGACACAGGCAGAGGGAGAAGCAGGCTCCATGCACCGGGAGCCCGACGTGGGATTTGATCCCGGGTCTCCAGGATTGTGCCCTGGGCCAAAGGCAGGCGCCAAACCGCTGCGCCACGCAGGGATCCCGAGAGAGAGATTCTTAAGCAGGTTCCATATCCAGTGAGGAGCCCAAAGGCAGAGCTTGATGTAGGCCTTAATCTTAGGACCCTGAGATGATGACCTGAACAGAATTCAAGAGTTGGATGCTTAACCCACTGAACCACCCAGGTGCTCCTTAGACATTGCATTATTAAAATGCTTCTACAGAACTTTTGAGAAACCTGCTTGTTGCTACAGTCAGGTAGAATCTTAAAATGAATATAATGTTAGAAATAGACAAATTATATTAAAGTCCATTCTTGATAGGAGTATTAGTAAGGATGCATATTATTATTGCTAGTTGTTCTCTTGTCATGTTTAACTTAAATATAGGAAAAGATTTTTATTATTTTTAAAGATTTTATTTATTTATTCACAAGAGACATAGAGACAGAGAGAGGCAGAGACACAGGCAGAGGGAGAAGCAGGCTCCATGCAGGGAGCCCGATGTGGGACTCGATTCCGGGTCTCCAGGATCACGCCCCAGGCTGCAGGTGGCGCTAAACCGCTGCGCCACTGGGGCTGCCCTAAATAGTATCTTAAAAAAAAAATTTCTTGTACCTCTGGCCCCAGCCATGCATTTCTTGTAGGTTCAGCAGATTGGAATTGGTAACTAATGATTGGTGGCTACATTTTCCATACAATATGTGTAGAAAGGAAGCTGCTATTGAATTTTTTGAACCAACATAGATAACTTAATATTTTAAAATGAAAAGAACACCTTGAATAACAAGAATGATTCAGGGCACCATTCATTGACATTAAAGGGGCAATCTGAGGAATACTATTGGTTTTTAATTAGAAAACCATCCAGGGCAAGAGGAAAAATTGATTTAGTGTTGGTCAGACCTAGTTAGAAATTTATCAAATAGTGCTTCATATATTACCTGTATACATTAATAAGAATGAATTTTGTGGGTTTTTAAATAAGACCAATTTTAGAGATGACTTTGTTGTTGGAGAAAACTGATAAATTTTCTACAAGGATTAAATAAGAAGCTCTTTATTATTCTTTCTCTTCCAAGAGTTTCATGTGTTTAATTCCCTTGAAAATTATGTGTCATTATCTTTAATCATCTGATTAGTTCTTTGTATTTCCCTAACGTCTTTTTAAAAATCTCATAATGGCAATAGATTAGTTACTAATCTTATTCCTGTGCCTTTACAACAATTCCCTAACTCCTTTTGTATGTGATTTTCTTCTGCTACACAGAGAATGCGCTCAGTTTGGAGTTCAATTGATTGATCTATTCATCTTTCACAGCCTGGTAGCACCATATTTTACACCCTTCTGTCAATACATCTGATTTTCAGGCAATCATTTCTCTGTTTATATCTGCATAGGGAGGAAAGAAGTGGCTTTAGGCTGGCAAGGTGGTAACTTTCTTGCTATTTCATCTGCTTTTCACTAGTTTTCAGTATATTAATTTAGAGGAAGGCATTCTTTGTATTTAATAATTGGGCTCACTAAGTAGTAACAATCTCTCATTATGTTCGTCTATAGATTGATACATAGGAGAGGGATAGGTAATCCCAGATTTTTTTCCGTGTTGTGCAATAGCAAATTATCCTTTGCTAGTTTACTTCTTGGTGGAGTAGTTCTGTTTTGCTTAAGCCAGTCAGAACTTGGGCATTTGAGAAGGTTGAAGGAAGAACTAGGAGTAGAGGATTGAGTTAATAAAGCGTTGAGCTGTTTTCTCACCTTTTCTGTGGCTGGGATGACCCTGGCCCCTTTGTGGAACCTGATCTATTTTTACCAACGCTCCTAGACTCCAAAGGGAAAGAAGCCAGGGGAGTCCTAACCCTTGGGGGCCCCTTAACTTTAATTATTCCCCTGATGAAAAGCAGCTGGACTAGAAGTACTCTTTCCCATAGCCTAGACTCTTGGGATAGTCTTTAAAGCATATAAATTACTTTTAACTTTACTCTCATTTGACCATGTATAATTAAATAGATACGGGATCCTCCTTGGGCCTGAAGGGACAGACTTCCCCAAATTTTTAGAGAAATTCATTTATATAGTATAGGACAATTAAAACAAAATTTAGACGTTCTGAATCACAACAAAATCATGGAAATGTTGGAGTACTAGCTTTTGCTTCTAGTTTAGGAAAACTTTCATATTGGAAGTTGGTTGAGGCAACATAGACACCTGAAGATAGGTTGTGATAAAATAGTTAAATCACATAGTTTAAAAAATAATCCATCCCCCCTTCCCTATTCTCTCTGCCATCATGGCAAGAGACTCTCAGCAGTAAATATACATGAAAAGGTCTTGAGAAATGAACTGGTAATTCTTAGACATTTCTTTCCTGGAGTGCCCAAACTTTATGATGCCTGATCATCTAGATTGGTGGTTATCAAAGTGTGGTCCCTGGCCATCAGCATTACCTGGGAATTTATTAGAAAAAAAAAATCTTGGGCCTCAGCTCAGACAGACTGAATTAGAAACTCTGGAGGTGGTACCCACTAATCTATGTTTAATGAGCCCTCCAGGTGATTCTGATAGATGTTAACATTTGAGACCCACTAGCCTTAGATATCATGGATGGACCATGTTTTTTTTTTTTGCTTTGCTAGTCCATTGCTTCAGTGTAAATACAATTATTACTTATCACTTATTTGGTATTGCCAGGAATAGGCAATTATGTTATTAATTATATTGTGTTAATTATTTTGAATGGTATCCAAATTAAAATTGTTGGTAGCTTCCGGAGTTCTCTTTCTTGTCTTTCCTCCTTGCTGAGTACCCTGGAACAAGGTAGCTGTTCGGTGATTACTTTGTTAGATGAATGGTTTGCCTGCTTCCCTTCCCACCCTACAAGAGGCATTCTTTTTTTCATTTCTTTTAGATTATTCCTTTGCAGGAGCAACATTAAAAATGAGGTTTCCAGTTAAGAACATTTCTTTCTCCTAATAGTGACACTAGTTGAAAAGATTGCTAATAACTAAAAAGGAAAAAGGAAAAAAGAAACAGTTCTTATGTAGCTGATAGAATGCTTTCCTCGGAATTATCTACCAGTAGATCTCAAACCTAGCTTACATCAGAATCACCTGGAGAACCTGTCAGATCACAGTTTGCTGGGCCTAATTCCTAGAGTTTTGGATTCAGTAAATCTAGGATTGGGCCGGAAGATTTGCATAGCCAGTAAGTTCCCAGGTGATAATGGATGCTGCTGGTCTAGGGACCACAGTTTGAGAACCACTGCCCTTGACTCACTGAGACCAAAAATAATAGGTAATTTCCTGAATATGAATGTTCCTGGTGCTTGTGTAGCCAGTGATCTATAATTGGAAAGTATAATATAATTGGATAACAAACTTACTGAATACTACTTTTTAGAGGTTTCTGGAAAATCTTTTTTAACACAAGACTTTTTCAAGCCTCTTTAAAAAGCAATTCAAGGGATGCCTGGGTGGCTCAGCAATTTAGCGCCTGCCTTTGGCCAGGGCATGATCCTGGAGTCCCGGGATCGAGTCCCACATTGGGCTCCTTGCATGGAGCCTGCTTCTCCCTCTGCCTATGTCTCTGCCTCTCTCTGTGTGTTTCTCATGAATAAATAAATAAAATATTAAAAAAAAAAAAAAGCAATTCAAGGGATGCCTGGGTTGCTCAGTGGTTAGCGTCTGCCTTCAGCTTAGGGCATGATCCCAGGGCCCTGGGATGGAGTCCCGCATCCAGTTCCCCACAGGGAGCCTGCTTCTCCCTCTGCCTATGTCTCTGCCTCTCTCTCTGTGTCTCTCATGAATGGATAAATAAAATCTTTAAAAATTTTTTTAAATGATTCAAAACTCAGCCACCTAAATAATTGAATTTGAAAGGGATAGATTCTTCCTAAAGCGTGCCACACAGATCATTTCTCTGCTTCTCTTTCACCTCAAGTTTTTTGAGTTTAGCTAAGCTACTCCACAGTATTGCTGCCTCAGCAATCATTTTGTTTGGCCAGGCAGCCTTTGGTGACCTTAAACTGACACTAGCCCCCTCATGCAAATGCGCACCCTAGATACTAGCCCTCAGACTCAAAAGCACATGAAAGTTTATGAAATGACTTCCCCAACAGCCCTTCTGATCAGCAGTCTCCTGCCTCCCATTGCCTTTCCCTTAAGCGCATTTAATAAGACCCCTGTGTAGCTTAGCAAAACCCTGCTCTTTTGGTTTATACTGACCAATGCAGCTTAGCCTAGGAACACCAACATGCTTCACCCACAGACCCTAATAAAGGTGTGTGCCCAGGTCCTGCCTCTCTGTTTGCACTCTGCCTTGGTCTCCCCATGCGGCATGTCAGGGACTTCTTCCAGGACCTCTAAAAAATTCCTCTTGTGGTCTGTTGTTGAACCTTAGCTCATCATTCTGGCATCCTGTGCTCCACTTCATAAATGTTAATTTGACAAATTCATAACAAGCTTACCTAATTTTCCAATATTATTGGAAAACTACAAGTGCCTAAAGAACAGGAAAGTTGACATTTCTTGTGGATTTTTTTCTCACAACTAAAGTTTTGTAGGCTTGACTGCTTGTCACTTGAGTTCTTACATTGTTAGCATCTCCTAAAACAGTTTAAAATGAGGTTCCCCCCAACTCTTTTATAAGCCTTTTTTTCTTGCTAAATGAGTGGTTCTAAAGAAGGAAATTTGAAATCTATCTGTGAATATAGAATTTTCATATTTGATAGAAACTTTATTTTTTATTTATTTATTTATTTATTTATTTATTTATTTATTTATTTATTTTATTTTTTTTTTTGATAGAGAGAGAGAAAGAGAGAGAGAGAGAGGGGCAGAGACACAGGCAGAGGGAGAAGCAGGCTCCATGCACCGGGAGCCCGACATGGGATTCAATCCCGGGTCTCCAGGATCGCGCCCTGGGCCAAAGGCAGGCGCTAAACTGCTGCGCCACCCCGGGATCCCTAATAGAAACTTTAGTTGAATATTTTCAACCATACCAATATGAACGCATATCTCCCTCTGCAGATTTAATTCAGAGGTTACTGTACTGGATACGTTCTAGTAGAGAAAAGTCTTAGAAGACAGTTTGTTGTTGTTTTTTTCCCTTAATAAAATATCTCTCATCAACTTACGGAAAGGCTAACCAAATCAGTACCTTCTTTGTTAAATCTGTAGTTGGTGTTGCTCTGTAATTTCAGTGTCCCCATAGCCAATATTTCTCCCTATTTTCAGGGGTTTGCCTGTTTTGCTATTTTAGAAAGTCTGGAACAGTTCTGTGCAGGTGTTCTTGTGTTACTATCCTTTCCTGAGCAACTTTTATTAACAAATTAGGAGTATTGGTAACTTCTACATCTTCATACATACTTGTTTTGTACACACTCCAGTTGTGGTAATTTATGTTTGCTTCAGATTATTATTAATGTACTGACTTAAAAAAAGTGTCCTTAGGTTACTACAATTATAGTAGACATGGAAATCAATTTCCAAATGTATATATTATCCATATAATTTTATTAAATATTTCATACCTTTATTGATATGTGAATGCCAGCTCTCATCATGGAAATTTATGAATGACAGACCATCGCTATTAAATTCTCAGAATTTTTAGTTTCCAAATTATTTGGTATTTTATTTTTATATGTCAGTCTCTTGTCCTTATTACCTTGGTTATATTTACTCCTTACAGTTTCTTTATGTCCTCTACTTTTATTTCTCTGGATCTCTTTGGCAGTGACACTTCATTAAAATACTTAACTAAAACATAGGCAAAATAATCAGTAAAGGGTAACATATTCTTTTGTTTTTATACAGTTTTAAAATGAGTAGTAGTGATCTTTTCAAAAGTAAATCTACAGTGTCTATTTTAAATACCTTTTTCAGGGCATTTGGGTGGCTCTGTTGGTTAAGTGTCTGCCTTTTGTCAGGTCATGACCTTGGGGTCCTGGGATTGAGCCCGAGTTGGACTGCTGCTCAGTGGAAGTCTGCTTCTCCTTCTCCCTTTGCCCCTCTTCCCCACTTGTGCTCACTCTTTCTCTCTCTCAAATAAGTGAAATCTTTAAAAAAATAATATCTTTTTTATTTGTTTGAATGCTTAACTTGGAGAAAAGAAGAACTCTAGAATTTGGAGTCCAAAGTTTTGCTGGATGTTTCACTAATAAAAAGATACTTTTAAAAAAATTTCTTTTTAAGGTTTTATTTATTTGACAGAGAGAGCACAAGCAAGGGGAGTAGTAGCAGGCAGAGGGAGAGGGAGACTCCCTGCTGAGTAGGGAGCCCAATGTGGGTCTCAATCCCAGAACCCTGAGATCATGACTTGAGCTGAAGGCAAATGCTTAACCAACTGAGCCACTTGGTAACCCCAAAAATAGTTTTCTTAAAGAATGTGTAGCATTAAATTTTTTTAAAAGATTTTATTTGAGAGAGCTAGCATGAGTAGGGTGGGGCAGAGGGAGTGGAAGAAGCAGATTCCTCACTGATCAGGGAATCTGTCTCGGGGCTCCATCCAGAACCCAGAGATCATGACCTAAGCCAAGGGCATGTGCTTAAACCAGTGGAGCCACCCAGGGCACCCCAAGATGTGCAGCATTTTAATGTATGGAATAGTATCATATAGCCACCTGGGTGGCTCAGTGGTAAGCATGTGACTTCGGCTCAGCTTGTGATTCTGGGGTCTTGGAATTGAGTCCTGCATCAGGCTTCCCACAGGAAAGCAGGTTTGGGAAGCCTGCTTCTTCTGCCTATGACTCTGCCTCTCATGAATAAATAAATTTTTTTTTAAAAAAGGAAATAGTATCATATAGATATTACATAACCAGTAGTATTATCCTGAAATCAAGACAAAAGTCTGTTATCCTGAAATCAACACATAAATGTGAAGCTAATTATAACAGATCATTAAGATTCAGCTAATTATATAATTGTTTGTGTTTTCATGTTGCATACAGTTACAGCTTAAATGTCTCCAAAAGAAACTTAAGAAATGGTTGGATAGTTTAGTGGTTTAGAACCCAGACATCAAGCCTAGGGGGAGTTGAAAACCAACTAAGCAATTGGTTAACCTTAGCAAGTTTCTTAAACTTTGGGAATCTCTCTGTTCTCATCTGAAAAAATGGAAATACTGCTACCAATCAGTGCAGATTAAATGAGATACTGTATATAAAGTACCTAGATGGTACATAGCATGTACCACAACTGTTATAATGACTTAATTAAAATTTTGGTATAAAACTGTCAGTGTTAGTGTTCAGTGTCTTTTGCTATATGTAAAAATCCAAGAACAAGCTCATCTGCTGTGTCACAATGTCATTTTGTGTACTGGATGACAACGTAAAAGTGGTGACCTGACTCTGAATAGCAGATGAGAATGTACTGAAGAGAGGAGAAAGACAATCAGAAAGAGGAATGAGAGAGGAGAAAAGAATGCAAGGATGTTATAGAGAAGGCACTGAGACATGTGGAAAACAGACCCCTTCCTCCTCACAAATGAGAGAGGACTAAAAGGAAAGCGGAAATCAGGAGGAAAAAAATGGAATGGACAATAAAGTGCTTGTTCTGGAGGGAGCTTCTGACCATAATTCTCTTCATGTCTCCTTTTTCTTTTTTGTAGGTATTCCTTTGTCATTTTTCATGTATGGACTGAATTCTGATCATAACTGTATGATGGTAGATTCCATTGAAGAGTGGTAAGTATTTCAAATAATGGTTTTGCTATTGCTGTTACTTATAATGCTGTATTAATTTTTTTCAACTCACTGTCAGTAATCTGCTTTACAGTTGACTTGTAAATAATTTGGCAATAAAAAAGATACATGAGGGGGATGCCTATGTCTCAGTTAAGCATCTGCCTTTGGCTCAGGTCCTGATCCTGGAGCCCTGGGATCAAGCCCCGCATTGGGCACTCTGCTTGGCAGGGGGCTGCCTCTCTCTCTGCCTGCCACTCCCCTTGCTTGTGGTCTCTCTCTCTCTCTCTCTCTCTCTCTCCTCCCTCTCTCTGTCAAACAAATAAATAAAATCTCTAAAAAAAATATACATGAGGAATATGTGTAGTCTTTCACATTTTGGAGGAATGCTTTTAAAGCGTCCTTTGCAGTAAATATTTATTGGGTACTTATTTTATGAGGATTTGTGATTGGAGCTTAGATTGAAAAATGGGTAAATTATAGTCCAGGGGAGAACATTGGCCCAAACAAAATTGACCTTAACTTACCATAAGTATTCAATTTTTTATTAACTAAATTGGAAAGTCAGACCAATATGCAGATATTGCTTAGAGCATTTATGTTATTCGAGATTTGGAACTGCCTTTGAACCACTACTTAAAAAGAATACGAAACTGGGATCCCTGGGTGGCGCAGCGGTTTAGCGCCTGCCTTTGGCCCAGGGCGCAATCCTGGAGACCCGGGATTGAATCCCACGTCGGGCTCCCGGTGCATGGAGCCTGCTTCTCCCTCTGCCTGTGTCTCTGCCTCTCTCTCTCTGTGACTATCATAAATAAAAATAAAAATTAAAAAAAAAAAAAAAGAATACGAAACTTAGTTATTTTGTAGCCAGATTTCTTTCCTTGCTCCATTTTTAATCAAAAGTAGCATTGTCAAATTTGGTCACCCACATATTAATCAGATGGGTTTTAAATGATATTTGGTTGATTCTAAAAACAAAACATATCAGAGGATGGAAATTGGACCAACTGTTGACATTTAAAAAATAAAAGTGCCATAGTCAGAGACAGAAGTACTCTAAGGAAATAAGTTGTCTAAGTAGTTTAAAAGTTAGGAGAGTTATCAAGGCTCTAACTTATGAAGCTGTTAGATTTTTATGACATGGACTTACATATGCTGTACAGTTTCTTGCATATGCCTATATGTGGAACCACAGAGAAAATGAAAACAAAGCCTGAAAGTGGTAGAAAGAGATATAGGTAAAGGAGGAAGCAAAACATTTTATAGTTTACAATACAGATTTAAGTGTTACTGAAACAGATGAGAAAAGTAAAGATTAAGAGTAGACATTTAGTGAGCAGCAGAATCAGGACAAGAAACCCATGTCTGAAGACTTCTTGAACAGAGCCCTTTCTTTACTGTATCATAAATACTTCAAAAACATTCTTTTTCAAGCTAATTTTGTAAAGACAATTTGAAAAGAAAATGAGAAGTTGGATTGTTAAGTCACAGTGAACGCTATATAGCCAGGTTAGCCTCAGCTACTTGTAACTGGGCCTGAGGATTCAAGATATTTTTCTGCCAATGTGATCAGTTCCAGACTTTTTGCATTTGGGGAAAAAATTGCTTGTTCAATCTTAGCAACATCTTCAAAACAAATCTCAGAGCTCTTAATTTTTGTTTGATAATTCACAGATTTTTATTTAACATTTCGTAATGTATTTATTACATTCAGCCTTAGGTAGTAAGATTTTATTTGTCCCTAGTAGTTCAAATTAATATAGTTTTTTAAAATAAATTTCTAGGAGGTTAGATAAATAGTACATTCTAATGTATGAATTTTCTTTTCATATAGCACATCTTTCTAGAGAAGTGGTTGACATGGGCACTGATTTTCAGAAGCACACAGTTCTACTTGTCTAAATCTTTTAAACCTAAGAAACCTATTGACAAAGTAGAACTGTTCTCTTGGGAGTTATGTTGGCTTTTTTTTTTTTTTTAAATCTTCCTTGTTTTCTGTAAGTGAGTCCAGGTAGCTACTGGAATTACTGTGTAGTTATTATAAGCCCTTGTCTCTGATTCAGAGTAATGGCCTCCAGGGAAGTAGGACTCAACAGATGGCTCATCTTTTCCAAAAGCATTTGATAATCTCCACATGGTGCTCTTTCTAAAAGATTCTGAGATTTGGCAGTGACAGAATAAACAAGATGATCAGAAAAGAAATAAGGTAGTCCTAGTGTCCATCATAAATAAAATTTAAAATAAAATAAAACTTCATGAGCTTCCTCTGTTAAATTTTCCACTAATTTTATAGAAGATGGAGATGATCTAGAAACATTTTTTATTAAATAATTTCTACCTTTTGTGTATAAGACTGAGCAGGTTTTTTTTTTTTAACTTATTTTTTTTTTTAAGTATTTTATTTGTTCATTCATGAGAGAGAGAGACAGGCAGAGACACAGGCAGGGGGAGAAGCAGGCTCCATGCAGGGAGCCCAACGTGGGACTCTATCCCAGGATTCCAGGATCACTACCTGAGCCGAAGGCAGACGCTCAACCACTGAGCCACCCAGTCATCCCTTTTTTAACTTACTTATTTAAGCAATCTCTATACCCAACATGGGCTCAAACTCAAAACCTCAAGATCAAAAGCCACATGTTCTACCCACTGAGGGAGCCAGGTGTCCTAAGAGACAGTTTAAAAAAAAAAAAAAAGTCAACAACTTGTTATTATCATTGTTCTGGCATCCCTCTCTCCTCCTAAACCAAACCTCAAGAACTTGACAAGGATAGAACTTGCAGAGTCACTACTGTGATGAAATTGTGCTTTCTTAAATGTATGTGTTCATGAAGTGTAGGGGTGCCTGGGTGGCTCAGTTGGGCATCCAACTCTTGGTTTTGGCTCAGGTCATGATCTTGCAGTTGTGGGATTTTGAGTAGGCATCAGGCTCCATGGGGATTCTCTCTCTCCCTCTCCCCCCTCCCATCCCAACTTGTGCCTTTCTCTCTCTCCCAGAAAATAAAATTATAAAAAATAAATGCATGTGTTCACGAAATTTTGACATGTAAACCTTTGGATAACTTATAAATGTATCTAATGGGATGTGTGTCATGTAATAATGGCTAAATAGATATTGAATCTGAAATCAGTAAGAAGAAATGATCTGACACTCAGCCAGATGCTGCTGCCCAAATTGATAGACAAAAATCAGTAACATTCTGTAAGTGAAACAAAAAAATTACCAGATTTTACTGATAGCAGCTTAGGGGCATTCTCTGCTCCTTCAAGGGGTTACAAGCTTCTAGTCCATGAAAAACAACATATTTTTTTACCTCTTCAGTCACCCCTCTCTAATTTAAGACTTTATTGAAAATCTATTTGTGTAAACTTAGGTGTTAACCTTTGAATCATTATGCTATATGTTTTTTTTTTGTATGAGCTTTTTTTCTTCTCATGCTATAGATCACAATCCTTTTTTTTAAAAGATTTTATTTTCTTATTCACTGGAGACACTGAGAGAGAGGCAGAGACATGGGAAGAGGAAGAAGCAGGCTCCATGCAAGGAGCCTGATGTGGGACTTGATCCCAGGACGCCAAGATCACGCCCTGCGCCAAAGGCAGATACTTAACTACTGAGCCACCCAGGCGTCCCAGATCATGATCCTTTTGATTATGACCTTGCTCTTTTATGTTAGTTCAGCCTCACCAGTTGGAGAGCTTTGAAAATTCCTCCAGTATTCTATTCATATTTTCTCTCTAAGTGTTCTATTTGTTTATTATGGCATCCAGAAGAAATTTCTCCTTCCAATTTTCTGTCACCACCCGATTCCTCTCCATGGGCCTGGACCTTTCTGCTCTTGGTTTCCTCAGTGTAATGCTTCATTTCCACTTGGAAACTCTTCATTACCAGAAACCAATACTAGCCACTGTGCTAGTGTTACAGACACTTTAACCCTCTTTTTTTGAGGGAAGGAAAAAGAATTTATTTTACATAACTGATTGAAAAATAGTAATTCAGGAAATAGTAAATAAAATAATAATATGGTCTCATGCACCCTGAAGGAGGTGGTGCCCGATTTGGAGTTGTGATTGCTATGTCCAGACAGTCTCCTATTTGGAACTTCTGTGACTGCAGGGTCATGGAGTCATCAGTCTCCTTCCTCCCAGACATGGTGCTGCCAATTTCCTTTACTCAATAGGCAGGCCTTTTAGGATCTGTAAAAACAATAGCAAAATTGAACTGTGTGCCCTTCTTTCTAGCTTCTGGGTAGACTTTTACTAAACTAGTCAGTTCTTTCAGTGTTGCATCCATCCAAGTGTAGATCTGCAACTCGCTGGACGGCATGTTTCCATGGGAAAACTCGTCCATTCCGTGGTGGCCGCCGGTATTGGTGGTGAAGATATGCAGCAGTAGCAGGCACGTTTTTTCCTGATTTTTCTCCGGCTCCTTCTTAATTTCCTCCTGGGAAACGCGCAACTCCACTGCCATCTTCCTCCTCCCTTGTTTTTTTTTTTTTTTTTCTTAAGTAGGCAGCGCAGAGCTTGAACTTACAACTGCAAGATCAAGACCTGAGCTGAGATCGAGAGTCAGATGCTCAACTGACTGGCACCCTTCTTTACTTTTTTTACTATGATCTCTTTTCTTGATGTGTCTCCCATTCCATCTTTCCTGTTGTGCTTTTTTAGCTTCATTATAATCTCTTTATCTTTAACCATTGTTGTTGGTTTTTTTTTTTCCAGCTGCTTTTGCCATACTTTGTATCATGATCGAAGCTAAATTTCCTCCTGGTCTCTTACTTCATTAATAATTTTCCTAAGGTTTTAGATTTCCTTTCCCCTGAAATGCCCACTATTGCTAAAGAGTGTCGTGAATGATTGTACTATACATTCATACCCAACTTGAAATTTTATATTACGTTCTCGGGATCTTATTTCACTACAAATATGTAACCATTTATGTTGGCACTATTTAAAAGATAGGAACTAGGGAAAGAAGAAACTTAGCTGTAATTTAGTAGAGGAAAGAAATAACAAAGGAAAGTCAGAAATAAATAAAATAGAGACCCAGGTAAACAATAACATAACATTGAACATGATGACCAGTTTTTTTAAAAAATAAATAAAATTGGGCAGCCCGGGTGGCTCAGCGGTTTAGGGCCGCCTTCAGCCCAGGGCCGCCTTCAGCCCAGGGCCTGATCCTGGAGTCCCGGGATCGAGTCCCATGTCGGGGTCCCTGTATGGAGCCGGTTTCTCCCTCTGCCTGTGTCTCTGCCTCTCTGTGTGTGTGTGTGTCTCTCACGAATAAATAAATAAAATCTTTAAAAAAAATACTGATCTGTTCTATAATGATTAAAAAATAAAATAAAATAAAATTGACAATACTTTAACTATATTAACTAAGACAAAGAAGAGTGCCTGGCTGACTCAGTCCATAGAACATATGATTCTTGATTTTGAGGTTGTAAGGTTGAGCCCTACACTGGGTATAGAGATTACTTAAAAATAAAATCTGAAAAAAAGAGAAGACTCAAAAACCAATGAGAAATGGAAGAGAAAACAATACAACAGATAATCACAGAAGTATATACTATAATAACAGATTACTATAAACAGTTATATACTGGGGGACCTGGCTGGTTTAGTCAGAAGAGCGTATGACTCTTGATCTCAAGGTTGTGAATATTTTTTTAAGATTTTATTTATTTATGAGAGACACAGAGACAGAGAGGCAGAGACATAGGCAGAGGGAGAAGCAGGCTCCATGCAGGGATCCCGATGTGAGACTCAATTCCGGGACTCCAGGATCATGCCCTGAGTCAAGGCAGATGCTTAACCACCGAGCCACCAAGGCATCCCAAGGTTGTGAATTTGAGCTCCACATTGGGTGTAGAGAGTACTAAAAAAAATAAAAACTGAAAAACAAAAAAAGAATTATATACTAACAAATAACTTAGGGGGAAAAATAGTTAATTCCTAAAAACACACAGATTACCATGTGACTGAACCATGAATCCAAGAAATAGGAAGTCTTAGACCAATAACAAGAATGAAAGTTGATAATCTCCCAGCGCAGAAAAGCCCAAGACCACGTTTTCATTGGTGAATTCTACCAAACATTTAAAAACAGAATTAATGACAATCTTTATCAAAATCTTCAAAATCTTATAAATAATGGAATAGAGGGAACACATTCAAAATTATTTCCATAAGGTGTACCTGGGTGGTGCCATCGGTTAAGTGTCCAACTTTTAGTTTTGGTTAAGATCATGTTCTTGGAGTCATGAGATGGAGCCCTGTGTCAGGCTCCGCACTCAGTGCAATCTGCTTGAGATTCTCCTCCCCTCTCCCTCTGCACCTTCTTCTCACGCATGTGCATTCTCTCTGTCTCTGTTTCTCAAATAGATAAATCTTTGGCTGTCTATAATTTTTTCCTTAGAACTAATAAATGCTTTTGTAGCCTGTTTTTCTATAAATCTAATATTTTTTTCTGCAAATGTGTTGGTACTTGTCAGTAATGGTTTTTTGAGTGGTAAGATATATAAGTTCCTTTTTCTTTTTTTTAATCTGGAGAATTCTCTTTTTTTTTAAAATTGTAGTTGATATACAATGTTATATTAGTTTCAAGTGTATGGTGAGTTTTTTTTTAAGTCTTCCATTTCCCTGTTTTAGTCTAGACTGATGATTTCCTAGAAATGGTGTGTTACTCTCATCCATCCTAGGGTTACTGCCCGATGTTGTATCCATTCATTTTTTTAATCCCATTTTAGATTCAGTCTTTTTTTTTCCCCCAAAGCACATCTTCCAGTAGCTTTCTAAGAAAGGGTGTATGTTAAATATATACATGTATCTTAGACCTTGCCTACCTTTAAAAGACTTTCTCTTACCCATGTACCAATATTAAGTGAGCCAGGCATGGTAAAAGAGCTAAAGCTTCTATAACTTTCTACCCTAGCCCTCTTTTTCCTAGTGTTACCTGAGTTATGAAACTTTAGTCTTACCAGTAAGAACACTGCATTCTGGTTGCACAATTCCTGTCTCTATTTATACTAATTCCATATTCGGTGGTGATTATAGCCAAAACTATCAAAGAAACAATATTTGGTCAAAGTATCCTTTGTTGACATAATCTATTAGCAGTGGTCTGATTAGAGATTTGATCTCACCATCTCTACATATCATGAGATGAATTAATTTTAAAACATTGAGATGTTTCCAGTTAGGATGAACAGAATCTAATTAATACTATTTTTATTTTATTTTATTTTATTTTATTTTTTTACTATTTTTAAATTTATGGTTACTTCCTTAATAAAGTTAGGAATTCAGATTGATAAAAAATGTTAAACTCAAATAAATTATTTAAAGCCAAATTTTAATATAATTCTGGTTGTACAAGTTCCCCCTGAAACATTAGACCAGTTTTGTCATAATAGGCTGGATATTAGTTCAGGATGAGTGCCAGTATGATACTTTAAGAAATTTATAAAGTGTAATAGTTATAGTATGGAATGGTAAATGGAAAGTATTGGAATTATTGGAAAATAGTAAATTTTTGGTGGTCACATTTTCTTTGTTTTTGACAGCATTTAGCTGCCATTCAGTTAACACATTTGTATTTTTTCTGTTGTAGATTGCCATTTGATACAAGACCTATCAACTTAATTGTAATCTTTGGTGGGGGAGATAATAGAGTACATTAAAATTCAGTTGATTTTTAAATTTTTTATTTATTTCAACTTCTTATTAATTTTAATAAATGTCCTAATTAAACAACATTGAAATTTGAAAAAATTGTTTTCTGGAAATGATATGATAATTCTATCAGTCATCAATCATGGGTATATAATGAAACCCCATGAATGAGTGATAAGGAGGAGGAGAATATTTCTGTAGATCTGTTAAGCACAAATTTGTCTAAATCCTTCTTCTGTATGTATTTTTTTTCTAGCCTCACTTAGTTGTTCACCTGGTATAGAATTGAAAAATTTTTGTTGAAACTAACCAAGGTTGCTATACACCAAGCTGATGACTTGCTTGCTATCATATTTCTTCTTTTCTTTTTTTTAAGATTTATTTATTTACTTTACAGAGAGTACACAGGGAAGGGTAAAGGGAGAGGGACAGAGCATCTTAAGCAGACCCCACACTGAGCATGGAGCCCAACATGGGACTCAATCCCACAACCCTGAGTTCACAACCTGAGCCAAAAACCAAGAGTCAGATGCTTAATTGACTGTGTCATCCAAGTTCCCCAGTTTCTTCTTTTCTAAATTATTCAGTTTTACTTTCTTTATATAAATGGCATCATACTTTAATCTTTCCAATGTGTTTTGACATTGTTTCATATAGCTTAGTTCATTTTCACTTGTGTTATATTTCCTGACGTATTATATACTATAGTTTATCCACTCTGGTGGTCAGCAGTGGACATTTCAGTTACTCAGTAACAGTGCTGCTTTGAACACTCTTCTACTTGCCTTTAGGTATACATGAATGAGAGCGTCTCTGGGGTAATAGTTCTCAGAGATTTGGGTTTTAAAATTTGCTGTTTCCACCTTAACTGTAGTGTAATGCAGTCCAGTTCAAACACTAGCCACTGACGCCTGGGTGGCTCAGTTGGTTAAGCATCTGACTCTTGTTTTCAGCTCAGGTCATGATCTCAGGGTTGTAAGATCATGCCCCATGTTGGGCTCTGCACTGGGCGTGGAGCCTGCTTGGGATTCTCTCTCTCTTTCTGTCCCTCCTCCCCTTCTCTCTTTCTCCCTCTCTCCCCCTCTTTCTTTCTGCCTTACCCCCTCTAAACACACACAACCACAAAAGCTCTCACACCTGGACTGAGTGGCAGACTCCACAAGACCTGAGTCTTCCACAGAACTTCCCTTACTTCGGATGTTAGTTGCAAGTGGGTTCCCGAAGCCATCCACACCTATGGCCAACTGGTTACATATTCAAGGGTTCCCATGGACCCCTCAACTTCAATAATTCACACAGAACTCTGGAAAGCACTTCACTTAAAACTACAGTTTTATGACAAAGGACATACATAGAATAAAGTCTTGGAGGTTCCTGAACACAGAGCTTCAATGACCTCTCTCCATGAAGTCCAGAAGCATCACCCCTTCCAGCACATCAGTGTGTTTATCAAGCAATAAGCTCTATTGAGCTTTAGTGTTTGGTGTTTATTGGGGTTCCATTAAGGAGGCACAATTGATTAAATCATTGTACATGTGGCTAAACTCATTCTCCAGCCCTTTTCCCCAATAGAACAACTGAAAAGTCCGAACTCTCTAATCACAAACGTCTCTTTCTGGTGACCAACCCTCATTTTGAAGCTGTGTAGGGTCCCACCATGAGTCACCTTTTAGCAAAACAAAGTCACTCCTTCAGGAAATTCCAAGGTTTTTTGAAGCTCTTTGCCAGGACAAAACCAATATATTCTTTATACAGGATCCCTTTCATTACCCTTCAAATTTAAGACCTAAAGAACTTTTGTTGATGAGGGTTACATCTATTGATATTTACTGTATCAAGTTAAAATCCAGAAATTTTTTCATTTAAAAATAATAACACATCCATCATGTATTAATATAAATATTTTAGTAAAAAATACTTCCCACAGAAAAGTGCTGTTGTTTTTCATTATTGCAAATCAGGCCTAATAGAAGTCAGGTGAATTCTCATACCTGCTTCTGCATTTAGTCTTTTGCGATTTCTGTTGTTTTGATAGAAGAATATAAAGAAATAAGACCTCACAGATACGTAGTTGCTGACACCTTGAAATGCTCTTGTGGGGACCCTCAGAAGTTTTCAGATCACACTTTGTGAATTGTTGCTTGAGTGTTGATGCCTAGAGAATGGAGTTGCTAGTCAGAAGATAATGCACATCTTCAACCTTAAAAGATAATAGCTGATTGTTTTTTCTAAAGTGACTGTGCCAGTTTACACAATCACCAGAAGTGTATGAGAGTTCTGGTTGCTCTGCACCTTTTTCAGCATTTAATATTGTCAGACTTTAATATTTTATCCTCTAAGGGGTATGGAAAAAATACACTTCGTTGTAGTTTTAACTTTTGTGTTTTTGTTTCCATATGGCTAGTTACTGTTTAAATATGATGGATTCCTCACTGGTTTTTTTTTTAAGATTTTATTTATTCATGAGAGACACAGAAAGAGAGAGTCAGAGACACAGGCAGAGAGAGAAGCAGGCTCCATGCGGGGAGCCCAATGTGGGATTTGATCCCAGGTCTCCAGGATCATGCCCTGGGCCAAAGGCAGGCACTCAACTGCTGGGCCACCCGGGCGGCCCATCTTATAACCTTTAGTATTATTTTTGTCAACTTCAAGATTGAATCAACTTTACGGACTTAATATAGGAAGATTTTGCATATCCACAGTAGTAAGTATTCCTCAAAAATAAAGTATGCCTGTTCCCCCTTTCAGCAAATTTTTTATGACCCTCAGTTTTTTAGAAGTATTCCTATTAGCCCAGACCATTTCTTATGCTTATGCTTAGGTATTTTATGTTTTTTGTTACAATAGTGAGATTATTTTTGTTTTTAAGAGTTTATAAATTATGAAGATAAAAATTAAGGTAATAAAGATATAAACTAATAAATCGCTCTCCACCCTATTTCTAAATCACTTATTATTCCTTTCTTCATAGGCAATTAATATTATCTTTTTCTTTTAAAGATAATTTATGCACACTTAGCTGAACACTCTTATACTTCTATTTTTCTTCTGGAAAATTCTAACATATATGACGACAGAATACTATAATGAACCCCAGATACCATTTTCAAGCTTTAGCAATTATAAACTGGATAATTTTAAAGCAGAAAACCCAGATATTATATCACTCCTTTTTTAGTATGTGTATGTTAAATCAACTAGTGATTTTATTTTTTTTAAAGATTTTATTTATTTATTCATGACACACACACACACACACACACACACACAGAGAGAGAGGCAGAGACATAGGCAGAGGGAGAAGCAGGCTCCATGCAGGGAGCCCAATGTGGGACTCAATCGCGGGTCTCCAGGATCAGGCCCTGGGCCAAAGGCAGCCCTAAACCACTGAGCCACCTGTGCTGCCCTCAACTAGTGATTTTAAATCAAGTTTATTGAGAATGCAACCTAGGAAAAAGCAATGAAATATATGAATTAGGAGTTAAGAAGCATGAAGAATAAAGGTAGAGATTTGAGCATAGGTAACTAAAAGTTGTAAGGAAATGGAGCAATACCACAACAGTACAAAGATAACATTGCCAAGAATTTCACATAAATGTCAAAGATACCAAAAATTAAATACAAGAAGTCCATGATATGCTTATACTAGAATGTTATAATGAAAATGAAGAACACCAGAGACAAAGAGATCTTCAAAAGCTGTCAGAGAAAAAAGATTTGCCCATAAATGAGTGGCAGTTAGATTGGAGGCAATTTCTTAATAGAAGCAGTGGATGGCAGTAAGTAGTGTGGGATAATAGCTTAAGAGTGCCAACAGAAAATGTCAGTCAGTCTAGAATTTTATACCCAGGAAGATTTAACCTGATATAGCAGGTCTTTCAAAAAAATAGAATTTATCCAGTTCTAAAATATTTAAAACATCCCCTTGAAGTTAGGGAAAGACCAATGCATCTGACATTATCACTTATATTTGGCATATGTTGGAACTCCTAGCCTGCCCACTAAGGCAAGCATAAGAAATAAATGGTATAATAATTGGAAAAAAGAAATAAACTGAAAATTGTTATATACCCTTCATCATTTACAAAAGATATAGTTGTTTATGAAGACAAATTGTTAGAATTAACAGGAGCTTAGCAAGGTTCCCCAGGAGTCAATGTATAGAAACCAGTTTCACTGAAGGTCATTTTGCTCATAGTGGGTGCATTCACTCTGATACCAGACTGCCTGGCTTTGAATTCCAGATTCAACAAATACTGTCTACTGTATGTCCCTAGGCACATTATTTAATTTATGCTTTTTTTCATAATTTAAAATAAAGGGTATCTCCTAGGGATACAATGATTAAATGGATCAATATGTATCTAAACCACTTAAATAAGTATTCCTAATAAGTGTTGCAGATGAATGTTAGTCATTATTTTTATCATCCTGTAAGCCATTTTAAACATTAGCAATGAATAAGTGAAAAATTTTTTAAAAGACAGCATATGTAGTAATTTTAAAATTATTAAAAACTTAGCATAAATTCTTTAAAACCTGTTATATCCTCATGGAAAAAAAATAAAGCTTTATAGAAAGATATTAATGACATGAATAAGTGGAGAGATAGCCCATGTTCAAGATAGAAAAACTAGTAAAACAGTGTCATTGATCAGTAGTAGGTTCAGTGAACTTCCAATTAAAACCTAAACAAGATTTCTTATTAGACAAACATTTAAAAATATGCATGTCAGAGCAAAGATGTTTCAGAAGAACAAGATTTCTTTTTTCTTTTCTTTTGGTTATGTCCAAACATGGATCACTTAACATGGTGTGGTGTTGGTATAGGAATACAGATGCCTGGGTAAGTGTCTGCTTTTGACTCTGGGTGTGATCCCGGACTTCCAGGATTGAGTGCTGCATCAGGCTTCCCACAGGGAGCCTGCTTCTCCCTCTGCCTGTGTGTCTCTGCCTCTCTGTGTGTGTCTCTCATGAATGAATGAATGAATGAATGAATGAATAGATAAATTAATTAATTAATTAATTAATGTTTTTTTAAATATAAAAAAAGAATACAGAAAGATACCAACCAATACAACAGATCAGAGTGCCCAGAATATGTGCATATATGGGAAGTTGGTTTATATTAGAGATACCATAGATATATAGGGAAAGGAAAGATTTTTCAAATAAATACTAGCATGATTTTATACTCACATGGAAATATTGAGCCCTTCTTACTTATCTCAGACCAAAATTAATTTCAGGTGCATTAAAGACTTAAAGGTAAAAGGCAAAACTATAAAACTTTTAGAAGAGAATAGAGGGGATTATCTTTAAACCTTAGAATCATTTCTTAAATTTGATCAAAAGCAAAAATATAAAGGAAAAAAAATAATTTCAACTACATTAAATATTTTTGTTAAAGTGAAAAACAAGTTTAAAAAGTGGAAAATTATTTGCAACAAGTGTAACTGGTAAAGACCTAATATCTCAAAAAGATTTTTTGTGCAAAAACCATAGAATAGGATAAATAGCCTCATAGAAAAGTGGATAAAAAAACGTGAACAGGCATTTCACAGGTTTGAAAACTCAAATGACCGATAAATATACTCAGTCTCATAAAAAATCAAGCAAATGCAAACTAACCATAGTGAAATAGCTTATGCAGATATCAGATTGGCAGAAATTAATGCCAATCAAATGAGATGAGGATATGGAACAACAGGAACTGTCACACACTGCTGGTGATAGAATAAAAATCTAGTACAATAAAAGATTGAAAAATTAAATAACAGGAAAATTAAAATTTTGCTATGGGAGGCAAATGCCATAAACAAAATTAAGAGAAAAATATTGCAACACTTATTATGACAGACAAAAACTAATTTCTCTGTGTGTAGAGTCTTTAAAAATCATTTAAAAACCATCTTACCTGTAAAAAGAAAAGATGGGAACAAATGATAGAAAAAATAAAATTACTCAACCTCATGAGTAATGAAAGAAATGCAAATTAAAACCTCAAGATTCTGATTTTGTTGACTAAAATTAGTTGGATAACATACTAAAAAAATCTTCAAAGAGATTATTCTCTTCTTTCCTTTATGTAGGTAAAACTTAAAACAGTAATAAAAACCAGGTAAAGATGAATTATTAAAAGGCTGAGAAAAGAAAGCACTGCTTGAAATCAGGATTATGAAGTCACAAAAGTCAGGGGAAGAATGTATTATTTCAGGCATAGATTGGTCAAAAATATCAAATGTAGAGAGGCCAAGTAGTTTATGAGCCAGGAGTATCCTTACATGAGTGAGAGACTGATGTGAAAAATCATTAATAACCATTGAGGTAAAGTCAGAAATCAAAATAAGATTGAGGAGAAAGTGGGAGATGATCTAGATAAGGGCAAAGATGACTCTGGCAGATTCTGTTTTTGAAATGATTGGGTTTGAGCTTGTTTAAATACTTTTGAGCAAGATCCAGAGAAGCTAAGTGAGTAGGGATAAAATTCAGAATACAGTGGAAAGGGGCACCTGGGTGGCTCAGTCAATTGGGTGTCTCTGCCTTCTTCTCAGGTCATGATCCTGGGGTCCTGGAATCGAGTCCTATGTCAGGATCCCTACTCAGCAGGGAGCCTGCTTCTTACTCTCCTCCCTGCTCATGCTCTCTCTCTCTCTCTTTCAAATAAATAAGTAAAATTTTTAAAAACAAAACAATACAGAGGAGACATCAGTGAGACAATGGGAATATAGGAGAAAGAACTCTAAAAGGGGAAATCATGAGACCTAGTTTTTATTGTCCCTATTCCTAGATACTTAGTTGTATTGCATCATCTCTAACAGGTTGGCAAACTTTCTGTAAAGACTAAACATTTTAGTCTTTGTAGGCCATAGAGTCTCTGTCACATTTACTCAGCTGTGCTTTTCTAATAGTAAAGCAGCCATATAGCCATAAAGCAGCAGACAATAGATAAATGGGTGTGGCTGTGTCCCAGTAAAACTTACTATGGATATCATATACCTTTTAAGTGCCATAAAATACTGTTCTTGATTTTTTTGTCATTTAGTTTGTAGTCCCTATGAAAACTAACAGTGAGCTGTAACTTGCCAATCCCTGATCTATAAAATGAAAAATAAGACAAAAATATATTTTATCTTTACATTATACAATCTTAACTGAGGGATTCTTGGCTTAATGTCACTATATATGTAGTTTAACATATGTATGATCTGATTTAACCTTTTGTTTATCAGAGGTAATTCTTAGTCTGAAACATTTAACACTCTGCAGAACAACTCAGAATTTACTTTTGTGACTACAGTTCTGAGAATTTTATTTATTCATCAGGAACTCTGTCCCAAGATCACTAGAAAAGCAATGAATGATCTTTGCCATATCATCATTATATATCATTACAGTAATTACTGTAATATTATAAAATAGAGTTATTTTTACTTAAGCATATTTTGGGATGGAACATGGATTAAAAATCAGTATTTGGTGCAAATAAAAGGTAATTGTGAAAAGAAGTTAAAATAGAACATTGTTATTTGCCAGAAAATCCTGAAACAGTCATTTTTTGTTGTTGTTAGAGATTAGCAAACTTTTAGACTTTTTTCTTAAAGATTTTTTTAAATTTATGTATTCATAGAGAGAGAGAGAAAGACAGAGACACAGGCAGATGGAGAAGCAGGCTCCACGCAGGGGGCCCGATGTGGGACTCAATCCCGGGTCTCCAGGATCACACCCCGGGCTGCAGGCAGTGCTAAACCTCTGCGCCACTGGGGCTGCCAACTTTTAGACATTTTAAAGATAACAAGCTGACCCATCAAAAGTTTGAGGGAGAACTGAAAAAAAACTTTCTAATTAATGCTTTGTGTATCTGCAGTTATTCTCAGTTACCTTATGTTAGGAAACCTTTTCATAAATGATAGCAGTTGAATTTTATTAAACTCTAGGGCTCTCTAAGTTTTTCCATTGAAACACCTAGTTATGTTATTAAGAATCTGACAGTAATCAAGTAAAAGATTTTGCAGGTTTATTTGGTAATCTCTAATCTCCCAAACATTCAGATTCTTAACGTTTGATGGTGGTCTTAGGAAACTCAGTACAAAAACTCTTTTAAAATAGACTTTGAGAGATCAGATCTTTAGACTAGTTGACATAAAAGGGGTTTACTCTTTTGCTACCAACTTGTCGCTGAACAATGTATTACGATTCATAGTGCACACAGAGTAATACACTGTTGATGTTAGTGAGATATCTAAGGGTTAATTGATTAATTTCTAGTGTTAGAATCAACATCACTTCTAACCTGATTACCTTTGCAATACTGTGCTTCTTGACAAATTCTGTGACTTGGTTTCATAGGATGAGCTTTAGGAATACACACACAGTTAATTCTGTGCAGTTACAGTGTACAGGTGCTACAACCATGTGAGGTGTTGATACTGTTAACCTCAGAGAAGTTAGGCATTTTGCCTAATGTAACATTGTTAATTAATGGTAGAACCAAAATTTGAAACATTTTTTTGTCTTACTTGCTATCTACCTCTGTGAAATAAAAAGTATATAAAGGCAAGCTAAAGGGGAAAGGTAAAGGCCACAGGGAAATGAATTCTGCAGAGCCAGGGCCAGGTCTTCTGTCTTCACCCTCCTCTGATTGGCATCTAGCGTGGCATATATGTCAGCAACGTGAAAGAGTGTGAGTCTCAGCTTGTAGGAGAAAATTTAGGTGGATAAAGTTTTAGATGGATGAATGAATTTTACTTAGGTAAAATATCATAACAGCCCACTGTTAAAAGGAAACAGAGATAAAGGAAACAAACATATTCTTGTTTTATTCTTAATTTAGAAGGTAGTGCTTCTGGTAGTTAGCAAATTCCTATAAATTTTTGGTAAATACTCATCAAATTATGAATGTTTCCATCAATTCTTCTTTACTAATTTTTTTTAAAACTGTAGGTGAAATTTTTTTAGATTTTTAAAAAAGATTTTATTTATTCATGAGAGACACAGAGAAAAGGCAGAGACCTAGGCAGAAGCTCAACCATTGAACCACCCAGGGGTTCCTTTTTTTTTTTTTAGATTTTATCTGCTTCAGAAAGAGTACAAGGATGAGCGGGGGCGGGGTGGGGGAGAGAAGCAAGCTCTTTGCTGAGCAGGAAGTTCAGTCTGTAACTCCATCCCATGACCTGGGAATCATGACCAAGCCAAAGGCAAACATTCAACTGACTCAGCCACCCAGACACTCCAATAAGTGAATTTTTAATTTGACTAGATGCTTTTTCTGCATCTATTGAGATAATCGCTTGATTTTCCTTTTTTTGAAGGTTTATGTAGGTTTTTGAAGGTTTGTGCCTGGGTGGCTCAACGGTTGAGCGTCTGACTTTGGCTCAGGGCATGATCCTGCAGTACTGAGATCGAATCCCACATCAGGCTCTCTGCATGGAACCTGCTTCTCCCTCTGCCTGTGTCTCTGCCTCTCTCTCTCTCTCTCTCTCTCATGAATAAATAAATAAATAAAATCTTTAAAAATATAAAAATAAAGATTTATGTAGTAAATGAAATGTACATATTTCCTGTGATAAATCTCCTTTGTGTTGCAGGATGAACTCAGCTTGTTTTTGATATATTAATGCTTTTATTTTTATTTTTTTTAAGATTTTATTTATTTATTCATGAGAGACACACAGAGAGAGAGAGAGACAGGCAGAGGGAGAAGCAGGCTCCATGCAGGGAGCCTGATGTGGGACTCGATCCCAGAACTCCAGAGTCACATCCCGGGCTGAAGGCAGGCGCTAAACTGCTGAGCCACCCAGGCTGCCTTGCTTTTATTTTTAGAATCAGTTTGTAACTACTAATTTAATTTTTTCTTAATAGTACTAAGATGATGAATTCTTTTAATTTCTTGAATCAGTTTTAATACATTTTTCTTAAAATTATTATTTTGTATAATTAGTTTTTTTAAAGATTTTATTTATTCATGAGAGATAGGTAGGGAGAGAAGCAGGATCCCTGTGGGAGCCTGAATCAGAACTCAATCCCAAGACCCTGGGATCAGGACCTGAGCCAAAGGCAGATGCTCAACACTGAGCCACCCACATGTTCCTAATCTTTTTTGTTGTTGTTGTTAAGATTTTATTTATTAGAGAAAGAATGAGCCCAACCAGGGGATGGAACAGAGGGAGAGAGAGAATCTGAAGCTGATTATACTCTGAGTGTGAAGCCCAACTCAGTGCTGAATCTCACAACCCTGAGATCATGACCTGAGCTGAAGTCAAGAGTCAGGCACTTAACTGACTGGTTATATAGATGCCCCTTATATAATTTTTAAATGTATTAGCTTAAAGCTGCTCATAATATACAAGTCCTATATGAATAGATGTTTTAGCTGTTGGGGAACCTTTCTGCTTTTGGTTTCTTTGTGTGATCTTTTTCATTCATTCATTCATGCAAATATCTGCTAAGGACCTAATAATATGTGCTGTGCCCTGTGGTTTAACTATTCTTGAAGTTTTTAGAATTGATTTTTCTCTACTACTCATCTAGAATAACCCAGGATCTCATAGGACAGCCTCAGCATAAATACTTAGAATTAAAATATATGATATATGTCATATATGTAGCATTTACATAGTGGTTAGGACTATTGTATATATTTTGCAGTATATAATGGAATATATTTTTGCATATGTATGTAAAAATAATATAAATTAATGGTTATGGAACTTATATATATGAATGTAAAGATTTGTATGAAATTGTTATCACTTTTACATGGCTGATTTGTTTGGCTGAAGTTAAAAGAGTATTATTCCTACTTGAAAAATTGCTGAGTGTAACCTATTTAATGAAGAACATTGAATACCATTGTGCCCTGAATATTCGTCTTTCATCACAGTTTTTAACTTAGCTACTTGGAGGGGCACCTGGCTAGCTTACTCAGTAGAGTATGTAACTCTAGATCTCAGGGTTATGAGTTCATGCCCCACATTGGGAATAGAGCTTACTTTAAAAAAATAATAAAAATAAATGCTTCCTAACTTAGCTACTTTGTGGCTAAGTATTATCCTAAGCACTAAGGAACAAAATCACTGAATTTCAGAGGTCTACTTTATTAGTAAATTCTATTAAAGGAACATTTTATAAGAAACCACAGAGCTGAGGGCAGCCTGGGTGGCTCAGCGGTTTAGCGCTGCCTTCAGTCCAGGGCCTGATCCTGGAGTCCCGGGATCAAGTCCCATGTCAGGCTCCCTGCATGGAGCCTGCTTCTTCCTCTGCCTGTGTCTCTGCGCTCCCCCCCATTCATGAATAAATAAAATCTTAAAAAAAAAAAAAAAGAAAGAAACCACAGAGCTGAAATAGCATTATTCATCTTTACTGAAAATACAATTTAACTATAGTTAAAAGCAATATTGAGTATTGTTGCAGTACTTGGCTCCTCAAGTATATTCAACTGATAGTATACCTTTGTGTACAGTAGGTATAGATCATGATTAATTGAAGAGGTTCTTTTGTAATTTAATTCATTAAATAAGTTACTCTTCCCTTCCAACACAGGGCTCAAACTTATACCCCAAGTTCAAGAGTCGTGTGCTCTACCAACTGAGCCAGCCAGGTACAGTGTATCTTAAGGGTATTTTTTTTTTTTTTTTTTCTTAAGGGTATTATTGTTAGGAGGCAATTACTAGTGTCTATCAATGAGACTGGATGAGGAAACAGACTGATTTTCTTCTATTTCTGTTGGTCTCTGTCCATTCCCTATTTTGATCCACGTTTGATTGGGAGACTGTAAGATTATCTTTCATAGGGATCCCTGGGTAGTGCAGCGGTTTAGCACCTGCCTTTGGCCCAGGGCGCGATCCTGGAGACCTGGGATCAAATCCCACGTCGGGCTCCCGGTGCATGGAGCCTGCTTCTCCCTCTGCCTGTGGCTCTGCCTCTCTCTCTGTGTGACTATCATAAATAAATAAAAATTAAAAAAAAACATTATAAAAAAAAGATTATCTTTCATAAAGGGTGGAGAGGAGATTGAGGGCAAAATCTTTTGTGAGCTTTTTGTAGAATCTTATCCATTGTGATCCTTCTGTAGAATTTTGGCAACTCTTAATATAGATTATGATCTAAGTTTGGACTAAGCAGTTGATAGCTACCAGGAGGCCTGTGAACCATATTATGAAATGGTATGAAAAATCCATGTCTATATATATTTTTCTGTGTGTACGCTCCATAACTCTCCTTCAATACCTAGTATGAGTTTTACTTAAAAGGTTAAGAATCATTGTGTTGAATGGGGAGAGAGGGAGGGCTTCAGAGAGGAAGGAGAAGGGAGGAAAAGAAATCTGATACTAGTATAAATATATAAGGTCTTAGTCCATTTAGTGATATTATGGAACAATAGCCAGTGAGTGACTGTTTAGGCAATCAATTATAGGGATAGTTGTGCAGAATTTGGTTTACAACTTTAATAAGTTTCTTCCAAAGGCAGAGATTCTGATTTAGAGAATATCATTCTATTCACAGAAATGTGTTGGCATAATACTTTAAAAACTACAGTATCTGGTGAGAATTTTACCAAATGTTAATAAAAATTGTTTGGAAGTTATTAAGCTTTTCAGGAACACAGACTTTTGGTTACCTAATTACAGTTACATATATATTACTCAGGAAAGGTCTATTAGAAACTACAAAATAAATACTCAAGGATTATATAAAAGCTAAAGTTGTTAATTTATTTTTTATTTTGGGTAACCTGGCAAATTGAGATTTGAATCTGTTGTGAATGGACCAAGAATAAATATTCAATTCTATGTAAAAATTTTTAAAACATTTTACTAAGATTGCCTCTTATATATGTATTGACCTTTTGTTTAATAATTTGGGGTTGATTTTAGGCCACCAACAAAATGGAAATGAAAGAGATTGCTAAAAACAAGACACTATGGAAAATGAACTCAGTCAGTGAACCACTATTAGTCACTGGTGTAGAAGTCAATCCTCTGAAAAAATTCACTATTCCCAAGATCCGGAGGACAGCTGAGAAAGGTAATATTTACTATCTCCATGGAAGATGGGGTTATTTCGTAACTATTACTGCATTTCTCTGATTCTTACTTTATGTTCATCTTCTGTTTTGACTATATAAAATTAGGTTAAGTCATGCATTTAATTCCTTAAACACACGTGTACCTACACAAAGCTACATGGAACAGACATGTTCATTAAGTATACTTAAAAATTCTGGACATCATACATAAAACAAATATTAGAAGACTTTGAAAGGTTTAGAGAAGAAAATGGACCAGTTAAGGACTCTGGTAATCAAGGAATGTTGTTACAGTAAGTTCTCTGGATTTTATTTTTTTGTTTCCTCCATGTCTTAGGTTGGATGCCAACAGTCTAGGAATGCCAGCTGGAACAGACACAGAAACCCCCAAGAAAAGTCTGTTCTCCCTTGCCAAGGACTGGGAAAGACATATCCTAGAAAAATAGATACCTGATTGACTATAAATACCTTACTCCTACAAAATACTAGGGGTAGGAAATAAAACCTGTACACCTTTGTCAGCAAAGATTTAAGTGGAGAACTTGGACTTCCACTTAGGCCTTTCCTTTTATGGGTAACAAGTTCCCCTCCCTGCCATCCCCTACCTCTGCAGTGTCAGTGGTTTTCCACCCCTGCCCTCTGGTGATGACCCACCCCTTCTTACTTGGAGTAGAGTCAATGAAGACCAAGTAAAGAGCCTGGACTTCTATCACACCTACCAGTTACATAGCACACATCTCTCTCCCACTATGTCAGTAGAAGCTGAGTTAGGAGCACTGAATTCTACCCCTTCCTCATGGTAACAAAGCATCTCCCGACAGTGTTACTAGAGTGTCACTTTCCACTGCCCTGTGGAGAGCCAGAACTTCAGTCCCACCTGGTAGCAAAGAATAAGTACCTCCCTTTCCCTGCTGGTAGATTCCCTTGCTGGCTCAGTTTCAGTAGAAGCTTGCTAAAACCTAAGATCACTTAACATCCAAAATGACCAAGATATAATTTTTGAAATTTTTTGAAATCTGTCATTTACCACCAACAAGGAAAATCTCAACTTGAGACAAGAAAATCCACAGATGCCAACACTCTGATGAAACAAAAGTTGGAATTATCTGACAGGGCTTTTAAAGCAGCCATTTTAATGATGTTTCAGAAAGCAATTATGAACACTCTTGAAACAAATGAAAAATAGAAAATCTCAGCAAAGAAATGGAAATGTAATAAAGAACCAAGTAGAAATTTTGGAACTGAAAAATACATAATTGAAATAACTCAGTGGATGGGTTCCAGAGATGAATTGAGAAGACTCTGGGAAGAGTCAGTGAATTTGAAGATAATAACAATAGGAACTACTCAGCCTGAACAACACAGAAAAAAAGTTGGCAGAGCTTCAGGGACATGTGGAACAATAATAAAAGATTAAACATTTTTTGTCTTCAGTGTCCCCAAAGTAGAAGAGAGTGTAGAAAAGTATTTGAAGAAGTATTAGCTAAAAATTTCCTAAATTTGGCAAAGAGCATATAGTCAAGGGGCTGAATAAGCTTTGATAAATAAGATAAACCCAAAAAAGTCCATGCTACAGCACATCATAATCAAACTCTGAAAACTAAGGATAGAAAAAATCTTGAAAGCAACAAGAGCAACCATATATCTATAGGGGAAAAAATTATTTAAGATTTATTTTTTTAGAGAGAGAGCACATGGGGGAGGGGGCACAGGGGGAGGGGGAGAGAAAATCCTCAAGCAGACTTCCCACTGAGTGTGCAGCCCAACACAGGAATCAATTTCAGGATCTCAAGATCATGACTTGAACTAAATTAGCCACCCAACCAACTGAGCCACCCAGACTACCCTGGGGGAAAGTGTTTTTAAAGTAAGTTCTACACCCATTGGGGGGCTTGAGCTTATGACCTCAAGATCAAGAGTCATACGTTCTACCAGCTGAGCCAGCAAGGTGCCCCAAAGGGGACAACTTTTTTGAATGATGGAAGATTTCTCATTAGAAACCGAGTCCAAAGGAAGTGGCACATTTTTCAAATATAGAAAGAAGACAACTGTCAGCCCAAAGTTCTGTTCTGTCCCTAGCAGAAATATCCTTCAGAAATAGAAGTAAACATTGTCAGATGAAGTAACAAAATTTTTCATCAGCAGATATACCCTGAAAGAAAAGTTCCCTTAACAAAAAAATGACAAAAGAAGCTCGAAACATTAGGAATGAAGAACAATAGGAAGAGTCAAAATATAGGGAAATTTAATGGACCATCCTTCTCTTGAGTTTTCTAATTGTATTTGACAGTTGGAGAAAGAAGAGTATTCTTTGATGTGATTCTCAGTGTTATATAGAGGAAATAATTATAAAATGAAATATTACCATTGGAGGGAACTGGGTGAATGAGAATAGGTTCTCTCTGTGTTATATATTGCAACTACATGTGAATATACAGTTACCTCAGAATTAAAAATTTTTTACAAAAACAGATCAAAATGAATTTTTTAAATGTTTAAGTAACCCACAGGTAGTCAGGAAAATGAAATAGAGAATTGAACAATGAAGGGAAAAATAAAATAAACAGATAAATGGTAGGCTTTAAGCCCTAACATATCAGTTTTATTAAGTGTAAATGATCTAAACATATCAATTAAAAAACAGGTTGACACATTATATTAAAAAATATGACTCAAGTATACACTGTTGATAAATTCACTTCAGATACAGTGGTACATTTTTTAAAATAAACATAATCCAAAAGATAGGCCATGCAAACAATCAAAATAAAGTGAGAGTAGATTTATTAATAATCTATAAAGTAGACTTTTGAGCAAAGAAATTACCAGGAACAAAGAGGGATAATGCGCAGTGATGAAAGGGTCAGTCTGCCAAGAAGACATAGCAAACCCTATGTGTATGCACCAAACGACAGAGTTTCAATATGTATGAAACAGAATTATTAGAACTGAAAGAAGAAATAGACAAATCCAGAATTATAGTTGGAGACTTTAGCACACTTCTCTCAACAATTGATAGAACTAAAACCAGACAAGGACCCCAATAAAAAGAATTTTACATCAATATTCCTGATGAGCATTGATGGAAAAATTCTCAACAAGATACTAGCTAATTGAATCCAACATGTTAAAGGGATTATTTACCATGATCAAGTGGATTTATTCCTAGGCTGCAGAGGTGGTTCAGTATCTGCAAATCAATCAACATGATATACCACATTAATAAAAGAAAGAATAAGAACCATATGATCCTCTCAATAGATGCAGAAAAGCATTTGATGAAATACAGCATCCTTTCTTGATAAAACACCCTCAGGAAAGTTGGGATAGAGGAATATACCTCAACATCATAAGGGCCATATATGAAAGACCACAGCTAATACCATCCTCAAAGGAAAAAAATCTTGAAAGCTTTTCCCAACTAAGGTCAGGAACATGACAGGGATGTCCACTCTCACCACATAATACTAGAAGTTCTAGCCTAGCAGTCTTCAAGATACAAGCTTCTGCAGAGCGAAGAAACAATCAACAAAACTAACAGGTAACCTTTGGAATGGAAGAAGATATTTGCAAATGACATATCTAATAAAGGGTTAGTGTCCAAAATCTATAATGAACTTACCAAACTCAATACCCCGAAACCAAATAACCCATTAAGAAATGAGCAGAAGATATGAATAAACATTTTTCCAAGGAAGACATCCAGCTGGCTAACAAACACATGAAAAAGTGCTCATCATCACTCATCATCAGGGAAATACAAATCCAAACCACAATAGATATCACCTCACATCTTCAGAAGGCTAAAATGAATAACTCAGGAACAACAGATGTTGGGTAGGATGTGGAGAAAAGGGAACCCTCTTGCACTGTTGGGGGGAATGTAAGGTCTGGAAAACAGGTTGGAGGTTCCTCAAAAAGTCAAAACTAGAACTACTTTATGACTCAGCAATTACACTGCTAGGTATTTATCCAAAGGATACAAAAATGCTGATTCAAAGGGGCACCTGCACCCCAGTGTTTATAATAGCATTATCAACAATAGCCAAATCATGGAAATTGTCCAAATATCCATCAACTGATGAATGGATAAAGAAGATGTGGTATGTACACATACACAAACACACTGGAATCACACTCAGCAATCAAAAGAATAAAATCTTGCCATTTGCAACAACGTGGATGGAACTAGATGGAGTGTATTATGCTAAGCAAAATAAGTGAGAGAAAGTCAAATACATGATTTTGCTTATATGTGGATTTGAAGAAACGAGACAGATGAATATAGGGGAAGGGAAGGAAAAATAAGATAAAAACGGAAATGGAGGCAAACCATAAAAGACCTCTTAATTATAGAGAACAAACTGACATTTGGGGGGGAGCAATGGAGCAATGGGCTAAATAGGTGGTGGGCCTTTAGGAGGGCACTTGTTGGGATGAGCATCGGGTGTTTTAAGTAAGTGATGAATCACTGAATTCTACTTTTGAAATCAATGCTACAATATTAACTAGCTTGAATTTAAATAAAAAAATAATTGGTAGAACTATTAAGATAGAAAATCAGCAGTTGGGGCACTTGGGTGGCTCAGTTGGTTGAGCGTCTGACTCTTGATCTCAGCTCAGATCTTGATCTCAGGGTCATGAGTTCAAGCCCAATGAAGTCAAGCCCCACATCAAGAAAGAAAGCAAAAATATAGAAAAACTTAATACTGTCAAGCAACAGGATCTAATTGACATTTATACGTAAGTTCACCCAACAACAGCAGAATAGACATTCTTTTCAAGAACTCTTGTGACACCCATCAAGATAGACGTATGTTGGGCCACAAAACACATCTCAACATATGTAAAAGAATTGGAGTCCTACAGAATATGTTTTTGGACCACGTGCAAAGTAGAAATTAATAGAAAGTAATATGTAACTCTACAAACACACAGAAAATAAACATATTTATAAATATTCATGAGATTTCAAGGGAAATCAAAATATACATCAAATAAAAATGAAAATATTTCAAATTTAAGGGACACAGCTAAAGCATTGCTAACAAATTTTTAACTCTAATTACTTACATTAGAAAATAGGGAGGAGGGCAGCCTGGGTGGCTCAGCGGTTTAGCGCCGCTTTCCGCCCAGGTGTGATCCTGGAGAACCAGGATCAAGTCCCACGTTGGGCTCCCTGCATGGAGCCTGCTTCTCCCTCTGCCTGTGTCTCTGCCTCTCTCTCTCCCTCTCTCTCTCTCTCTCTGTGTCTCTCATAAATAAATAAATGAATAAATAAAAATTTTAAAAAAAGAAAATAAGGAGAAAAGAAAAAGAAAAGAAAGTAGGGAGGATTTCATATCCTCCAGTAATATTGCTACTGGGTGTTTACCCAAAGAATACAAAAACACTAATTTGAAAGATCTATACACCTCTATGTTTATTGCAGTGTTATTTGCAATGGCCAAATTATGGAAGCAGCCCAAGTGTCCATTGACAGATGAATGGATAAAGAAGATGTGATACACACACATTTGTGCGCACACACACACACACACACACAAACTGGAGTATTATTCAGACATAAAAAAGGCTGAAATCTTGCCATTTACAACGACCTGGGTGGATCTAGAGAGTATAATGTTAAGCAAAGTAAGTCAGCAGAAAAAGACAAATACCATACGATTTCATTCATATGTGGAATTTAGGAAACAAAACAGATGAATCTACAAAAAAAAGGTGGGGGGAACCCTCCAAATAATAGGTTCAGCAAGGTCACTCACTGGATACAAGATCAAAATAGAAAAATCATAGAAGCAGCCTAAGTGCCCAAGATGGATGAATGGATAAAGATGTGGTATATGTATGTACACACACACACACACACACACACACACACACACACACACTGGAATATTACTCAACCATAAAAAAGAATAATGTCTTTCCATTTGTGGCAACATAGATGGACCTAGAGGGTATTACACTCTGTGAAATAAGTCATACAGGAAAGCACAAATACTGCATGATTTCACTTACATATGGATTCTAAAAAACGAAACAAGTGAACAAACCAATCAAAAGCAGAAATAGACTCATAAATACAGAGAAGAAACTAGAGTTTGCCAGAGGGGAGAGACGTACAAACTTCCATTTATAAGTAAGTCATGAGGATGAAAAATACAGCCTGGGGGATAGTCACTAATATTGTAGTAACTTTGTATGATGACAGTTGGTAATTACACTTTCTGTGGTAAGCATTTTGTAATGTATATAATTGTTGAGTCACTATGTTGTATACTTGAAACTAATACAATATTGTATGTCAACTATGTTTCTATTTAAAAAAGAAAAATTGGGACACCTCGGTGGCTCATTGGTTGAGCCTCTGCCTTCAACTCAGGGCATGATCCCGGAGTCCCAGGATCAAGTTCCACATCAGGCTCCCTGCATGGAGTCTGCTTCTCCCTCTGCCTGTGTCTCTGCCTCTGTGTCTCTCATGAATAAATAAATAAAATCTCATAGATAGATAGATAGATAGATAATAAGAAAAATCAGTTGAATTTCTTATATTAGCAAAGAATACGTGAAAATCAAAATGATATTAAACATGCCATTTGTAATAGCTCAAAACATGAAATACATGTGTATAAGTCTAATAAAACATCTACAGTATTTTTATGCTTTATTATTTTTTAAATATTTTATTTATTTATTCATGAGAGACACAGAGAGAAAGAAAGAAAGGCAGAGACACAGGGCTGAAGGCGGTACTAAACCACTGAGCCACCAGGGCTGCCCTGTTTTTATGCTTTAAACTGCAAAAGCTAGGTGCCTGCGTAGCTCAGTCAGTTAAGCATCGGACTCTTGGGCACCCAGGTGGCTCATTGAAGCATCTGCCTTTTTGGCTCAGGTCATGAACCCAGGATTCTGGGATCTGCTGAGCAGGGAAGCCTGCTTCTCCCTTTGCCCCCCCACCCTACCACTTGTGCATGCGCGCGCGCTCTCTCTCTCTCTCTCATAAATAAATAAATAAAATCTTTTTGTAAAAAAAAAGCATCAGACTCTTGATTCGGCTCAGGTCATGATCTCAGGGTCCTGAGATCAAATGCCACATTGGGGTCCATGCTGAGTGGAGCCTGCTTAAGATTCTCTCTTTCTCCCTCTGGCCCTCCCCCACCTTGCTCTCATGAGCACAATCTTTCTCTAAAAAAAAAATAAACTGCAAATGCTGATTAAAGAAATCAAAGAGAATCTCTTATTAGGGAGATATACTTACATTCATAGATTTGAAGATTCAACATAATGATACCATTTTTTTTTTTACAAATTTATCTTTAGATTTATTGCCGTTTTTCTCAAAATCCCAGCAAGTCATTTTCTAAATAAACAAATTTGTTCTCAAATTTACATGAGAAGGCAAAGAAACTAGAATAGCTTAAACAATTTTGAAATAGAGAAAGTTTGTAATTACTCTGCTCAATACTAAGGCTTACTGTGTAGCTACAGTAATCAAGATAGTGTAGCAATGGCAGAGGGAAAGACACATCAGTGAAACAAAATAGAGATTCCAGAAATAGACCCACATAAATATGCTCATTTGATTTTCTTTTAGTTAATTTTTATGAAGGTATATTCAATTGAGGAAAGGTAGCCTTTTTGTCAAATGTGGCTGGAGCAATTGGACAGCATCCATAGGCAAGACAAGGAACTTCCCCCTACTTCACACAAAAAATAATTCAAAATGAATCGTGGTTGGAGCCCCTCGCTGGCTCAATTGGTACAACATACAACTCTTGATCTTGGGATTGTGAGTTCAAGCCCCATATTGGGTATAAAGATTACAAAACAGACTTTAAAAAATAAAAAACAATTGATACATTAACTTTATCACAATTAAAAAGCTATTTTCTGAAGGACTGTTAGTTAAGTGAAAAGGAAGCCTAGAGTGGGAGAAAACGTGGGGTTTTGGTTTTTTGAGGGTAATAGTTGACATACAGTGTTATATTATTTTGGGGTGTACAACAGTGATTCAGCAACTCTATACATTATACTATGCTCACAACTAGTGTACTTACCATGTGTTTACCATACAACACTGTTAACAATCCCACCCACTATATTCTCTACTCTGTATCTTTTCTCCCCGTGACTTATAAATTTCATCATCAGAAGCCTGTATCTCCCATTTTACCCATCCTCCCATCCTACTTCCCTCGGGCAGTTATCAGTTTTTCTATTATAGGTCTGATTCTGCTTTTTATTTATTCATTTGTTTTTCATTTTCCACATATAAGTGAAATCATATAATATTTGTCTTTCTCCCTCTGACTTACTTAGCATAATACCCTCTGGGTTTATCCATGTTGTTGTACTTGGCAAGATATCATCTTTTTGATGGCTGAGTAATATTCCTCTGTGTGTGTGTGTGTATGTGTGTGCATGTGTGTGTCACCTCTTTATCCATTCACCTATTATTGAACACTTGGGCTGCTTCCGTATCTTGGCTATTGTAAATAATGCTGCAGTAGACATAGAAGTACATGTATCTTTTCACATTTGTGTTTTCATTTTCTTTGTGTAAAAACTCAGTAGTGGAATTATTAGATCATATGATACTTCTATTTTTAATTTTATGAAGAACTTCCATTTCCACCAATAGTGCACAAGGGTTCCTTTTTTTTTAATTTACATTTTTAAAAGATTTTATTCATGAGAATACACAGAGAGGAGAGAGAGAGAGAGAGGCAGAGACACAGTCAGAGGGAGAAGCAGGTTCCATGCAGGGAGCCTAACGGGCTCGATCCCAGGTCTCCAGGATCACGCCCTGGGCTGAAGGCGGCGCTAAACCGCTGAGCCACCCGAGCTGCCCCAAGTGTTCCTTTTTATCCAGATCCTCACCAATACTTGTAAGTCATGTATCTGAAAAAAAGTGCTTTCAAAACTCATTAGTAAGGGCAGCCCCAGTGGCCCAGTGGTTTAGCGCCGCCTTCAGCCCAGGGTGTGATCCTAGAGATTGGGATCGAGTCCCACGTCGGGCTCCCTGCATGGAGCCTGCTTCTTCTGCTTGTGTGTGTGTGTCTCTCTTTCTGTCTCTCATGAATAAATAAAATCTTTAAAACAAAACAAAACTCATTAGTAAGAAAAAAAGAGGGGGAGACAGTCCAATTAGTAAGGAAAAAGGCATAAATAGACATTTCACCAAAGAGGATGTATGGATGGTAAATGAACACGTAAAGAGATGTTCAGCACCATAGCCATTAAGGAAATGGAAACCACAATGAGTTATCACTACACAGCTGTTACAGACAGCTAAATTGAAAGAGTAGCAGTGCCCAGTGTTAGCAAAGATATGGAATAACCAAATCAGTCATATAACCAGTGGAAACCAGGTAGCTCAGCCACTCTTTGAAAAACAGTTTGATAGTTTCATTAAAAACTAAACCTGCAACTACCATATGACCCAGCAGTTGCATTTTTAGGCATTTATCTGAGAGAAATGAAAACTTACATCCACACAAAAACCTATACACAAATGTTCATAGCAGCTTTACTTGTAAAAACTAAAAATTGGCAACCATCTGGATTTACAGCGAGTGAATGGTTAAACTATGGTACATCCATACCATGGAATACTTAACTCAGCAACAAAAAGAAACCATCTATTGAAATAACTTAGTTGGATCTCAGAGGGATTGTCCTGAATGGAAAAAAAATCAATGTCCATGGGTCACAACTGCAAAATTCTACTTACAAAATATTGTTGAAATGACAAAAGTACAGAGGTGGAGAATAGATTTGTAGTTTTCAAGACTTAGAGGCAGAGAAAGGGAATACAATTATTAGTATGATTCTATTTCTAAAACAGCATAAGGGAGATCTTTGTGGTGATGGAACACTTGTGTATATCAGTTATAATGGTTGACGTGGATCTATACATACAACAAAAGTTGCATAGAACGATATGTACACACACGTGCATGTAAAACTGGTAAAATCCTAAGATCTGTGAGTTTTACTAGTGTTTTTCTGGTTTATATTATAGTTATATGTGTCATTGTGTAGATGTACAAAAATATAATTTTAAAGTCAAATAACCACTTCCCTTTTCTTTATCTTTAGTTTACTTATCACCTTGTTGCACCAATACTAGAGAGTATAGTTTCATACATGATACTCTTAACCAGTGCCAGCTTGATGTAGACTGTGATCTACAATCATCATGGCAGTTTGGAGACACAAAACTGGTTCACAATGAGGATCTGGAAAAAAATTTTACTTCTAAGAGGTAAGTTCCTACCACCCAAAGGTGGTTGAGATTTGGGGGGGGTGTTCTTTTAATATTGAAGTCATGTATCAATTAGCAATTTCTACCATTTAAGATTTGGTAAGTATTACTAAGAAAATAAGTACAGAGATTGTTTATTCATTATTTTGTTGGCTTCTCATAGCCTTGAGTAATAGTGAAGAGCTAAGTGTAAGATTTAGAGGTTAATGTAGCCAGAGTTTCAGACACTTCTAATTTTTTAATCTTGGTAAATTTTTCAGAAGCATACATAAGCACATTTGTTAAGCACCATTTTGTATATCCCTTGTGCCTCCTGCATAATATAAAACAGCAGTGAAAGTATTCAGAAAAATAACTTTTTCTTTTAATTGTTTAGAGACTTAGTTGATGTTTTAATTAGGCAGGATTGTATCTGGCTGTGTCTACCCATTCTGCTAGAGCCGCTATTTTTTTCTTTAATTTTTTTTATTTGAGTATAGTTAACACGAGTGTTACATTAGTTTCAGGTGTACAAATATTTTTGATACTAATTCTTTAAAAGTACTACTTTCATAAGAAAGAAGAAAAGCGTATGCAAAATTCTCATTGTAAACATTTTATATTTATAGATCTAGATCTTATGTGAACACAACTTGTTCATTTTCTGAATTTCCTCCTTCACTAATTAACATTTAACTTAAAACCTGACTGTAGTTTGTATATGTGCTGCCGAAGCGAGCACTGTAGTTTGATCAAGGAAACACACTCAGAACTCATTTTGGAATGTTTTTGGTTTCTTTGTTTGTTTGTTTGTTTTAGAATTAATTCCTCTTGACTCATACTTATCCCCTGATATCACTTTGAGAGAATTGGTAGGAGTGACAGATTCAGGTGGTAGCATACATACTCTGTCATCCAGAAAACAGTTTTGAGCAAAAGTGGAATGCAGTGGGCATTTCCTGCCACTTCCATGTTGAAATGACAGTTTGATCAAAAATTTTTCCTGGTATTGTTCTTTGGTTTCAGTTCTTTTGGTATTGTAAAACTTGGTCCTTTTTCATAATGCCCCCTTCATTTACAACCTGTTGATGTTAACCAGAAAAATCAGAACAAGTACCCAAAAATATGAGACATGTTAGAACATTGCTAATAACCAACAAATGTAGGATTTATTGGTTTCTGAGTTATTTGCACAATTAGACAGACTCATTTGTTTCCCATAGTACATTATACTCATTTCATAGCTTAATACCGTGTGTTTTGTGTGATTTTCCTGCATTGTGAGTTTTATCTTCTTTGTTCTTATGTCCGTAGTATGAAGCTGACAACACAGTGGGCACATAATTGTTAAGATACATTTTTATTTCATTAAAAAAAAACAGTGATGCTATAAAATGCCCTTAATTAGCCTTAAGGAACAGTGGGGAAAAAATAAAAGGAAAAATAAAAAGAAGGAATAGCAGAAGAAAATAATATAATGAAAAAAATACGTTAGTAACTGCCTCTGGCTATTCTTTCTTCTAAAGATATTTATTTATTCATTTATTCATTTATTTGAGAGAGTGGGGAAGTGGTCAGAGGGAGAGGAAGAGAATCTCAAGCAGACTCTTCACTGAGAACAGAGCCTGGCATGGGGCTTGATCTCACAAACAAGTGTTGGATGCTCAACCAGCTGAGCCACCCAGGTGCCTCATAGCTTTTCTATCATTCTCTTGAGAGGAGTTACTGTATCTATGAGCTCAGCAAAAACAAGTATTTCCAAAAGGATACCAATTTCTACTTCTTATCTGCATTCTATCTACCACTTCTTAAGTCTGATAGTAGCAAAGGCATTAAAAATCTAAACATGGGGATGCCTGAGTGGCTCAGTGGTTGAGTGTCTGCATTGGGCTTAGGGCGTGATCCTGGGGTCCCAGGATGGACCCCCACATCAGGCTTCCTGCAGGGAGCCTGCTTCTCCCTCTGCGTATGCCTCTGCCTCACTCTGTATCTCTCATGAATAAATAAAATCTTTAAAAAATATCTAAACATCTGTGTATTCAGTCATTAAACATTTGAGTGCCTATTGTGTCAGACACTATATTTGATACCCTCAAAGAACAATGAATATTTTTTCCTGTCTTGAAGAATTCACATTCTAATTTAGAAGACATACAACTAAATATGAAATGTTATAATAAAGATATAGGTGCATAGATGAGGGACTGATTAGTCTTAAGAGTTTTGAAAGATGCTTTGAAGAGTTAAACTTGAGCTGATCTTAATGGGTAAAAGAGAAACTGAATTATTCTTAATTCTGCTGCCTTACTTGTATTAGTTTGACCTTTTTAAAAAAAAATATTACTTACTTTTGGGGAACCTGGATGTCTCAGTAATTGAGCATCTGCTTTTGGCTCAGTCCATGATCCCGGAGTCCTGGGATCAAGTCCCATGTCAGGCTCCCCACGAGGAGCCTGCTTCTCCCTCTCTCTCTCTCTCTCTCTCTCTCTGTATCTCTCATGAATAAATAAAATGTTTTTTTTAAATGATTACTTTTAAATTTTTCAAATTTGTATGAAAGGATGTCGTTTTAAAGATTGTCAGTACCCAGATTAATGTTGTGATTGAATTAGTACTTGACATATCAGTTTCTGTTTACTTCAGATGTAGTCTGTGGTTAATTTCATTTAGTTTATTAAGAGTTGGTTTCAAGGGTGGACAGAAGTAAATCAGTTTGGGTCAGTAACACACTCCAAATGGATTGGCTTGGGTCTCTGGGGAAGAGAAGCCAATCTGATGTGGACAAGGAATCATGTTGCTTAAGCTACTGATAGTACCCTTGAGCTAAGAAAAAGACTAGTGGGGCAGCCCCAGTGGCTCAGCGGTTTAGTGCTGCCTTCAGCCCAGGGTGTGATCCTGGAGACCGTCCCACATCAGGCTCCCTGCATGGAGTCTGCTTCTCCCTCTGCCTGTGTCTCTGCCTCTGTGTGTGTGTGTGTGTGTGTGTGTGTGTGTGTGTGTGTGTGTGTGTGTCTAATAAATAAATAAAATCTTAAAAAAAAAAAAAAGCAGAACAAAGAGATGGAAAATACCTGGATCCTTGATGACATCTGGAGCTGTGGAATCTATCAATCCTGATAAAGGCTGCCTGATATCTGAATTTCTTGTTATAAGAAATCAACTTATTTTTAAGCCTAGTTGAGCAAGTTTTTGTACTTGAAGTTAACAAGCATTCCAGCTGATAGTTTTGTACTGGATAGGAGGTACTGGCAAATAAGAGATTCCTAATTATAGATATAAGTTGGATATTGGGAAGTAAGGGTACCAACTTGAGAAGTTGGTAATAATCCTTTATATCTTGGGGCATAACCATTTGCTTCATGAGGCTGTGGTTTTGGGAGAAGTTATACAGAAAATTCAGGATGTTGAAGTACCTTGATCATGTCCTGCTTCAACTCAAAAGGCCTTTAAAATTCAGATTTGTTAAGGATTCTTTCTTCTTATGGTCTGGTTTCACAGATCAGCTTCATAAGATTAGCTCATCTTCTCTGAAGTTAGTTTGAATTTGGGTTTAAAAAGGAGATTTAACAGGAGGTAAGTATGCTGCAAAGCACAAGTCTATTGCCTTCAACCTTTCCCAATATCTCCTTTTAAGTATTTTCTACAGGGTAAATGGAAAGTACTCAGGTTTATACAATAAAGATATATTTCAAGTGCAATTTAGGGGAAGAAATGGGTAGTTTCTTTTTTTTTTTTTTTTTATACTCACACACACAGAGAGAGAGAGAGGCAGAGACACAGGCAGAGGGAGAAGCAGGCTCCATGCACCAGGAGCCCAACATGGGATTTGATCCTGGGTCTCCAGGACCGCGCCCTGGGCCAAAGGCAGGCGCCAAACCACTGCGCCACCCAGGGATCCCCAAATGGGTAGTTTCTAATTGGAATGCAATAGGTAAAGGCCATTTCAAATTCTGAGCTTTGGAGGATGAGAAGGTTTCAGAGGTTTGTTGCCAGGAGACTGAAGGTCCTAATTGCAACCATAGTCTAAACATGATCTTGCTATGGTTACTAGCCTTTGGAAATTTGAAGGTAAAGAATCCTAGGTTCTTCTTTCAAAAGGATATACTGTTGCTAAGTGTCAGTTAATACCATTTTTGTGTCATTCTTCGTTTTTCTGGATTTAATTGTAGTTATTCCTAATTTTTTCCCTTCATCAGAGTATTTTTTGGTGTAGATAACTTAATCTTATTGCTATATATTGCCTAAATGGATGTTAACTATATACATTTATATTCAGACCTGTTAGAAATGAAGGCATATTACTCACAACATGTATCTAAAGTTAGATGCAGTAACTAGATGACACTTTGGATGGTTCCCTTTTTGTGAGGTGGATCGAAAGTGTTTTATGTGAGCATGAGCACTTCTGAAAGTGTATATGTTGGAAGAAGGATGTTTATGAAAGGTAGTCAAGTTAGTAGACTGCAGTCTTTCTAACAATTCTAAATCATCTTACATAATTTAGACTATTCCTTGTCTTATTCTCCTTTATTGGTTTACTGATACACAAGCCTAGCTTGTATGGCTCATTAGAACACAGCATGAGACTTGCCTGGAAATCCTGAGATGAAGTCAATGTCTTTGTTAAGGACTACAAGCAAGGAAACCTATAGGTCTAGTTGCTGCTTGGCAGCCTTCTTAAGACTTAGAGGAGCCAGAAAAAGAATAAAACTGTGAGCAGCAGTGTGGAGTGTCAAGGCAAAGAAACTTGAATTGTTAATATTGTTGAGCTAAATAAATTCAGAATCTGCCTGCAGTAGGCAGCATATTGCACTCTCAAAGATGTCCACATCCCAATTCTTAGAATCGGTAAATATGTTACTTTACATAACAAAAAGGACTCTGCAGATCTGATTGAACTCACAGACCTGCAGATAGGTGATTATCTTGGGTTACCTGAGTGGGCCCAATATGAGTAAGTGGACTTACAATATGAACTCTTAGAAATGTAGAGGAAGGCAGAAGAATGGGTCAGAGAGAGGAGACAAAAGAAGAATTTCAGAGGGATTCAGCCTGCTTTCCCTGGCTTTAAAGATGGAAGAGGCTTTATGACTCAAGGAATGTGGGTAACTTCTGGAACCTGGAAGCAGCCTTCAGCTAACAGCTAGAAAGGAAATGGGATGTTAGTCCTCCATCTACAAGCAATTAAATTTTGCCAAAAAATGAAGAGATCCTCCCTTGGAACCTGAGACCAGAACACAATCCAAGTGATATCTTTATTTTAACCCGATAAGACCTATATTGGACTTATGTCCTGCTTAACTGTAAGATAATAAACTTGATTTGTTGGGGGCACCAGGGTGGTTCTGTCAGTTAGGAGGCTGACTCTTGGCTTTAGTTCAGATCATGATCTCCGGGTCCTGGGATCGAGCCCCGTGTCAGGCTCCCCTCCGAGTCCTGGGATCGAGCCCCGTGTCAGGCTCCCCTGAGCAGGGAGTGTGCTCTGGGATTCTCCGAGCTCCCTTTGCCCCTCTCCTAACTCACACTCTCCCTCTAACATAAAAAAATGAATCTTTAAAAAAAAAAAAAAAAACTTGATTTGTTTTAATCCACTAAGTCTGTGGGCATTTATTACAGCAGCAATAGAAAATTAATACACTGCATTATCTCCAGACTTCTTGTGTAAGTTAGAAGATTTTTCCTTCTAGCTTTGAAATATGATTAACATATGACACTGTGAAAGTTTCAGGTGTATAATGTGATGATACATTATGAAATGTTTACTGTGATAAGGTTAGCTAACTCATCTTTTACTTGACTTAATTAACTATTTTGTTTGTTATTATGGTGAGAACATTAAAGCTTTATTATAGCAGCTTTCCAGTATATGATACAGTATTGTTAACTGCAATAACCATGCTGTCCCATAGATCTTCTGAACTTATTCATCTTATAATTGAAAGTTTGTATCCTTGACCAGCATCTATCTCCCCATTTCCTCAATTCTCTAGGCCTGGCAATCACTACTCTCATCTCTGTTTTTATGAATTTGATGTTTTTAGATTCCATATATAAGATCATATGGTATTTGTCTCTCTCTAACTTAAAGTAATGCCTTCAAGGTCCATTCATCTTGTCACAGACTGAAGAACTTCCTTCATTTTTATTGCTGAATAATATTCCATTGTGTGTGTGTGTGTGTGTGTGTGTGTGTGTGTGTGTATACCACATTTTCTTTATCAGTTCATGTGTTGATGGATACTTAGGTTGTTTCCATGTCTTGGCTATTGTAAGTACTGCTGCAGTGAACATGGTGGGTGCAGATATCTCTTTGAGATGGCAGTTCCATCTCCTTCAGATACATACCCAGAAGTGGGATTGCCTGATCATATGGTAGTTCTATTTTTAATATTTTCAGGAATCTCCATACTATTTTACATAGTGGCTGTACCAATTTATATTCCAATTAACAGTGCACCAGGGTTCCCTTTTCTCTTCATTCTCACCAGCACTCTTTACTTTGTCTTTTTGAGAACAGCCATTCTGACAAGTATGAGATAATATCTCATTATGGTTTGATATGCATTTCCCTAATGATTAGTGGTGTTGAACACTTATTCGTGTACTTACTGGTCATTTATGCATTTTCTTTGGAAAAATATCCATTAAAGTTCTCTGCCATTTTTTAATCAGATTGGTTTTTTGCTTTTGAATTGTATGCTCCTTATGTATTTTGGATATTAACCCCTTATCAAATATATAGTTTATAAATATTTTCTCCCACTCCATAGGTTATTTTTTCTTTTTGTTGATTCTTTTTGCTGTGTAGAAGTATTTTAGTTTTATATAGTCCCATTTGCTTATTTTTGCTTTTGTTGCCTTTGTTTTTGGAGTCAGATCCAAAAAATGATTGCTGAGACCAGTGTCGAGGAGCATACTGCCTAGGTCTCCTTCTAGGGATACATGATTTCAGGTCTTACATTCAAATCTTCTATCCATTTTGAGTTAATGTTTATGTATGGTGTAAGGAAGTGATCTAGTTTCACTCTTACATGTGGCTGTCCGGTTTTCACACCTTTGTTGAAGAGACTGTCCTTTTCCCATCGTGTATTCTTGGCTTCTTGGTCATAAATTAATTGACTGTATATGCCTGGGTTTATCTCTGGCCTCTCTATTCTGTTCATTGATCTCCGTGTCTGTTTTTATGCTAGTACCATGCCATTTTGATTTTTATAGCTTTAAACTGTAATTTGAAATCAGAGAGCATTGTGCTTCCAGCTTTGTTCTCTCGCAAGATTGCTTTGGCTATTCGTGGTCTTTGTGGTTCCATACAAATTTAGGATTATTTATTCTATTTCAGTGAAAAATGGAATTCAGTAGGGATTGCACTGAATTGTAGATTGCCTTGAGTTGTATGGATATTTTTTAAAATCTTAACTTTTCCAATTCATGAGCAAAGAATATCTTTCTTCATATTTGTGTCTTCTTCAGTTTCATTCATTAATGTCAGTTTTCAATGTACAGGTCTTTCCCTTTCTTGGTTAGATTTATTGCTAGGTATTTTATTATTTTTGATGTAGTTGTAAATGGGATTGTTGTCTGAATTTCTCTTTTCTGGTAGTTCTTTTAAGTGTATAGAAATGTAACAATTTTCTGTATATTAATTTTGTATCCTGCAACTTTACTGAATTCATGTATGCTAAGGGTTTTTTGGTAGAGTCTTTAGATTTTCTGTGTGTAATATCAACTCATCTGCAAATAGTGACGGTTTGACTTCTTCCTTTCCAATTTGGATGCCTTATATCTCTTTTTCTTGCCTAATTCTTCTAGCTAGAACTTAAATACAATGTTGACTGTTTAGAGCAAGTTTGAATTCTTAGTAGGGTAAATCCTATATCTTCATTTCTTTGTGCAAGTTACTGGAGGTTTACTGTATGCTTTTGGTGGAGACCTATTTCCCTGATTCTTCATAATCCTCATAGCTTTGCATAAGTGTCTGTAAATTTGAAGAAGTGGTCATCTCTTCTAGACTTTATACATTGAACTTTGGTCTTCACCTGCAGATGGGGCCATGCTAGAATGTTGGTTAGTGGGACAGGTTGCTAAGTGCAGGGCCTGTGGTTGCTCCAGGTGTTGGTTGTTGGGTGAATAACAACTCATTGTATCATGCCTTGGGTGAATAGCAATTCATTATAGACAATTGTGTGGTTTTTGGTGAGTGCTGCCAGGCATTCTCATGAGATAAAAAGGCTATTGGGATTTTCAGCATCTCCTCCTGGTCCATCAGATAGGGACCAGAGTAAGCAGTGGTAATGGCCTGAGTCTGTTATATGCATACACTCAGTTGTAGGGGCCTGTGTTGTGGCAGGGGCCAGTTGCTAATGCATAGGTAGTGGTGGGTGCCAGGAGAGGCAGCAAGGGCCAGCCAACAGCACGTGTGCACTGGCAGCTGTGGGGATCCTGGCTGTTGTTCATTACCATGTTGGCTGTATCTCACCCTGGACACATGGCAGTATAGAGGTTAATGATGGGGATGGGCCAAAGGATATTCAGGTGCATAGCTGGAGTGGCAAGCTGCAGGTGAGCCTAGTGATACAGGCTTGACAGAAGACAGGACTTGATCTGGGCCTTCATGCAGCTAAAGGAGCCTTGGCTATGGGTGTGGTCTAATGTGGCTGCAGGATCTTGCCATGGTGTGCACATAGCAGTTTAGGCTGGTGACAGATGTTTAGCCAACATCATGTAAGTACACAGCTGGAGGAGCTAGCCCTGAGCACCTGCATGTTGGTGGGTCAGCTGCAGGATCTAGCTTTGTGTGTTACAGTCTTGGAACCAGAGAGTCTTCGGCTGGCTTCTGGTAGAAGATGGGTGGGGAGACTCAGGTGGCTGGTGTCAACAAATATAAATACCTAAGGGTCTGAAACTAGTGAAGTTTGCAGGGGTATGCTGCAGCTGCACTGGCTGTCAGTGTCATCTTTCAGTGGTGAAAGATGCTGGTGGTATTTGCTGAACAGTTAGTGGGAAGGTGGTTGCTCCTACTGTGTCATTGCAATTGGTAGCCTCTGCTTTTCTTCCTTGTTCCTAGCAGTTTCTTTGTGTCTCAGCTTTGCCATTCTCCAGTTAGGGTAAAACCAAAGCTGATCCTTGATCCTTCGTATAGTGCCTCTACTAAGGTTGGGGAAACTGGTTACTCATCTCACTCTCACTTTCCTGGTGAGGGGAACTCTTTTTATCTGGGGAGTTCCCTCTTGATACTGAACAATGTCAGCTCAGTGTGTGGAATGGTACAGGCAAATTGAAGCTCTTCATCCTTCCCTTCTTGTGCAATTATTCTCTGACTTTTTGCGCCACCATGTTGCCGAACTCCAAAGCTCCCCCAGAGCTGTTTTGTTTATAGATAGCTATCTTACTGTTGATCTTTGTTGGGGGTCAAGTGGTAGGGTCTGCTACTCTACCATCACTACTCTTGAATCAAAAATGTACTTCTTTGGAGGCACCTTGGTGCCTCCATTGGTTAAGCATCTGACTCTTGATTTTGGCCCAGGTCATGCTCTTAGGGTTGTGGAGTGTAGCCCTGTGTTGGGCTTCTCACAGGGCTTGAGGTTCTCTCTCTTCCTCTCCCTTTGCCCCTCCCCATCCCCACTCTCTCGAAAAAGGGAAAAAAAGAAATTTACTTCTTTTGTAAACTTAGTTAAATCCCAATTTTTCTTACCTTGTTTATGCTTTATTTCATATATCTTACTTTCTGCCGGCTAGACATTGATCACTTATCAGCAGTCTGATGGATTTGAAAACAAATTATTTTTCCAGCTCTCCAAAGCCAGTTACTTCATTTTCTTTAACTGTTTCCTAAAAAATATACTTATGCTTACATTCTCCCCTCCACATAACCCCAGTAGCTAAACAGAGTTCTTTTGTTTCCGGTTAAAGTTTGAGATATGATACTAAAAGTGTTTGATTTACTCAACAAAAAATTATTCACTACCTATTATAGACAAGGTATCTTGGAAATCTATATAATTTAATTAATTAGGATATGGGCATTCCACCTGAGGCACTTATCCCTTTTATTCTATTGTAGTTGGTTTTGGTAGATAAACATCATAGTAGCACACAGTCAATTTTAAGTTAACGATCTTCCAAAAGATATCCAAATTTCTAATATTGTTTCTACCACTCATTTGTTGTGCTGTGTTCACTTATACGTAACTTCTCTGTCCACACAAATTTTCTTATCTAAGTTTTTACATTTCCTTACTTAATGTTTAATAAAATGGTGGTAAAAAAAAAAATAATGACCAACCCATAACCAAGAGTATTTCTACAGGCTGGGTTGATTTTAAACTTTCCACTCCAGAGCTTAAAGTATGTATAAGGTACAGGGCTGACAGATTGTGACACTTCCTCCTCATAAGTGTGCCTGCATAAAAACAGGAGGAAGTATTTTTGGAAAATTACTCTTTTTTTTTTTAATTTATTTTTTATTGGTGTTCAATTTACTAACATACAGAATAACCCCCAGTGCCCGTCACCCATTCACTCCCACCCCCCGCCCTCCTCCCCTTCTACCACTTTGGCCTAGTTCGTTTCCCAGAGTTAGCAGTCTTTACGTTCTGTCTCCCTTTCTGATATTTCCCACACATTTCTTCTCCCTTCTCTTATATTCCCTTTCACTATTATTTATATTCCCCAAATGAATGAGAACATATAATGTTTGTCCTTCTCCGACTGACTTACTTCACTCAGCATAATACCCTCCAGTTCCATCCACGTTGAAGCAAATGGTGGGTATTTGTCATTTCTAATAGCTGAGTAATATTCCATTGTATACATAAACCACATCTTCTTTATCCATTCATCTTTCGTTGGACACCAAGGCTCCTTCCACAGTTTGGCTATCGTGGCCATTGCTGCTATAAACATCGGGGTGCAGGTGTCCCGGCGTTTCATTGCATTTGTATCTTTGGGGTAAATCCCCAACAGTGCAATTGCTGGGTCGTAGGGCAGGTATATTTTTAACTGTTTGAGGAACCTCCACACAGTTTTCCAGAGTGGCTGCACCAGTTCACATTCCCACCAACAGTGTATGAGGGTTCCCTTTTCTCCGCATCCTCTCCAACATTTGTTGTTTCCTGCCTTGTTAATTTTCCCCATTCTCACTGGTGTGAGGTGGTATCTCATTGTGGTTTTGATTTGTATTTCCCTGATGGCAAGTGATGCAGAGCATTTTCTCATATGCATGTTGGCCATGTCTATGTCTTCCTCTGTGAGATTTCTCTTCATGTCTTTTGCCCATTTCATGATTGGATTGTTTGTTTCTTTGGTGTTGAGTTTAATAAGTTCTTTATAGATCTTGGAAACTAGCCCTTTATCTGATATGTCATTTGCAAATATCTTCTCCCATTCTGTAGGTTGTCTTTGAGTTTTGTTGACTGTATCCTTTGCTGTGCAAAAGCTTCTTATCTTGATGAAGTCCCAATAGTTCATTTTTGCTTTTGTTTCTTTTGCCTTCGTGGATGTATCTTGCAAGAAGTTACTATGGCCGAGTTCAAAAAGGGTGTTGCCTGTGTTCTTCTCTAGGATTTGGATGGAATCTTGTCTCACATTTAGATCTTTTATCCATTTTGAGTTTATCTTTGTGTATGGTGAAAGAGAGTGGTCTAGTTTCATTCTTCTGCATGTGGATGTCCAGTTTTCCCAGCACCATTTATTGAAGAAACTGTCTTTCTTCCAATGGATAGTCTTTCCTCCTTTATCGAATATTAGTTGCCCATAAAGTTCAGGGTCCATTTCTGGATTCTCTATTCTGTTCCACTGATCTATGTGTCTGTTTTTGTGCCAGTACCACACTGTCTTGATGACCACAGCTTTGTAGTACAACCTGAAATCTGGCATTGTGATGCCCCCAGCTATGGTTTTCTTTTTTAAAATTCCCCTGGCTATTCGGGGTCTTTTCTGATTCCACACAAATCTTAAAATAATTTGTTCTAACTCTCTGAAGAAAGTCCATGGTATTTTGATAGGGATTGCATTAAACGTGTATATTGCCCTGGGTAACATTGACATTTTCACAATATTAATTCTGCCAATCCATGAGCATGGAATATTTTTCCATCTCTTTGTGTCTTCCTCAATTTCTTTCAGAAGTGTTCTATAGTTTTGAGGATATAGATCCTTTACATCTTTGGTTAGGTTTATTCCTAGGTATCTTATGCTTTTGGGTGCAATTGTAAATGGGATTGACTCCTTAATTTCTCTTTCTTCAGTCTCATTGTTAGTGTATAGAAATGCCACTGACTTCTGGGCATTGATTTTGTATCCTGCCACGCTACCGAATTGCTGTATGAGTTCTAGCAATCTTGGGGTGGAGACTTTTGGGTTTTCTATGTAGAGTATCATGTCATCGGCGAAGAGGGAGAGTTTGACTTCTTCTTTGCCAATTTGAATGCCTTTAATGTCTTTTTGTTGTCTGATTGCTGAGGCTAACACGTCCAGTACTATGTTGAACAGCAGTGGTGAGAGTGGACATCCCTGTCTTGTTCCTGATCTTAGGGGAAAGGCTCCCAGTGCTTCCCCATTGAGAATGATATTTGCTGTGGGCTTTTCATAGATGGCTTTTAAGATGTCGAGGAATGTTCCCTCTATCCCTACACTCTGAAGAGTTTTGATCAGGAATGGATGCTGTATTTTGTCAAATGCTTTCTCTGCATCCAATGAGAGGATCATATGGTTCTTGGTTTTTCTCTTGCTGATATGATGAATCACATTGATTGTTTTACGGGTGTTGAACCAGCCTTGTGTCCCAGGGATAAATCCTACTTGGTCATGGTGAATAATTTTCTTAATGTACTTTTGGATCCTATTGGCCAGTATCTTGTTGAGAATTTTTGCATCCATGTTCATCAGGGATATTGGTCTGTAATTCTCCTTTTTGGTGGGGTCTTTGTCTGGTTTTGGAATTAAGGTGATGCTGGCCTCATAGAACAAATTTGGAAATACTCCATCTCTTTCTATCTTTCCAAACAGCTTTAGGAGAATAGGTATGGTTTCTTCTTTAAACGTTTGATAAAATTCCCCTGGGAAGCCATCTGGCCCTGGACTCTTGTGTCTTGGGAGGTTTTTGATGACTGCTTCAATTTCCTCCCTGGTTATTGGCCTGTTCAGGTTTTCTATTTCTTCCTGTTCCAGTTTTGGTAGTTTGTGGCTTTCCAGGAATGCGTCCATTTCTTCTAGATTGCCTAATTTATTGGCGTATAGCTGTTCATAATATGTTTTTAAAATCGTTTGTATTTCCTTGGTGTTGGTAGTGATCTCTCCTTTCTCATTCATGATTTTATTAATTTGAGTCTTCTCTCTCTTCTTTTTAATAAGGCTGGCTAATGGTTTATCTATCTTATTAATTCTTTCAAAGAACCAACTCCTGGTTCTGTTGATCTGTTCCACAGTTCTTCTGGTCTCGATTTCGTTGAGTTCTGCTCAAATCTTTATTAACTCCCTTCTTCTCTTGGGTGTAGGATCTATTTGCTGTTTTTTCTCTAGCTCCTTTATGTGTAAGGTTAGCTTTTGTATTTGAGTTCTTTCCAGTTTTTGAATGGATGCTTGTATTGCGATGTATTTCCCCCTTAGGACTGCTTTTGCTGCATCCCAAAGATTTTGAACGGTTGTATCTTCATTCTCATTAGTTTCCATGAATCTTTTTAATTCTTCCTTAATTTCCTGGTTGACCCTTTTATCTTTTAGCAGGATGGTCCTTATTAACCTCCACGTGTTTGAGGTCCTTCCAAACTTCTTGTTGTGATTTAGTTCTAATTTCAAGGCATTATGGTCTGAGAATATGCAGGGGACAATCCCAATCTTTTGGTATCGGTTCAGACCCGATTTGTGACCCAATATGTGGTCTATTCTGGAGAAAGTTCCATGTGCGCTTGAGAAGAATGTGTATTCAGTTGAGTTTGGATGTAAAGTTCTGTAGATATCTGTGAAATCCATCTGGTCCAGTGTATCATTTAAAGCTCTCGTTTCTTTGGAGATGTGCTTAGAAGACCTATCAAGGATAGAAAGAGCTAGATTGAAGTCACCAAGTATAAGTGTATTATTATCTAAGTTATTTCTTCACTTTGGTTAATAATTGATTTATATATTTGGCAGCTCCCACATTCGGGGCATATATATTGAGGATTGTTAAATCCTCTTGTTGAATAGATCCTTTAAGTATGATATAGTGTCCCTCTTCATCTCTCACTACAGTCTTTGGGGTAAATTTTAGTTTATCTGATATAAGGATGGCTACCCCTGCTTTCTTTTGAGGACCATTCGAATGGTAAATGGTTCTCCAACCTTTTATTTTCAGGCTGTAGGTGTCCTTCTGTCTAAAATGAGTCTCTTGTAGACAGCAAATAGATGGGTCCTGCTTTTTTATCCAGTCTGAAACCCTGCGCCTTTTGATGGGGTCATTAAGCCCATTCACATTCAGAGTTACTATTGAGAGATATGAGTTTAGTGTCATCATGATATCTATTCAGTCCTTGTTTTTGTGGAATGTTCCACTGAACTTCTTCTTAAAGGGGAATTTTAAGAGGCCCCCTTAAAATTTCTTGCAGAGCTGGTTTGGAGGTCACATATTCTTTTAGTTGCTGCCTGTCTTGGAAGCTCTTTATCTCTCCTTCCATTTTGAATGAGAGCCTTGCTGGATAAAGTATTCTTGGTTGCATGTTCTTCTCATTTAGGACCCTGAATATATCCTGCCAGCCCTTTCTGGCCTGCCAGGTCTCTGTGGAGAGGTCTGCTGTTACCCTAATACTCCTCCCCATAAAAGTCAGGGATTTCTTGTCTCTTGCTGCTTTAAGGATCTTCTCTTTATCTTTGGAATTTGCAAGCTTCACTATTAAATGTCGAGGTGTTGAACGGTTTTTATTGATTTTAGGGCGGGATCTCTCTATTTCCTGGATCTGAATGCCTGTTTCCCTTCCCAGATTAGGAAAGTTTTCAGCTAGAATTTGTTCAAATACATATTCTGGCCCTCTGTCCCTTTCGGCGCCCTCGGGAACCCCAATTAAATGTAGGTTTTTCTTTCTCAGGCTGTCGTTTATTTCCCTTAATCTATCTTCATGGTCTTTTAATTGTTTGTCTCTTTTTTCCTCAGTTTCCCTCTTTGCTATCAACTTGTCTTCTATGTCACTCACTCGTTCTTCCACCTCGTTAACCCTCGTCGTTAGGACTTCTAGTTTGGATTGCATCTCATTCAATTGATTTTTAATTTCTGCCTGATTAGCTCTAAATTCTGCAGTCATGAAGTCTCTTGAGTCCTTTATACTTTTTTCTAGAGCCACCAGTAGCTGTATAATAGTGCTTCTGAATTGGCTTTCTGACATTGAATTGTAATCCAGATTTTGTAACTCTGTGGGAGAGAGGACTGTTTCTGATTCTTTCTTTTGAGGTGAGGTTTTCCTTCTAGTCATTTTGCTCAGTGCAGAGTGGCCAAAAGCAAGTTGTATTGGGAAAAGGAGAAAAAGAGAGGAGAGAAAGAAGGAAAGAAAAGAGAAAGAGAAAAAAAAGGGAAGAAAAAAAACGAAAAAAAAAGAAAAAGAGAAAGAAAAAGAAAGGAGAAAAAAAGGGGGTGGGGGAAGGAAGCAAATCAAAAAGCAAAACAAAACAAAACAAAAAAAAGAACCACGGGGGAGTATCTTCTGATTCTGTGTACTTTAAGTCCCTTGGCTTCTCCTGGAAGTTGTCAGTCTAGCTGGTGTCCTGGGGGAGGGGCCTGTTGTGCTGATTTTCAGGTGTTAGCAGTTGGGGGAGCTGCTGTGCCCCTGCCTGGTGCAGGGCTCAGTGGGGGTTGTTTACCCCGTGAGGCCGCAGGAGGAACAGCCCCAGTGACGGGGCCAGCTCTGGAAACCTGGATTCAGCTCCGGCAGGAACTCCGTCTGCAGGGCCTGGAGGCTCCGGGGCGGGGCCGCTGATCTGCTCAGCTCGGGGCAGGAGCTTCCTTGCTGTCCTGAGCCCTCCCAGCCTCTGCCTGTCCCGGGGGAGGCCGGATCCTGGGCTGTGTCCCGGCGCCCTGTGCTCCGGGGCCTGCGCTGTTGGATTCGCGCTCCCGGGCCGCGCAACCCCCTCCGCGGAGCTGCCGCCCGAGCCCCTCCGAGCTGCTCCTGGAACCGCGCAGTTCCCTCCGCGGAGCCGCCGCCCGAGCCCCTCCGAGCTGCTCCGGGTGCCGCCGCGCTGCAGCCCTTAGGGAGCTCGGCGCACTCTCCTGGGCGCGCAGTTGCTCTGTTACTGTCCCAGGGAACCCGAGGGCATCCTCGCCCTCCTGGGTCCTGCTCCAACTCCCTGGAGCCCCTTTCCCCCGGGAAGGTCGGTGCAGCTCCTGCGTCTCCGGGACGGGGCTCTCCTGTCCTGGGGACACTCGCCCCGGCCTCAGCCCGGCTCCTCGCGGGGCCCCTCCCCCTTGGAGGCCTTTGTTCCTTTATTTCTTTTTCCCCCGTCTTCCTACCTTGATAGATGCGCGAACTCTTCTCACTGTAGCATTCCAGCTGGTCTCTCTTTAAATCTCAGGCCGAATTGATAGATTTTCAGGATAATTTGAAGGTTTTCTAGGTAATTTGGTGGAGACAGGTGATTTGGAGACCCTACTCTTCCGCCATCTTGCTCCTCCCCCCCTGGAAAATTATTAACTTATTACTTGTTTCTTTATATTTAAGATAATATAAATATTGCAGCATTATTTATAACAACCAAATGATGGAAGCAGCCCAGGTGTCCATCAACAGATGAACGGATAAAGAAGATATGGTGTGTGTGTGTGTGTGTATATATATATATATAATATATATATATTATATATATATAATATATATATATAATGCAATATTACTTAGCCATAAAAAAGAATGAAATCTTACAATTTGCAACAACATGGATGGCCGTAGAGAGTATAATGCTAAGTGAAATAAGCCAAGCAGAGAAGGACAGATACCATAGTATTTCACTAATATGTGGAATTTAAGAAACAAAACAAAAGAACAAAGGAAAAAAGAGAAGCATAAAATGGACTCTGAACTATAGAGAACAGATGGTTACTGGAGGGGATGGATGAACTAGGCAAAGGGGATTAAGGTTACACTTACGGGACGCCTGGGTGGCTCAGTGGTTGAGCGTTGGCTTTCAGCTCAGGATCTCATTGAGCTCCTCACAGAGAGCCCGCTTCTCCCTCTGCCTGTGTCTCGGCCTCTTTCTCTCATGAATAAATTTTTTAAATCTTTAAAAAAAGAGAGACATTTACCTTGACAAGCACTGAGTAATATATGGAATCGTTGAATCATTATATTATACACCGGAAACTAACATAACACTGTATGTTAACTACACTGTAATTAGAATATTTTAAAACTTCTAAAGGATAATTTTTTATTGCTCACTTTTATCTAAATATTTAGTCCTAAATGATTTTCAAGTGTTATTCTGAAAACATATATTGAAAACAAGAGCATATTCAGTTTTATTACTAATATAAAACTCAGAGAATATTTTCTACTTTAATTTTAAAAGGTTTTTGGAGCTCTGGGTCAAATCTTTATTAAGTTATAATTACATTTTAGTCAATCCTTTAAGAGGATATAGTGCTAAGCCAGTAAGATGACTGGATAACACAAAGAATTATTTGGCCCAAAATGTTAATGGTGTGTGCCACTGTTGAGAATCCTTGCTCTAGGGTTTACACACAGTGTACCTTCATGTAATGTCCTATTCATGTGTAATGTAAGAACCTTGCAACAATGAACATTTTCCTTCCTTCCCCCCAAACTTTGAGCTGTTGTTAGTACTGTCATATAGGAATTCCTCCTAAGCACGCTCAGAAAGTTAATACTTTTCCAGATTTTAGGGAAAACTAGTTGAGAAAGTACTCTAATTATTCTGTAATAATTAGACCTTATCGACATTGATATCTTAGTAGTTCATAGAATTACTGATGTTACGTTGTAAGCAAGAGCAGGAGATAACAATATGTGGAGTTCAGAGTTAGGGTTGACGTTTCCGGGAACAGGACAAAATGGTCATGATCTAATCAGTCCTTTTTTTTTTTTTTTTAAGATTTTATTCATTTATTCATGAGAGACACACAGAGAGATGCAGAGACACAGGCAGAGGGAGAAGCACGCTCCCTGTAGGGAGCCCGATGGGGTACTCGATTCTGGGACTCTGGGATCAGGCCCTGAGCCAAAGGCAGACACTCAACCACTGAGCCACCCAGGTGTCCCTAATCAGTTAGTCTTCCTTGTACCTGTTGCCATGTGTTTTGTGGCCCTGTATACTGTAAACATTAAGTTATTCATGCAAATAAAATAGATACTAATATGCTGATGTGCTTAGTGTAATTTATACAAACTCTGTGAGTGGTATTCCAGGAAACAACAAATATTGGTAGCATGTGGTATTCAAGAACAGTTTTCCTTTTGTTGTATACACATTACTTTCTAGGTTCTGAAATTCTCCACTGCTGACAATCATTTGGAATCACATTTCTGTCCTATTCTAGTGATCGACCTCTCTACTATATCACCTAGTATGGCAGACATAGCTGCTACTATGTAGATTCCCTGTCTAATCTGCTAGTTGGGGTATATGTCTTATACAGTTAAGTGGCTCTTGTTATGGAATATAAAATTTGAAGAGTGTGTACTTCAGATTATAAGTGTGTGTACTTCTTTTCTGAGGATGATTAATAATTTCCTTACTTCTGTGATAGGAGTACTCTGTAATCAAATCCTAGCTTGTTTCTTCCAGCTATTACCTGGACCCCTGAAAAATAGAGAATGTCCCTAATAATTTACCATGTATGTATCTCTATATATTTATTTAAGAAATGCATGTTCTTTAATCCATAGCACAAATAAGAACTTGAGGAACGCCTGGGTGACTCAGTGGTTGAGTGTCTGCCTTTGGCTCAGGTCATGATCCTGGGGTCCGGAGATTGAGTCCCACATCGGGCTCCCCGCAGGGAGCATGCTTCTCCCTCTGCCTGTGTCTCTCTCTGCCTCTCTCTCTCCATGTCTCTCATGAATAAGTAGTTTTTTAAAAAAAGAATAACTTGAGCTCTGGAACTTAATGAGCAAAAGTTCATATACATAATTCCAACTCTGTCACCTTGCTGTTTTGGCAAGTACACTCTCTGAACTTAATATTCCTCATTTTAAAAAGGAGTCTAACAGAGGCAAGGGAGATGAGGGGGAAAATGGCTATAACAACAATAAAATAATAACAATAGCAATCAATTTTTGGAAAATTCATAAAAATTTCAAAAAAATTAGTGTGCTAGGTTTATTAGTAGCATTCAGGAAATGTTAGCCCTTATTATCACTGGCCTCTACCGAGTGTAGTCCATAATTCTGGATGAGTAGTTATCTACTTCTTGAATTCTTTCTTTAGATGATTTTCAGCCTCACTTGTTATTATAGGATAATGATGCTTCTGAATGTTATCAATAGTTGTCTTGTTTTCTAACTGTTGTTAATCTGAAGTATTTACCTTCTCCTTGAAAATTCTGTTAATATTCTCATTTAACTATACACAGTTTGTTTTGCCTTAGGTCAGAGATGCGTGAGAGTGGAAGACATGGCAGAGAACTTGAAGAACATTTCTGCTTTTTAGCACTTTCTCAGAATGATGTGGCTGAAATATATCAAAATGGGATAAGTACCAGAACATCTACGTTGAAGATACTAGGAAATCCTCTTCTTGGAACTTATATGTTTAGACATGTTGATGTTGCTTTGAATTATGCTCATAGTAGAAGCATTACTGTAGAAAGTATTATAATTTTTAAGGTGGGTAGCATAAAACAAATACTAAATATTATATTCAGCTGCTTTAAATTGACCTGAAACATATTGTCCTTTCAGTATGAATTATTAGTGTTTTTAAGTTGCATTATATAAAATAAATAATACATATATTACTTTCATCATCATGATGATTTGGAATTTTCCCCTATTTCTGACTTTAGTTGGGTATGCAGCATAAAACAAAACTCCAACTAATTAAATACAGCCATTATCATCTTTGTCTTTCCAATTTATATTTTTTTCTGTCTTAAATGACTCTTCTCTCTCTTTTGTTCAGACTATAATGAATACTAGAGTATTTTAAGTATTTTTCTCCAAAACATTGGTTATAGTAATTCTGCCTTAAGCTAGTTACTAAGCTCTTATTCTTTATTTTAGGTAATAGTATTATACAATGTTAATTTCTTTTTTAATTTTTTATTGAAATGTAATAGACATACAGTGTTACATTTGTTTCAGGTTACAACATAGCAATGTTTCTTAGTTTTGATCATTTTGCCATGCTTATGAAAGATGTTAACTTTAAGAAAACCTGGATACAGGTATATAGGACCTCTGAAAAGTTTCACAACTTTTCTGAAAGTCCAAAATTACCCAAAATTGAGAAAAAAAATAAGTCTTACCAAATCTTAAGCATCAATAAGTGTGTTTAAGACACACTTTTATAAAGTTTTATTTTATTTTTTTAAGATTTTATTTATTTATTCATAGAGAAGCAGAGAGAGGGAGAGGCAGAGACACAGGCAGAGGGAGAAGCAGGCTCCATGCAGGGAGCCCGATGTGGGACTCGATCCTGGGACTCCAGGATCATGCCCTGGGCCGCAGGTGGCGCTAAACCGCTGCGCCACCGGGGCTGCCCTATAAAGTTTTATTGTAGCTTTGTCAGGACTACTAAAATCACAGTAAGTAGGCAGGATCCTCAGGTTTATAACATAAGATGTGTGTACATAAAACCATTGCTTCCATTGGAAGGTCTCAAATATTATCAAATTCATAAAGCATAATTTATTTTTATATTAAAAAGTAATACATACTCATTTTAGAAAATTTGATGCATACTAAGAAATTCCAAAAAGCCCGTTAATAACCACAGTTAATTTTTTATATATCTGTAGTCTTGTATATATAGATAGATATGCATGTATAATGATAATTAAAATGTATTCTTTATATACTGTATAACTTTTTTTTCATTGATTATAAGACAGAGTTTTCATTGCATTAAATAAGTATTCTTCTCCAATAGCCTTTTGTTGTTGTTGTTTAATTTTTTTTTAAGTAAAATCTCTACACCCAGCATGGAGCTCAGACTTAAAACCCCAAGATCAGTAGTCACACACTTTACCAGCTGAGCCATCCAGGTGCCCCTCTAATAGTCTTTTGAATAACTAACTACATAGTATTCTACTATATAGCTCTACCATAAGTCTGCATAACAAATTTTTTAATTTGAGGTTATAAATTGTTTGGTTTTTTGTTTTGTACTTTTAATTACTACTTTGTTCAAATACCCCTTGTAGGTATTTTACACACAACTCTGGTTATTTGCTAAGAATTAATTGATTAATTCCTACCTAGAAATCAGATTAGGAACCAAAGCTATATATACTTTCATAGCTTTCGATATGTAATGCCCAGTTGTCCTGAGAAAGGTTATATTATACTTTTTTAATAATCTTTACCAATCTTAAATGTAATTTAATTCTCATTGTTGGTTCAATTTTTTTTTCATAGTTACTGCTGAATTTAAGCATTCTACATATATTCCTTAATAATATATGAGTGTGTGACTCTTGATTTTAGGATTGTGAGTTCAAGTCCCATACTGGTCATGGAGCCTACTTAAAAATTAAAAAAAAAATTTAAATTAAAAAATATAGTTGTCTATTTATATCCTTTCCCAGTTATTATCCATTCATTAAAGTATATTTTGAATATACTTTGAATTATATTTTATCACTTAATATTTTCTTTTTTAGAAAAATAAACTTTCATTTTGGAATGAATTTAAATTACAGAGAAGTTAAAGGTAGTACAGAAAGTTCCTGTATACAGTTCACTCAGTGTCCCCCCTAATGTTAGCATTTCATATCACTATGGCACATTTGTCAAAACTAAGAAAAGTAGCATCATATATGTCAATTATATTTCAGTAAGAAAATTAAAATAATAAAATGAAAAGACTAACATTGGTACAGTACCGTTAACTATAGACTTTATTTGGCTTTTGCCAGTTTTCCTACTATTTTTTTCTTTTCAGTACCCAAATGCAGTATATCACATTACATTTAGTATTTTTAATTTTGAGTGAATGTATTATTATTATATTGAAAAATAACACTAATAGAATTGCTGACTTTAATTAAAATGTGCACTTGTCATATTAATTGTACTTTCTTTTCCCTTATTTTTTACCAGTTAATTATGTTTGTGGTTTGGGTTTTTTTTTTTTAGGATTTAATTTATTTGAGAGAGAGAGAGTGAGTGTACAAGCAGGGAGAGTGGAAAGGGCAGAGGAAGAGGGACAAGCAGACTCTGTGCTGAGCACACAGCCAATGTGGGGCTAGATCCTAGGACCCTGGGATCATGACCTGAGCCAAAGGCAGACACTTTACCAACTGAGCCACTCAGGCACCCCTGTTTGTTTTCCAAACACAGCCACATAAGTGTTCCTCACTATATCCTACTCAATGCCATTATCTTCACCCTGATCCAGATTAATATATATATGATACATCATAGTCTTACTTTATTTTATTATTATTTATTTTAAAATTTTAATTCCAGCATAGTTAACATACGGTGTTATTTTAGTTTCAGGTGTACAGTGTAGTGATTCCTGAGTTCCATATATTACTCAGTGTTCATCAAGATAAGTGTACTCTTGGAGCACCTGGGTGGCTCAGTTGGTTAACCATCTGACTTGATTTCAGCTTAGGTCTTGATCTCAGGATCATGAGTTCCAGCCCTGTGTTTGGGCACCATGCACCACCCCCCTGAAAAAAGATGTGAGTACACATCTTTTTTAATCCCTTTCACCTATTTCACCCATCCGCCCCCTCTCTGATAACCATCTGTTTGTTCTCTATAGTTCAGAGTCTGTTTTTATGGTTTGTCTCTCTTCTCTCTCTCTGTCTCTCTCTCATAGATTGTATACCCAGTATGGGGCTTGAACTCACGACCCTGAGATCAAGAGTCACAAGTTCTGCCAACTGAGCCAGTGAGGCATTCCTGTCAATTTTCCCTTTGCTCTTTTGTTTCTTAAATTCCACAATTGAGTGAAATTCTTTGACTGCCTTATTTCACTTAGCATTATATGCTCTGGATCCATCCATATTGTTGTAAATAGCAAGATTTCATTCTTTTTTATGGCTGAATATATTCAATTGTATACATACACCAAATCTTTATTTATCGTTGGGACACTTGGGTTGCTTCCATAGTTTGGCTGTTACAAATAATACTGCAGTAAATAGAGAGGTGCCTATATCCCATTGAATAAATATTTTTTATTCTTTGGGTAAATACCCAGTAGTGCAATAGTTAGATCATAGGGTAGTGTTATTTTTAATTTTTTTGTGGAACCTCATACCATCTTCTACAGTGGCTGCATCAGTTTGCTTTCCCACTGCGAGTGCACAAGGATTCCTTTTTCGCCACATCCTTACCAACACTTGATTTTTGAGTTTTTTATTTTAGCCATTCTGGCAGGTATGAGGTGATAGTAGTTTTGATTTGTATTTCCCTGGTGATGAGTGATGTTGAACATCTTTTCATATGTCTGTTGGCCATCTGTAAGTCTTCTTTGGAGAAATGTCTGTTCATGTCTTCTGCCCATTTTTTAACTGGATTGTTTTTCGAGTGTTGAGTTTTATAAGTTCTTTATACATTTTTGGATACTAACCCTTTATTGGATATGTCATTTGCAAACATTTTCTCCCATTCAGTAGGTTGTCTTTTAGTACATTCATTTGTTTTTGATGTACAAATGTTTTGAAATGCCTTACGATTTCATGGTTTTGGTTTATGGGTTCTTGGCACATATGCTTAGAAAAGAATTCTCACTTTGAGATTAGATAAATGTGACATATTTCTTTCTACAGTGTTTGCATCACTAAATATTTAACTTGTTTGGCACTTATTTTGGTCTATATATTAAGAAGGGAATTTAATTTTTTTCATTTGTCTCACACCATTTATTGAATGTTTTTGGTTCATTTATTTCAAATGGTACTTTAAGCATACTATATTTTTACAGATGCTTGGATTTACCTGAAGCTTTTTATTTTATTCATTCCCTGCCCTCCCCACCCCACCCCCGCTTCTTTTTGTGGTAGTAACATCCTTTTAAAAAATATTTAGGAGTGCCTGAGTGGCTCAGTTGGCTAAGTGTCTGACTCTTGATTTTGGTGCATTTCATAATCTCAGTTGTCCTGAGATCGAGCCCTGCATCAGGCTCTATAGGATTCTCTCTCTCTCTCTCTCTCTCTGCCCCTCCCCTCCTATCTCAATCTCTCAAAAAATTAAAAGAAAACAAAAAAATTTAATACCTTGGAAGTGTAAGTCACCTGCCCTGTTCCATCATTCTCTTATCTCTGACCCAACATTTTTTTCTAAAAATTTTTTTCCAAATTTTCTAAGCTATTCTTTTTTACAGAGAGAGAGAGAGGCAGAGACATGGGCAGAGGGAGAAGCAGAGTCCATGCAGGGATCCCATTGTGGGACTCGATCCGGAACTCCAGGATCACACCCTGAGCTGAAGGCAGACACTCAACCACTGAGCCACCCAGATGACCCTTCTAAGCTATTCTATTTTGTTTAGTCTTCTAGATAAGTTTTTAGACTGACTAAATTTCATTTCTACAAATAGATTTTCTAAAAAAAATTTTTTTAACATTTTATTTATTAATTTATAGAGACACAGAGAGAGGCAGAGACGCAGAGGGAGAAGCAGGCTCCATGCAGGGAGCCTGATGTGGGACTCGATCCCAGGTCTCCAGGATCAAGCCCCGGGCTGGAGGCGGCACTAAACCCACTGAGCCACCAGGGCTGCCCCTATTTTCTAAAATTTTAATTACAATTACTAGAGTATTAGAGTTTAATTTAGAAAGGGAATTGACATGATTATAACTTATCCTAGTCATCTAAGACATGGATTCTCTCTCCATTTGTACTTTTTTCCTTAAAAAAAGAGTTAGCCTTACTTTGCGTTCTAGCATGAGAGTTTAAAATGTTCTGGTGTATTTTTATGAACCTTCTTTTTGCCTAATTTTTTTTTTTTAGGTTCTCTTTGGAAAGGTGAAGAAAATTCAGCCTTCAGTGTGTAAAAACAAAGTTTCTTTGGATCCTTCTCCTAATTTTGATTGCCATATGTCAAGAAGTGTACCTTCTCTGAAAGATACCATTGAGTTACAAGCCTACAATTCAGCAGTATGTTAACTTTTTAGGTCATTTGACTACTTGAAAGTGACATGCTTCACTCTGTATGATACATGACTTAAAACAACTTCTCAGAATATTAAATGAAAATCTCTTAATTTATTCAATATAATAAGAGCATAAATAATTAGTATAAGTTGTATTAATATTTGTGATCTAGGAATGTTAGTAAAAAAGTTTCCAAATTTGCATTTAACTATGTTCAGAATACAGTGACTGCTTTCTTTTTTTTATTTCTTCCATAGATTAATTAATTCCTAACTAGCAAAACATGACAACTTTTTTATAAAAAGCGATTTTGAAATAATGTTATTGATTTTCTCTACTTTGCAATAGGAGAAAGACTTAATGTGTTCATTATGCATGAAACATTAATTTTCTATCATAAATTGCTGAAACAGTAGACCCTTCTTCTTCTATAGAAGATTAAATTATATGTAATAAACATTGAATATCATCATATATATGATTAAATGAAGATAAATTTTCTAGAAGTATATATATGCTCCCACATGTAAAATGTATTGAGCTATTGTTATTTTTCTAATTGACGTTTTCTTCCAACTAAAACATTACAGGTGTTCACAGCATATGCAAAACATTGAACTTTTAATAGAAAAATACTTTTTTGTTCAAAAACAGATCATTTCTGCTGCTGCCCACACTGATACCCTACCAAGGAAAATATGTGTGGTTGGCAGAAAAATTTATAGTTTTAAAAAAACTAGGATTGAAGAATGAGGAGAAGCGGCAGGTATATAGAAGCCAGTGAATAAATATCATGCAGTCACACAGCTTTTAAAAAATATGAGCAGGGAATCCCTGGGTGGCTCAGCGGTTTAGCGCCTGCCTTTGGCCCAGGGTGTGATACTGGAGTCCCGGGATCAAGTCCCACATTGGGCTCCCGGCATGGAGCCTGCTTATTCCTCTGCCTGTGTCTCTGCTCCTCTCTCTCTCTCTCTCTCTCTCTCTCTCTCTCTCTCTATAGTAAATAAATCTTTAAAAAATAATAATAATAATAAATAAAAATAAATTTAAAATATGAGCATATCCAATTCTGCTAACACTAATTAGCTTTAAAATGTTCTTTTTTCCCCTTCTTTATCTTTCAGGTATACTTCTATGAATACAATGTTCTTTCAAAGCCAGTAGATAAACCTAGGCAATGTCTTCCATATGCAATAGTAACAGTAAAATTTATTGGCCAAAAAATAGATAATGGGCACCTTATGACATCTTTGAGATTCCTCTCAAGCGGATTTCCTAAGAGGGCTGGTAAGATACATCTATTATTCTGTTTCACTAGCATTTGTGCATGTCTTAGAACTTCTGAGTATTATTTTTGAATACATTATGAATATGTAAGCAAAATAGTTGTGCTTTAACCTATTTTTTATTTAATGTATGTAGAATTATAATGCAGATATTTTTTATGACTGCTTTTGCCCAGTATTATGTTTGTGTGGTTCTATGCTGTTAGGTATACTTGTAGTTTTTTCATTCATACATATGTATTCACATGTTATTATTCCATTTGTTTGTTGACTATACACTATTTCTCTGGGGATATGTGGATATTTGCCGGTTTTCCTCATATTGCAAACATTGCTGTTTTAAACATTTATGTGTCTCAGTGCATATGTGTATAGAGTATTAAATATCTACATCAGAAATGTGCAACTTAATCCAAAGAGGATATCAACTAGTTTTCAGAAGCAACTGCATCAGGTTACATAATTACTTTATATCCTTGCCAACACATACTTTTTAAAACATTTTTTGTTTCTGCTAGCTTACAGAATGTAATATGTTATCATCATCATCTTAAAAAGAAACTGTGTAAAAAAAAAGAAAAGAACTATGTGCTCTTAGAAAGCTATCTTATCTCTTTCCTCTCAGTCCCTTGCCCTTAAAGCAGTCACTAATATACTTTCTGTCTTTATGTATAGCTGACCCTTGAACATGGAAATTTGAGGTACCAACCCCCTTGCAGTCAAGTCATGTATGACTTTCGACTCTCTGAAAACCTAACTGCTAATAGCCTTGTGTTGTCTGGAAGCCTTACCCAGAACACAAACAGTTGATTAACACATTCTTTGTAGTTATATGTTCAATATACTGTGTTCTTACAATAATACCTATTTCTTAATTTTTACTGGCATTTTTAGGCTACCTCGTTCATCTGTGAGTTTTTTTAAGTTGTGGCAAATATCAAAAAAATTTTCCAATATATTAATTGAAAAAAATCCATGAATGAGTGGACCCACACAGTTCAAACACATATTATTCAAGGATCAACTGTATTTGCCTATTGTGGGCATTTAATATAAAGGAAATCATAAATATGTGAAGTGGCCTTTTGTGACTAGTGACTTTTCACGTAACAGTATTTTCAAGGTTCTTGCATATTGTAATATGAATTAATACCTCATTCTTTTTCATGGAGTAATATTACATTGAATAGATACACTATATTCATCAGTTGAAGGATGTTTGGGTTGTTTTCATCTTTCGGCAATTATGAATAATTCTGCTATGACCATTCTTGTACAAATTTTGGTGTAGACATGTGTTCACATTTCTCTTGGTATATACCTAGGGTTGGAATTGCTAGGTCATATAATGACACTATGTTAACCATTTAAAGAACTGCCAAACTGTTTTCCAGAATGGCTGCACCATTTGCATTCACACCAGCAGTGTATGAGTGTTAGGATTGTCCACTTCCTATGTTATTATCTGACTTTTTCTTAATAGCCAGCCCAGTGAATGTGAAGTAAAGGTTTTCAGGGTGTAAGTTTTATGCTGCTTTTGTTAAATTTACTTCCCCCTTTATTTTCTTCCTTTTTAAAAATTTTCTTTATTTATTTCCCTCCTTTTTTGGCTTTGGGTTTAGTTTGCTCTTTTTTTCTGGTGTCTTAAGGTGGAAGGTTAGGGTATTGCTTTGAGATCTTTCCCCTCTGATAATATATGTATTTACAGCTATAAGTTTCCTTGAAAGTACTGTTCTAGGGATCCCTGGGTGGCGCAGCTGTTTGGCGCCTGCCTTTGGCCCAGGGCGCGATCCTGGAGACCCGGGATCGAATCCCACATCGGGCTCCCGGTGCATGGAGCCTGCTTCTCCCTCTGCCTGTGTCTCTGCCTCTCTCTCTCTCTCTGTGACTATCATAAGTAAATTAAAAAAAAAAATTAAAAAAAAAAAAAGAAAGTACTGTTCTAGCTGCTTCCCATAAGTTTATGTTGTATCTTCATCTTCATTTTCATTCATCTCAAAATATTTTCCCATTTTCCTTTTATTTGTCCCATTGGTTTTCTTAGAGACATGTTATTTAACTTCCATGTATATGTGAATTTCCCAGTTTTTTCTGTTACTGATTTCTAATTTTTTGTCCACTGTATCTCCTACTCTCAAGAATACATCTTTAGGGGATCCCTGGGTGGCGCAGCTGTTTGGCGCCTGCCTTTGGCCCAGGGCGCGATCCTGGAGACCCGGGATCGAATCCCACGTCGGGCTCCCGGTGCATGGAGCCTGCTTCTCCCTCTGCCTGTGTCTCTGCCTCTCTCTCTCTCTCTCTGTGACTATCATAAATAAAAAAAAAATTAAAAAAAAAAAAGAATACATCTTTATTATGGTCATACTTCTACTATAGCTTACTATAATTAAAAAGTATAATTACAAGTGGTTATATAATGTAGAAGTCTTCAACAAAGCTATCTTTCAATATATTGTGATATAGAATCTCATGATACATCCCAATAATATGATTATAGTTTCACATATGTCATAAATCTCACCATCAATTTCTCAACATTATGAGGTTTTTTTTGGTATTACCTATGAATGCTTTGTGAACGTTTTATTTGGTAAATATGTATTTTTACAAGTTCCTTTGTTATTACATTTAGTTCTTTATGAAATTGTAGGAATGAATTCCTATAAATTAGAAAATATGATTCCATTTTCCAGATTTTTATCTATATATATTATTTGCAGAAATACCTATTTCACTATGGAGCAGGGGTAGTGCTTTTGCTCCTGAGGAGGATTTTATGGACCCTTTTTGCTCTTTTCCCCTGTTTCCCCACCTCATTCCCCTTTTCTGTTTTTCTTCTCTCCTGACAAAGAGAAAAGCAAGGTAACAATAGATGAAGACATTTTTGCCTTATTAATATGAAGATTCTATTATTAGGTATCTGAATATAGGAAATTAATACAAGAAATACCTAGTCTTTGAGGTCTTTGAGCAACATGTTTTTATTCCTTTTTAATTTTTCTCTTTCGTCATAAAAAAAAATTTTCTCTTTCTTTGTATTTGTCAGAATTCAAAAATTTTTATGGCAAATACTTTTTTTAGTAAGGTCTGTAGGACAGAGTTTCACGTTGCATCATTTCTATTGTATGATTTGTCATTCATCCTCTTCTCTCCTTTTTTCTGATGAGACCTTCCTTAATCATCATTAGGTTATTTAATGAACTTTCAGTTAAAACCACTGTGACATAGTTTACTTACATTAAGAGTTGAATGTAGAAATCCTTTTCCTTCCTGTTTTTTCTTATTTTTTTATCATTTCCACAGAAAGAACATGCTCTCTGAATAACTGTACAGTGGCCAAAAGAATTGGAAAAGGAAAAGATGCTACTGTCATCTTTGAGCATTTCAGGAAACCTGTAGATCCATTTGTTCCGGAAAACTGTTCTTGCAGTGTACTAAATGCAGAGATAAATCCTTCCAATGCAAATATTTCAAATACCTATGGAAATGTGCAAAATGGAAACATTTCTATACATGAAACATACAATGGACAGAAGGAGCACAATTTAGCAGAATGTAGAGACATGTCTCAAGTACATATATGTGATTCAAGTCTTTCATTTATTCCCAGTGGTACCAGAGAAAGTGTTAATGGTGACCTCATGTTAAATTTGACACATTTTACAAATGTTTTAAGTGGTCTTTCTGCTGCTTTTCCCCTTCGTAACAATACTGGCTCAAGCACAGTTATTACTTCAAAACTCATTAAAGACCCAAGACTGATGAGAAGAGAAGAAAGCATAGAAAAACATAATAATATTGCAGGCTTAAATGAGATTTTGCCACTTGAGAAGAGTTTAGATTTTGTTAATTCAGGAATAAACCTATCATCGATGCCAAGTAATTCTGCCTCCTCATCTGAAATTGTGGCTGGTGATCATTCTGTGCTTACTAGTTGTTTGGACACCCCTTGCTTCAAAATTTCTCTTGACAATTCACAGTCACAGGCGCACAACTTGGACTTTCAGAGCTATAATTATACAACTCCCAATAAAATGGCAGGACAGTGTAAGGGCCAAGACAATTTTTCCTCCCCAATGTGTTTGCCAAACATAGTTTCAGAAGTTGAAAACCAAAAACACAGTGAGGGAGAAGTCCAAAGATCCCAACAGAGAAGCAACATCCCACTTTTAATTGAAGAAAAAGATGAACCACATAACTCTTATGAATCAGTGAATACTTGTATAAGAGGGTACAGCACTCACATCTCTCAGAAATCATGGTCTTCTAATTCAGAAACTGTATGTCAGACTGGTCAGCAAATGTCTACAGTTTTTCCTCTCCAAAGGAAGGAAAACATAGATGGGTACATTCAAAACATTGAAAAAATGAGAGACTTCACTGACCCAGAAGATAATTCCAGGCATGGAGAAAAGCAGATTTTATGGAAAGAAACTGAAGCAAAAATCAGTCCAATAGATAATTACATTTCTTTGTACCAAGAATGCAAAGGGGATGAGAGTCATGATTCTTTTGGGAAAAATTCTGATCAAATATTAATTACACAAGAATTAGAAATACCAAAATCTTCCACATCTGCCACAAAGGATAAATATAAGTTAGACCATCTAGCATTGGAATTACAAAGTAATCTTACTCCAAGAACAGAAACCCTTTCACAAAAGCATCCTCAACCTTCTTTGGAGTATGAAGATAACATTCATACAAGTTTTGCAGTTTCTCAAAAACTAATGGAACTAAAATTGGAAAAGCCAAATGAGAACTGTGTTAACATTATGACTAATGCTTTCCAGGAAGCAAAAGACATTCCCCAGGCCAAAGAACTGCCAATTGATGGGGTTATTTCATCTCATGACGTTAAAACAACTCATGACAATTCAAATTGCAGCGTATCTAGAGAACATATCTATGTCCATAGGAAAAATGAAAATGATCGCATGTCATTGGAGAACATGCAGAGAGACTGCAAAGTAACTTTTCAAATTGCTGATAAAGGTCAAAGTCATACTTTGTCATGTAATGCAGAGTTGCACAATGATATACACCTGAATATTGATTTCAAAGAACAAGGAGATCATGATAAAGAAAATGAAAATGAGACTAAAGAGGAAAACACTGCTTTGTCTACAGAAAACAACAGAGTAGATATATGTGGACATGAGAAGCAGGGTTCTCATACAAACAAAAATTATGCCAATATAGATGAAAGAAAGAATAAAAATTACAATAATGTAGAAATTTTGAGTTCTGAAGAATTTTGTACATTTAATTTGACTGGAGGAGAAAAATGCATATCAACAGAAGCTACATTTTTAGATAGTGAAAATACTGTCACTGCCATAAAACAAAAAGATACTCAAAATACAGGCAGAAGTGTAGAGCACTTGACTTCCATAACATTTCCCCAAATTGCAGAGTCTTCAGTGCATGTAGCCTCAAATGCTGCAGTACAGATAGCTGGTAGTATGGTGCCTACATTAGGCACAAATCATGAAGATCACCAAAGATACCAGATTAAAGAGGCTTGTTCTTCTGAGAGTCTAGATTTTGGTTTATTAGTAAAACATAAGGTTTATGACTGTGAAATGGATATAGATGACAATAAATTACATGAGTCATTTCATCAATCAATAAGTGACAGCTCAGTTCTTCAAAGTTTTGAAGTGGAAAATAAGATTGAAGTAGGATCAGAACAGTGTAATGATGCTTTTCTAATTCAACAAGATCCTCCTAGCCATGGAAATGTTCTGTATGAAGAATTTAGGGCCTCATTTGAAGCTCTAAAGTCTCGTATTGATTGGGAAGGTCTGTTGGGAAGTAATAATGGGGAGAGGGAAGTTTTGAAAAGCTCCAAAAGAAGGGAGAATAATGATCAACGTTACTCTGAGAAAAGTAATTGTCTTTATTCCTCTATACAAAAAAACAAAGCAGAACTCTGCCATCCAATTTTACTTCCAGATTTACAAGTGAGAATCACTAATATATTTCTGCCAGGATTCAGTCCCACTTCTGAATCCCTTGCATTGAAAGATAAGTTTTGCAAAAACATAACTAAAACCACAGAACCAGAAATAAACAAGGAGGGTAAAGTGCCAGGATTTGAAATGTATTCCCAGTGTTCTGGTGAAAATTCAGGTTATTCACTTGAAGATGAATTTGGTAATACAAGACAAGAATCAGGACTGGTGAGTAAATCTGAAATCTCGCATTCTCTTGACGTGAATCATAATACACAAGGGAATCATGCTTCTGAAAAACAAAACAGTGGACCTTTGCTTAGTGAACCCTCTAATGTCACAACATTAAATAATGAAAGCAGATATTCCTTGACAAAGTCAAAAACTAATTGTAATGATACTAGAAGTAAAAAGGACACAGAATCAAAAATTAGCAAAAGAAAGCCACGTGTGCCTTTTAAGGATGAGAATATGGCACATAAGGATTTAAGAAATCATGAAATTTATGGCAAGAGGAGGAGGCTAACCAGTCAAGATTCATTTGAATGTTTTTCTTCATTATCCCAAGGACGAATTAAAACCTTTTCAAAGTCAGAAAAACACATTAAGAGTGTCCTGGATATTCTAAATACTGAAGCATCTTTATGCAAAAGCAAACGTCTTTCCAGAAAACTTGACAGAGCTGTTCTTCACTTAAAAAAAGCTCATAGGAGAGTTCACACATCTTTGCAACTTATAGCTAAAGTAGGAGAAAAAAGAAAAGGCCCATTACCAAAATCATATGCAATAATATGCAATAATTTCTGGGAAAGTTGTGACCTTCAAGGTTATAGCTCTGTGTCTGAAAGAAGATATTATTCTACTAAACATTTTTTGTCAAAAAGAAAATACGACAAGCCAAGAGAGAAAAGGGCTTTGGGATTTGAAATGGATAAATCATTAACTCCTGTATCAAAGCACAAGTCTTACCAAGCAAGTAGAGAGAGAATCACAGAGTGTCTTTCTAACACAAATGTGGCCAGCAGTGTCTCCAGTCACACCACTGTTCATGTAAGAGAATTTTGTGATCAAGAATATCCTGAATCACAGTTAACCCTGTGCTCTACACCCCAAAGTACAAGTTGGTCAACTTATAACAAGAGCAGTATGAGAAGTCTAAGATCATCAGAACTTCAGACATTTTCTGGAAAAACTGGGTGCCTGTTTTCCCCACCCTGCCCAGATGAGAAACTAACTAAAAAAGAAAATCAAATTGGCATAAAGTTTTTATCTAACATCAGTAAATATGAAAAGCCTGGGAGCCATTCAGCAAATCATAAAATTAAGGATACAATGAAAGAAAGCCATTCTGAGACTAATAAGGTAATAAATAAGAGTAATTCAGTATCTTTAAGTAACATAAAAGAAAACAATGTAAGTTTTAGCAGAGACAAAAATTATGATGCAACTTGTATAACACACACAAAGGTAAAAACTGACATAGTTATTTCAGTTTTGGAATCAAATGTGAAGCACTTTTTAAACGTTGATATCTATAAACCAGATAACCTTATTTTATCTGGTTATAAAGGAAACCTGGAAGTAAATTTTCCTATGGAAGAATGGACAGCTCCTAATCAGAGCTCCAAACCAGGCATTATTACAGAAGACTTCCTTATGGACCCATTAAATCTAACTCTGATAAGCCACAAAAAATACAACAGTGTTCCTCAGTTGTTACCAACTACTCCAGTGACAGACAATGAAGTAGAATCTTCAGAATCTTATTTGGATAAACAGAGAATTTTTGCTAAAGATTCTTTTGCAACATCCACCAATGTACCAAACTGTCAGCCAGAATGTGGTGGAAAAGAGTTTCTAAAGGCAGAACAATGCTCTTCAAGTCATTGCTTCCATATAGATGGGAATGAATCAAATGTTCTTGAGAATCCTAAGTTGGGTCTTAAATCCGTAACTGAAGAAGGTAAAAGTTACAGGAAAAATACAATGAAGAGGCTATTTTTCAATGATAGTTCTTTGCCCTTAAAAGATAATGTAAAGGATTCTTCTTCAAAAAAATGTATGGCAAAGACAGACATTCAGGCCAGAACAATGTGGAAAACTAAACAAGCAGAAAAAGCAAAAGATTCACTTCATAGAAAAAGCTTGACTGAAGGATCCATTGCTAAGACAGAGTACAAAAATCAAAAGAATAAGACCTTAGAAGAATCCTCCTACTTAGGTGAGAAAAGAATTAGAAATAACGTGATTGATTCTCATCTAAGCATTGAAGATATTACTGAGGCAGTAGTCTCTTTGAATAACCCAATTTCTAATCATCTTAGCAAAAGAGAGAAAGAAGGGGGAGTTAAAGTTGGTAATGACTCTCATTCTGACTCTGCGTTGCATTCAGAAATAGCCTGTAATTCCAAACCAGGCATTATAAGAATGAATCATGGGCCTGCTTTACATAGGCACTCTCAAACCTCCCAACCCTCTACTCCTCAGAAGATGACTACATCAAACATGAACGGATTAAAAGAAAAACATTGCTCAGCTAATCATTCAGCTCTTATAGCTAGGCTAATTCAGATTTTGAGAAGGGCAGATGAAACATCATCTTTGCAGATTCTACAGGAAGAAACTAAGGCTTGTCAAAATATTCTCCCTTTATTTGTTGAAGCTTTTGAAAGAAAACAAGAATGTTCTCTTGAACAAATCCTGATTTCAAGAGAACTATTGGTAGAACAAAACCTGTGGAAAAATTGCAAACACAAATTAAAACCATGTGCTATTGACTCCTTGGTAGAACTCCAAATGATGATGGAAACTATTCAGTTCATTGAAAACAAAAAAAGAGTCTTAGGAGGTGAACCAACATTCCGAAGCTTGCTTTGGTATGATGAAACATTGTACGGTGAACTGCTTGGTAGACCACGTGGATTTCAACAGCAATCCAATTTCTATCCTGCTTTTCAAGGAAGGTTAAAATATAATGCATTCTGTGAGTTGCAAAACTATCATGATCAATTAATTGAATTGTTTGAAGAATCCAAAAGGGAAAACAACTCATACTATGCATTCTTAAAATACAAACGACAGATTAATGAGTGTGAAGCAATAATGAAGCATTGTTCTGATTGCTTTGACTTTTCTCTCTCTGTTCCATTTACCTGTGGAGTTAACTTTGGAGATAGTTTAGGAGACCTAGAAATCTTAAGAAAAAGTACTTTAAATCTGATTGGTATGTATGGGGACTCTCCTAAAGTTGATTCCTGTCCAGGAAAACAAGACCATTTGTGGATTATCATAGAAATGATCTCTTCAAAAGTTAATTTTATTAAGAACAATGAGGCAGTAAATATTAAAATATCTCTTTATGGTCTGGAACATATCTTTTTTGATGCTGCAAAAAGTCTTGTTTGGAAAGAGAGGAGACAGTCTTTCTGCAAAAATTACTCAGGAAATAAAAATAAAGAAATGCTACTCAAAATGAATCAGTATGCTTTTTCTAAGTTGAAAAACATATATGATATGTTGTCTAAAGACTTAAGCAGTGAACAGATTTCCAGTATTGAGCTTGAGAATACAGAGATTACTTCCAGAGCATCAGATGATCTAATAAACAAAGCTACAGTTAACATTGAAAACTGTAGGTTTAACAGTACTTTGCCTTCACACCCAGATTTCTGTTGTATTAGTGAAATATTGGATCAGGCTGAATTTGCAGACTCTAAGAAATTACAGGAACTCACTTTGAGATGTACTGAACACCTAGAAATTTTAAAAAAATATTTTCAGATGGTGCAAGAAGAGAACATAGATAATATTTTTATCACAGAAGAAAATGTTTTGGACATGGTGAAAAACCACAATCATGGGGCTATAATTTTAAAACCTGCAGCCATTGAAACCTATATTGAAATTGTCATGCTTTCAGAAACAGTTCACTTTCTTAAAAACACAATGGCAAAGAATTTAGACAAACAGAGGTTTCGAGGTATGCTTTGGTTTGATTTGTCACTTCTTCCTGAGCTGATTTGCTGCCAAGAAAAAATGACTTGTTTTTCATTTCTTAAAGATAATTCAACAGATTGCCTTTGGAAGGTCATAGAGACTGCTATTTCTGAACTGAAGAAAGATCTGGATATTATTTATAAATATGATGAAGCTGTTAATTGCTCATATGCTCTTCATTTGCTCTCAAGAGAACTTGAAGAGCTTTCAGAAATAAAAAAACTTCTAAAGAAGTCTGAATATTCTGTTTCTACGTATATTGACTTTGTGCCATATATAGCATCCATAAATTATGGAAGCACTATGACAGAGTTAGAATACAATTACAATCAGTTTTCTACACTGCTCAAAAACCTAATGGCTGCCCCTCAGAAAGATTTAGGGAAAATGGCTCATATTATGAAAGTCATGAAAACTATTGAACATATGAAGATAATATGTGCTAAAAATGCTGAGTTAACCATTTCCTTTATTCTGTGCCAAATGCTACATAACAGAAAGAAGACTTTCCCACTGAAGAGAAAAGAAAAAATAAATACGCATGTAAAACCTAGGAAGAGTACCAATAAATCTAGTACTTTTATGAAGGTGCCCTCAATTTCAGAGTGCATAATGAAAAATGTTTCAAATTCCTCTAGAAAACGATCTACTACTGTAGACCAATGTGAAGACTCTCAGGAACAAGAGAAAAACACTACTGTTTTCAACTGTAAAAAACAAAAGGTAACATGTTTTAAAACAAAACCTGTGTAAGTGTTACTTTTGAGAACAAATCTACTCTTCAAACAGGTAGTTTTCTGATTGGTAAAAATAGAGAATGCTTTGACTGTTGCCTTGCAAATGAATTTAAAGAACTGGATTGGGGTGCCTGGCTGGCTTAGTCAATGGAGCATGCAACTCTTGATTTCTGGGTCATGAGCTTAAGCCCCAGAATGGGTGTAGAGCTTATTTTTTTAAAAAAGAAAAGAAAGAATTCCTGATACCTAAAGTGATATGATTCTATATATGAGAAACATCTTGCAGATGTCTACTTTAAACTAAAACTTACTTAATTTAGAAAACATTTCTTAGAAGAATATAAATCTATATAACTTCTTAAGGGATAATCCAGTGTGAATGTAAGTTAGTAATTTATTAAGTAGCTTCTATATAACAAGGCTACACTTAATGTAGTGAATATTAAAAACTGGCTAGTGGAGCCTGTGTTCTTGACCATTATCATCCACATGGAAAAATAGGACACATATTTTTAAATAGATGATTATGAGGGAATTAAAAGAAGTCCTACCTAAACATTTTATTTAGCAAATCATAGAAAACATTTTCTTTTGTACCTGGCACTGTTCTAATGATTTCACAAAATCTTTGTGATGTAGGTACTATTACTATCTTAAGGTATAAAACAGATCCATAGAAACATTAAGTTACTTTCCCAGGGTCACAGGGTTAGTAAATAGGCAAGCCCGGATGTAAAACTAGGCTCCCGAGCCCATATAACCTAACAACCTACACTCAGAGGCTTCTCTTAAAATTTTTTTAGAATTTCTCAGTTCAGAAGTAAAGAGAAACCTATATGCACACTGAAAAGTAGGAATTCTTTCTCGGGCTATTGTAATTGTATTTGTTAAACTAGTTCTGGTGACCAGGAAACCAGTCATTTATTTCACTGTTTATAGGAAAATGCTTAATAAAAGAACAGTTTGTAAGCATACTTCCAAAACACAATAAATACAAGTTGTGTACTCTACATCAAGAGTAAAATGAGGATAATACTTAAAAAGGTATTTTAAGTATTGAGAAGAAAAGAAAAAAATGGAGGTTTATTTTTTAATTTCAATGAATAGCACACAATGAAGTTTTGCCTTAAATTAGGAAAAAACGGTTATCTGATGAAGGTTAAAATAAAGAAGGGGGTATCTAAGTTATGGAAATAATATGGGCAAAAATACAATGTTTATTGACATCATTTGAGAAGTGAGTTTAAAATTAAGTCTAGAACAAAAATTTAATTTAGTGGACAACAGTAAGCTAAGATAGAGAGGAATGTTGTTTCAGATTATAAAATGTCTTAAATATAGGTCCAAGGAGTTTAAACTTTATTCTGTATTTATTGAAGGTAATGTCCTGTGAAATGTGTTGTAGAAAGAATGATGTTTTACAGAATAAGAAAAGAAAGTCCATATTTGACAGACAATTACTTAACAATGGGACTTAATGACTGATCTACTAAAAAGAGTATGTTTTTAAAAAGGGCAGTTAAAATTGGACTCCAAGATTTGTTATAAGATATGGGGATAAAGGGATCCCTGGGTGGCGCAGCGGTTTGGCGCCTGCCTTTGGCCCAGGGCGCGATCCTGGAGACCGGGGATCGAATCCCACGTCGGGCTCCCGGGGCATGGAGCCTGCTTCTCCCTCTGCCTGTGTCTCTGCGCCTCTCTCTCTCTCTGTGACTATCATAAATAAATAAAAATTTAAAAAAAAGATATGGGGATAAAAAGAATGTTGCAGATTGCTTGTTTAGAAAAGTTTCTCCAGACATTTATGACATATGGGAAGTCCAGCAGAGTCACTGGTTTTTAAATGGGGAGGATTAATGAACGTAGCTTATGACAGTGCATTTTAGATGATGACAGAACAAGCAATTTTAAGTATCTGATGTGAAAATAATATTTATGTTGCATTTTATACCATCACCAATGTAGGTTTTCTTTATAACTTTTTAAAATGTAGATTGACATGAAAGATGTCACAAAAGTCGACAAAGAAAAGACAACATTCAAGCATCCAAGGTAAGAGTTGCCATCAGCCCTATCTGAAGAAAAACTAAACAAAATTAAGCACATATTAAGGAACAATACTAACACATTTATTTATATACTTCTATTGGATCATGCATGTAACTGAGAGGAAAAGAGTAAGGTTAGGAGGGAGAATAAGATTTCAGATTATACAGTGCATTAAGGTTTAAGGAATTTGAACTTCATTCTGTAAGTATTGAAAAGTAATGTCCTATGAAATGGGTTTTTTTTCAGTGATTTAAAGGATAAGAAGAGGGATCCCTGGGTGGTGCAGCGGTTTAGCGCCTGCCTTTGGCCCAGGGCACGATCCTGGAGACCCGGGATCGAATCCCACATCGGGTTCCCGGTGCATGGAGCCTGCTTCTCCCTCTGCCTATGTCTTGCCTCTCTCTCTCTCTGTGTGTGACTATCATAAAAAAAAAGGATAAGAAGATTCTGAGTAGAGTTAGAAGTAGTAGTAAGTTAGAAAAGAGTGATGTTTTTAGAATAAGAAAGTACAATTCGTATTTGACAGACATCATTTAAAGAATTCATGGGGATTAGTAACTGGTTTGCTAAAAAGGAGATAATATGACAAGTGATTAGACTGAGTTTTTTTAAACTTGTGGGTATTACTAGGCAGATTTCAAAATTGGTTAAAAAGATAGAAATTGCTGACTTATATTACTAAGTGGGAACTTAGTCATCAACATACATATATTATAAATGTACTACTATTTCATAAAAGGATGTTTAAACATCATAATATAGGAGGAACATGATTTCAAAAATAAAGGCTAGTTCTTTAAACTTAATTATTTTTATGAAAAACTCCCTACATGGTTTATATTTTGACATGAGATGGCACCACTGAATATGTTGACCATCTCTAATTTCATTCAGCTCTCTGCAATTTTCAAATTATCACAGGCTTCATTTATTCACATCTTTTTTCCATTTTGTGAAGGAGAATGAGTAATACAGAATTAAAAAGATGAGCATTCTCGTTTCTGTCTTACTTGGTTTTGGTTCTTTAAATCTACATTTTATTTATTGCATTTCTAGAATCCTTTTCTAGAATCTTTGGTTGTGTAGTGGCATAAAGATGAAAAGGGATAACATAAACCATTTATATAATCGTCTTAGCAACTAAATATAGGTGGTATTTGCTACTCAAAGAATCAAACTTTGTCTCACATAGCAAGAAAATGAATCCAAATAGAAGGTTAATACAGGGTGCTTGGGATCCCTGGGTGGCGCAGCGGTTTGGCGCCTGCCTTTGGCCCAGGGCTCGATCCTGGAGACCCAGGATCGAATCCCACATCGGGCTCCCGGTGCATGGAGACTGCTTCTCCCTCTGCCTATGTCTCTGCCTCTCTCTCTCTCACTGTATGACTATCATAAATAAATAAAAATAAAAAAAATACAGGGTGCTATTTTCATGGGAGAATATTCTCTAAGAGAATGCATAAAAGAGTAACCATACAGGCAGCTGTCAATCTATAGGGTTAAGACATCACTTAAAGATTGGAAATGTGGGCAGCCCGGGTGGCTCAGCGATTTAGTGCTGCCTTCAGTCCAGGGCGTGATCCTGGAGACCTGGTATCGAGTCCCGCATCAGGCTTCCTGCATGGAGCCTGCTTCTCCCTCTGCCTGTGTGTGTCTTTGCCTCTATGTGTGTGTCTCTCTCATGAATTAATAAATAAAATCTTTAAAAAAAAAAAAGATAGGAAATGTGATAAAGCCAAAATTGTACTTTCTGAAAACTGTCAAAGTATTATACAGGATTGGATAAGAATGATGATGTTGTCACTAAAATGCCTTTTAGGGGAGACTGGATTAGGTAAAATAAAATACAGAGCTGTTAGTTTCATGAGTTAGATACACAAACTCCAGGCCCAAGATTAATTTCTTTTGCATGGGAGGAGTGATTATTTTTTTCTTTTCATCATGTTCTTTTCCACATGTAATTCAAAGAATTTGATGAGACACCAAAAAATATAATCATCCTGGGGGACCTAAATTAACTATCTTGCTCTAGACATTTCCATAGTGAATGCTTCCTTCAGCCCGGGTGAGACTTTCTAAATTTAGGTAGGAATGTCAGGGATATTAAATTGGCATCATATTTTGGAGGTCTGTGTTTCCTCTTCTCAACCTTGAACAAACAAAATATCTTAGTAGTTCCTGATAACAGAAGATGATTTTTTGGCAGGGGCAGGGCACAGCTGGTGGTTTTGTCAGTTCTATATAGCCATTTACAAGTAGAGAAGATCAACAAGTTGGAAATATATGAATGCAAAACTACAGTAAAAAAAAAACTGGATGTAATTTCCTACTTCTAAAAGCCGCTTTTAGGAAATGTCCAATGCATAAAATAATTACAATATTGATGCACTGTATATATTTCTAAATGTATTAGAAATACATTTGAAATGTGGAGTATATCACATTCAGCAGGAAAAAATCTGAATTCAAAACAAGGGAGTAAAACTGGGGAAATAAGTTACCCAAATACTGCTGATAGAGAAAATGTAAATCTTAAGAATTCTCCTGAATAAAAACTTCAAATATGTGTTTACATTAAGATTTGGGGACTCCATGTATTTTAAGTTGTTTTTATGTGTGTGTTATACTTAATAGGACTACAAGATCTCATCCCGAAAGTGAAAGTGAAATAGGACCAAGTTCATCTGACAATCTGAAAAGACACCATGTATCTCCAAAAAAGGTTGAGGTGGAAAGATCACTACCTGGCTCAGTTTTACCTTTAAAGAACTTAAAAGACATTTGCACATCAAAGTCAGAGGGCAAAATATATGTAACTAATACTTCACCTGATACTTCAGAAGACTTTACTGGACAACAGGGGAACTTAAATAGCATGAAGAAAAGTAATGTGAATTTTAGTGCTACTGAAACGAGTGATAAGAAAGATTGTTCTTCTTTTGCAATTTGTGAACAAAGAAGTGTAGATGGCAGAATATTTCCAAAAGACTGCAGGATGCCTTCACAGAGATTTCTTACTCCTGCAGAGAAATCTTGTCCCTCAGACATAAAACCAGGAACTGATGCTTCTCCTCTGCCTGATGCATCAGTGCTCTCAAACCCTATTTTCCATTTCATTGGGGACATCCCTGCCAATTTAGGAATGAATGATGACACTGTCTTTGAACTGCAAGATAATGAAATATTAAATTCATCTATTAAAAATTCTGCATGCACCAATGCTACAGAACCCAAACTTACCCAGAACAAATCTCCTATTCTGCATGTAAATAAAACTCAGCCTGCAAAAACTGAGTTAAAAGAAAAATATATGAAGGATACTTTGAGTCCCAGTATTATACCTGTTGAAGCATCTGAGAACTTAACCCTTAATGTAAATCAAACAGCAGAATATTCTTTTTCTGAACAGCAGAATAATGAAAATTCAAAAGTCCTAACTCAGAATGCTGCTGCATATTGGAATGAACTTCCACGGTCTGCATGTACCCCAATATATAATTCTTCTGAGCATTCATTTGGAACTTCATATCCTTACCATGCTTGGTGTGTTTATCATTATAGCAGCAGTGGCAGCAGTTCCCTTACACAGACATATCGTGGAATAACATCATATGAGGTACAGGCACCTCCTTCTGGGATGTTGACTGCAATTGCAAGTACTGTCCAAAACACACATCCTAATCTTTTGTACTCTCAATATTTTGGTTACTTTGCTGGGGAGCCGCAAGCAAATAACTTTGTGCCAGTGGATGGGTATTTTCAATCTCAAGTGCCTGTTTCTTACAATTTTCAGCAGCCGATTTTTTCACAGTATGCTCCCCATCAGCCATTCCAACAAGCTGTATACCCTTACCCTCCTGATTCAGGTGTGCTTCCAGAAGCTCCTTGGACATATGGTGAGTTTTAGAAGTTTTAGTGCTCTATTGAGTTTTTACTTTTATTTCTTTGTACATTTATGTAAATGAAATTTACAGCAGGTGATGATCTATAGCAGTCATTTTTCTGTGCAGACTTGTAGAATTGTTCAAATCTTAGGCAGAGTTGAATTATGTTGTCAGATGGGAATCCGATCGTCAAAGATTGAAACAAAAAGAATCGGTAATATCACTAGTATGTCCTTCAATAAAACCCAACTTTGGGAAGTAGTTAAGTAAATTATTCTTAATCCATTCCATGAAATACAATGCAACAATCACAGGGTTTATAAAAGTTTTTAATGACAGTTTTTAAAACTTTGTCATATATATTTACCTGTGTAAATAAAGAAATGCCTAGAAATACTGAAATGAAAGACACCAACATTTTGACTTGTCTGCCTCTGGGTGATAAAATTGGGGAATTGTGGAGAGAGTTTTTTATATTTTCTAGATTTCCTACCATGAAAATACATTATTTTGATAAATGGAGACGAAGAGTAAAAAACCAAGTTGGAAAGAAACTTCAGTCAGATAAAGCAACCTTTCTCTTTCTCTTGGTATTCTAATACAGTATATCTGGCCATAAGTGAATGGAACAACTTGGTAATTGCCACTAGAACTTGAAATTTTTTTCTCTTAAGTACAATTCCATTTGTAAAATATCATAATTAAAACATAGATTTTTAAGATTAAATTGAAATATAGATTTACCAGCATAAAACAAAATATAAAAACAATGATTAATCATGCAAAAACTACAGTTATCCATTAACATCCCAATATTCTACCATCAGAAGTAATATATACTGTAAGTAAAGCTTAACCTAATCTTTTATGGTCTTAAACAGAAAAATGCAAGAGAATTTCTTTCAAGTTAAAAGGTTGTTTCCTGGGACACCTGGCTGGCTCAGTCAGAAGAGTATGTGACTCTTGATCTCTACACATTGGGTGTAGAGATTACTAAAAATAAATAAACTTAAAAATAACAATAAAAGGGGAACCCTGGGTGGCTCAGCGGTTTAGCACCTGCCTTCGGCCCAGGGCGTGACCCCGGAGTCCCGGGATCGAGTACCGCATCGGGCTTCCTGCATGGAGCCTGCTTCACCCTCTGCCGGTGTCTCTCCCTCTCTCTCTGTGTGTCTCTCATGAATAAATAAATAAAATCTATAAAAAAAATAATAGCAATAAAATAAAAAGTTGTTTTCCAACTCTAGATTCTTATAAATTAGTAAATAGAAAAAATTAATTGAATTCATTTATTCATTCATTGTCTGAATTGGATAAGAAGCAGCTTGTTAAAATAGTTCTGTTTCTAATTTAAAAATCTGATCACAGTAGCACCTCTACATTGGAGTTGCCACTGACACTCTGTGACCTATAGGATAAAATTCAAATATTTTAGCGTGGAGTGCAGAGTCTTTCACAGTTTATACAGCCTCATCTCCCACCACTTCCACCTTTGTATTCAAGTCACGTTGAACTTCATCCTGTTCTCCCATGTGACATTTCCTCTGGTACTTCATAGTACTTCTTGTGTGTGTTTCTCACATGATAAAGCATGTGAGTATTATATGGTATTGTAATTACCTGTGTATCTTTCCCTTCCTATCCCGGTCCACAAAATGATTTAAACAGGAATGGAAATTGTTCACCTAAAACAGAACCTGAAGAAAAACCTGTAGAGGAAAGGAGAAAGACATAGGAGTGGAAGTGGGGAAGTATATGACGGTGCTTTATCCTTTTTGATTAATTTGATACACTGCTGCTGTAATGTAAACACACCAAACATAGTAGATGCGGCGAGTCTAAACTAGAAATTTTCATTTCTGAAATAGGAAATCTTGAATGTAATTGTTTCATTAACATAAAGGTTTTCAGAGTTTGAGCTTTCTCTTGTTAATAATTAATGTTTGTGATGCTTAAAAAAGATATCTCTGAATCAAATCCAGCTTTGATTCTCAAGAATTTTAATTGTTAACCTACTTGGTTATATTAGTCAAGTGAAAATAAAGGAAAAGAAACAACTATCTACCTATTGTATTATTAAAAAGTAACTCTAAAAATATTACAAGGCAATAAGCCACCTCATTTAGTTTTCCTAAGTGCAAATAATCTGTAGAGTTCACTTCTCATGCTTTCAGGAACTGCATTCTTCTAAAGGTATGAAAATCCCTGTGACCCATTTCTTGATGTTTTGCTCTTGATGCTTATATTCAGCACCATAAATGGAATTAAAGGAAGGGGCTAAATGAGCTCTGTGTGTGAGACACATTACATCCTTAACCCCGTTTATCTCTCGCAGAATACCTGTAGAGACACTATTGTTCTTTTACAGATAAGGAAAGTACTACTTGGAGAGCCTTATATAACTTTTTAAGATCCCATGGCTATTAAAGGGCAGATGTGCAGTTTGGCTCTAACTTAAGTCGGGTCTTCCACTGTACTATTACGTACCATTAGTCGGCATCTTTAACTTATCTCAAATCTTTGTGGCTTTTTTTCTTTCAGTTCCATGCCAACAAGAACCCTTTCAGCCAGGACATTGAAAAAAGCCTTCTGTCTACTGAAATAAAGGGGATTTAACATGTTTTTCCAAGTATTTTTTACTTATTTTTTTTGTTTTTACATTTTTTATATGTAAATATGGTAAGAAACAGAAACCATATAGCTCTTTATAAAATGTTTAAATCAACAGTATATCATATAATGTAATTGGAAACATGTCGATTTCTGACATCTTAAATACCAAAATTATTTCCATGCAATATTTTAGTGAATGTAGTAGGCCATTTTCAATATCCATCAGAAACATTAACAATATTTTGAAATTTATATTTTGAAATGTTTCCATCACAACTGTTACAGTTATATAGAGATTATTTTGAGATTATTCTAATGGAATAAGAGTAAATGTAACATTTGATATGATTAAAATTAAGCAATAGTAGTAAAATCTTTAAGATTTTTCTGATATTTTTAATACATTTATGCTAGCATTTTGCCTTTTGACTCAGACTAAAGAAGGATTTTTTTTACTTGAATTAGTCAATTAGACCAATTATTTTATAATTATTTTTTTTATTTTATAATTCTTGATACTTCATATAATTTACAATTCTGTGTCTAATGGGAAATTCCTTTCATTTCTATATTTTCTAATTTGTACTTGTAAAATATGTTTTAATAAGGAACTTGGTTTGTATATGTTCAGTGTTTGTTCTTGAGTAGAGATTTTTAAAGTTTCTATGTTTGAAGTAGTTTTATATCATTGTATTGAATTTACAGTATATTTAATTAAAACTTTTCCCATGAGCCCCTTCCACAAGATTTATTTCCTTTGTATTTCACAATTCAAACATTTTTTAAAAGTGATTTTGTAGCAGATAATAAGGAATAATTTCTTATCCTTTTGCCATTAGTTTAGTCAATATTTTAGTAGTTTAAATAATGCACCACAAATAGAAGTTTTTTAATGCTCTGGTCATAGGTTTTTTTTTTCCTTTTCCAATGTTCCACAAAAGCAAAAAATGTCTCAGAGATAATCATCATAGAACAACTGGGATTATAGTATATAAATGTGGTCTTCAGCACCATCTCTGCCCATCAACACCCATTCCTGTTTCCTGTCAGATTCTAGCTATAAAGATCCCACAAAACTGGATAGACCTTTCTCAAGCCGCAGTGGGCCCAAAAACATGACAAGAAATTTGCATTGGCTAAATCTAAACAGATAGCTAGCAGAGCCTTAATGTTTTCTCAAACTTTCTATGTTGGCAGACTTTTTATGTTACCTAGTACAAACCTCTAAAAAGAGTTTAATTCAGCCTAATTTATTGTAGAATAATTTTTCAATTTAGAAAAACACTTAGAACCCCCAGGATAAGCCTCTTTACTCACATCCACCAAATAGAATGGAATTTGGAATACTTTAGATTCTTCTCTAACAGATCTTTAAATGAGGAAAGTCAAGCAAAGAGCTGCAGCTGAAAGAACTAAGGAATTTGAAGACTATAGAATTAAAGCAATATCAAAACAACATGGACAGGAGAGGAGGATAGGGAGGTTTGTCCATATAGCTGTTTTATTTGAAAATAGTCTATAACACCTGAACTCCTGAACAGTAATACTGTGACTTAAAAAGTGACTTTGTCTCCATCATTTGGTTTATGTTTAGTTGTGGAAAAATGTTATAGATTTATTATTTAAATGTCTCTATTAGGTAAGCCAGAAGTTAAATGTTAAAAGGATATTTTCTTTAAACAATGTTCAGATTCTGTTAATACTGTTTTGTGATACTTTTATTTCAAGAGTTTTGATTTCTTCCAAAAAAAAGACACCTTATTTAAATATTCAGTTACATTTTAAAATCTACACTTTGAAATATAACATGAAAAACTGAAGCATTTTCTTCCCCAACCCCCCGCTCAAATATGTGTTTTGGTTCTAAAAGTAAAAGTAGAACAAATTAAAATCTGAGCAAACATTATTTTTAAAAACCTGGTTATTTGCAAATATTATTGTTCTGGAATTAAAGAGTTACCTGAATAAACCAAATTCCTTCTAGTTTCAGTGTTTTTTTTCTTTTGTGTTTCTTGACTAATGAACAAAGATACAAATGGTCCTTGGTTTACAAGTACCCATTACATGAGAAACAACCCACAAAGAACTGACTAAATAAACTGCTAGAGACTTCCTCCCTTCCTCCAAACTTCCTTACTGCCTGGAGTTTCGTAGGACAAGCCAGAGTCCTTGCCTTCATGCAGTTCTCATACCATTAAAGAGAGGTAAGTGATACACACATAAGTAATTTCTTTCACATCATGGGAATATGGAAAAAAAACAAAATAATGGAATAGAGAATGATTACATGATTGATATATATGCAAGCTGAGATGTTCAGGGAGGTAATCAAACTAACTTCTATATTCTTTTTTTTGTGATTTTTTTTTATTTGTTTATTCATGAGAGACACAGAGAGAGAGGGGCAGAGACACAGCAGAGGGAGAAGTAGGCTGTATGCAGGAAGCCCGATGTGGAACTTGGTCCCAGGACTCCTGGATCACACCCCAAGCCAAAGGCAGATGCTCAACTGCTGAATCACCCAGGAGTCCCTAACTTCTATATTCTTATGTTTTAATTATATCACTCTGCCTTCCACATAGAAGTGCCGCTTAAACTTAAGTTCTGAATCTAGCCAAATACAAGGCTGTACCCCCAATTTCACAAAGAGAATTCCCAAAACCGTTTTTAATGAACTTAAATACATAAACTTTTAGAGACATGGATGTATGCTTAAATATCAACTGTGTTATATAAAACTATCTAAAATTCTTTTAATTAGAGTATCTGGATGGCTCACTTGGTTAAGCATCAGACTCAGTTTCAGCTCTGGTCATGAAATGGAGCCCTGAGTCTAGCTCCTCCACTCTCAGCATGGAGACTGCATGGAATTCTCTCTCTCCCTTTGCCCCCTGCCCCTGCTCACACGTGCTCTCTCTCTCTCTCTCTCTCTCTCTCTCTCAATAATTGTTTTAAAGATTTTATTTATTTATTTGAGAGAGAGTACAAGCAGGGGGGCGGGGCAGAGGCAAAGGAACAAACCGACTCCTTAATTCAAGACTCCCTACTCAGGACCCCTGGGATCATGACCTGAGCCAAAGGAAGATGCTTAACCTACTGAGTCACCCAGGAACCCTAAATAAATAAGTCTTTTAAAAAGAAAAATTGGGGGCAGCTCAGGTGGCTCAGCGGTTTTGCGCTGCCTTCAGTCCAGGGCCTGATCCTGAAGACCTGGGATCGAGTCCCATGTCGCACTCCCTGCATGGAGCCCGCTTCTCCCTCTGCCTCTGTGTGTGTGTGTGTGTGTGTGTGTCTCATGAATAAATAAATCCTTTAAAAAAGAAAAAAACTTTTAACTCATTTTGTAGAACAATGTCATTGTATCCTGTCATGCATCTTTGACATCAATGTCTTTGTCATCATTAGAGCCTTTTTGAGTTCTATTACAATGTTCCAAGGCATATCATCCTTACTTATAAGTTTTTTGAGGTATATGCTTTTTAAATCTGTGTACATATCCAAAGTTTCTTTTCCACTGAAGTCATTTCAGGCTAATTTTTCCCTAAAGACATTTTTTAAAGTAATGACTTAAGTTTTCAAAATAGAGGAAGGCTCCATACTTTTTTCGATGGGTATAATTTTAAGAGCAAAAAATAGTATGTTCAGGAATATGTGGTTTCTTAAAAAAATCTTTTATAGACATAGTTTGATTTCAATTTGTACAATATTGATAGTGCTTGAGTACCATGATAAACTCCCAATTGTCCATGCAGTTTGAGATTGTGGAGGAAGAAAATGTAATTATTTTTGTAAGACAAACACTTTAAATTCTGACAAATACAATTGTAAGAGCAGTGACTTCAGATTCCCAGTTAGGTTACGAAAAGAAACAAAGAGGTTGCTTAGTAATGCAATGTGGAAATAAGATTAAAAGAGCCCGGGTGGCTCAGCGGTTTAGCGCCGCCTTCAGCCCAGGGCCCGATCCTGGATACCCAGGATCAAGTCCCACATCGGGCTCCCTGCATGGAGCCTGCTTCTCCCTCTGCCTGTGTCTCTGCCTCTCTCTTTCCCTCTCTCTGTGTCTGTCATGAATAAATAAAATCTTTAAAAAAAAAACTCAAAGATTAAGACAGGAAAATTCTATAAGACTATAAATCCTCATTTCCTGAAGTGTACGCTCTGCTGCCTGCTTTATTGTTAACTTCTTATTTCTGAATCTTGTAACCATTAAAGAATCCCTCTGGCAATTTTAAGAAACCTCCTTTGAAATACTCTTTGGAACCCTTAATCCCATAATACACCGCATTCTACATTGCCACAGGAAACTGCATTCTACATTCTACATTCTACATTGCCACAGGAAACTGCAAATATCTTGGGATTTGTAACTCCTTTCATTTTTAAAGTCTATTTTCCTTTATTAGGTAAGAATAACTTAGATCTGGGGCACCTGGGTGGCTCAGTCGGTTTTAAGTCTTTGACTCAGGTCATGATCCTGGGGTCCTGGGTTCCAGCCCTGCTTTGGGCTCCCTGCTCAGTGGGGAGTCTGCTTCTCCCTCTGCCTATGCCTACAGCTCTCCTTGCTTGTGTGTTCTCTCCCTCACTGTCAAATTAAATCTTAAAAAAAAAAAAGAAATTAGGGATCCCTGGGTGGCGCAGCGGTTTGGCGCTTGCCTTTGGCCCAGGGCGCGATCCTGGAGACTCGGGATCGAATCCCACATCGGGCTCCCGGTGCATGGAGCCTACTTCTCCCTCTGCCTGTGTCTCTGCCTCTCTCTCTTTCTCTGTGACTATCATAAATAAATTTTAAAAAATTAGATTTATGACATTCATTTTTTTTAATATGAGTATCTTTGTTTTGAGAAAACTAGTCAATTGAGCATATTTGGTTAAAGATTGCATTTACAATGAGGCAGCAACTATTGAACATCAGACTTGTGCTAGAAGTATGCTATTCTATTTGCACGTGCATCAACTAATGTTTATATCAACCCCATAAAGGAAAGCATTATTTGCTTATTTTATAATGCCTTCATTCAGAAGGCCCTGCAAGATCCCTCCAGTCATCTTTGTGTATATCAGTTAATAGTTTCCAGTATCGTTGGTTTGAAAAGAATGTAAGATGTCTTAAGTTTCTCTTCTTTGACATGTCACTTGCTTTTTTAATTCCAGACATCAATTTATGTACCTTATACATAATCCTTTCTTTTAAAATTTGAATTACAGAATATGCAAAAAGCATTACAGTAATTTTACATTTTTGCATGTTTGATTAAAAATTAATTGTTCTATGTGCATACAAGTATTTCTAGTCCTTTGGCTAGGATCATTTTAGTTGTATTGAGAAGTGAATGTATTTTTCATGTTGGGAGTTCTGCTATATCAAGTAACTAATGACTTCTACTCATTCTCAACCAAGGTGTTCTGAAACCTCATCTGAATATTAATGAAAATATTACTGCTAACTGTAAACTTGAAAAATAGGGTGATAAATTTTGTTATGTACATTTCACCATTAAAAAAATAAGAACTCTACCAGGAATACTTGAACCAGGGATATGTTCTATGGGATGTGCCTGTACTTCCTTTTCTTCCTGGGGTAAACTGAGGGTTCAGCCAAGGGATAATGCTATTTCTCTTTGTCAACTTAAATCATTCCATGGGAAATGGGGTGTGATTTGTATCCCTTTTACTTCCCCGTAATGCATACACCCACATACATGAGTGGAATACTTTAGGTTATAATCACATGTGTCCCCTCTATCTAAAGACCTCTGAACTTTTCAACATGTATAACTCAAAAAAGGTTGTTCAAGACTCAGGCTAGGGTTGCCTTACTCTTCTAAGTGTTCCAAATTCTAGTAGGATGAATTATATAGTCTTAAGACCTATTAACACCAACAAGAAGCATCTCACATTATTTACCTCACTTTGTTTTAACGGCTGGTTTCCTGCATGTCTCTCCCACTCTTTTTTTTTTTTTTTCTTTTTTTGTCTCTCCCACCCTTAACAAAGACTGTACACTGCTTTCAAGCCAGAGATATCTCATTGATTCTTCAATTCCAAATGTCCATCATACTGCTGAGCTCAGAATATGCTTAATATACATCTGCTGTTTGTAACTTAGAGTAAATACCGAATGGAATGGATTTTAATTTTGTCTTTTCAAAAACAAACAAACTTGTCAATACCATCAGATCTTTTCTGATTTTTTTTTTTACTCTAACCGCCAAGAGGAACACTCAGGATAAAATATTCACTAACAAATTGCTTTTACTTTGCCATTTGATGGGTACTCACAGAGGTTATAGGAGAACTTTTTCATTATTGCAGGTTCCTAGATCAAGAACCCAAAAAGCAGGATGAGAAAATTGTTTTTTAGTCCATCCCCAATATTTTGCCCTGAAAAATTAGTGGAAGATCACAAAAGTAGCATCGCTGGCTGAACAGGCTGTATGTGAGCATTTTCAATAGATGACATATTTGAAACATTACTTTGTTTTATTTGGTATAGTTGACCTGTGGGAAAGGTTTAAGAGGGTGGGTATAAAGCCAGGAAATTATCAGAGAAGTAAATGGTTTGGGGATAATGAGAAAGGAAGAGAGGTAGAGAGCCTGCCTCTCATGAGGGATATGGAGCAGAATAAGCTTCAGAATAGCATTTGAAGAGAATAAGTTTGGGGCGGGGAACAATCAATTTTGAAGAAAGTGCCACCCATCTCCCGAACTTTTACAACTGGCAAAGCCGAAACTAAACCCGTTAAACAACTCCCTCTTTTTCTCTCTTCTCCAGTCCTAGCAACCACTAGTTTGTCTCTGATTTTGACTCCTCAGAAACGGAATCCTACAATATTTGTTCTTTTTTGACATTTCACTTAGCATAATGTCCTTCAGGTCCATCCATGTTGTAGCATGTGTCACAATTTCCTTTTTAAGGCTGAACAGTATTTCCTTGTATGTATGTACTCGTTTTGTTTATCCATTCATCCTTTGAACATTTGTGTTGCTTTCATTTTTTGTCGATTATGAATAATAATATGAATGACTGATGCACAAGTATCTCTTCAAGACTGCTTTTCATCAGTGAGGGAGACAGAACACGAGAGACTCCTAACGCTGGGAAACAAACAAGGGGTAGTGGAAGGGGAGGTGGGAGTGGGGGGGGGATGGGGTGACTGGGGGACGGGCACTGAGGGGGGCACTTGACGGGATGAGCACTGGATGTTATGCTATATGTTGTCAAATCGAACTCCAATAAAAGAAATATACCAAAAAAAAACCAAAACTACTTTTCAAGGGCGCCTGGGTGGCTCAGATGGTTGGGCTTCTACAGCTCAGATCATGATCTCTGGGTATTGGGATCGAACCCCACATTGGAATCCCTGCTCAATGGGGAGTCTGCTTCTCCCCCCCCCCCACCCCTCTCCCCTGCTTGTGCTTTCAAATAAAATCTTTTTAGGGAAGATTGGGTGGCTCAGCAGTTGAGCATCTGCCTTCAGCTCAGGGTGTGATCCCAGTCCGGGGATGCAGTCCCACATCGGGCTCCCTGTTAGGCGACTGCTTCTTCCTCTGTCTCTGCCTCTCTCTGTGTGTGTCTCATGAATAAATAAAATATTTAAAATAAATATTAAATTAAATAATATTTCCAAAAAAAGACTGCTTTTCATTATTTTGGATGAACCACCCAGGCACCCCATGTTTGTGTTTTTTCATTGTAGTCATCCTAATGGATACGAGGTGATATATCTTTGCAGTGTTGATTTTCATTTCCCCAATGCTGCATTTGGCTTTTAATATACAAAACTCACTATATATTTTTTTCAGCCAGTTTAATATTGGAAAAAATATACCCCCCACATTTGATGAAATGTTTAACAACATGATGTATAGAAAAGTCTTGTGACATTCCAAAGGCAAAGATAGATCTTTTAGAATCCCATTTTTAGAAATGCCCCAAGTGTCAAAAATAGGATACGTATCTTGATATCACAGCCAATACTCAAGATGAACTTTTCTTAGCTATTGCATATTTGTCCTAACGGCTTTTTTCCACATTTATCTTTCATGTGTAGCCCTTGGTATGCCTGGTACCTGTTATGAGTCCCATGCCAGATGAAAGCACATTGAAGAAATTTGTAGATAGAAAAAATAACTAGCATATACAAAGCTACTTTTTATTAAAACCATATTGTTGGGATGCCTGGGTGGCTCAGTCTCAGTGGTTGAATGTCTGCCTTCGGCTCAGATCATGATCCGCGGCTTCTGGGATCGAGTCCTGGATTGGGTTCCCCACCCGGCAGGGTGGGAGGGAGGCCTGCTTCTCCTTCTGCCTGTGTCTCTGCCTCTCTCTCGTGTGTGTCTCTCATGAACAAAATCTTTTTTAAAAAATTTAAAATTAGGGACGCCTGGGTGGCTCAGCAGTTGAGCATCTGCCTTCGGCTCAGGGTGTGATCCCAGAGTTTCGGGATCAAGTCCGGCATCAGGGTCCCTGCGAGAAGCCTGCTTCTCCCTCTGCCTATGTCTCTGCCTCTCTCTATCTGTCTCTCGTGAATAAATAAAATCTTTAAAAAATAGTCAATTTTTTTAATTAAAAATTAAAGAACATTGGTGATCAGAAATCCATGTTTTAAGCATTTTATACTCGAACATGATAGCCTGTTATTTGTATATGGATAATTTATCATGTTTTTGCTACATTTTAGGAAATTGGAAATTTGAGGCTGGCGTGTGCATTATAATTTTTCCCATTTAAAAAATTGGAAAATGGGCTCCTGTTGATGTAAAATGATCTTGTTTTCAGGTAAGGGTTACTGATTTTTACCTCTATTTGTATCTGCAGAATAAAAAAGTTTTTTAAACAGTCACAAACTTACAGAAAAGTTGGAAAAGCTTTTACTCTTGAACTATTTAAGGGTAAGTTACTGACTTGATTCCTCACCACTCCTGAATACTTCAGTGTGTTTTCCTACAAAGAAGAAAATTCTCCTACATAATAGTGCAATCATCAAAATCAAGAAATTAAAACTATTACTTTACTACCATCTATCCTTAGACCCCGTATAATGTTCACCATTTGTCCCAGGGGTGGGCCTTACAGCAAAAGGATCCAGTTGAAAACCACATGTTGTATTTCATGGCCAGGTCTCATTAGACTAGAATGTCTCCTCAGTCTTTTCTTGATTTTTGTACCTTGACACATTTGAAACATAATTTATAAAATGTCCCTCAGTCTGAGTTTATGTGGTGTTTCCCTATCATTACATCTTCATCTGGACCCCTGCTTTTCACAGTGAACAAACATATACTAAGAGTTAAACTAAAATGTAGACCTAAGACTGGGAATGATTTAAGACTCAACAATCCCAAAAAGGAAAATCAAATGGATTTGGCAACAGTTTCTGTTCAAAGAACTTCAGAGAGAGATGACAGACTGAGAAAAGTTACTTGACACAAATAAAACTAGAGACTGACATATAGAACATACTCCCAGAAATCAACAAACAAGAATATTGAGCCTCCTGTGATTTGAATAGGCAAATCACAGAAGATGATGTCCAAATGGCCAACAAATGTATAAAAAGATGTTCAAACTAACTAGTAGAGGAAAAATGCAAATTACAATGAAATACCACTTCATACTCCTCAGAATTTCAAAAAAAATCAGAAAAGTAGGTAATATCATTGGAGAAATTAACTACAGTGGATTCAGACAGTGGAATAGTATACATTAAAAGTTAGAAGCTAAATACTAAATCCAGTAATGGTCACCATTTAGTGAAGTTGGAAATAAATGTATACATGGTACAATACAAATATATTTAAATGCATATGAGACATAATAGTATATATTTTACATGGATAATTCAAGGATATATGTCAAATACATTAAAGAATACTTTTCAAGAGAGAGAAATGAGATTCTGTATCCAGGAAGAAAGAGAAAAGCAAGGATTTTGCACAGACTTGTTGACAAAATGCCTAAAATAATTATACCTATGCATCTGAGAACCAAAAAAAAGTGGGGAGTTAATTTCTACAAAATGATATAAACTATATACGTGAATTTTAAAAATTATGTAACTATGGCAACATTTTTTAAATGTTAAGATGACAATAAGCTAAATATAGTTGTAACCAAGACTGGAAATGTCATAAGTTCACCTGTCAAAAGATGTATTAAGATAAAAACTTTATGTGTTGCACTGTTCTGTCACTAATTCCATGACAGTAAATGGGTGTATTGCAATTCATTTCAATTCTGACACTACATGGTGTTAGAGCCCTCAAGTGATGTACAAAGTCCTTCACAAAACTGTCCCCATTTCAGGACACAGCCACTTCAGCTCAGCCAAAGTTTCAGGTGTACCCCATACAGGCTACAAATTCAGGGGTTCCCATGACCCTTTTAGATTCAATAATTTGCTTGAACAAGTTACAAAATTCACTCAAACACTATAGTTATAATTATAGTTTTATTATAAAGGATAGGTCAGGAAGAGCCAAACTAAGAAATGCGCAGAGCAAGTTTCTTGCCAGTGAATGGGGATGCAGAGCTTCTGTGTCTTCTCTTCTTGTAAAATCCAGGCACCTTACCTCCCAGCACATTGATGTGTTCACCAACTTGGAATATCCACAAGAGTTCTGATGTCAAGAGTTTTCGTTGCGTTCCATTATGTAAGTATGCTTAAGCAAATCATTGATCACGCAATTGAGCTCAATCTCCAGCTCCAGCTCCACATTCAGGCTGGCCCAAAGTTGGCTGACCCATCATACGATGTGTCTTTTGAGTGATCAGTCCCCATTCGGAAGCTATTTTGAGGCCGACTGTGAGTTACCTGGTTAGTATAACAAAGACACTCCTGGGGTGCCTGGGTGGCTCAGTCAAGCATGGGACTCTTGATTTTGGCTGAGATCATGAGCTCAAAATTGTGGGATCAAGCCCAGTGTTGGACTAACACTCTGGGCATGGAGCCTGCTTGAGATTCTTTCTCTCTCCCTCTGTTCTCTCTCCCCCTTCTCTCTCTAAAACATCAAACAAAAAAAGAAAAACAAAAGATACTCCTATCACTCAGGAAATTCCAAGGCTTTTGGAAGGTTGGTGTCAGAAACCAGGAACAAAGACCAGATACATTCTTTTTATCTTTTTAACTATTTTTTAAAGTAAGATCTATGCCCAGGGCATCTGCGTGGCTCAGTGGTTGAGTGTCTGCCTTTGGCTCAGGTTGTGTATGGTCTTGCGGTTCTAGAGTTGAGTCCCGCATCAGGCTCCCCATGCCTGCTTCTCCCTCTGCCTATGTCTCTGCCTCTCTCTCTGTGTCTCTCATGAATAAAAAAATAAAATCTTAAAAAAAAAATCTATGCCCAATGTGCAGATTGAACTCATGACTCCAAGATCAAGAGTCCTACTGAGCTAGCCGGGTGCCCCCAGATACATTCCTTATCATACCACTGTTACATATAAAAGGTGTTATAAGTGGAAAGATAAACAATCTTCACAGTTTAATATTGGGTAAAGATTTACCAATTGTCCTGTAGAAAAGAAAATTGGTGATATATTAATAAGCAAACTTAAGATAAAATTTGAGAGTAATAAGTTATAAAGTTAATATCAATACATAATATATGAATGTATTATACATAATATTGTGTACTTTAAAATTGGAAAAATTTTTAGGAAAAAAAATTTTAAGACCCCAGAAATAGACAAATAAGGATTATTATGGGAGATTTTTCACTTTATTGGCCTGTGATATATTTAGTAGATTTAAATAAGGCCATAGAAGAAATGAAAATATAAATAGATAAATAGACTCAGAACAACTTTTGCTGTTCTAGCTTTCAGTGTTATTATCAGTGGCTTTTTGTGCAGTGCAGAAACATGGAACATTTTCAGGTGATTTAATCCCAGTATTCATTGACTCATAGACAGTTGCTGAGTACTCTCAAGTGTTCTCCTGTATTTTATTTCACGTGTATCTCCAAAAACAGCTCTCAGAATGAATCAGTACATCAAGCACTTTGTTAAATGAAATCTTTTGCTTCTGTCAGTATTTAATGTATTTTATTTACTGTATTTCTTATCCACAAGATCTTATTTTACTATGTTCACTGTTGTAAAACATTATTCCCCATGATACTCTTTTCCAGTTTGATTACTACTTTTCGGTCTTTGTATCCAGTAATTTGGTTTTTAATTACCTGAGGTACCTCCACTTTCCAATTTCCAAACATTCATAGCTTTCAGATCTTGAGTCAGAATCCATCTCAACACTAATTTTTAAATGATTTTGTTATTTTTAAAACGATTAATAACTCATCCAATTCTTGACATTTACTCCCTACCTTGCCTGTTAGCAACAGCACTAATAAATGTACCAGTGTGTTTCTTAATTACTCACTGACTTTTTGCATCTTAATTTCCTTGAAGGCTCATCATGTGAGAAAACATGCATAAATAAATTTTGGATAGATATACCTTCTGTATGTGTGACAGACTGTTCTTTGCCTACTCAACAGCTATCCCTGGTTAGGCATGCATTTCTTTGCTGTTAACCAAACCCCAATTTTGTTCAGATACTGCATGGAGTGTCCTTGAAATAGGCGGAATATACATCCCTGCTCCAGATCTCAGGAATTATTCATAATTAAGCCACTCATAGTAATCTAGTTTGGGAGAAAAATGAAAAATGGACAAATGCAAATTAAAAACACATGAGATACCATTTCTCATCTATCATTTTGGCAAAAGTTTAAAAGCTTGAACGTGTACTCTGTTGGAAAAGCTATGGGGAAACAGACACTCATACACTGTGGGAATGTTAAGTTGTACAATTTCAATAACAGCAGAAATTGTCAATATCTAATGAAACTACATATGCCTTTACTCTCTGATCCAGTAACCCTGCTTGCAGGAATTTATTTAGATGATAAATCTCTCATATAAAATGTAAATATATTATTTGTAATTGCAAAATCTTGGCAATTACCTAAATGCCCAAACATTCAGGCATAGTTGAACAATTATGTTACATATACCAAGGGAGAACTATGTAGTTGTAAACAGAATGAGGACAATCTATATGAGCCAACAATGAGTGTTTTCTGTGAAATATTAAATTGAGAAAAGCATAGGAAAGAGGGAAATACATATGCATATTTTTGCATAAAAGAACACTGGAAAACGTAGAAAACAATGAAACTGGTTACTACATAGAAAACTGGGTGAATGGGATAAGGGAAAAAGGGACATTTTTCTGAATTCACCTTTTTGGATAAGTGTTACTTTTGGAAACTTAACGTAATGTTCTACATATCAGAAAGAAAAAAAAATTTTTTAAAGCTGATTTATTTATTTTTATTTTTTTATTTTTTATTTATTTATTTATTTATGATAGTCACAGAGAGAGAGAGAGAGAGGCAGAGTCATAGGCAGAGGGAGAAGCAGGCTCCATGCACCGGGAGCCCGACGTGGGATTCGATCCCGGGTCTCCAGGATCGCGCCCTGGGCCAAAGGCAGGCGCCAAACCGCTGCGCCACCCAGGGATCCCTCAGAAAGAAAATTAAATCAGTAAGGATGGAAGTAACTTAAACTATACACACACACATACATCACATGACCACTCTTAGGCATTTTTTTTTTAAGTAGGGCATTTTTTTTCTTTTATTCCAAACAGAATTGTACAGTGGATACTAGCTAGGCTTCCAGCAATCTCTGCTATACAGTGTTGACTAGAATGAAAATTATGGTATCAAAATTGTGATGTGTAAACAGGAAGATACAAGTAAAACGCATAGCATCTAGGAAGGACTCAAAAAAAAAAAAAAAAAAGCTAAACTTTTCAGAAGCACCATTTTCACAAATTCATTTCCCTACTCCAACTCTAAGAACATTCTCAACGTTAATTCTGAACACATTTGCTTCTACTTTGAGGACCTCTCTCCCCAACCACTATCAATAGCTATTCAGGAGAGACAGAGAGGCAGAGACATAGGCAGAGGGAGAAGCAGGCTCCTCGCAGGGAGCCTGATAGGGGACTCCATCCCTGGACCCTGAGATCACGCCCTGAGGCAAAGGCTCAGCTGATGGGCCACCCAGGCATCCGAATATTTATATATTTTAAAAGAACCCAGTCAGTTGTGTAAGAACAAAATCTAGCATATAATTTTAAGGCAAAGGATCTGCTGAAATCAATGATTTTAAAAGTATTTGACCAAAAGGAAAGAGGTAAACAAATACAAATGAGAACACTTCTGGTAAACAAAAAAAATTAGAAGTGGCTTGCAAAAAAAAAAAAAAAGAAGTGGCTTGCAAACCTAAGATTAAATGCAGTTTTATATGGTAAGTGATGAGTAAGGATCAGAGATTGATGATTATGTTCCACAAGATGAAACACACAACATGTATATACATACATGCATGGTAGAAGAAAAGAGAAAGAAAGTTGTTTAAGGATTATAGTTTGGGGGGATCCCTAGGTGGCACAGCGGTTTAGCGCCTGCCTTTGGCCCAGGGCGCGATCCTGGAGACCCAGGATCGAATCCCACGTCGGGCTCCCTGCATGGAGCCTGCTTCTCCCTCTGCCTGTGTCTCTGCCTCTCTCTCTCTCTCTCTCTCTCTTTCTGTGACTATCATGAATAAATAAAAATTTTAAAAAAGAATTATAGTTTGGGGGGGGGGCAGGTGGTTCAGCAGTTTAGCGCTGCCCTCAGCCCAGGGTGTGATCCTGGAGACCCAGGATCGAGTCCCACGTCGCCTGCTGCTCCCTTTGCCTGTGTCTCTGCCTCTCTCTCTCTCTCTCTCTGTGTGTCTCTCATGAATAAATAAATAAAACCTTTAAAAAAAAGAATTAGTTTTTTTAAGTAAGATGCCTTTACAACCAAAATACCAAAAACTGATAATGCAATCACCAAGTCCCTTTTTTAAAAGATTGATGGACTGATTTATGATAGACAGAGAGAGAGGCAGAGACACAGGAGGAGGGGGAAGCAGTCTCCATGCCCGGAGCCCAATGTTGGACTCGATCCCGGGACTCCATCCCAGGACTCCAGGATCCGCCCTGGGCCAAAGGCAGGAGCTAAACCGCTGAGCCACCCAGGGATCCCGACCAAGTCCCTTGACTGCTCAGCCAACCTCAGCTTTCCCTACTCTGATCGGACTGCAGAGGTCAGAGAACATAATGCAAAATAAAAGTAGAAATCAGGCTGACTTGGGTGTTCATTCCTACTCCATCAGTTCCTATCTGTGTGACTAGATATGTTTTTGACCCCCTAGGTGTCTGTTTCTTCACCTGTAAAATAGAGGATGATAGTAATACCTGTGTCATTATTGAAGGATTATTGAAGGATTAAACAGGAAGATACAAGTAAAACGCATAGCATCTAGGAAAAAAAAAGCTAAACTTTTCAGAAGCACCATTTTCACAAATTCATTTCCCTACTCCAACTCTAAGAACATTCTCAACGTTAATTCTGAACACATTTGCTTCTACTTTGAGGACCTCTCTCCCCAACCAGTATCCATAGCTCCCATTTCTCCTCTGGCTTTTTGTTGTTGTTTTGTTTGTTTTGTTTTGTTTTACTGTTCTCAATTCTCTAGGAACTTCAGAAATACCATCCTCATTTGAGTTCTGAGCTCTCCAGGCTTGGCTAGAATTCAGCCTCCTTTAAACCTCTAATGTCCACAGAGACTACAACATCTATTGCAGTTAAACAGGTGCCAGGCTCTTCAGTATTGTTTCATCACCTTTTCATGTTTTGTGCTTCTCTTCCAGCCTTATTTTGCACCATATGACCTATTTCTATTGATTAAAGTAGCTTTCCAGACCATAATATTTCACACGTGTTCTCTACCAAAAAAAAAAAAAAAAATCCTTGCAACTTCTTTCCTCTTCTTCAGACAAATTCAAAGTTTTGCCTGGGAAGAAGGTTCAAAATTCAATTCCAATGCCACCGTCCTAAAGCTTTCTGTAACTGCTGCCCAGGAGGGATAAGGCATGTTGCTCCCCTACTGTACTATTGGATAGGCACTTGTAAAATGTTTCTTCACAACCTGAAAAGGTAGGCCTTTCTGAGCCCTTTTAATAGATGAGGAATCTGAAGTTGGGAGAGATTTGGTGATTACCCAAGGACACTGCTATGAAGTTGGCAAAGCCAAGATCCCAGCGCTCGCCTCCTGACAGAGGATGTTGCTCTCGCCTGGGTTAGTGGCAGTATGTGTCTTCTGTAGAGTCCGTATGGCTGCTTAGCACCTGCTCTACAAGGGATGTGGCACTTAGCAGGTGCTCAGTAAGTATTTGTTGAATGTCCAAATCATTAGAACTCAGTAAACACTGCAGAAAATGCAGTGAAGAACGCTGGAGCTGGAAGGGACACAGACTGTTATCACGGAAAAATCATGAAAGGGAGGCTTGGAGAGCCGCCTGGGTGGCTCAGTCGGTTAAGCGGGGGACTTGGGCTGGGGTCGTGATCTCGGGGTCCTGGGATACGGCTGGGGTCAGGCTCCCCCCACTCCCTCCCTTCCCCCCAGAGGGGGCATCTGCTTGTCCCTCGCCCTCTGCCCCACCCTCCCCTCGCGCTGGCAAGCCGGGGGGGTGGACCTAAAAAAAAAAAAAGAAAAAGAGGCTTTAAGATGTTAGGGTCCACGGCTAGTTGGCGGCAGGGTTAAGGCTAGAAAGAATCCATTTATAGACCCAATAAACACTGAATGCTTGGGATCCCTGGGTGGCGCAGCGGTTTGGCGCCTGCCTTTGGCCCAGGGCGCGATCCTGGAGACCCGGGATCGAATCCCACGTCGGGCTCCCGGTGCATGGAGCCTGCTTCTCCCTCTGCTTGTATCTCTGCCTCTCTCTCTCTTTCTCTCTCTCTGTGACTATCATAAATAAAAATTAAAAAAAAAAACAAAAAACACTGAATGCTTGCTCTGGGAGAGTGCCTGACTCTGGGGGGACAGCGCTGCAGGGGAAAGGCCCAGGTTTCCCAGCTCCTCCCCAGAGTGCGGAAACAGCACTGCAAGAGGCTAAGGTGGGCCTACGTCCCCAGAGAAAAGGATGTGAAGAAAAGGCTTTCACCCAAGTGGGAAAGGAAGAGAGAGGAGGGAGGAGGGAGGGACAGGAGCCCGCCTCGGCGCCATCCCCGGGCCGCTTGTCCGCCGAGCCGCACGGGGGCGCTGCAGCCTTCTTGCGTCCCGAGCCCCGGCGGGCGCCGCCGGCTCCCCGCTCCCGGCGGAAATGCCCGGGCGCTGACGGAAACCCGGAGGGAGGGCAGCGAGGGAGCGAGGGAAGGGGCGAGAGAGCCGGGAGAGGCCGGCGGCGGCGGCGGCGGCGGCTCGGGGTGAGCGTCCGGCGGGTGGTTCGCCGAAGGCCCGCGCCGCGCTCCCGCCCACCTCCCCGCGCCCTTCGCCGGCTGCGGGGCGGGCGAGGGACCCCGCAGGCCGCGCGCCGGGAGCCGCCCGCTGGCCTTGGGCGGGGCGAGGGGCCCGCAGCCGCGCCGCCCCGCTCCCTCCTCTGCCGCTGGGAGCCGCTGGCGGCGGGAGAGGGGAGCGGCGCGCGGGGCGCGGGAGGGCAGGGGCGGGGTGGGGGGAGGGAGGCAGCGGGCCGCCATGGACGACAAGGCGTTCACCAAGGAGCTGGACCAGTGGGTCGAGCAGCTCAACGAGTGTAAGCAGCTGAACGAGAACCAGGTGCGGACGCTGTGCGAGAAGGTAAGCGAAGCGGCCTGCGGGGGCGGGCGGCCGGCCGGAGCGGGGCGGGGCGGGCGGGCGGGGCGGGGCGGGCCGCTGCTCCCCGGCCCCCGCCCTCCGGAAGCCCCTGCGCCGGCCCGGGGAGCCCACGCCCCGCTTGGGTCGGGGTCCCCGGCGCCCCGCTGGGGATTCCTGACCCTAACGTCTCACGTGCGCGCCAGCGGCGGGGTAATCCAGCGCGAGCTTTTGCTGGAAAATGCACCGAAAGTGAACCTGGATGGTCTTAATTATTAACCGAGCTTGTTAAGAGACGTAGGGCTTTTCTCGGGTGAATGGGGGGGGGGGGGCTGGGGGGCTCCAAAAATCAGCAGCTTGCAATGTGCCAGCCCGTTTGTCTCTGGAGGGGTGGGCGTAGTGGCCGACGGATGGGTAAACCGAGGCTGACTTCGATCTCAGCACGCGGCGACTGGTCTTCGCACGGATTCTTGATTGTCCGAAACCAGGCGGTCTGTCTTTTAAATTGGACCACAGGGGCACCTGGGTGGCCCAGTGATCGAGCGTCCGCCTTTAGCCCAGGTCGTGCCCCCGGGGTCCTGGGATCGAGTCCCACGTCGGGCTCCTCCTCGCAGGGAGCCTGCTTCTGCCTCTGCCTGTGTCTCTGCCTCTCACGAATAGATAAATAAAAAGCTTTAAAAAAAAAAAATAGTTTGGCCACAGTGATAACTTGAAATGATAGATGGGCTACGTGTCTTTGATTCAGGGCAGCCCTTTTCAAAAGTTATTTCCGTTTCTGTTATATGTAAAGTGTTTGGGGTTCTTTCTTTTCTTTTTCTTTTTCTTTTTCTTTCTCTTTTTCTTTTTTTTCTTTTTCTTTTTTTTCTTTTTCTTTTTCTTTTCTTTTTTCTCTTGTCCCAGGGTAATAAAATCTGCAAGTGATAAACTGCTCACAGTCGTCCTTGACTGGGTGATCTTGGACAACTTTCTTGAATTCTGTGTCCATTGTTTTCTTAACCGCTGGAGTTGTTTCACACTCTTCATCTTACCGGATAAGTCTTGGAATTTTTCTCGTTCGGTTTTTATGATTGGACTAGATAACTTTCACACATTTTTATGGAAAAAAAAGTCTGTATGAAAGAGTAACCAAGTTCTTTTTCTTTTTTTAAGATTTTATTTATTTATTCGTGAGAAGACAGGCCGAGGGAGAAACAGGCTCCATGTAGGGAGCCAGACGCAGGCAGGACTCGACCCCAGGACTCTGGGATCACACCCTGGGCTGAAGGCAGATGCTCCACGGCTGAGCCACACAGGTGTCCCTAACCAAGTTATTCTTAATGCTGTTGGATTTGTTTGTATTCTTAAGGCATAAATCTAAGACTTTTTTTGAGAGTTTGTGTTTGGAAATCGGAATGCCTTAGAAATGCATTGGAGAGGGCATTCCTTTTTTTTTTTTTTTTTTTTTTTTTTTTTTTTTTTTTTTTTTTTTTTAAGATTTTATTTATTCATGAGAGACATAAAGAGGCTGACACAGGCAGAGGGAAATCGCCTCGTAGGGAGCCCTATGCGGGACTGAATCCCGGCCTCAGGAATCACGCCCTGAGCTGAAGGCAGACAGACGCTCAACCCGCTGAGCACCCACCTAGGCATCCCCAGTAATAGGGCACTCTTAAAATTATGCAACTTAGGGATGGAGGAATAATAGCTAATGTTAAGTTAGAATAGTTTTTAACAAGTGTAATGTTGCCTAGCACTTTTGTATATTATATAACTCGTTGCGGGACGCCTCCGTGGCTCAGCAGTTGAGCGTCTGCCTTTGGCTCGGGGCATGATCCTGGGGGTCTTAGGATCGAGTCCCGCATCAGGCTCCCTGCATGGAGCCTGCTTCTCCCTCTGCCTGTGTGTGTCTCTGCCTCTCTGTGTGTGTGTGTCATGAATAAAATCTTTTAAGTAAATCACTCACTCACTCCCTCTTTGTTAACAGGAGAATTTCTGTAAATAGGACTGCCAAGCCAGTGGTATTTTTTTCTTTCTGAAACAAACATTACTTACAGCTTCAAGTAGACATTCTGTGTGCTTGTTTGATAACCTAAAATTTCACGAGTCTTAAATTTTACATTTTAAATTCCTTTCTCAAATTTTACATTTTAAATTGTTCTCTTGGGCAGCCCAGGTGGCTCAGTGGTTTAGCGCTGCCTTCAGCCCAGGGCCTTGTCCTGGGGACCCGGGATCGAGTCCGGCGTCAGGCTCCCTGCGTGGAGCCTGCTTCTCTCTCTGCCTGTGTCTCCCTGCCCCCTTCAAATAAATAAATAAATTTTTCTAAAAAAAAAATAAAAAATAAATTGCTCTCTCAAGGTCTAGTGTCAGCATTCAATCTTAAAATACCTAGTCTTGAAATTAGTTGAGTCAGTTAACCCTGCTATGAACATTAAAGACTTGAAGTTATGAACAAAGCTGATGTTGAATCCCTTTGACTCGCTAATAGTTTTGATATATTCCTAGAGAAGAATTCAAGTCACACTTAAATCTTTTTGTTTTTGTGGAGTTTTTTAAACTTTTCTTTAATCTCTATACCAAACATGGTTCTCGAACTCACAACCATAAGATCAAGAGTGGGATGCTTATCTGACTGAGCTAGCCAGGTACCCCTCAGTCACAATTTAAGTCTTGAGGAGGCTTTCTGTATTTATCCAGAGATAAATTCTCCAGGCATCCCTGGAGAATGTACTTCAAAAGAGATTTTATATAAAATCTAAAATCTGGGGATCCCTGAGTGGCTCAGTGGTTTGGTGCCTGCCTTCGGACCAGGGCGTGATCCTGGGGTCCTGGGATCGGGTCCTGAGTCGGGCTCTCTACGTGGAGTCTGCTTCTCCCTCTGCCTGTGTCTGTGCCTCTCTGTGTCTATCATGAATAAATAAATAAAATTAAAAAAAATAAAATCTAAAATCTTAAATTCCCGTTCAGGGCACCTGGGTGGCTCAGTGGTTGAACATCTGCCTTTGGCTCAGGTCGTGATCCCCGGGTTCCTGGGATCAAGTCCCACGTCAGGCTCTCCATAGGGAGCCTGCTTCTCCCTCTGCCTATGTCTCTGCCTCTCTGTGTGTGTGTCTCTCATGAATAAATAAAATCTTTAAAAAAAAAAAAAAAAGAGATTGAATTCCTGTTCTAATTCAGGTTGCCTAAAAACTGAAGGAGTCAGCTGAAATTGAGACTAAAGTGGTACTGATGAAAGCCCTATTTTGAGGTAGTGGCAAAAATAATATCCATCCTAATGCCAAATGGGAAAGAAATACAAGAAGTATGGATATGGATGGTCTGGCCTTCGAGGTTAATTTCTGCACAGAAAAAAAAAAAGTTTGTATAAAATAGTAAGGCATATCTTTTGAAAAGACTAGCTCTTAAATTAGCAGTCCAGCTTTTTTTTTTTTTAGCAGTCCAGCTTTTGAAGCTAATTGCAAATTTGACTTATGTGTATAGAGAAACTGTTTCTGTGATTCATTTCTGCATCAGCAGTGTGTACAGTAATTTTAAAAGATAGTGTGCCTGGAGAGCCAGTCTGGCACTGTTCAGGACATTGTGTGACTAGAACTATATTTAATTCTTGGTAGATCTCAGGAAGAGAAACATTTTAGTCTCTTTTACCTGATAAACTTTATTTTATACTGAAGAACCTCCCTTGTGGTACTCTGAGTAGATAGGGAAATTTAGTCTATTTGTGTGCTAGCAGAATCTTTATTCTCATGATTATAAAGTGCCTACTTAGAAAAATTTTGAGGCTTTTGTAAGAATATAAATATGTAAATATTATGTAAGACTAATGGATAGGTTTTTGGGTTGTGGCTTCAGCTTTGAAATAAACAGAAATATCATTAGGATATTACTTACCCCATTAATGTGAAGTAGCATGCTTAAATTCCAGAATGTCTGAAACCATCTTAATGAAGATTAGATTCTAGTAAAAATGAATGATTTTTGTGCATAGAGAAAAATCTCTTGGATTACTTTTTTCCTTGATAGATTGTAGCGAAAAATTAGTGGTCTTAACAGCCAGAAAGCATAACTGGTACTTCATTTTAATTTCCCTTGAGCTTTGGTGGTCCATTTGACAGAGTCTAAAATGCTGTGATGCAGAAAGTAGTTCCTTCCTTTCTTAACTATAACAGAATGACCTGATTACAGTGGAATATAAGGTTAAAACCCAATTCTTCTGACTGAACCACTTGTTTCCATTTCTTATCTAAGCCAGCCTCTCATAGCAAACAGGTAAAGAAACTGAGGCAAACTAGACTAGCATGAACTACTAATGACTAGAGCAGACTTTTGAAAATCAATTCATTTCTCTACTTTATATATGATGTGTGAAACAGTATCTGTAGGTAGATGAAATGAAGTCTACATTACATACCTTTTTTTTTTTCATATGGACTAGTGATTTTGTAGCATATGCATTCTAATTTGAAGACCTGCAGAAATTTTTTCTTCATCTTTTCTTCAGGATAAATACTATGAGGGACTTAGTGAATGAATTTCTTTGGTAAAAGGAAACAACATACCATGCTTTGAAGATAAAAATTAATGCCAAAACAATCACTGTATTTTAGACTTTATAAACTATATTTTCTGAACTTAGTCTTTCTAATGAGAATGCATTAAAATCATAGACATATCTATTGTGTATGAGAATTTAGGTTTACTTTAGATTAAATAGGAATTTTGAATTGTTTTGGACTGATTTCCTTATAATTCTCCTTCGTGTAAATGTATGTTAAGTGTAAACCTAGGGGGCACCTGGGTGGCTCAGCGGTTAAGTGTCTGCCTTTGGCTTAGGTCATGATCCCCAGGTCCTGGGCTTGAGTCCTGCATCGGGTTCCATGCAGGGAGCCTGCTTCTCCTTCTGCCTATGTCTCTACCCCTCTCTCTGTGTCTCTCATGAATAAATAAAATCTTTTTTTTTTTTTTTAATGTAAACCTGATCTTGGTTCTTCAGAATAACTTGTGTAAAGAAATATTTTCTTTCACACTGTTCCTTTATTAATGATTAAGTCTTGTCTGTACTTCCTATATAACATTACTTTTCAAGTCTTTATTTCTTTAATAATATTAAGCTAGGGAATGAGGTCAGTTTATTACAGATTTGGTTTCTTTTCTAGGGAATAAGGGAGCTCAGGCTTAGACTTGGTTTGTTGTCTCTTGTACTCTGAGACAGTTTACTATGCCTTGCAAACTGTCCTTTGAAATAACTTTTTTGAGCAAGATTTGAAATAACTTTTTTGAGCAAGAGAATTATATTATAAACTTGAGGTGCAATCTGAGATAACTGAATTGTACTACAGTAGCACTATGATATAGTACAAGTGTGCAAAATTACATTGAAGATCTAAATAATATTTTATACAAAGATAGTCATTTTATTTTGAGAATGGGATGGGAAGGTGAGACTGTCCTTACCAATTCAATTCAGTCTCTTTTTCTTTAAGATTTATTTTTAGAGCATGAACAGGGGGAGGGGCAGAGGGAGGAGAAAATCTCAAGCAGAATCTTCACTGTGGACCCCCCATGTGGGATTTGATCTCACAACCCTGAGATCATGACCTGAGCAAAAACCTAGAGTCAGAGTCACCCTGGTGCCCCTCGCCCATGCAGTTCTACGTGAAACTTTGTTTGAAGTGACTTTTTAGCATATTTTTTTTTTTATTGTGCCAAGGAAGTGTATAGGCTAGGCTTTAATTTTGCTCTTTCCATGTCATAGAGAGTAAAGTAGTTATAAAGTTTCTTCTACCTGGATAAGGAGAATTGCCTAGGTGCAGTCTTGCCTTTGCTTTAGTAGCAAGAGAGGTACTTGTTCTGTGGGAAATGAGAAGAGTGGCTAAATAAATGCTGTCATTCCATTTTTACATCATAGATTCAACACATTTTAGTTGTACTCCTATGTGCCAGACACTGTTCAAAGTGCTGGAAATTCAGCTGTGAACAGAAGAGGGGACAAATGATAAACAGATTTAATAGAATACCAGATGGATTCCTTGTAGAAAGAAAAAGCAGAGGATAGGGGAGAGTGATGGACTTGAGCTTGGAAGGCTCTTTTAATAGAGTGGTCAGAGAAAGCCTTGCAAATTCTTCATAAGGTAATTTACTTTCGTGATCTGAATGGGTATTGCAAGAATTAGAGGGCACAGTTCCCAAGACTGCCCTCATGTGTGACACCAATTACGTGTTCAATTGGTCCCAGAACTGCTCTCTCAGGTTCAGTAATTCACAGGAACGCTTTGCAGAACTCATTGAAAGCTGTTATACTTGTGACTACAGGGAAAGTATACAGTTTAAAATCAGCCAAGGGAAGAGACACACAGGGCAGAATTTAGGAAGGCCTGGTATCTTCCATCTCTAGTTCCTTCAGAGGCAGACTGGACAGTGGGTTACCCAAAGCCCTCATTATAAATCAGCTTGTTAGACTGTCCAATGGTCAAAGCCCCCAGGCAAAGACACTCATATGAAGCAGGACATTCTGGGGCCCAGCAGTTGCCTCCCAGTAGGCAAGAGCATATGTCAGACCTCTCTCTGAGTAGGGTTCTTAACTACACAGGTCTTTACTGCACAAATTTTAGGTGACAAAAACTTTCATAAATAATCAATGGAAAAATAATGCCAAATACATGAAGAAAACATGGGTACATTTATCAGAATCATACTGTGTAGGATATAAGGTTATTTTCCTGCTAATTGAGATGGTATATTCTTTGTTGTAATTTCATGACATTTTCTTTTGGATTTTGTAAACTCTTTGCAAATGCAGAAAGTTAGCCATTTAATGTTTAAAATATTCTTTCCCTGGGGCATCTGGGTACTTAGTTAACCATCTGTCTTGGGCTCAGGTCATGATCCCAGGGTCCTGGGATGGAGCCCCACATAGGGCTCTCTTGTCAGTGGGGAGCCTGCTTCTCCCTCTGCCTGCCACTACCCCTTCTTGTGTTCTCTCTCTTCTCTCTGTCAAATAAATAACATATTTTTAAAATAAAGTAAAATAAAATATTCTTTACCTTTATAAAAAATTTCTACTGGACGTTTTAGCATTTTTGTGCAGTCAGAATGGTCCAGCTTTTCCTTAAACTTTGTGTGCTTAAGAATCACTTGGAAAGGAAATAAAGAGTTGAGGTTTCTTAATTCCATTCCAGAGACTGATTATGGCTTGGCAATCCAAAAATCTGCATTTTTAAAGACATCGCAAGTCTTATTTCCAGATTGCATTTTGAGAAATGCTACTTTGAGGAATATGCTAAGTAAGATTCTGATTTACCTTTTTTCTTAAGTTTGGATCAGCTTCCAACAGTTTCTTTGTGCTTTCAGAGCTTCTTTACTGAGATTTTTGCCAGTGTCACTTCCTCTGGGATATCTTCTTTCTTTTTGCCACAACCTCTTTCTTCATATATGTCAATAAGTTTCCATGTTTATTTATGTTACTAAGTCTATTTCCTGGCTGCCTATCTAGAGTCTCTCCAAGGGCACCGCATCCTGCAGTCAACCATTTTATATATATTTCTTAGTTGAATTTCATTTCCAGTTTTACCTCTTTTCATTTCTTTGCTCAGTTTTATCGTTGTTGACCAAATCCCTCTTTTAAGTATCCAGTTTTGTAAAATGTCACAAGATAAGGAGGCAATATAGCTATATACTTTGCTGTCTGGATATAAACCTAGTAACAGATGTGCTATGAACCATCCCTAAGAGACTTTAAAAGAAGTGATGTGATTGGTTATTGATCACGATGCCATACCTTCTGTTTATGTAGTGACTTGTATACCAGCAGCAAAATTTTTAATTGCAGTAAATACAGTGTGTTAACTCAAATTTCAACCATGTTGTTAGGGACCTAATTAAACCACAGTGACTGAAATTCGTGCATATGGGAACTAACACAGAGTGAAAACTGGCTATGTAGAGAGAAATGATTGGGTAGGATTCAAAACTACTAAATAATCTTGTTCTAACTCCATTGGGCTACAACAGTATTTCTCACATTTTCATCATCTCGGGAAAGAAACTGTGCCCATTAGCAATCACTCCCTATTCTCCCCTCCTCCATCCCTTGGCAGCCACTAATCTACTTTCTTTATAGATTTGGCTATTTGAGGCATTTTATATAAATGAAATCATGCAATATGTAGTCTTTTGTGTCTGGCTTCTTTTACTTGGCATAAAATTTTCAATACCCTTCCATGTTGTAGCAAATATCAGTGCTTCATTCCTTTTTATGGCTGAATAAAATTCCATTATGTGGATTTAGCTCTGCAATTGTTTTTATGACTAAGTTATTGCCATCTGGAATTTTTTTAAGTTTAAAATTATTTTTTCAGATTTAAAAAGTAATACATACTTTTAAAAATGTAAATACCTTACAAATGTAGGGCAAAGAATGCAAATGCTCTTTACTATTGCACCCACCTTCCCCAGCCACTGCCCTCTTACATCAGGGACAAATGTAGTCTTCCACAGTTTGGTCTTGCTGTGCAAAAATCATGTGTTGGGGAGTAGGGTATTTTTGGTATATTGTTTTTATTAAAATGGGATCATTGGTATAACATCCTAAAACTTTTCCCTGAGCAATCATACTGATACTTGACTATTGCTCAACTGAAAGGAAAGGTTTATTTCCTTGTATTAAAAAAAAAAAAAAAGGTCAACTGTCATTTATGGAAGAACCTTGTAACTACATGGCTAAAGTCAAAAACACAAGAAATAGCAAGTGTTGGTAAGGATGTGGAGAAGGAACCATTGTGCACTGTTGGTAGGATGTAAATTGATGCAAGCACTGTGGAAAACTGTAGAGTTTCCCCAAAATATTAAAAATAGGATCATCATATGATCCAGTAATTCCACTACTATTTCCAAAGTAAAAAGAAACATTAATTAAATAAAATCTTTGCACCCTTATGTTTATCACAGCATTATTTATTTATAATAGCCAAAAAATGGAAGCAGCTGCAGTGTCCAGTGATAGAAGAATGGATAAAGAAGCTGTATATATGATACTGCTCAGTAAAAAAAGAATGAAATATTGCCATTTGCAACATGAATGGACCTAGAGGGTATAATGCTAAGCGAAATAAGTCAGGGAAAAACAAATACTAGATTATTTCACTCATAGATGGAATTTCAGAAACAAAACAAATGAACAAATAAAAAATGAAACAAAAAGACTCTAAAATAGGGATCCCTGGGTGGCTCAGCAGTTTGGCGCCTGCCTTTGGCCCAAGGCGTGATCCTGGAGACCCGGGATCGAATCCCACATCGGGCTCCCGGTGCATGGAGCCTGCTTCTCCCTCTGCCTGTGTCTCTGCCTCTCTCTCTCTCTCTCTCTGTGAGACTATCATAAATAAATAAATAAATAAGACTCTAAAATACAGCAAACAAACTGGTGATTACCAGAGGGGTGGGATGAGGACACAGGTGAAATGGATAAACGGGATTACCAGTACCTTGAACACAAGAGATATATGGAATTGTTGAATCATTCTCCTGTACACATGAAAACTAATATAATACAGTATAAACTATACTTGAGGAAAAAAAATAGATCAAATGTCATTTATCAAGAATCTTGTAGGGGGATCCCTGGGTGGCGCAGCGGTTTAGAGCCTGCCTTTGGCCCAGGGCGCGATCCTAGAGACCCAGGATCGAATCCCACGTCTGGCTCCCGGTGCATGGAGCCTGCTTCTCCCTCTGCCTATGTCTCTGCCTCTCTCTCTCTCTCTCTCTCTCTGACTATCATAAGTAAAAATTTAAAAAAAAAAAAAAAAAAGAATCTTGTAGGGATCCCTGGGTGGCGCAGCGGTTTAGCGCCTGCCTTTGGCCCAGGGCGTGATCCTGGAGACCTGGGATCGAGTCCCACGTCGGGCCCCCTACATGGAGCCTGCTTCTCCCTCTGCCTGTGTCTCTGCCTCTCTCTCTCTCTCTCTCTCTCTCTCTCTGACTATCATGAATAAATAAATAAAATCTTTAAAAAAAAAAAAAAAGAACCTTGTAACTGTAGGAGGATGGGCACCCTGCTTATTATTAACTTAGCTTTGCAGAACTTTTCATTTAATCTCACCTGTTTCACAGATCAGTCTGTTCTGTGGCTTAAGAGAGGGGTGGTTTTTGGTTTTTTTTTTGTTTTGTTTTGTTTGTTTGTTTTTTCTTTCATGAGAGACATGGGAGCAAGGAGCTGGGAGCCTGACATGGGACTTGCCCTAGGCTGAAGGCAGATGTTCAACCGCTGAGCCACCGGGGCATCCCTGTTTTGTTTTGTTTTGTTTTGTTTTGTTTTGTTTTGTTTTTTAAGATTTTATTTATTCATGAGACACAGAGAGGCAGAGACACAGGCAGAGGGAGAAGCAGTCTCCTCGCAGGAAGCCTGATGCAGGGAACTTCATCCCTGGACCAGGATCACACCCTGAACCGAAGGCAGATGCTCAACAGCTGAGCCACCCAGGCATCCCTGTTCTGTGGCTTTCTTCAGATGAATTTACTTATAATGTTTTAGAACTGATAATTTATGTGTAAATAGAGGGGACAGAAAATCTGCATACTGACTCTGCCAAAACTAGATTCAGTGGTTTCTCATTAATGTGGCTCTGGTAATGGGCACCAGCACAAAAATAGAAATAGAATGTCACCTTTTGGGCAGAGGAGATTTTAGCACGTTTTCATATTCTGTGTTCCTAAAACATGGGTAGAAGGGAAAACGTTTCATTTCATCCTATTTTATTTGAACATTATTCACAAATTTTTGTTTTCTCAGTTCTCTTCCTAAATAGATTTGGTTCATAGCAGCAAAAAAGAATATGTCTTTAAATAGGTGAGAAAGGAAACAAGTTTGAATGGCTAGGTATACAGCATTGGGTGCAACAGTAACAGCTTCCTGCCAAGTGGCATCCCACAGCCATTCACATTACAGGTTTAAAATTAGTCTTATAGGTGTCCTAGACATATTTAAAAATTTGGGTGCTAAGTAACATTAAAAATCATTCATGACTTTTACATATAGAATCACAAGTTGTAAAGAAGAAAGTTGACCTAGTGGTCCTGAAAATCTGTAGAAAGGCCTCGTTTTAATGTCTGGGAATTTTAATTTGGGGGAGAGTTCCCACCATCCCCGTTAAGAATGACTCACGGTGCCTAAACTGTTACACAGACGGTGTGATGCTGAGCACATGCTTTCCTCACTTTGGTAAATGCTAGGCAGGGGTACCTATGTTACCAGGTCCCAATTACAGATCCTGGGCACTAAGTCTCTAGTGAGCTTCCCTGGTAGTCAGCATTTCACACTTGTCATAACTCATTGCTGCAAGCATCCTGTGCACTCTGAGGCTTCCCGGGAAGAGGACTTGGAAGCTTGCACCTGACTTACTCTAGACTTTGCTTCCCTGTGCCTTTTCTCTTTGCTGATTTTAGTTTGTATCCTAATGTTGTAATAAATCATCAGTATGACTCTATACTGAGTTCTGTTGGTCTTTGTGAATCACTATCAAACCTGGGGATGTTTTGGGGGGGCCCCTGACACACAAAAGTTTTTACATTAAGAATTTTAAATATTAGCTGAACTGTATACTTCTACCAGTACGACACAATTTCCCTGAAGGCAAGCCAAAGTGATCTTACAATAATATGATCGCTCGGTGAGCCAGGTATCTGAAGAAAAGGTAGAAGTTAAAAATCCAATGTTTAAAAAACATCAGAGGATCTATACAATGGAGATAAAAATTGGGGGAGTGGGGTGGTTATCACACTGGCCTGAGAAGTACTGTCTTCACTACTATGTAGTTAGAAGCTCAGGGAGTATAACTGAAACATACACACATTCTGTATCCAATCTTATTAACGCATCCTTGTAGATTTGTAAAATCTGCTGGTTTAAGATAACCATATATTCTTAAAAGAAAAATTGAGCTTTGTGCAGTGGCAGTATCATAGCCAATGAGGTTTATCCGAGGTGCAAAATTCACTAATTGAAAACTTAAAAGAACAATTGCATTGGATAATATTCGCATTTTGGTGCTTTTTATGTTTATATTTAAAGTAAGACAGTAAATGATAGAGATAACATATCAAGCAGATTTGCTTTTCAGAGTTGGAACTGATTGGTATAGATAGATAGATAGGTAGATAGAGAGAGAGAGAGAGAGAGAGAGACAGACAGACACCTGGGTGGCTCATCAGCTGAACATCTGCCTTCAGCTCAGGGCCTGCGGGATTGAGTCTCGCGTCGGGCTTCCTGCATGGAGCCTGCTTCTCTCTCTGCCTGTGTCTTTGCCTCTCTGTCTCTCTTTCTCTCTCTCTCTGTCTTTCATGAATAAAATCTTTTTTAAAAATGAAAAAAAAAATAGATGACATCAGCTCCAGTTGAACTTTCTACTGATTTTTGCTATTCAGTAGATTTGTTTTCTCCTCAACAAAATTGGGAAGCTCTCATATGGAGTAAACTTGGTAAAAAATTGTTTCATTTGTGATTTTTAGACACTTTTGAACTATTTGTCAGACCCTGTGTTAGAGGACTGATAATTTAAAATTTCCTTGAGGGCATCTGGGTGGCTGTGATTGAGCATCTGCCTTTGGCTCAGGTCGTGAACCCAGGGTCCTGGGATTGAGTCCCTCATCGGGCTCCCCGTGGGAATCCTGCTTTCCCCTCTGCCTGTGTTTCTGCCTCTGTGTGTGTGTGTCTCTCATGAATAAATCTTAGAAAAAATTTCCTTCAGTTGTAATTGGAATTACACGTTGCAGCAACTCTACCTTACTCTAGTTGCATGCCAGTGATACATTGGAGCAGCAGGGAGCTTGTCTCAGCTGGCTAGTAAGAGGTAACAGGAATGGCTGAGTGAGACTTCTGGGAAAGTTTTGTAAGATGGATAAACTAGGCTAGCATGTACTCTCTGGTCCTTTGTCCTTTCTGCCTTCTTGCTGAAATAGGGTACCAGATACAGTGACTAGAGATGCACCACCATCTTGTGACCACAAGTTGGCAGTTTGGTTTACTGAGGGTCACAAAGAAGGTGGGTGTAAAGAGTCCTGCGGTGATGGCCCTTAAGGGCCACAAATCCAGGGACACCTACCTCCAGGCTTCTCATTAATGTGAGAAAAATAAGCCCACAGCTTGTCTTCTCTGCCCCTCCAACCAGAAAAGGATAATTTCAGTAATATAATAAAATAATGCATTTACCAAACAGCTAAAAAATCAACGCTTAAAGAATTTCAGTTTGGAAAAGAAGAGCTATTCCCAGATTCTACATGCGGAAGTAAGACTGCATATCTTTTTTATTTCAGTGATTTCTACACCCACCATTGGGCTCAAATTCATAACCCTCAAGATCATATTTTAGAATTACAGACCAATAGATACCTTTTCTAAATGAAGAAAGTGAAAAGTAAATAATTCTTAAGGTTACACAGTTAGATTTGAATCAGGAGGAGAGTCGCTATTTCCTGGAAGATTTCTATACACATATCTCATTCTAACCAACCACAGGCAAAGAGAAGAAAAAATATGGGCTACATTGTTCATAACTCTTAGGAAAGTCTACCAGGCTAACTTAAGCAGAAATGGAAAAATGTATAGTAGCCTAGAATCAAAAGGAAAGCTGGAGAACCCAGAAGGAAATTTTACAGGAATTAAGAGCTAATGGAGCCCACAGTCAAAATCATACCTTAGAAATGTTTTAGAACGCTGGAGAGGACAGCTCTTGGAATAGAACTTGCCATTGTCCCTACTGCTTAGGGTCACTTCAAATTAAAAGTCAGGGCTAGGTGCACCCAGTTGACCTAGATGAATCCAGAAATAGACTTTGTGATTCCTACAACATAAATGCAGACTTTCCTTGTGATTTGTTTTACATATTCTAACTTTAGTACTTTGGATTAGAGTAATAGGACACCAACAGTCACTGAAAACAAGTTGCTGTGAACAAGATACACGTCTTTGTAGAAATATGAATCTGCTTACCTTTTATATGATCTCTCACATTACATGTTGGTCAACAGAACAGGCATTAATTAGCATAGAAATTTTGAAGCTTCTTAGGCTCCTGACCCCTTTATACTCTTAGCATTTAGGGATTGAAAAGAGCTTTTCCTTATGTAGGTTGTATTACTGATATTTTATTGGCAAATAAAACAAATTTCAAAAAATAAAGTTTTTTCAACAGTCTCAATATTACAAATCTTAGAACTATTAAAACCATCAATATTACAAAATCTCCTCACCTAGACCTAAAATAAGTTTATGATGTTACAATATAGGAAAATATAACTTTAAATTATAGTTTAAGTCCATTAGTATAAAAAGAGTTACAAGCCCTCTTCCATTTAACAATTGAAACAGAGATGGCTAATTCAGAGCTTTATATTTCCAAATACTCATACAGTTTCTTAGGATTTCCCAAAAATGTGACTGCCAGTCAATGATTTTTTAAGACATATTATAGTTTATTCTACAAATATCTCTAGATGATAGAGGTCAGTATGTTTCTATTCTCTTGTGTGCTATAAATATTTTCCCAGGCTTCTCCTTTATCTCTAACTGTATACAGAAAGTTTTATTTTGTTTAGTTGAGCCCATCTAAGCCAGCCTGTTGATGCTAGAGAGTTTCCCTGTTCCTCTCTTTATCTCTAGTGCCTGGCCTACAACAGATACTTTACAAATAAATGTTTGTTGCAGGAACACATAAACGTTACATTCAGGAATATTTTGATGTGTCGGGTGAATGCTATGTATGGTGTACATCAAAGTGAATGGTTTATCAGCCTAATGAATGTTGTCCCATACAATTACTATCTGTTAAGTAACTTTTTCTCTGTTTTTGATGTTTCCTTTAGTGGATTTTTACATGTGATTAGCTGGCTAAATTCTTAATATTCTGATTTGAGGATTCTATTTAACTGCAAAATTTCGGTTACTCCTATTTAACTTGAAAAACAAATTACTTGTTGCTTGCTAAGTAAATGACAATTTTAAGCTTTCTCATTTTAAGCTTGTTGCCATTGGCTTTTTTTTTTCCCGTTGATAGTTCCATTGCAGGAGGTTATGTTGCTTTTGAAAAACCTCTGCTAATTGTTTTCTCAGTCTTCAGCTATTTTACCAGGATCCTATTGACTTTAGGATTTGGATTTTATAAACTCCTTAAAAACTTTCTTCTTTACCCCCTGATGTATCAGTGGTTTCACTGGACTTGGCTGACTTTGCTATAAGTATTTTGCCCCTATGAGCTAAACCAGCTACTTAACATATTTAAAAATTAGTAGAGCAGCTTCTTAGAGTGGAGCTCCTAGACAGTTTTCCTTACTTAACAGATGAGCATGTAGTAGTTTTATGACTTGCCTTTTTCATTTTTATATCAAATACTGTTTATATCCAATATCAGTATTAGGTTTCACATATGTAACAGAAAACCCAAAGTAAAGGCTTAACTAAAGTAGCAATTTTTGTACTTTTCTTATGTATAAGCAAATACATAGATAAGCACTCCTGGGATGATACGGTAGCTCTACAAAGTTGCTAGGAAACCAGGCACTTGCTGTATTACTTTTCTGTGGTTACTGTAACAAATTATTACAAACTGCCTGGCTTAAAAGACCAGAAATATATTTTCTCACAGCTCTGGAGGCCGGAAGTCCAAGATCAAGGTGTCAGTAGGGCCATACGCCCTCTGGAAGCTCTGGGACAATCTGTCCCTTGCCTCATACAGGCTTCTGGTGGCTGCTGGCATTCCTTGGCCACAGCACTTCATTCTATCTGTCTTCTGGGGATGTATGTATCTGTCTGTCTCTGTCTCTCTCAAAACTCATTTAGGATCTGTCAGGATAATCTAGGATAAGCTCCTCCTGTCAAAATCCTTAATCGCATGTTTTTCACGTGAGATAATATTCACGGGTTTTGATGATCAGGAAGTGACTGTATCTTTGTGGGTGTTTTTTCAGCCTGCCACATCTTCCAGCACTCTGCTCTGCTGTTATGAGGGAGCAGCTCTTGTCCTTGTGGTCTGACATGGCCTCTGGAGTTCCAGCCATTGTTACATAAACATTCCAGGAAACAAGATGGAGAGTGTTGAAGGGCATGCCCCCTCCTTAAGGAAACTTTCTGATCCCCATGTAACAGTTCTTATATCTCACTAACCCGAACTTAGTCTTATGGCCCTTTTTAGCTGCACAAGAGGCTGGTACTATGGATTGAGTATTTGTGTCCTCCCAAAATTTATATATGAAGGCTAATTACCAATGTGATGGTATTTGGAGGTGAGGTCTTTGAGAGATAGGCTATGAATATAAAGCTCCCATGAGTGGGATTAGTGCCATTATCAGAAGAGACACTAGAGAGATGATTTTTCTCACTACAATGTAAGCATGCCTCTACAAAACAGGATGAGGGTCCTCACCAGGAATCAAGTCAGCTGGCACCTTGATATTGGAATTTCCAACCTTCAGAACTGTGAGAAAGCAGTTTCTGCTGTTGAAGCCACCTCGTCTATTGTGTTTGTCATAGCAGCCTGAACAAGGCAGCTGGAAAGTAGTCTTTGAGCTGGGAATATGGCTACCTTGACTACAATTATATTAATTATGGAGAAGGAAGGAGAGAGTAGACATTGAGGTTAGGCAGTCTTTGCCTCAGATCACCTTACATTTTGTTAGCTACTGTCAGTTACTTTCCAAAGAAGATGTATAAATGTACATTTTCACCAATAGGGTATGAGAACAGCCTTGCTAAAAAAAAAAAAAAGAAAGAAAAAAAGAAGAAGAGCCTTGCTAACAGTGGGTAAATGTCATTTATACCAATCTCATGGATGGAAAAGAAGCATATGTTTGTAGCCACTGCCCCTTTGTTTACCACCTAATGCATCGGGTTACTCCAGATGTGGTCTGGCCAACAGCAATGAAAATAATTACCTGCTGTTTTTCTGACTACTAAAAATGATGTGAACAACCAACAGGAAAAAAGTTAAAGGACAGGAAATAATCAGTAACTGAAAAGAGACATAGCCCCGGGCTGTGATCACGGAGTGACACAATGAGGTACCACTCCTTACTATACCCTGCCACTCCAAACTATGTGCATGAGCCAGCAAAACCCAAAGGATTCTCATTGATATCCCAGTATCTCTGAAAAGAGACAGTTAAGTGGGATCTTGAGCTCACTCCTCTTTTATCTGAGAAATAGTGGAAATGGGTATTGGAAAGAAATGGGGAATGACAGGGACAGAATTGAATGCATCAAGACTGCTCAAACTAAGACAACACATTGGCTGGGGAACATGTCCAAAGCCTGAGAGTATTTTCCTGTGGGAATGGAGTGGCCCCTAAAAACCCTCAGTTTGTAGGCATTCTAGATCCCACATTCCCCCTTGTGAGCCCTCTCACCTTTCTTGGCTACAAAAAGAATTTCAGTTCTTTTGCACCTTGACTTTAAACCTGTGGTTCACTGGGGGAAGTACAAATCAACTCCACATGTTGGTAGAGTGGGAGTTAATAAATGTCACACAATATGTTGGAGTAAATAGAAAGTTTAGACTGATAGCTCAGTGACAAAGGGAGAACAGCATGGCAAGCAAATAACTGCCAGCAAGGAAGGAATATATAGCTTGGGAAATACACTATACAAAGAACCCAATATAAAAAAGCAAACTTCATCCTAAGGAACAGGAAGAAACAGTGTGATACATGACGATGTTGCCTTGGGAGGTAGGGCTTCTGCCATTCGAATCCAGACAAATGCTCCCTCAGAGGAGTCCACGAAAGGAAAAAACAGGATGGCAGTTTATTTTCCTGTTCCTTCTTTCTCTTTTCCACTGGTCAAGATGCACACAATGAAATGACTCCCACCTATTTCCAGATTGTGCATCCCACTTTCAGCCCCTAACCATGTGGCATTCCATCCATGTCTGGAAATAGAGGAGCAGCTTGGCAGAGTCCAGGCCCAGCGTGAGGACCACGTCCACAACTTCAGCCTAGATTCTAGCCAGCTCAGGGCACCATCAGTGATGACAGCAGTACAGTTCAAAAGACTGCTTCTTCAGGAAAATCTGAGAGAGTATAGATAGAGGTTGTTTCCAGTACAAATAAGAAATCAGGAAACAGAGTATGGGTCTTTACAAAAGGATGGCACTATATAAATAATGCTGGACTAGCTGATTAACCGATAGGAAAAATAAAGAAAGAATGAATCACAGGGTTCCTGCCTGGCTCAGTCACAAGAGCATGCGACTCTTGATCTTGGGAGTTTGTAAATTCGAGCCCCGCATTGGGTGTAGAGATTACTTAAAATCTTTTAAAAGAAAAAAAATCCCTACATTATATCATATAACAATTTCCAGCTGAATTAAATACCTGTTAAACATGAAAAACAAAACTAGGATAAAAAATGCAGGAGTGCCTTTTTTTACCATCTTCATGGAGAACAGGGTTTTTTGTTTTTGTTTTAAGCTTTTATTTGTTTAAGTGCGCACAAGGGGTTGGGGGAATGAGGTACAGAGGGAGCAGGAGAAGCAGACTCTTTGCTAAGCAGGGAGCATGGCACAGAGCTCCATCCCAGAACCCTGAGATCATGACCTGAGCCGAAGGCAGGTACTTAACTGAGCTACCCAGGAGCCAGCCCCTGGAGAACAATTTCTAAAAGAAGACCCAAGCAGCACAGATCATAAAGAGGGAAAACTAGTACAACTCTATAGGGAAAATATAAACCAAATAGAAAAATTAGCCTAATTTTGAGTTAAGCATTTCACCAAAAAAAAAAAAAAAAAAAGACCAATAAACATTAAAAAGCCACTTAAGGGCAGCCCGCGTGGCTCAGCGGTTTAGCGCCACCTTCAGCCCAGGGTGTGATCCTGGAGACCCGGGATCGAGTCCCACGTCGGGCTCCCTGTGTGGAGCCTGCTTCTCCCTCTGCCTGTGTCTCTGCCTCCCTCTCTCTTTCTCTCTCTCTCTCTCTGTGCCTCTCATGAATAAATAAATAAAATCTTTTAAAAAAAAAGCCATTTAAAAAAAAAATTTACCTGTCAGAGGTGCAAAATAAAATACTATTTCACACCCATTGGCAAGAATGTTAAGATCGGTTAACACAGATGCAGAATGATAGGAACTCAAAATTCATGCTTTTAATGCTCTTTAGATGATCATATCTGGCAAGGCAGATATCTGTCGCTAAAATTCTACTCTCCTACAGCCTCCACTTTTCTGTGCTGGGTCCTACCTTAAGTTTCATCCTTAGTGTTTGAATTCTGTTGCCATGTCATTTTCTCTGCCATCACCCTCACATATTGGGTTGTTTCTTACTCTTAGTTTGTATGTCTACAATGGGCCCAGTTCTTACCTCTTGTTCTTCTTGGTTTTCTGTTCCTAATCTGCCACAGATCTGGAAACTCCATAAATAGCTTATTAGAATTTTGCACATAACAATAGGGCCAGAAAAAGCCCTAACAGACTCTTCTGGCAGGTTAGTGGGGAGGTACATCTACTTTAATCATAATCTGCTTTATACTTCAGAGGCCTTTTTAATTTGCTCTGATTCTGGGCTCTTTCTATTAGAGTTGCTGGGTAGATGAGGTATAATGTTAGAAGGTGTTTACCAAAAAATTAGAATAACTGATTTGTAACTTTATTAACCTTTTTAAAAATGCAAATAAGGGCCATCCGGATGGCTCAGTCATCTGTCTGCCTTCCTCTTAGGTTGTGATCTCAGGGTCTTGGGATCGAGCCCTACATCAGATTCTCTGCTCAGTGAGGCATCTACTTCACCCTCTCCGTCTCCCCCTCCGTCCTGTTTGTGTTTGAGTATGCTCTCTCTGTCTCAAATAAGTAAATCTTAAAAAATAAAAATGCAAATAAGATTATTTGTTGAGAGGGAAGAAAGGGGGGGCTTTTTGTTTTGTTTTTAAATAGGCTCCATGCCCAGCGTGGAGCCCAGGGCAGGGCTTGAACTCACAACCCTGAAATCGAAACCTGAGCTGAGATCAAGAGTTTGACGCTTAACTGACTGAACCACCAGGTGCCCTCCAAAAAAACAGGGTTTTTTTCCACTTTCCTGAACTTTATTAAAGAAAAAAACTATGGGGATCCCTGGGTGGCGCAGCGGTTTGGTGCCTGCCTTTGGCCCAGGGCACGATCCTGGAGACCCGGGATCGAATCCCACGTCGGGCTCCCGGTGCACGGAGCCTGCTTCTCCCTTTCCCTCTGCCTGTGTCTCTGCCTCTCTCTCTCTATGTGTGTGACTGTCATAAATAAATAAAAAATTTTTAAAAAAAGAAAAGAAAAAAACGATGGTAAATCTTGAGAACATAATCAATTTTCTAGGATTCTTCCCTTGAAAATGTGACATTTGATTTCCAAACACATGCCAGAGCGTACATGGTTCCCAATTGTACTAATCAGATGAGAAGCTGAAATCCTAAAACGTTCATCTTCCAACTTTACCCAGTCTGTGGTCTGTCTTTGGATCAGCAATAATTGCCTGAACAGCTACTATGGCTTCGTTAATTTTTGTCTGTAGCTCTCTGAGCTCTTCTATATGCAGTAATCGCAGAATTTGAGCAGCTTCATTAAGAACTGCATCTCCTGTGTCAAAACCAAGAACGTGTTTATCTAACGCTACAGGCAAGCCCTCTTTTGTTTGGTTTGCTTTGGCAACTGCATCTTATGTCAGGCACTCCCGTACCAAAATGCGAATTGCCTTAAGCATTACCAGGTAATCATCATGATGCTGAATCTGAGGAAGGTTAGCCAAAGCCATTAAACCAGTCTTAAAATCAGGATTATTTACATCCAAATTGATCAACGGCTCGGCATTTTAAGCTGCGTTGTCAGCAATCTTTGTATTTATAGGGTACCAAGTCCTTGTATTTTTCAGCATTATCTCTATATTGAAGTCTAACAGCTAAACCAAGAAGCCAGTCAATTGCTTCTTGTCGATCTTGAATCTTGAAAGGACAGTTAACATCTCTGAGATACTTTTCAAAGAACTTGGGCCAGTCACTGCTGTGGATGTTTCTTAAATTACCTCTGTCTACAATCTTGTAGTGTCTGATTTTCTGGTCTTCAAGCCAAACAATAAAGTTTCTAAATTCTGTTTCGTCTTTGCAGTTGAAGCCAGCCAGGTTGTGGTGGTAGAGGGCCATCAGCTTGCGTCAGAACATGGTCCTCGTGTCTCCCAAAAAACGGTTTTTGAGATAGAATTCCCATTGACATCTTTCTCATGAATATAGTGCATTCATTTAGAGTATACAGCTCACTGCCTTTTAGTATAGTACAGATATGTACATCACCACAGTATTAGAACATTTTCATTACCCACCAAAGGAACCTCTTGTACGCTTTTATCCCTTACTCCTCTCAGCCCTAGGCAGCCTTTAAATCTTTCTGTCTCTGTTGATTTGCCTCTTCTGGATGTATCATGTAATTTGAGTCATAATACATATGGCCATTTGTGACTGCCTTCTTGCATTTAACAGTGTTTTCAGAGTTGTGGCATGTATCAGTACTTTTTACTGCTGAATAATACTCCACTGAATGAGCAATATCACATTTTATTTATCGCCTCATCACTTATTGGACATTTGGGTAGTTTCTACTTTTTGGCTATTATGAATAAAGCTGCCATGAACATGTGTAAACTTAAGTTTTTATTTCTCTTAAGCATATACCTAAGAACAGAATTGCTGGATCACATGATAATTCTGTTTAACATTTTGAGGAACTAAAAAAAAAAAAAAAAAACATTTTGAGGAACTGCCAGACTGTTTTCCATGGCAGCTGTACCACTTTACATTCCCACCAACAGTATTTAAGAGTTCCAATGTCTCCATATCCTCAGAAACATTTGTTACCTTTTAAATTTAGCTATCCTGGTAGATGTAAATTGGTATCTCATTGTGGTTTAAGTTTTATGATTTTCTAAGACTAATTTCAGATGTCTTTTTTCCCAGTATTTATTTTAATATGCAAAAAAATGACGTTTTTAATGATTTCATTCCTTTTTTTTTTTTTTTTTAACAGGCTAAGGAAATTTTAACAAAAGAATCAAATGTGCAAGAGGTTCGTTGTCCTGTAACCGTATGCGGAGATGTGCATGGTCAATTTCATGATCTTATGGAACTCTTTCGAATTGGTGGAAAATCACCAGATACAAACTATCTGTTCATGGGCGACTATGTAGACAGAGGCTATTACTCAGTGGAGACTGTGACTCTTCTTGTGGCATTAAAGGTATGATGAATGAAATCCAATTTTTTTTCCAAACTTAAATGCGAGGGTGGCTATATTGCATGTCATCTGTTCTATTTTATGATCTATTCAGTTTATAGCCCCTTAAAATATAATAGTTGGTTTTACACCTTGTAAAAGAGAATGAAAATGATGCATTGAACTTGCCCTGCCTACTTCTGTACCATTCCCTTAGGTAATTCACAGCTGAAGTCTTGGAACCATTTTTTACTTAGGCAGGTATCCCTCATATACAGTCAATTAGCAAGTTTTTTTTTAATTCTTGCCTTGAGAAGTCTGTTATTCCGGTTTCTATTTTTGGCACCCAATCCATACCTTCATCACTTCACAGCTTCAGTTAGTGTAAGAGTATGGGAACTAATGTTTCTGACCCCTCCAAATTTGCCTTACATGTGTTTTAAGATTAAATCTCCGTTATTTAACACTTTCCTGTTGTTACTTTTCTGCTCCCAAACTCTTCAGAGATTCCATGTTACCTATAGAATCAAGCTCAGACTCCTTGGCTGGCCCTTTGTAGTGTAGCCAGAATTTGTCTGCCAGTAGTTGGTAGCATAAATTCTGAGTCTCCAGTCAAAGAGTTTCAGTGCTCTGCCTGTCTTCATTATTTCTTTCTCTGATTTCCCCATAAGGTCACCCTGATTTCTTAAGTCTTCTGCCAAGACTCAGTTACATCTTCCTTGAAGCCTTCACCCATTTTAGCCTTACTCCTTCTACACTCAATTACTGGGAAACTTACTTTCCCACCCCTTATTTATATTGCATAGTGTTTTGTTTTGTTTTTTTACATCTTTTATTTTTATTTTACTTTTTTGTTTATTGATTGTCTCTGCTGACTGAAATGTGCATCAAGAGGAGCACACTATGAATTTGTGTTGTTTTCTATCGCATCCCCCAAAGAACAGTGCCTGACTCATAGTGGGTGCTCAGTAGACGTTTGTGGAATGACTGAATGAATACATGTCAAACACGGAATTTGGAGAAAATATGACTTGTGATCCAACTCTTCTTTAACTTATTAGCTCTTGACCTCAGGAGTAACTTTTTCTGAGTCTCAGCCTCATTTAACTCATCTGTAGCAAATCGTCCATGGACCAGTCTCCTTGTTCGTGAAACTCGAATCCAGTCTTTTTATTTAGGCTCCAGAGTAGTTTCAGGATGTTTCCCTACTGTTAATCTGCATGGGTTAGCTCTGTTCTTGCAGCAACTGCACTATCAGTTATGAAAGATGCCAGACACCATGCCAGTCCCTTCAACTCTTTCCTCTGCTGAAGCGATTGAAGGAGCTCTGAAGGAAACACTTTAGCTCCTCACTGCGCAGTTTGAATGTATTATTTACATCTCATACCTCGTAAGTGAGATGAGTCTCTAAACAGAAGTCATCTATTAATGTTTATGTGGATCTGGCACCTAGCTTTAAACAGTGAGCTTAATTTTGGACACTTAATGGTAGTTTATATGTATAAATTGAAATACAATTTGCGCTTTTAGGTTAATTTGATTTACAGAATCTGTTGCTTTTTCATACTTATCAGACACATTCCTAACTAAATAGTATGCTATAAGGTATGTCTCCGTGTTTTGTTATGAAAAGGAGACTTTAAATACATTTGAAATCTTGTCCAGATTTGGCAAGGGCCTGTTTTTGTTAGCAAATAGTCTTTCTGTGGGAAATAAAAATTGAAAGTGGAGAAAGAAATTAATATATAAAGGAGTTTATCTCAGGTACAAATCTGTAACCTTCTGTATTCATTCAGCAATAAGACATCATAGTGTTGTGGAAAGACCTAGAAGACTAGTGATCATATGAGGATGAAGAAGATATTAAAGACCAAGAATCAGGGATCCCTGGGTGGCGCAGCGGTTTGGCGCCTGCCTTTGGTGCAGGGCGCGATCCTGGAGACCCGGGATCGAATCCCACGTCGGGCTCCCGGTGCATGGAGCCTGCTTCTCCCTCTGCCTATGTCTCTGCCCCTCTCTCTCTCTCTGTGACTATCATAAATAAATAAAAATTAAAAAAAAAAAAGACCAAGAATCAGATACAATTTTATTATAATAGCAGGTATCAGTTAGTAAGGGTTCCAGTGAGGGTGGTATAAATAGAAATGAAGAAGGACTATAAATATTTTGAAGGTCAGTCAATAATGAGAAAATTTTTAATTTTGAAACAGAATTAACATTTAATGTAACAGCACACAAAATATAAACATTTAAAGAATTGGGTCAGAAAAAAAAAAATAAAGAATTGGGTCAGAAGTTAATGTGCTTAAAAAAAAAAAAGTTGTTAATGTGCTTAATGTAATTCTAGTAAAAATATGTTTTATACCATGAATTTCTTTTGCTCTTCATGCAGGTGCGTTATCCAGAACGCATTACAATATTGAGAGGAAACCATGAAAGCCGACAAATTACCCAAGTATATGGCTTTTACGATGAATGTCTACGAAAGTATGGAAATGCCAATGTTTGGAAATATTTCACAGATCTATTTGATTATCTTCCACTTACAGCTTTAGTAGATGGACAGGTGTGTATCCGCTTGTTTGGTGGGTGGGGGAGGAATGAAAGAAAAGATTTTCGATTAGTAATTTAGGGTTTAGATTTACATGACATGATTTCTGCATCTCCTTGGCTTTTTCTGCTTCTTTTCCTTCTAATTAAAATCTCAGAATAGTGAATTAGGATAAGTTTTATGTACATTGTGACCGGCAGAGTTCCCTTTTGTCTCAGATATGTGTGTAAATGTTTCGGCCAAAGAATTTGTCAATATGATTTTTCTGTTACAGATAAATATCATAAATAAATAAATAAATACTTAAGATCCTGAAGTACAGTATTAATAAAGCAAAGCTGTTTTTTAAAACTATCTCCAGGGCAGCCCTGGTGACGCAGCGGTTTAGCACCGCCTGCAGCCCGGGGTCTGATCCTGGAGACCTGGGATCAAGTCCCGTGTCAGGCTCCCTGTATGGAGCCTGCTTCTCCCTCTGCCTGTGTCTCTGCCTCTCTCTCTCTGTCTCTATGAATAAATAAATAAAATATTTTAAAAATAATACATAAATAAATAAACTAGTTCCATACATATACAGTGTTTGCTGGTTACCATTAATAACTTTTTATTCCTGTTTTCATGGTAATTGCAAGCAGTAATATTGTATATTACATCTCTATTAAGAAGTACATGCTTTGTTTCCACCTGTAATGAGTATTATAGACATACTGTAAAACATTCAGAAATATAAGAAAATTGTGCAAGTTTCTATTATCCCAGTTTCTAACATAATCACTGTGAACATGAACTGATTTAACTTTTTTTTTTAATTTAACTTTAAATATAAAACATGTGGTACCAAAAAATAAATATATAACCTATGGTACAACTGTACAGTTCCTAAACTGCATAAAAGCCCAGAATTGTCATAGGCATAATAGATCCATTCAGAATTTGATTATAACCTTTTCTGTGTGTCCTAACCTGCCCCTTCCCCTACTCCCTCAAATAAATAAATCTTAAAAAAAAAAATGGCCACCAAAAACCACTAAGAATGAGAAATAAGACATTACTATCAGAGGATGGGTCTGGGGATAGATATTTTACCCAAAACATACAAAACAATGTATTTTTCAGTTTTGTCTTAGAAATTCTTGCTAGTGCACTGAGCAATAAAAATAATTAAAATGGGGCAGCGTGGGTGGCTCAGTGGTTTAGCACCACCTTCAGCCCAGGGCATGATCCTGGAGACCCGGGATCGAGTCCCATGTCGGGCTCCCTGCATGGAGCCTACTTCTCCCTCTGCCTGTGTCTCTGCGTCTCTCATGAATAAATAAATAAAATCTTTAAAAAATAATAATTAAAATGTATAAACATTGAGAAGAAATTAAGAAATATTTTGCTAACAACATGATTATGTACTCAGAACTCTAAGAAAGCTGAAAAGCTACTGGAGCCAATAACAGGAATTGGTAGTGTCTTTGCTGTAAGAGAAGCAACAAAACTTACGTGTTAGCAGGAAATGTAATGGTGAATCCCAAGAATAAAGATCCTATTCACTAGAGAAGGGGGAAGAAACACTACAAAATATTTTAGAAATTTTCCACAGAGGGGATCCCTGGGTGGCGCAGCAGTTTAGCGCCTGCCTTTGGCCCAGGGCGCGATCCTGGAGACCCGGGATCGAATCCCACGTCGGGCTCCCGGTGCATGGAGCCTGCTTCTCCCTCTGCCTGTGTCTCTGCCTCTCTCTCTCTCTCTCTCTCTCTCTCTCTCTCTGTGTGTGTGTGTGACTATCATAAATAAATAAAAATTTAAAAAAGAGAAATTTTCCACAGTGAATATTATTAAACTCTATTTTGAAAAGAAGAGCTATCAAGATTTACATTTTTAGGGGCAGCCAGGGTGGCTCAGTGGTTTAGCGCCACCTTCAGCCCGGGGTCTGATCCTGGAAACCGGGGATCGAGTTCCCACATCAGGCTCCCTACATGGAGCCTGCTTCTCCCTCTGCCCGTGTTGCGCTCTCTCTCTCTCTCTCTCTCTCTCTCTCTCATATGAGTAAATAAAATCTTAAAAAAAGATTTACAGGGATCCCTGGGTGGCTTAGCGGTTTGGCGCCTGCCTTTGGCCCAGGGCACGATCCTGGAGTCCCGGGATCAAGTCCCGTGTCAGGCTCCGGACATGGAGCCTGCTTCTCCCTTCTGCCTGTGTCTCTGCCTCTATCTATCTATCTATCATGAATAAATAACTAAAATCTTTAAAAAAAAAAAAAAAAGATTTACAATTTTTTAAAGATTTATATTTTGTAACCATTTATTTTACTCTGAATTAACTTTCAGCATTTAAAACTTTTTTTTTTTTTATTCACAAACAGATATTCTGCCTCCACGGTGGCCTCTCTCCATCCATAGATACACTGGATCATATCAGAGCTTTGGATCGTTTACAAGAAGTTCCACATGAGGTAAACTTAGTTTTAATTTTGAAAGGAAAGAAATATAACCACATTGTGGTAAAGCTAAATTGGTTAAACTTGACTGTTAAATTTTTTTTTTTTTTTTGACTGTTAAAAATGTCTAACATGTACTTAATTTTCTTGGCCAGGGCCCAATGTGTGATCTGTTGTGGTCAGATCCAGATGATCGTGGTGGGTGGGGTATTTCACCTCGTGGTGCTGGCTACACATTTGGACAAGACATTTCTGAAACATTTAACCACGCCAATGGTCTCACACTGGTTTCTCGAGCTCACCAACTTGTAATGGAGGTATGATGATGATTTTTATTTCAAATAGATCTATGTCTCTGTAATAAGGCTTCATGAAACATTCCTCCCTATTAACTAAACAAAAGGAGAAAAAAATTGAGCTGGTTTTAGCAAATAGGGGAAAGTCCTAGTCAATTGCAATTTGAATGTCAATTGCAGACATGGTTCTTTACCTCCAAGTTTCCATGTGTATTTTGCAAACATAAAGATATTCTCATGTTACTACAGTATAATTACCACAGTCTAGAAGTTTGCATTCATATAATACTATGATCTAAACACTTCATTTGAATTTTTTTAGTATCTCACTAACATTATTGTTTGGAAAAAACGTAATCGTGTGTATGCTTTTGTAATCTAATCCAGGATCTGACTGAATGCTACATTCAGTCTCTTTTGATATGGAAATAATTCCTTGGATTTTCTCTGTTCGGTGAACAGTTCTTTGATTTTATGTTGTAGAAATATCCTCCATTTATGGTTTGACTGATGTTTCCTTAAGATTCGGGGTATGCATTTTGGGCAGGCACACCACAGCATGATGTGATATTCTCCCCAGTGCATCATATTAGGGTCAGCTTAGTATTTTTTAAATACTAAAGGAATATAAATAGAATTTTTATTCTTTTAAATCAGAGAATAGCTTCAAAATGTTAGAGAAAACTTCAACCCAATTGTGGCATGAGGAGTTAATAATGGAATATATGGTTAATAAGGAATATAAATTCATATGGTAAAGGTAAACATAATCATATCAGTAATCCTAAGAAATGTGAATGGATGAAAATGTTTACTTCCCTAAAAATACTGAGACTCTGAATTAGATAATAAAAATTCAGCTGTTACTTGGGATGAATCTAAAACATAATGAAAAACATAAATAAAAATTAAAACTTAATGACACTACAGACTATAAGTAGAGGGGAAATGGTATATTGGAATATCAATTAGGTAACTTTCCAAAATACAGCTAATAGTGTTCATCAGAATACCTCTAAGATAAAGAGTATATATAGAAAGAGGTCATTACTGATGAAAATTGGTCCAGTTCTCTAGGGAAGAAATAATTCTGAGTTTGTGTTTACTTAGTAATAAATAGGTTGAAAATATATAAAGCAAAAACTGATAAAAGGAAAAATTGAATCTTCCATCATGGTGGGAGAAATTTTAATACATATTCTAGCCAAGACCTGAAGCATAGATTTAAATAAAACAACACTATTACTGAGCTCCATGTCGCAGTACCCTGTGCTCAGCAGTTAATATTCAACTGGAGGTTCATTGGAGGTGTGTAGTGTGTGTTTTTTTTTGTTTTTTTTTTTTTTTGAGGTGTGTAGTGTTAAGGATGAACGCCATTTAAGGCAGCATAGAAGACTACATTTCCACCAAGAATATTTGTGATTTCTGAATTTAGTTTTCTAAATTTACCCATGTCAGGAGTCTGATTTTATAGTGAAATGTTGGTGTTTTTCTTAATGCTGCAGGGATACAATTGGTGTCATGATCGGAATGTGGTTACCATTTTCAGTGCACCCAATTACTGTTATCGTTGTGGGAACCAGGCTGCTATCATGGAATTAGATGACACTTTAAAATATTCCTTGTAAGTAACAGAAAAAAATGTAATTGTATATAATTGCTTTTAGAAGGAAAAAGTTAAATGTACATTATTAAAATTAGAGGATTTCTGCTTCTTCTGCTTCTGTAATAGTGGCGTGAGGAACGTGCCAAACCCTCTCCCCAACAGAAACAATCACTTAACTGGAAAAAGTTATTTTAAACAATTATTGTAGGTTTCTGAATGTTGTCCTAAATGCATACAGCCCATAGAGAAACACTTATTTTAGAAAATCTAAATATCAGTAGTAGGGACACCTGGGTGGCTCAGCAGTTGAGCATCTGCCTTTGGCTCAGGGTGTGATCCCGGAGTCTTGGGATCAAGTCCCACATCAGGCTCCCTGCGTGGAGCCTGCTTCTCCCTCTGCCTGTGTCTCTGCCTCCCTGTGTCTCTCATAAACAAATAAATAAAATATTTTAAAAATAATGATAATAAATTTCAGTAGTAACAGCCAGCATCTGTGGAATTTGAGCCACCACCTGTTCCCTTCCCATCTTTCCAGATCCCTTGTATAGAAGCTACTCCAGAGTCAGTCTGCTCTGGGCCCTGCTCAGATTTTTCTCTGGTTTTAATCTGTAAGCTTCTGTTAACTAAACAGTTATTTAGAAGTTCCCTCTGGGTGGCACAAGCCACTTTTTGGTCAGAGGTTGTGCTCAAGCTTCTTTGGTCATTAAAATTTTAGGGCTCAGGACTCCTGGATGGCTCAGCGGTTGGGCATTCAGCTCTGGGCATGGTCCTGGAGTCCTGGGATTGAGTCTCCCATCAGGCTCCCTGCATGGAGCCTGCTTCTTCCTCTGCCTATGTCTCTGCCTCTCTCTCTCTGTCTCTCATGAATAAATAAAATCTTTAAAAAAAAAAATAAGGGCTCCCCCTAATCTAGTGAGACCACTAAGAATGTATATGGCTAAGAAGTTGCCATCAAAGTTGAAGAAATTCACATTTTGGTTCACAATTCAACCAAGCACTAGTACCTTGAATTCTCCTCGCTTGATTAATTCTGAGAGGGTTCAACTTTAAGGATGCACATAGTGTCCTTTTCCAGACTGTCGGAGATGTATGTAATTGGGATTTTAAGCCTGACTTCCTAGGATTTGCTCCTGGGTCAGAGTAACTTCTTCAGACAGTATTTGATTAGAGATTGTGTTTTAGCCCCTAGTATCATTGAGGATTATACCCTTTTGTTGATTAATCTATGTATTAGTTTCCTAGGGCTGCTGTAACACATTACCACAAAGTGGGTGTGTTAAATGGAATTAATTCTCACATTCGTGGAGGCTAGAAGTTTGAAATCAGGGTATTGGCAGGGTGATGTTTCTAGGGGAGAATCCTTTCTTCCCTCCCCCTAGCTTCTGGTGTCTCCTACAATCCTTGTTTTATATAGATGCATCACTCCAGTTTCTGTCCTCAAATGGCACTCTCCCCTGTGTATCTATGTTTCTTCTTGTAAAGATGTAAAGATACCATCAGAATGATGGGGCACCTGGGTGGCTCAGTTGACTAAGCCACTGACTTGATTTTGGCTTAGGTCATGATTAGGGTCATGAGATAGAGCCCCATGTTGGGCTCCATGCTGAGCGTGAAACCTGCTTGAGATTCTCCCTCTGCCCCTCCCCCATTCACCCTCCTCTCTTTAAAAAAAAGGGGGGGAGGGGGATGATGATACTACCAGATTGAATTTAAGGCTCAGCCTAATCCAGTATGACCTCACTTTAATAACATCTGCAAAGACCTTATTTCCAAATAGTGTCACATTCTGAGATTCTGAACAGACATGAATTTGGAGGGTAAACTATTTGATGCAGCATAGTCTGTATGTGACTTGGAAATGTTTTCAAGAATACCCTAAATGCAGGGTGCCTGGGTGGCTTGGCGGTTGAGCATCTGCCTTTGGCTAAGGGTGTGATCCTGGGATCTGGGATCGAATCCTGCATCGTGCTCCTTGCGGGGAGCCTGCTTCTCTGCCCCCCTCTCTCTCTCTTATGAATGAATGAATGAATGAATATCAATCTTCTTAAAGAAGAATACCCTGGGGATCCCTGGGTGGCTTAGCGGTTTGGCACCTGCCTTTGGCCCCGGGTGCGATCCTGGAGTCCTGGGATCGAGTCCCACGTTGGGCTCCCGGCATGGAGCCTGCTTCTCCCTCTGCCTGTGTCTGTGTCTCTCTCTCTGTCTCTCTATCATGAATAAATAAATAAATCTTAAAAGAAAAAAATAAGAATACCCTAAATGCTACTCAAATTGTTCCTGTGTGGGTATAGCTAAAATATGTGCACAGTCATGTTGATGTGATCCCAGGAAGGCTTTTCTTGACTCTTCTTTTGTGTACTCTGTTTCTTAGAAATTCAGCTGTATTACAAATGTGTGCATATTGTTTTTGCACCCATATGCCCCTGGTTTTTAAATCCGTTAGGAAAATGCAATTATACTGTCATTTATAATTACTGTTGTTTCTTAACTGGTAAGTTGAATCCAAAAGAAGAATATGAATAAAAATGAGAAGGTTAATATAACAAAATATTTGAATACACATGCTCTCCTTTCTCAACTTCTGTAAGGGCATGAGGTTGTATGAAATAGTAATTCTAACTGCCTTTTGGGGGTTATAACATAACATCAGATACTATATAGGAACAAATTTCTCTTTAATTCACTAGAATTTATAAATCTGCAGTAGTATTCCGTAAGTTAAGTTCTTGCGCAACTAGTAATACAATAATTTAGGAAAAATAACTGAAGTTATTAAATTAAAATGGCACACTAGAAAATATCCTTTTAATAAAAAGAAAGAAAGCAGTTAAAGTGGGAATCAAGAAACAGGAAAAGAAAATGGCAGGTATAAATCTAGTCATATCAATATTAAATGTGAGTGGTTTAAGTAATGCAGTCAAAAGGCAAAGATCAGATTGTTTTGTTTTTTAAGATCCAGCTTTTGATAGCTACGGAAAACATAATTTAGATTAAAAACAAATGGGTTAAAAGTAAATTAGGTGAAAAAAGATATACCATGCTAATAGCAACCACATGACTGCCGAACTGGTTATACTAATAATTAGACAAAATAGATTTCAAAGTAAAAATTGTTACTAGACATAAAGACATTTCACAATGATGAGTCATACGTTGAGAATTACCAGTTGTAAACATATGCACTTAACTATGGAGCAAAAATGAACAGAATTGAAGAGAGAAGTAGACTTTTATTCCACTTTATTGGAGTTGGAGACTTTATTGCACTTTCAGTCAGATCACCAGTGACATAGAAGATTTGAGAAGTACTATAAACATTTATGAACACTGCACCCAACAGTACCAGAATATGATTTTGTCACATGCACATGGAACATTCTCTGAGATTGACTATATGCTGGGCTATCAACCAAGCCTCAGTAAATTTAGAAATATTGAGGGATGTGTGGGTAGCTCAGTCCGTTGAGCAGCCAGCTCTTAATTTTGGCTCAGGTCACCTCAAGGTCATGAGATCAAGCCCCACCTTAGGCTCCACACTGGGCATGGAGCTTCCTCAAGATTCTCTTTCTCTCCCTCTGCCCCTCAAATATTGAAGTCATACAAAATATGTTCTCCAAACATAAAGGAATAAAACTAGAAAACTGGAACATGTATTAATATGTGAATTTTTTTTTAAGATTTTATTTATCTGAAAGTGAGTGAGCTCACAAGCATGGGTCGGGGCTGAGGAAGAGGGAGAAGCCGACTCTGCACCAACCAGGGAGGCTGACACCTAGGCACCCCTAATCATTCTTAATCATGAGAGACTAAATGCTTTCTGTCTGAAGTCTAGAAAACAAACATGGCTATTTTCACAACTTTTATTCAACTGATAATTATATTGCAAATCTTTTATGCCAGGCACTGAACCAGACATTTTATCTGTTTCAGTTAAAACAGATAAAAGAGGTTCATCATTGAACCTTTGGGAGATAGTTTTATGGAAGAACACACCTGCAGCGACTGGCCCAGGGTCATTCCAGTCATAAACATGATAAAAGTGGAAATCAGTACTGCTCTTTATACTACAGTGTCTTATTCTTTGATTGCTTGCAAATTCAAGTCCTTTAACTATTTGCTTTCTTTTTTCTATTTATAGCCTTCAGTTTGACCCAGCACCTCGTCGTGGAGAGCCTCATGTTACCCGGCGCACCCCAGACTACTTCCTGTAAATTTCTCCTGGGAAAAACTTGCCTTTGTATGTGGAAGTATACCTGGCTTTTTAAAATATATATATTTAAAAACAAAACAAAAAAAGCAACAGTAATGTATGTGTTTCTGTAACAAATTGGGATCTGTCTTGGCATTAAACCATATCATGGACCAAAATGTGCCATACTAATGATGAGCATTTAGCACAATTTGAGACTGAAATTTAGTACACTATGTTCTAGATCGGTCAGTCTTAACAGTTTGCCTGCTGTATTTGTAGTAACCATTTTCCTCTGGACTGTTCAAGCAAAAAAGGTAACTAACTCCTTCATCTTCTTTTGCACTTATTTGGAAATTTTAGTTATAGTGTTTAACTGGCATGGATTGATAGAGTTGGAGTTTTATTTTTAAGAAAAATTCACAAGCTAACTTCCATTTAATCCATTACCCTTTATTTTATTGAAATGTATAGTTAAATTAACTGAAGAAAAGATTCTTGGGAGTATGTTGTCATAACATTTTAAAAGGTTTCCCTTCATTTAAACTAAATTACTGTTTTATGTTGATCTGCATATTTCTGTATATTTGTCATGACAGTGCTTGCATCCTATTTGGTGTACTGAGCAAATAAACTTTCCATTTTAAACAAAAACAGATTGGTTTACTGTGGTACACTTTAAATGAAAAGTTCTGCTATTTTGACACTTGATAAAAAAAATAAAACCTTTTAACCTGTGATAAACAGTTATGTTGAGATAATTTAAGTATAATAATATTCTTTGTATAAGGCTTATATTCAGAAGAAAACTTCAAATAGTAGGATCGTAACTTATAGACCATAAAAACAATTTTTATTTCTAAACATCATTTCAATAGGTAGTTTGTGGGCCACCTGGAGTGGCTCAGTCGGTTTAGCATCTGCCTTCAGCTCAGCCTGGAATCCTGGGATGGAGTCTGCTTCTCCCTCTCCCTTAGCAGCTCCCCCTGCTTTGTGCTCTCTCTCTCAAATAAATAAAAATCTTTTTTAAAAAAAATTAGGTAATTTGTGTTAATATATTCAAGTATGGAGTATATACTAAAACTGTAGAATGTTCTGTAGCTTAGAAGACTCTTAAAAGCCAAAGTATATTTTTATCCATTGGCTTAGAAAGAAGAGGAAATTAATCTCCAAAAGAAAATTTAGTAGAAGTAGTATACTAATAGCACCATTACTAGCGTATAATATAAATTCCAAGTAGGAGGAGGAAATGTTGAGGGTGAGTGGGAGGGTGGAAGACACAACTAAATTTAAGTCTATATTTATAGAAGAAAACAAGATGATAGAGTAACAACAATGGACAGAGTTCTCTAGTTAAAAGAGGGCCAAATTTGATTTTTTAAAATCCAACTATAGGGCTGCCCTCAACTCTTTATTAAGTCAAAGATGTAGGTATTTTTAATAAGATTGTTATAATAGAGGGGCAACTGGGTGGCTCAATTAAGCTTCTGACTTGATTTCAGCTCAGAATCATGAGATCGAGCCCCACATCAGGCTCCACTCTCTCTTCCTCTCCCTCTGCCCCTCCCCATCCTTGGCAGCAACCTCTTTGACATCAGCTGTAGCAACTTCTTACTAGGTACATCTCCAGAGGCAAGGGAAACAAAAGCAAAAATGGAATATTACGACTTCATCAAGATAAAAAAAGCTGCACAGCGGGCAGCCCGGATGGCTCAGCGGTTTAACACCTGCCTTTGGCCCAGGGCATGATCCTGGAGACTCGGGATTGAGTCCCACATCGGGCTCCCTGCATGGAGCCTGCTTCTCCCTCTGCCTGTGTCTCTGCCTCTCTCTCTCTCTCTCTCTCTCTCTCTCTCTCTCTCTCTCTCTCCTGTGTCTCCCATGAATAAATAAATAAAATATTAAAAAAAAAAAAGCTGCACAGCAAAAGAAACAACAAAACTAAAAGGCAACCTACAGAATGGGAGGAGATATTTGCAGATGACATATCTGATAGAGGGTTAGTATCCAAAATCTATAAAGAATTTACACACTCAACACCCAAAAAAACAAATTATCCCCAGTTAAGAAAAGAGCAAAAGTCACATTTTTCCTTTAAAAAAAAAAAAAAAAATTTATTTAGGGATGCCTGGGTGGCTCAATGGTTGAGCGTCTGCCTTTGGCTCAGGGAGTGATCCTGGGGTCTGGGATCGAGTCCCACATCGGGCTCCTTCTGGGGAGCCTGCTTCTCCCTCTGTGCTGCTGCCTCTCTCTGTGTGTCTCTCATGAATGAATAAATGAAATATTTTAAAAATAAAAGAGATTTTATTTATTCATGAGAGTGTGTACACAGAAAGAGAGGCAGAGACACAGGCAGAGGGAGAAGCAGGCTCCTCACAGGGAGCCCAATGTGGGAGTCGATCCCAGGTCTCCAGGGTCACACCCTGGGCCAAAGGCAGGCCCTAAACCGCTGAGCCACCCGGGCTGCCCCACAAACATTTTTCCAAAGAAGATGTGCACATGGCCAACAGACACATGAAAAGATACTCAACATTAGGGGACTACGAATCAAAACTGAGATACTACCTCATACCTGTCAGGATGGCTAAAATCACAACATGGGAAACAACATGTTGGCAAAGATGTGGAGATAGGGAAACCCTTACACTGTTGGTGGGAATGCAAACTGGTACAGCCACTCTGGAAAACAATATGGAGGTCCCTCAAAAAGTTAAAATTAGAACTACCCTATGACCCAGCAATTGCATTGCTAGGTATTTTCCCAAAGGATACAAAAATACTGATTTGAAAGGATACATGCACCCCGATGTTTGTAGCAGCATTATCAACAATAGACAAATTATGGAAAGAGCCCACATGTCCACTGACTGATGAATAGATAAAGAAGAAATGGTATATGGGGCATCTGAGTGGCTCAGTTGGTTAATCATCCAACTCATAATCTCAGCTCAGGTGTTGATCTCAGACCCAGGGTGGAGCTTACTTAAAAGAATAAAAAGGGATGCCTGGGTGGCTCAGCAGTTGAACGCCTGCCTTCGGCCCAGGGCATGATCCTGGAGTCCCAGGGGTCGAGTCCCACATCAGTGTCCCTGCATGGAGCCTGCTTCTCTCTCTGCCTATGTCTCTGCCTCTCTCTCGCTGTGTCTCTCATGAATAAAAAAATAAAATAAAAGGGTTTTATATATATTTATATATATAAAATAATATTCCATTATCTCTCTCTACCGATAGAGATTAACCAACTTAGCCACTCAGATGCCCCATATACCACCTCTTCTTTATATAGATATCTATATATACCTAGAGATAGATAGTGGAATATTATTCAGCCATAAAAAGAATGAAATCTTGCCATTTGCAATGACACAGATGGAGCTAGAGAGTATAATGCTAAGCAAATAAGTCAGAGAAAGACCAGTACCACATGATTTCACTCCTATGCGTAATTTAAGAAACAAAACAGATAAACATGAAAGAATAAAAGAGATGAAAACCAGAAAACATACTCTTAACTGCAGAGAACAGAGGGTTACTGGTGAGTTGCTTCTAATTTGAGCTGAGGAGGGCGCCTGGGAGGCTCAGTGGTTGAGTGTCTGCCTTTGGCTCAGGGCATGATCCCGGGGTCCTGGCGAGTCCCACACGGGGCTCTCTGCAGGGAGCCTGCTTCTCCCTGTACTTATGTCTCTGCCTCTCTCTGTGTGTCTTTCATGAATACATAAATAGTTTTAAAAAAATTACAAAAACAATCTTGAAACAAGTAACATTGTGAAAACACAATGGTCCAAAATTTTTGGGACGCAGCAAAGAAGTTCTAAGAGGGAAATTTACAGCAGTATGTGCCTACCTTCCAGAAACAAGAAAAATCGGGAACCCTGGGTGGCACAGCGGTTTGGCGCCCACATTTGGCCCAGGGCGCGATCCTGGAGACCCGGGATCGAATCCCACGTCGGGCTCCCGGTGCACGGAGCCTGCTTCTCCCTCTGCCTATGTCTCTGCCTCTCTCTGTCTCTCTCTCTCTGTGTGACTATCATAAATAAATAAAAATTAAAAAAAAAAGAAACAAAAATCTTAAGTAAACACAACTTAACCTTACCCCTAAAGCAGCTAGAAAAAAAAGCAAAGCCAGTGGAAGGATAAATATAATAAAAATTAGAGCAGAAATAAATGAAATAGAAACTAAAAACACAATAGAACAGATCAATAAAACTGGGAGCTGGTTCTTTGAAAAGATCAACAAAATCGATAAACCTTTAGTGAGACTCATTAAAAAAAAAAAAAAGTGAGAGAACTCAAATAAAATCAGAAATGAAACCCTGGGTACCTCAGCGGTTGAGTGTCTGCCTTTGGTTTGGGGCATAATCCTGGGTCCAGGGATCAAGTCCCACATTGGACTCCCTGTGAAGAGCCTGATTCTCCCTCTGTCTCTGTCTTTGCCTCTCTCTCTCTCTTTTATTCATGAGTAAATAAAATCTTTTATAAAAGAAGTGAAAGAGGAGAAATAACAATTGACACCACAGAGATACAAAGGATTATAAGAATATTATGAAAAACTATATGCCAACAAATTGGACAAACTAGAGGAAATGAATAAATTTCCTTCCAAAACTGAATCAGGAAGAAATAGAAAATTTGAACAGATAGGTTACTAAGCAATGAAGTTGACTCAGCAATCAAAAAACTCCCAAAAAACAGAAGTCCAGGACCAGATGGTTTCACAGGTGAATTCTACTAACAATTAAATATGACTTAATACTTCTCAAACTATTCCAAAAAAACACAAGAGGAAGGAAAGATTCCAAATTCTGAGGCTGGAATTACTTAGATACCAAAACCAGATAAAGTCCTAACAAAAAAAAAAAAAAAAGAGAGAGAGAGAGAGAGAGAGAGAACTACAGGCCAGTATCTCTCATGAGCATAGATGCAAAAATCCTCAACAAAATGTTAGTGAACTGAATCCAACAAAATATTTAAAAATCATTCACCACAATCAAGTGGGATTTATTTATTACAGGGATTTATTTATTACAAGGGTGGGCTCAATATTCACAAATCAATCAACATGATATATCTGATATATCAACAAAAGAAAGGATAAAAACCATATGAACATTTTAATAAATGCAGAAAAAATTTCAACAAAGTACATCTATTCATGATAAAAACTCTCAACAAAATAGGTTTAAAGGAAATATACCTCAACATAATAAAGGCCATATATGAAAATCCCACAGCTAACATTGTATTCAATGGGGAAAAATAGATTTTCCTCTAAGATCAGGAACAAGAAAGGATGCCCACTCTCATCACTTTTATTCGACATAGTACTGGAAGTCCTAGCCCAGCAATCAGATGAGAAATATAAGGCATCCAAATTGGTAAGGAGGAAATAAAACTTTCACTATTTGCAAATAATATGATGCTATATATAGAAAACCCTAAAGACTTCACCAAAAAACTACTAGAACTCATAAGTGAAATCAGTAATGTTGCAAGATAGAGTGTTAATATACAGAAATCCACAGCAGGGGTGCCTGGGTGGCTCAGTTGGTTAAGCATCTGACTCTTTACCTTACCTCAGGTCTTAGTTCAGGGTTGGGAGCTCAAGCTCATGCTAAGGCACAGAGCCTACTTAAAAAGAAAGAAAGATGGGACACCTGGGTGGCTCAGCAGTTGAGCATCTGCCTTCAGCTCAGGGCTTGATCCTGGGGCCCGGGATCAAGTCCCACATTGGGGTCCCTGTGTGGAGCCTGCTTCTCCCTCTGCCTGTGTCTCTGCCTCTCTCTCTCTTTCTCTGTCTTTCATGAATAAATAAATAAAATCCTTAAAAAGAAAGAAAAAAGAAATCCACTGTCTTCCTATACACTAATAATGAAGTAGCAGAAACAGAAACTAAGAAAAAAAAAACATTTACAAGTGCATCAAAAAGAATAAAATACTTAATAAACTTAACCTAGGAGGTAAAACACCTGTATTCCAAAAAAACTGTAATAAAACACTGATGAAAGAAATTGAAGATGACACAAATAAATAGAAAAATATCTATGTTCATGGATTGGGAGAACTAATATTGTTAAAATGTCCCTACTACTCAAAGCAATCTACAAATTTAACGTAATTCCTATCAAACTACCAACAGCATTTTTCACAGAATCAAACAAATAACTGTAAAATTGGTATGGAACCACAAAAGACTCCAAATAGGCAAATCAATCTTGAAAAAGCAGCACAAAACTTAAGTATCATAATCCCAGATTTCAAAGATGTACTAATCAAAACAGGAGGGTATTAGCACAAAAACAAACACACAGATCAATAGACTAGAGCGTCTAGGGCAGCCCGGTTGGCTCAGCAGTTTAGCGCCACCTTCAGCCCAGAGTGTGATCCTGGAGACCCCCGGGGATTGAGTCCCTGCATGGAGCCTGCTTCTCCCTCTGCCTGTGTCTCTGCCTCTCTCTCTGTGTCTCTCATGAATAAATAAATAAAATCTAAAAAAAAAAAAAAAAAAAAGAATACAGTCCAGAAACAAACCCATGATTCTATGGTCAGTGAACCTATGACAGAAGATGCAACAATAGGAAAAGGAGGGGCACCTGGACAGCTCAGCGGTTTAGTGTCTGCCTTTGGCTCAGGTCATGATCCTGGGGTCCTGGGTTCGAGTCCTGCATCAGGCTCCTCACAGGAAGCCTGCTTCTCCCTCTGCCTATATCTCTGCCTCGCTCTCTGTGTCTTTCATGAATAAATAAATAAAATCTAAAAAAAAAAATAGGAAAAGGAAAGTCTCTTCAACAAATGGCACTGGGAAAACTGGACAGCTACATGCAAAAGAATGAAACTGGGCCACTTACACCATACACAAAAATAAATTCAAAATGGATTAAAGACCTAAATATGAGACCTGAAACCATAAAATTCCTAGAAGAAAACATAGGCAGTAATAACTTTGACATCAGCCATAGAAACGTTTTTCTAGATAGGTCTCTTTTGGCAAAGGAAATGAAACCAAAAATAAACTATTGGGACTACTCCAAAAATCTTTTGCACAGTGAAGGAAATTATCAACAAAGCAAAAAGACAATCTACTGAATGGCAGAAGATATTTGTAAATGATATCTAGGATAAGAGGTTAATATCCAAAATATATAAAGAACTTAACTCATTACAAAAAAAAAAAAGATCAAATTAAAAATGAGCAGAGAATACAAATGGACATAGTTCCAAGGAAGATACATAGATGTTCAACAGACACATGAAAAGATGTTCAATCATCACTTACCATTAGGGAAATGCAAATCGAAACTACAACGAGATACCTGTCTTAAACCTTAACCCTATCAGCATGGCTAAATTAAAAAACAGAATAAGTAAGTGTTGGCAAGGATGTGAAGAAAAAGGAAATGATGGAAATGCAAGCGGGTACAGCCATTGTGGAAAACAGTATGGCAATTCCTCAGAAAATTAAAAACAGAATTACCAGGGCACCTGAGTAGCTCAGTCAGTTAAGTGTCTGCCTTTGGCTCAGGTCATGATCCCAGGGTCCTGGGATCAAGCCTCGCGTTGGACTCCCTGCTCAACAGAGAGCCTACTTCTCCCTCTCCCTCTGCCTGATGTTCCTCCTACTTATGCTCTCTCACTCTCTCTGTCAAATAAATAAATAAAATCTATTTTTTTAAAAAATAGAATTACCAGGCAGCCTGGGTGGCTCCCCGGTTTAGCGCTGCCTTCAGCCCAGGGTGTGATCCTGGAGTTCAGGGATGGAGTCCCACGTCGGGCTCCCTGCATGGAGCCTGCTTCTCCCTCTGCCTGTGTCTCTGCCTCTTCCTCTGTCATGAATAAATAAATAAAATCTTTTTTAAAAACATAGAATTACCATGTAAGCCAATAATTCCACTACTCGGTATTTACCCAAAGAAAATGAAAACACTAGGGACGCCTGGGTGGCTCAGCGGTTGAGCATCTGCCTTTGGCTCCAAGCATGATCCTGGGGCCCTGGGATCAAGTCCCACATGTGCTCCCCATGGGGAGCCTGCTACTCCCTCTGCCTGTGTCTCTGCCTGTGTGTGTGTCTCTCATGAATAAATGAACACACAGAGAGAGGCAGAGACATAGGCAGAGAGAGAAGCAGGCTCCCTACAGGGAGCCTGATGTGGGACTCGATCCTGGGTCTCCAGTATCACACCCTGGGCTGAAGGCAGCGCTAAACCGCTGAGTCACCCGGGCTGCCCTAAATAAAATCTTAAAAAAAAAAAAAAAAAATAGAGTACACTTATCTTGATGAGCATTGAGTAATATGCGGAATTTATGAATCACTCTATTGTACATCTGAAACTAATATAACACTGTATGTTAATTATACTTGAACAAAAAAATAACAAAAGTTGTGAATGTAGAGAAATTGGAGCTCTCTTATGTACGATGATACAGCCCCTTTGGGAAATGTGGCAGCTTCTTAAGTATAAAATTACCTTATGACCCAGCAATTCCACTCCTACATCTACCCAAGAGAAACTAAGATAAATGTTCACATGAAGACAAGTATGTAAAATATTTATAAAAACATTAATTGTAAAAAAAATAATAAAAAAACATTAACTGTAAAAAAAAAAAAACATTAATTGTAACAGGTGAAAACTGGAGATAATCTAAATGTCCACCAACTGCTGAATGGATAGACGGAAATGTTATATTCAGGGACGCCTGGGTGGCTCAGTGGTTGAACGTCTGCCTTTGGCTCAGGGCATGATCCCCGAGTCCCAGGATCGAGTCCCGCATCCAGCTTCTTGTGTGGAACCTGCTTCTCTCTCTGCCTGTGTCTCTGCCTCTCTGTGTGTTTCTCATGAATAAATAAATAAAATCTTTTTTAAAATGTTATATTCATACAATTATAAAGTACCATTAGTAAAAAAGAGTGAACTGAAACATATTACAACATGGATGACCTTCACAGCATGCTGGTGACATGAGAAACTACATATTTATGATTCCATTAATATGAAATACCTAAAAAAGATAAATTTAGGGACAGAAGGAGATTAGTGGTTGCCTTGGCTGGCCATGGGAATGAGAAGCAACTGTAAATAGGCATGAGGAGTCTTATTGGAACAATGAAAGTGTTCTAAAACTGATTTATGGTTATAGTTATTTCTCTTGGTAAATTTATTTAAAATATTTTTTAATTTATTGTATTTAAATGCAATTAACATATAGTATATTATTAGTTTTAGAGGTAGAGGTCAGTGATTCACCAGTCTTACATAACACCCAGTGCTCATCACATCACATGCCCTCCTTAATGCCCATCACCCAGTTACCCCACCCTCCCACCCCCACCTCCCCAGTGACCCTGTTTGCTCCCTATGATTAAGAATATCTTATGGTTTGTCTCCCTCTTTTTTAAAAAATTTTATTTATTCATTCGAGACACAGAGAGAGAGAGGCAGAGACACAGGCAGAGGGAGACGCAGGCTCCATGCAGGGAGCCTGATATGGGACTCGATTTTGGGTCTCCAGGATCAACGCCCTGGGCTGAAGGCAGGGGCTAAACTACTGAGCCACCCGGGCTGCCCGGTTTGTCTCCCTCTTTGATTTCATTTTTATTTTTCTTTCCCTTCCCCTATGTTCATCTGTTTTGTTGCTTAAATTCCACATATGAATGAGATCATATGATAATTATCCATCTCTAACTGGCTTATTTCATTTAGCATAATACCCTCTAGTTCTATCCACATTGTTGCAAATGACAAGATTTCGTTTTTTGATGGTTGAATAATATTCCATTGCATATAAATACCACACTTTTTTATCCATTCATCTGTCAGTGGATATCTGAGCTCTTTCTATAACTTGGTTATTGTGGACATTGCTGCTATAAACTTTGGGGTGCAGGTGTCCCTTCAGATCATATTTGTACCTTTGAGGTAAACTCCTAGTGGTGCAATTGCTGGGTTGTAAAATAGCTCTACTTTCAACTTTTTAAAGAAATTCCATACTGTTTTCCAGAGTGGCTGCACCAGTTTGCATTCCTTATAAATATTTTTTCTTTTGAAGATTTTAAGTAATTTCTACACCTAATGGGGCTTGAACCCATGACTCCAAGATCAAAAGTCACATGCTGTAATCACATGCCAGCCAGGCATCCCCAAAAATCTTGTGTTGTACCCTTGAAATGGGAAATCTTTATATATAAACTATACCTTAGTGAAATTATTTACAGAACAAAATAAAACTTGCGCAATGCAACCAAACTATGAATGGAAAATTTATGACTAAATGCTTGTATTGTAATAAAAGAAATGCTGAAAATTATGACCTAAGTGTTTTTGACTCCAGACAAAGTAAAAGATTGGAGCAAATATAAAAAAAAAAAATAGTTTCCAGGGTGCCTGGGTGGCTCAGTGGTTGAGTGTCTACCTTTGGCTCAGGTCGTGATCCCAGGGTTCTGGGATCAAGTCCCGCATTGGGCTCCCTGCAGGAAGCCTGCTTCTCCCTCTGCCTATGTCTCTGCCTCTCTCTCTGTGTCTCTCATGAGTAAAAAATAAAATACAAATAAATAAATAAATAAATGTATGTATGTATGTATGTATCCAAAGAAAAGAGCAACAAAAGGAAAGTTGGTCCTTGAAGACCAACAAAACACAAAAGAGAAGGGGGCACAAAGAAAACTGTGAATTTGCAAAATAAAAGATACAGAAGGCTAAAAAAAATTAAGAGAGTCTATGAATAATATTTGCCAATAAATTGAAAACAGAAGCAATGAGCAAACTACTAGAGTATCTTGACCTTATGGAACTGACTTAAAAATAAATGCAGCCTAAATACTTATCTCACCATTAAAGTAGTTGAATCCCTCATTTAAATCTTATAAAGAATACACTAAGTACCAATGTCTCTAGCAGCATTAGTCACAATAGCCAAAAGGTGGAAACAACCAAAATGTCCATCCACAGACAAATGGATAAACAAAATGTGGTATAAACATCCAGTGCAATACTATTCAGCCATAAAAAGGAAATTGATTTATTTTACAACATGGATGAACCTTAAAAACATGCTAAGTGCAATAAACCAGACACAGATTGACAAATATTGTATAACTCCACTTACTTGAGATTCGTAGAATAGGCAAATTCATAGAGACACAAAGTAGAACAGAGATTACGATGCCCAGGGGAAAAGGAGAAGGAGGTAATGAGTTATTATTTAATGGGTATAGAGTTTGGGATGATGAAAAAGTCCTGCAAATAGTGGTGATGGTTGCAAAATATTGTAAATATACCTTATGCTACGGAAGTGAATACCTTAAAATCGCTAAAATGATAAATTTTGTGACAAATATTTTACAATGAAACAACTTAGAATCAGCTTTTTTTTTTAATTTTTATTTATTTATGATAGTCACCAAGAGAGAGAGAGAGAGGCAGAGACACAGGCAGAGGGAGAAGCAGGCCCCATGCACCAGGAGCCCGACGTGGGATTCCCTGGGTCTCCAGGATCACGCCCTGGGCCAAAGGCAGGCGCCAAACCGCTGCGCCACCCAGGGATCCCAGAATCAGCTTGTTATATTCACACCCGGAGAAAACAAATAAACAAACAAACCTAGTGAGATTTTCACCAGGATTGTATTGCATCTCTATTATTTTGGGGAGAATAGACTTTTTCACAATGTGCCGTAGCATAAGTCAATGAAGATGACATAGCTCCTTTAAGTCTTTCTTAATTTCTCTCAACAATGTATTAATATTTGGTGAATTCCTGCCATATAGTTGATGGTTCTTAAATTTTTATTTATTTATTTGAGAGAGAGAGAGAGAGAGAGCACAAGCGGGGAGGTGGGGAGCAGAGGGAGAAGCAGGCTCTCCGCTGAGCAAGGAGCCCCAAGGTGGGACTCGATTCCAGGACCACAACCTGAGCAGAAGGCAGACACTTAAAAAACTGAGCCATCCAGGCGCCCTGCCATATATTGGATTTTAGAGTGTTGTCGGGATGCAACGACCAGTGGCTCAGCAGTTGAGCGTCTGCTTTCGGCTCAGGGCATGATCCCAGGATCTGGGATCGAGTTCCGCATTGGGCTCCTTGAAGGGAGCCCACTTCTCCCTCTGCCTCTGTCTCTCATGAGTAAATAAATAAAATCTTTTTTAAAAATGTTGTCGGACAGCCCCGGTGGCTCAGCAGTTTAGCACCGCCTTCGGCCCAGGGTGTGATCCTGGAGACTGGGGATGGAGTCCCACGTCAGGCTCCCTGCATGGAGCCTGCTTCTCTCTCTCTCTGTATCTCTAATAAATAATATTTTTAAAATGTTGTCAATGACCCTTTTCTTTCCATTTATTTTCCAATTGTTTATTGATAATAAATAGAAATGTGATTTTTAAAAATACATATTGTGCCTGTATCCAGTAGCCATACCAGAGGCACTTAATTCTTATACTTACCAAAAATTATTTTAGGGGTGCCTGGGTGGCTCAGTTGGTTAAACATCACTCTTGATTTCAGCTCAGGTCATGATCTCAAGGTTGTGAGATTGAGCCCCATGTCGGGCTCTGTGTTCAGTGGGGAATCTGCTTGAGATTCTCGCTCTCCCTCTGCTCCTCCACCTGCCCTTTCCCCCTCTCTAAAATACATACATACATACTTTGGATTTTTTTGTTATAAAATCATGTTTTCATGAATACAAAGCTTTTATTTTTTCCTTCACAATCTTTATTTTTTTTAATTAAACTTTAACCCCAACGTGGGGCTCAAATTCACAACCCCAAGATCAAGAGTCACACCCTCTATGTGCTAAACCAGCCAGGCGCCGCCCCTTTAGCTTTTCTTATGTGTTTCCTATTGCATTAGGTAAGACAACCGGTATTTCATGTTAGCTGTAGGTTTGGGGGCTATTTATCTATTACCATTATTTATTTTAGACAGCATCTAGTTGGGCATTATTTTTTAAAGATTTTATTTATTTATTCATGAGAGACACAGAGAGAGAGAGAGAGAGAGGCAGAGACACAGACAGAGGGAGAAGCAGGCTCCACGCAGGGATCCCGACATGGGACTCCATCTGGATGGAGGATCATGCCCTGGGCCAAAGGCAGATGCCTGACTGTTGAGCCACCCAGGTGCCCCTGGTTGGGCATTATTTTTAAATCCAATCTAACACTCGGTCTTTAACTGAGGTATTTAAACCATTTAAATTTAATGGGATTATTGGTATGATTAGTTTAAAATATATCATCTTACAATTTTTTTTCTATTTGTACCATACATTCCTTTTATATATATATAATTTTGGATTAAATATACTTTATTTTTATTTTAAATATTTTATTTATTTGACAGAGAGCGTGAGAGAGCACAGGCAGGAGGAGAGGCAGAGGAGAGAGAAAAGCAGGCTCCCAGCTGAGCAGGGAGCCCCAGTACAGGGCTGAATCCCGGGACCCTGGGATCATGACCCCAGCAGAAGGCGGTCGCCTGATTGTGACCTCGGGGTCCTGGGATGGAGTCCCGCATAGGGCTCCCCGCAGGGAGCCTGCTTCTCCCTCTGCCTGGGTCTCTGCCTCTCTGTGTCTCTCATGAATAAATACAATCTTAAAAAAAAAAAAAAAAAAAAAAAAGGCGGGGCAGAGGGGGGAGGAGGAGGCGGAAAACTAGTCGTAATCAGTTAATTGCTCTACCAGCTGAAACTGAGATCCTAAAAATAACAAGTTCCAAACCATGCAGCAGTTTTGGATTTCTGCTTAGGCTCATGAAAGCTGCAAAGAATGTTTCTCTCAATCTAACAAGGAACAGCTGGATGCTATACAAAATCATAACCTCTTTGCGCCTCAGATTGCTGAGGCTGCAAAGAATCCATGGAACCTGAATTCCAGAGAGGGGTAATCCACCCCCAGGAGAGCCAGGACACCCCACGTTCTTCCCTTTGGCAGAACAGGACAGAATTGTGGGGGTTCTACAAGCGGATAAGAAAAGCCCAGGGAAGATTTTAAACATTTTTTAAAGATTTATTGATTTGATTATTTATTGATTAGAGAGAGAGAGTGCATGAGAGAGCACAGGCGGCGGAGAGGGAGAAGCAGGCTCCCCACTGAGCAGGGAGCCCAATGCGGGCCTCAGTCCCAGGACCCTGAGATCATGACCTCAGCTAAAGGCAGACTCAACCCACTGAGCCACCCAGGTGCCCCAGATTTTAAACATTTTTAAAGGGGTGGGCTATGCTATCACTTTGGAATGGGACTGGCTATTTGTGGGTCTTGGTGCTAAATAAAAATGTGGGAAACCTTGCTGAACAAGGAAGAGTTCAAGATGATGCCGGCCGAGCATTAAATCAAGCATAAGGACCCGCTCAGTGTGGGTGTGTAACTGCCCAGGGCACAGCCGTGGGGCCAGCCCTGCCGCGGCCTCAGCCGCGGAGTTTCCGCTCACCTGAAAGCCCTTCACAGGTGTTCCTGGGACGGGGCGAGAGCCTGCAGGAGGACCCGGGCGGGGGTGGGGGGCACCCTGGTTGCAGATCAGGCGACTGGCGGCTGTGGAGGAGCAAGCCTAAGCTCCCTAGCTTTCCGGGATCCTTCACCCCTACAAAGCCAGAGTCCTAATCCACCGCAGGCGGTTCACCGAGAACCGTGACCACAGGACCCTGGCATGGATTGTTTCCGGAGAAGCTGTAAAAAGCAAAATCGATCCGCCTCTCTCGAGACACAGGTGAAAGATGCGTTGCTGCTGGAGGAAGCGCAGAAGCAGAAGTGTTCTGGTAGATGCAGCCCAGGCCGCTGCTCCTGCGGGGTGCGCACAGCACAGCCACCCTCCGCCGGCCCCAGGCAAAGGCGGACTTGGGTGCCACAGGTGGGAGGAGCCCGAGTCTTCCTCGGGAAGCCTCACCTGGGAGGCCGGAGCGCACCCCCCACCCCCACCCCCCACCCAGCACGAGCTGGAGGCCGCGGCAACGCGCAGGGTCAGGGCCTGCGGGAGGGGGGCGCTGGGAAGCGGAGGGGAGAGCCCCGCACAGGACACCTAGGCCCCAGCCCGCCCCGCGATTCAAGGTGGTAGCAGCAGCCCCCCCCCCCCGTTGGCGGAATTGAGGGCCCTGGGCTCGGAGTTTGGGGAATGATAGAACCCTACCCCTACTGAAAACATGTGCCAAAATGCAACAGGCCAGACGTACAGACACGCAAGGACTTCATCACCCGCAGACTTACCTACAAGAAATATTCTTTAATATTTAATACTCTTTAATACTCTTTTTAAAATAAAAGTCTTTAAGGCAGAAGAAAAAAATTTATGTAAGATTTATTTATTCATGAGAAACAGAGAGAGAGAGAGAGGCAGAGACAGGCAGAGGGAGAAGCAGGGTCCCCATGGGGAGCCCGATGCGGGACTCGATCCCAGGACCCTGGCCTGGGATCACGACCTGAGCCAAAGGCAGATGCCCAACCACTGAGCCACCCAGGCATCCCGCCTCCTCCCTTAAGGGAGAATGGCACATTAAAAATTTTTTTTCCTTTTTTTTTTAGAGATGGCTCTATGTTTTTCCTAGGGAAATTTTTTCCTAGGGAAAAAAAAATTTTTTTAAAGATGGCTCTATGCTCATTTTCCCCCATGACAAGATACCCCTTAGTGTCGTAGTTGTAACAGGGCAACCAAAAGTGACATTTATGTTGTTTTGATAACAGGTAGCTATTGTATTACCAAGTTCAAATGAGTCACCTGCCACATGAGTCCATTACAGTGCAGTTTACAAAGTAAAGAGTACCTGGGTGGTACCTGGGTGGCTCAGTTGGTTGAGCATCTGGCTCTTGGTTTTGGCTCAGGTCATGATCTCAGAGTCTTGAGATCAAGCCCCACATCAGGCTCCATGCTCAGTGGGCAGCCTGCTTGAGATTCCCTCCCTCTGCCCCCATGCCTTCACTTTCTCTCTCAAATCTTCTTTTGGAAGATTTTTTTTTTTTTTTTGGAAGATTTTATTTGAGCCCTTTGCCTCCGGACTTCTCTGGGGCCAGCAGCCACCCGACCAGGGGCCCGGGGCTCAGCCGACTCCCGTGGGCTCTGCGTCAAACCAGCAGCCAGCAGGTGGCTGCGCGGTGCCCGCACCTGTAAGTGGGTCAAAGTGCACAGGGGGCTCGGCTTCCTGTCCTTGACCCCGGGTGGGTGTCTGGGGCACCAGAGCAAGCTGCACATGGAGGGCTTCCGGAGCCTGAAGGAGGGTGAGGCGGGGGGCCCACCTTTAAGACGTCTGCTAAAGGCTTGGAGCCTATCCGGGTCACCGCCTGCTGGGGTATTTGTATTGGGAGTGGGAGGCCGCCCAAAGGGAAGAACACGCAGACGTGCAGGTCACCGGGACACAGGTGCTACAACTGTGGAGGCCTAGGCCACCATCCAAGGAGCACAAGCTGCCACCCCAGCCCAAGAAGAGCCACTTGTGCCAGGGCATCAGCCACAGGGTGGCCTCGTGTCCACTGAAGGCCCAGCAGGCCCCCAGCTCGCAGGGAAAGCCAGCCTACTTTCTGGAGGAAGAAGAGATCCATAGCCCTGCCCTACTCCCAGAGGCCCAGCATTGAGCTACAGTGGGTGGGGGCAATCCTTTTGTGATCAGGAAGTTTGGAGGAGCAGGCGTCAATGGGCAGAGTGGAGAAAGTGGGGACAAGGTGGTAGGGGGCAGCTGGCTCTGCCATAGATCTCAGGCCGGGGTCCCACAACATCACCCCCTCTTCCTTCTTGGCCCAGGGTAGGGGGGAAGGGGTGAGGCAAATGAACTACAACCATGCTCTATCCAAATGCTTATGGAGGGTTCTGGAGAAAATCCCTCCTCATGTGCTTTACCTGAGTCTCCACCCTCAGATTTCCAGCTTTTGAAAGTGGCCTGGATAGGGAAGTTGTTTTCCTTTCAAAGAAGGACATGTAGGGCAGCCCGGGTGGCTCAGCGAAACGTTTAGTGCTGCCTTCAGCCCAGGGCGTGGCCCTGGAGACCCAGGATCCAGTCCCACTGTGGGCTCCCTGCATGGAGCCTGTTTCTCCCTCTGCCTGTGTCTCTGCCTCTCATGAGTAAATAAATAAAATCTTAAAAAGAAGAAGAAGAAGAAGGAGAAGGAGGAAGAAGAAGAAGAAGAAGAAGAAGAAGAAGAAGAAGAAGAAGAAGAAGAAGAAGAAGAAGGAGGAGGAGGAGATGTAATAATAATTTTTCCCAAGCCAGAGTGTAGAGTTGAAGCGTGAGACCAGATTGGTGGGCCCCACCCATGAACCACTAGACTCTGTGGGGAGGGAATCTCTAAGGCGTAAGGCAGGGGTTTTCCCACGTCGTATCCCATAACCCACTCTTGGGATAGGGTGTGGAGGACGGTCCCAAGCAATGGGTTGTGATATAGCCACAGGGATTCTTGGAGGAATAGCTACAGACCTCCTGTTCCTAAACTTAATCCCACCCCATTCTGGGCCGATAGGATTTTATTTATTTGCTCCCTTGGACGACAGCACCTTGGGCCCCACTTTCTCCAGGACGCCAACTGCACTAGCTGTGTGCGAATGACGTATCTTGTTCATTTTAACTTTTTTTTTTCCGTAATATAAATATTCTGGTTTTTGTATTTTTGTGTATTTTAATCTTAAGGCCCTTGTTCCTGCACTGTGTTCTCAGGTACATGAGCAATCTCAGGGATAAGTCAGCAGCAGCTCCAGGTCTGCTGCTGGGGCGTGATCCCAGAGTCCTAGGATCCTAGGATCCCGTCCGCATCAGGCTCCCTAAAGGGAGCCTGCTTCTCCTCCCTCTGCCTATGTCTCTGCCTCTCTCCCTGTGTCTCTAGTGAATAAATAAATAAAATCTTAAAAAAATAATAATGAAGCTAAGTTGAAATAGGATTCAAGTTAGTGTTCCCTGGGGCTATTTTTTTTTAATCTAAAGCTATTTTAAGTCAGCTTTCTCATATATCACTTGACAAATTTACAAGTCTGTCCTTTTTTTTAAATCTTAAGCCAGTTAGTATCATGGAAAATTATACAAAATTAGAAAGAAGCGTGTAAGGTACCCCAATGTATTTTTCCTTAAGCAGGAATACTTTTTTATTACCAGGGAGAACTATTTGGAGTGCATAGCCTATTGAATTACCTCATTTTTGCCAATTAGAGCTGGCTTTTCTGCCACAGTGTTCTCTTGAAACCCCTCTACCTTCAGTGTTTCATGGGAGATGAGGTTTTAACTCAGTTGCCCCATGACTTAATCTCCTTCTAGTGGAAGATTGGAAATTGGTCTAAACAGGAAAAGCTGGTACAGGAAGGAACATTAGGAGAGGCCGCACCAGCTGAAAGGTGCAGAGGGGAAGCCAGGATTAGTCAAGGGTTGTCTATACGTGTAATAAAAGATTCCTGTTCCAGATTTCTAATCCCAGGGCATGGGACTCACTTTACATACCAGATCCATCCCTCGCTGGATTGGGCTAGGCCTACCATGCACAGCAGGGTGTGTGTGTGCATGCGCGCGCGTGTTTTAAAGATGAGTTGGTAAGGATAGGTTTAAGAATAGAAACTCTGGAACCCACCTTGAGCTGCACAGGGATGGGGTGTATGAAGCAAAGGCTAACTTTCTTAACCTTTATAAATTCTGGGCTTTTCTTGTTGACTTCCAGAGAGACCATAAGCCATGGCTCCCTTGCAGTGTCCAGAGCCAGTGTCCTGCACTGCTGCGGCAGTGATTAGGGTCTTGGTAGCTAAAGGATAAAAGACGGTTTTACTTAATATGCTGTGAGATCACCACAAACCTACCTGACGCTGTTGAAATGGGGCAGATGCAATAGAACACATTGGTGATGTGTGTATGATCCTGGGTTCTTGTCTCCCCTGCTTGCTGCCTCCTCTAGTGATTGTATTTGTCTGGGTTTTGTAGGTTTTCATGAATAGCTGATTGGGTGATGGCTAGGTGGCCTGGTTTGTGTAAATATAATGTGTTGGTCTTCCCCCACCCCCGAAAAAAAAAAGGATTTTATTTGAGTGAGAGAACGAGAGAGACAGAGAGAGCACATGCGCGAGCATGAGCAGCTAAGAGGGGCAGAGGGAAAGGGATAAGCAGACTCCCCACTGAGCAGGGAGCCCAGCTCGAGGCTTAACCAAATGCCTATCCAGATGCCCCTTGAATAAATAAATCTTTAAGAAAAAAAAGTAAAGCATGCACAGAGATGAAGAGTAATAAAATTAGGAGAAATTAAAGATACGCGGCGCATGTGCTAGAGAGAAATAGGTTGTATAGTGCCCTCCTGGTCATTTTGACTACATGCTACATTTAAATACTCAGAATATTATTTATTATACTTAAGATGTAGGTCTTTTAGTTCTTCAATTTCAGTTCTTCACTCAAGTGTTTTTGTTTTTTTTTTTTGTTTTTTTGTTTTTTTTACTCAAGTGTATTATTAAAACAATAGGGGCTCCTGGTTGGCTCAGTGGTTGAGCGACAGCCTTTCGGTTTGGGGCATGATCCCAGAGTCTCAGGATCAGGTCCTGCATCAGGCTCCCTGCATGGAGCCTGCTTCTCCCTCTGCCTATGTCTCTCCCCCCACCCCGTCGCTCATGAATAAATAAATAAAATCTTAAAAAAAAAAACCAAAATAATAATAAGCAGGCTAAGTTGAAATAGGATTCAAATTAGTGTTCCCTGGGGCTATTTTTTTTTTTAATCTAAAGCTATTTTAAGTCTGCTTTCTCATATATCACTTGACAAATTTACAAGTCTCTCCTTTTTTTTTTAATCTTAAGCCAGTTGGTATCATGGAAAATTCTACAAAATTAGAAAGAAGCGTGTAAGGTACCCCAATGTATCTTTTCCTTAACTTTATTTATTCAGCTAAATCTCTACCTACTGTCCTCTCCCCATTATTTTGAAGCAAAATTTTGCCCTCATTCCTATCATACTGTAGCATGTATCTGTAGAGAGATTCTTTTTTTAGATTGATTGATTGATTGATTGATTGATTGATTGATTTATGATAGACACCGAGAGAGAGAGGTAGAGACACAGGAGGAGGGAGAAGCAGTCCCCATGCCGGGAGCCGGACGAGGGACTCGATCCTGGGACTCCAGGATCACCCCCTGGGCCAAAGGCAGGCGCCAAACCGCTGAGCCACCCAGGGATCCCCTTTAGATATTTTTTCTATCGCACACAATGCTATTGTCACACCTAAAAATAATTCCTTAAGGGATCCCTGGGTGGCGCAGCGGTTTGGCGCCTGCCTTTGGCCCAGGGCGCGATCCTGGAGACCCCAGATCGAATCCCACATCGGGCTCCCGGTGCATGGAGCCTGCTTCTGTCTCTGCCTCTCTCTCTCTCTCTCTCTCTCTCTCTCTGTCTCTGTGACTATCATAAATAAATAAAAATTAAAAAAAAAAAAAAAAATAATTCCTTAATTATGTTCCTAACTTTTCCAACTCATTGCAAGAAGACTATAGAATAGTAGTATTACCGAAGAATTTAAAGATTTAAGGCAACTCTAATTCCCTTCCCTACACCCAGAGGGAAGAATTAGCTTTTGTAACCAAGGAAACAATTAACCATCTATCATTAGCACTTCAGCTATACATGCAACATAGTGTTTTTTGTTTAAAGAAAAATGTATTGCTACGCAAAGAAATTGGCCCTAATGATTTTTGTGTTAGAAATTGGAGCAACAGGGCAGCCTGGGTGGCTCAGCGGGTTAGCACCACCTTCAGCCCAGGGCCTGATCCTGGAGACCCAAGATCGAGTCCCACGTCGGGCTCCCGGGATGGAGCCTGTTTCTCTCTGCCTGTGTCTCTGCCTCTTTGTCTCTCTGTGTCTCTCATGAATAAATAAAAATCTTAAAAAAAAAAAATTGGAGGAACAGAAGGAAACTTTATTCCACAAATTTTAAGGACTATTTGTTAATTACTAAAATTTTGGCTTTTTAAATGAGAATTTTTTTTTTAAGATTTATTTTGGTGGGGGGGGGGGCGGGGAGGCCAGAGGGAGATGGAGACTCTCAAGCAGACTCCCCACTGGGTGAGGAGCTCCATCCCACAACCCTAAAATCAGGACCTGAGCTGAAATCAAGAGTCCGATGCTTAATTGACTGAACCATCCAGGCGCCCCATATATATATAAATTTTTTTAAAGATTTTATTTATTCATGAGAGACACAGAGAGAGAAAGAGAGGGGCACAGACACAGGCAGAGGGAGAAGCAGGCTCCATGCAGGGAGCCCGATGTGGGACTCAATCCCGGGACTCCAGGATCAGGTCCTGGGCTGAAGGCAGCGCTAAACCGTTGAGCCACCCGGGGATATATATATATTTTTTATGATAATCATTTTCTGTAGTCTGTATCTTTGGACATGTTTGTGGATGGACAACTGAAAATAGAGCTTATGAAAGTCTGTGATTGGAACAGGTAAATATGGAAGTGTTCATTTTCTTTTGTATTCCTATCTGCATTTGAGTCTACTTCAAATAATAATGGAAGCTTACTGACTCTTCAAAGGAATTCTAAGACAAGTTACCAGCCACTAAAGAAACTAAAGAATCTATCCAGAACAGTAAAAGTCGTTCATCCCAAGGATATCTTATTCCACCCCCCGCCAGGACATCTTTAAAAAAAAAAGAAAAAAAGAAAGGCCAATACACAGAGGAGTCAACTTTTTTTTTAAAGATTTTATTTATTCATGAAAGACAGAGAGAGGCAGAGATACAGGCAGAAGGAGAAGCAGGCTCCATGCAGGGAGCCTGACGTGGGACTCAATCCTGGGTCTCCAGGATTGCACCTTGGGCTGAAGGTGGCGCTAAACCGCTGAGCCGCTGGGGATGCCCAACTTAACTGACTCTTAACATAGAACATAAGAAAAGAAAAAGGGAGTGACCAGAACAAAGAGCTTTTTAGACCACACTTGTGAGCTGAACTTGGTATTATAGCATATGAATATACCACTGCAGGAAAATGAAATAACCAGATTTAAATATATATATACATATATACACATATATTTAATTTACCTATAATGTTTTCATTGTTTTATTTTTAAAATACTGATCCTGGAACTTGTGAATGTTCCAATTTAATGCAAGGTGAAGTTAAATAAATTTTGACATTAATTCAGTAAACAATTCAGTAAAATTAATTCAGTAAAACATACTTATCAAAAAACTTTTTTAAAACTTTTTTTCATTTTTTTTGTCACCCAGCACTCACAAGGGTAAGTGCCCTCATTAATCCCCATCACCTATTTCATCCATCCCCCCGACCTCCCCTCTGACAATCATCAGTTTATTCTCTATAGTTGAGTCTGTTTTTTTCCCTTTGCTTGTTTTACCTCTTAAATTCCACGAGTGAAATCATGTATTTATCTTTCTCTTATTTTGCTTAGCATTATACTCTGTAGCTCTATCCATGTCATTGCAAATGATAAGATTTTGTTCTTTTTTATGGCTGAGTCATATTCCAGTGTGTGTACCCACCTCTTTATCCATTCATCAACTGACAGGACACTTGGCTGCTTCCAGATCTTGGCTGTCGTAAATAATGCTGCTATAAACATAAGGGTGCACGTATCCCTTTGAATTAGTATTCTTGTATTCTTTTTTTTTTTTTTTTTTTTGTATTCTTGTATTCTTTGGGTAAATACCTAATAGTGCAATTACTAGATCACAGGGTAGTTCTATTTTTAATGTTTTGAGAAACCTCCTTCCATACTGTTTTCCACAGTGGCTGCACCAGTTTGCATTCACACCAAGAGTGCAAGAGGGCTCCTCTCCACATTCTTGCCAACACCTGTTGTTGTGTTTTTGGTTCTAGACATTCTGACAGGTATGAGGTGATATCTCATTGTAGTTTTGATTTGTATTTCCCTGATGATGAGTGATGGTGAGCAGCTTTGCATGTGTTTATTGGCCATCAGGATGTCTTCTTTGGAGAAATGTCTGTTCATGTCTTCTGCCCATTTTTAATTGGATTATTTGGGGGGTTTGGGGTATTGAGTTGTGTAAGTTCTTTACATATTTTGGATACTAACCCTTTATCAGATTATCGAAAAGAACTTTAGAGCATTAAAGACCTTTGAAATGTCTTTAAGGTTTAATTTCTAGAAATACAGCAGAACAAACATTCCTACTTAACAGGCATTAGAGAATTTGACTGAATTATGAAATGTTCAGTGTGACAGGTGGACCAAAGAGGCAGCAAACCGAGTCATATGACTTTGTTTTTCAACACAGCGATAGATGATGTCGGCTAGGAAAAATACAAATCTTTGAGTGCTTACCAAATACATCTTTATCTAGTTTTCATTTGGTACACTGTAAAATGGCACATTCCAAAAACTATTATGTATATAGAGTAATCCTTTTCTAATCCTCTGTCCCTATGTTCCCAAGGATATCAACATTACAGTGTTTATCTACTTGAGCTGAATCAAGCCAATGGCGTAATTTCAATGTGAATCCTTTATTGTCCTGTAAGGTCATGGCATAACTGATTTTATGTAGAACAGGTAGTTCTCATTTCTGAATTAGCTGCTCTGCTCTCTCTCTTCCACGTTGAGTACAGTATCCACGGTTATTCCTATGTCCTGCAGTGACCAGCCTCCCCCCACTTCCAGAGGCCGTCTGGGAAAGGAAGTAGAAAGGCTGTATTGGGATGTGTGGTACCCGATTTTCTTCATCCAGTCAAATAAGACCTAGAAGATAAAAAGTTTAGCTATCAAATACGGAGTACAGTTGTGTCCCTCGAGGTCACCAATGATATTTTATAATTCATTCACTGTTAAATCCTAGGGGTAACAGCATGATTACCCCTAGAGTAATGAAACAGAACCTTCTAGAGTATAAAGGAAAGTAGCATGCCAAGAATCGTGAAATGCAAATACCTTTTTTGTTTTGTCTTTCTAAAGATTTTATGTATTTGAGAGAGAAAGTGAGAGTGTGAGAGAAAGCATGAGCAGCAGGGAGGGGCAGAGGGAGAGGGAAAAACAGACTCTCCACTGAGCAGGGAACCCGATTTCAGGTTTAATCCCAGGACCCTGAGATCATGACCTAGTGGAAGGCAGATGCTTAACTGACTGAGCCACCCAGGCACCCCTGATGCAAATACCTTAAATACCTTTCCAAAGTTTCAGAGAAGGCCTAGGGACTAAAGGCACTGATTGACAGCAGGGACATTTAACACTTAGGAAAGACCCAACCATAGAGAATAAAAAGGTTATTCAATTTAAAAGTTGAGAACAAAAAGTAAGCTTGGAAAAAGTTATTTAGAACAAAATCTAAGCCAATAGTCCACATCAAAATGACTCAGGAACTTTGTCACCAGAGACCTGTCCAGGCCCCAGTGACTCTGCCTTATGATCCCCATTTTCAATGGGCTATTCCTATAAATTGAAGACATTTCCTGTTATGAAGATTTCCACAGTAACTGTCAAAACTTCCAGGTACTACTGTCTAAAAGTGTCTGCCAAACGGCTGTTTGCTGCTTTCGGAAGAAAGCTGGATCCTAGAATGTTCTTGGGGGAAGCTAGAGTATCAATTACAGATACTCAATTATAGATAATCTCTGACTTCTCCGGGTAACCACCATCCAAGAATCTACTGATATTCCATGTAATAAACATACATCTAAAAAAATAAAAAAATATACATCTAGGTCATAAAGCTTCGTAATTTTCCAATATTTGGATATGCCTTAATTCAACCAATCCCTATATAAACACACACCTTTGATCATTTCACTTATTTCCATAGAATAGATTCTCATAATGAAATTAATGGGAGCACCTGAGTGGCTCATTCAGTTAAGTGCCTGCCTTCAGCTCAGGTCAGGATCCCACAGTCTTGGGATAGAGCCCTACATCAGGCTCTTTGCTCAGCGGGGTACCTGCTTCTCTTCCCTCTGCCCTTCCCCACCCTGCTTGTCTTCTCTGGCTCTCTCTCTCAAATAAATAAAATCTTTAAAAAAAATTAATGAACCAAAAGATATAAAGATTAATTATCCTTAGGAACAGAGGCCCAATTTATATTCACATGAACAATTAAGGAGAATCACTGTTTTCTCCACACACAGGCCAAAACTGCGTACTCATCTTTTTAATCTACAACAATCTAATAGGTAGAAAATTGTGTCCCATTTCAGTTTGCACATCTTTGATTCTAAGTAAGGCCAAAATTTTTTATGTCACTTGTTTTTTTCTTTAGGAAATCCTTCATTTTTTTTTTAGCTGCCATTCTACTAATTTCCTTGATTTGTACAATACCTCATCATAAAGAAATGACTATCATATATAGATGTAAAATATTTTTTTCTGAAGTTTTAGTTTTATGAACTTTCTCTCTTTTTTTAAAACAAGATTTTATTTATTTGAGAGAGAAATCACAAGTGGTAGGGAGGGGCAAAGGAAGAGGGGGAAGCAGACTCTCCCCTGGGCAGGGGGCCTGATGTGGGGCTTGATCCCAGAGCCAAAGGCAGATGTTCAACCAACTGAGTGACCCAGGCGCCCCTTAACCTTTCCTTTATAGAATTTTACATTTCAGGGCACTTGGGTGGCTCAGTTGGTTGAGCATCTGCCTTCAGCTCCGATCATGATCCTGGGGTCCTGGGATCCAGTCCCATGTTGGGCTCCCTGCTCAGTGGGGAGCCTACTTCTCTCTCTCCTCCCTGGCTCATGCTCTCTCTCGCTATCTCTGTTGCTATCTCTGTCTCTCTCAGATAAATAAAATCTTTATTTTTTATTTTTTAAAAGATTTTATTTATTTATTCATGAGGGACACAGAGAGAGAGAGAGAGAGAGAGAGAGAGAGGCAGAGACACAGGCAGAGGAAGAAGCAGGCTCCATGCAGGGAGCCTGATGTGGGACTCGATCCCGGGACTCCAGGATCACGCCCTGGGCCGAAGGCAGGCACCAAACCACTGAACCAGCCAGGGATCCCCCAAATTTTATTTATTTATTCATGAGAGACTCAGAGAGAGAGGCAGAGACACAGAGGGAGAAGCAGGCTCCATGCAGGGAGCCCGATGTGGGACTCGATCCCAGGACCCCAGGATCATGCCCTGGGCCGAAGGCAGGATAGGCTCTAAACTGCTGAGCCACCCAGATGTTCCAGATAAATAAAATCCTTTTTTTCCCCCAGATTTAATCTTAAAAAAAAAAAAAAAGAATTTTATATTTCTATGTAGTCAAATCCTTCAATATTTTCCATTATAGTTCTCAGCATGCTCTTCATAGATGGCTAAATCCAACAATCAGGACAGAAAACTGTTTAGACATACTTTTTTCTTTTTTTGGAGTGTTTAGACATATTTCTAATAAAATGCAAACTTAAGTGTGCTTAAAAGTAGAAATATGCCAAAATATTAGCAATCTGCCTTGGTGTCAAACAGCAGATCAAGTCTTTTTTCTATTTTCTATTTTTCTAGATTTTCCAGAATATGGCTAATGAATACAGCATTGATTTTAAGAGAAAAAAAGACCCCTAAAGAATGATCTAAAAATTACATAGAGATTTGAAAGCATCTTGTCTTTTTAAAGATTTTATTTATTTGAGAGGGAGACAGAGATAGCAAGAGGGTAGCAGAGGGAGAAGCAGGCTTCCCACTGAGCAGGGAGTCTGATGCAGAGCTCAATCCCTGGGATCATGACCTGAGTGGAAGGCAGACGCTCTACTGACTAAGCACCACAGGTGCCTGGATTTGAAAGCATCATATCTACCAAGCTGTGAAAAAGTAATTAATAACAAAAACAAAAAATAGGAAAAGAACTGAAAAAAAAGAAGTGTTGCAATCACAATTCAGAAAGATCCAGCATGCCGAATTATCAAATTTCTGCAACACAGAGTACATATAATCCCCTCTACCCTCACCTGAAGGGAGTACCAGACAAGAAAGTGGTAATACCTCCCCCACTGCATGAGAGTAAATTACTGTCAAATTCAACAAAAGAATTTCTCAAAATAGGGATTTCCTCACCTGTGAACTGCAAGACTTCAAAAATCTTCTTCTCAGGACATTCCCGCTTGGACATCGGAGAGCAACAGCAACTACCTAAGGAGTAAAAATGTTCAAATAAGAATTCCAGTGCATAGGGCAGCCCTGGTGGCCCAGTGGTTTAGCACTGCCCTCGGCCCTGGGTGTGATCCTGGGGACCTGGGATCAAGTCCTGTGTTGGGCTCCCTACACGGAGCCTGCTTCTCCCTCTGCCTGTGTCTCTGCCTCTCTCTCTCTCTCTCTCTCCATGTCTGTCATGAATAAATAAATAAAATCTTTTTAAAAAATGATAAAAAAAAGAATTCCAGTGCACTGCTCTTGCAATTCCAAAATTGCTACTCTTGTGAAACGTCCATAATTCTAAACAGTTTGTGTGGGGGGTTTGTAGGCATTTAGCTCTGAGAGTAGTAGGCCAACATAAAGATCCACATAAAATTCACTCTGAATATAAAAATGCCTTCTGAAATGGAAGAACATCTTCCTACTGATGGAGATCAGTGACAAAGCCCTCCAGAGAGGACAACAGAAACTACATGCTTCTGTCTGTCCAGATGGTATCAAGGCTGCACGTGGGCTTCAAAAATTCATCTACCAAACCAAGAAGATCCTGTGCCATCCCAGTCTAGAGACAAGAAAAACACTGGACTGGAAGGAAACAGTTTCCCAAGTTACTCTATCATTCCAGCCTGGAGTTGGTCCTAGGAGCTGGGATAGAGCTCCTGCTCTATCTGCATTATGTACTGAGTTTCCCCCATCATTTCTCCTTGAGTCAACAGTTAAATAGCTAAAAAGAGCTTGCAAATGGCTAGTTAATATTAAAAGACATTTAAAGGGCAGCCCCGGGGATCCCTGGGTGGCGCAGCGGTTTAGCGCCTGCCTTTGGCCCAGGGCGCGATCCTGGAGACCCGGGATCGAATCCCACATTGGGCTCCCTGCGCATGGAGCCTGCTTCTCCCTCTGCCTGTGTCTTTGCCCCTCTCTCTCTCTCTGTGACTATCATACATAAATAAATAAAAATTAAAAAACAAACAAATAAATAAATAAATAAATAAATAAATAAATAAATAAATAAATAAATAAATAAAAATAAAGGGCAGCCCCGGTGGCTCAGCAGTTTAGCGCCGCCTTCAGCTCAGGGCGTGATCCTGAAGACCGGGGATCAAGTCCCATGTCGGGCTCCCTGCACGGAGCCTGCTTCTCCCTCTGCCTGTGTCTCTGCCTCTCTCTCTCTCTCTGTGTTTCTAATGAATAAATAAATAGAATATTAAAAAAAATAAAATAAAAGACATTTAAAAAAAAGTAGTCGTCATTTTTTTCTTTTATTAAAAAATAACTGTCAGGAAACCCTTTCTTATGGTTAACATTATCATAACTGTCTTGGGAGTTATGCAGGCATCATAGGACATAGAAATGGTGGTTTTGCAGCAGCACCTATCCTCCACAGGAAAGCCATGTTAGAAAATATTTCCATTCAAGTAGGTATCTGATTCATATCCAAACCAGTGCAATGCTGTGTTGTTAGTACTTCTAATAAGTTTTATAATAAAAAAATCACAAAACAACTAAATCATAGATTAAAAGCCAATTTTGCTTATTTTTAGAAACAACAAAATTTAACCTTTATAGTGAGGTTTCGTTCAAAGGTTAATGATCTGGAAGCAGAATTAAAGCCAAATGGTTTATGAGAAACTAGGGTTAAAATCTAGTGAATTAAAAATATATATTATAGTGAATTAATGTTTCCCATTATGATTAGATTACTCAAGGGAAATCAACTATCATTGTTTGAAATCTAGCAATTCTTCTGTTATTACAATTACTATGAAAGTTGGTTGTGCCATTTCTCCTAATGTTACTGACAGCGTATGGACTGACAAATGAACAGGGGAACACAATCCAAATTGGAAAGTAAATCATTATGCCAAACACAGATTGTTAAATGAAATCTAAATTAAAAGTGGCAGCAAGGATAGCTGGCTGGCTCAGTCTGTGGAGCACCTGACTATTGATCAAGTTCAAACCCTACGCTAGGTGTAGAGATCACTTAAAATTTTTTAAATATTTTTTTTAAAAGCAGCAGGAATAATTAAAATTTGATTCCCAGGGACTCCTTAAAATGAAAGATAGTATACATAGTGAAAATAGTTGATGGTAATATAGTTACATAATGATTTACAAAATTTTCAAGTCATCTTCAATTCTATAGTTATTGTCTTTTCAATTTAAAAGTATAAGTTATATCTGGTAAATATTCTGGATTCTAGACTACCAGGACTTATTTCCTCTACTCACTTATTTTTTTTTAAAGATTTTATTCATTTATTCATGAGAGACACAGAGAAAGAGAGAGAGAGGCAGAGACACAGGCAGAGGGAGAAGCAGGTTCCATGCAGGGAGCCCGACGTGGGACTCGATCCGGGGTCTCCAGGATCATGTCCTGGGCTGAAGGCGGCGCTAAATCCCTAAGCCACCCAGCTGCCCCACTCACTTATTTTTTAAAATTTTATCTGTTTGAGAGGCAGAGAGAGAGAGAGAGCGAGCGCATATGTGCATGCATTTGAATGGGGGTGGGAGAGGCCACGGGAAGAAGGAGAAGCAGACTCCCTGCTGAGCCTGGGGCCTGACCTGGGTGCTGGAGCCAGAAGCAGATGCTTAACCAACTGAGCCACTCAGGTGCCCCTCCTCTCATTTCTAAATTCTTACCATATTATTTTAGAACTCTATGGATGGTTGCAATACTAAATAAATAACAGGCACTTAAAAAAGTCAGAGTGTACTGCTCAAGCGAGAATAGCATTACTTATATTTCAAAATCTTTCCCTTTCCTATCAGAAATCCATGGAGTCATTAGTTTGCTCATCTATTAGTCCACTCCTAAATCCAAGCAGCCTTCCACCAGAATAGGAATTTCTTATGGCTCACTATCATAGAGTCACAGCTACCATATACAGGAATATACATACATATATAGTAAAAGCTCCATCTAGTTCTGAAAACCTTTTAAATTAATCTTAGGGGGCAACCTAGGTGGCTCAGTTAAGTGTCTGTCTTTGGCTCAGGATCATGATCTCAGGGCCCTAGGATCAGGCCCCATGTGTTCCCTGCTCAGTGGGGAATCTGCTTCTCCCTCTCCTCCTTGCTTGTGTTCTCTGTCTCAAATATATAATTTAAAAAAAAGTTAGTCCCTTCCCTTAGCAATACAGAATTATAAAGATGTTTCTCTATTCTGTGGGTGACACCAGACATTTAATGGGACTAACTTTAATAAGGAAATAAGAGATTTCATGAAAATCATAATTTCCAGCATCTCTAAAGGTAAAATTATTTGTATTCATAAAACAGTTATATAACTTAGGGATTAAAATATATTTGTTATAGGGGGATGAGGGTGGAGGGATAATTTTAAAAATATATATATACACACACACACACACACATATTTGTTATGATGGAGGCAAACTTAATATATGATGATAGGGGATAATAATGCAATATGATAGGTAATGACTGTTAGTTGCCAGAGCAAAACTGTTAAGCTGACAAAATAGGAAACAGCATTTAGCCAAGAGGACTACATAACTTAACAAAGATAAATATCCTAAAATCTTGAGTAACATGGTATATCTCTCATTCTCTACTTCAGGCATGCCTGTTTTACTCTGAAAACACTTTATTAGGGTGATAGGATAGGTTGGAAAGGCATACTCCTCAAAAGAGAATGCTTTCTCTCGTTTTTAACTTTTTTTTTTTTTAAATCATATTTTTCTGAGAATGGGGGTGCAGGGAGGGCAGAGGGTCAGGCAGTCTCCCCGCTGAGCACAGAGCCCAATGCGGGGCACAATCCCACAACCCTGAGATCATGACCTGAGAGGAAATCAAGTCGGATGCGTAAGTAACTGAGCCACCCAGGTGCCCGTTTTCATCATTCTGAGTAAGTTGGCTGTGAGGGAGGGCAAAAGCCAGGCAGAGAAGTCCAAAGGGACCACACTAACTGCCCAGAAGCAGGTCTTTAGATCAAAGGTAGGATTAACAAGATCTAAGTCAATGAAAGATGGAATGGGACATTTAAAGTCATCTATGGAAGGAAAATTAACAGCCTGAGAATGGTTGGTGGGAATTAAGGATTTTTGCATTGAATTCTTAGAAATCTACAAATAACAGCAACTGCACAGATAGAAAATACCTCCCCAATGAGGACTGATAAAAATATTTTAATATTTATATATTTTTCTTTTTTCTCGCTAGTTTGAGAAATAACTGACATACATCACTGTATGAGTTTAAGGTGGTTTGATTTACATATATTGTGAAATGATAACAGGTTCTTATATAGATAAAATAAAAAGTAAGAAACAAACAAAAAGATTTTCCTTGTGATGAGAGCTGTTATGATTTACTCTCCTGTGTATCATCCAGCAGTGTAAGCTATAGGCATCATGTCACACACAGTTTTTCTCATGTAATGTAGAACAGGCTACAACGTAAAAATATCAAGTAGTACCAGCTGCCCATTAGTGGCATTCTTGACAAAATCTTATTATGAAATCTCAAAGTCGACCGCAATGATTAATACAATATATACATATGGTGCATATATGTTACATGTCATTTTATGTAACGATTATTTGCCATAATTTTATTGACTTTATTTACCAAAAACAGAGCTAAGAGGACCAAAAATGAGTGTAGAGCCAAAGCAGGGAGAAAGAGGTAGGGACAGTGTTGCTTACAGAATGAATACGGGAAGAGCAGAGGCTGAGATCTCCCAGCAGGCACCGGGGACGCTTCCCACCTGTGCCTTCAGCTTTAGGGAAGGAGATGGGATGAGATGGTTTTTGAGGTTCATTCTATGACGAGCACTTTAATGAGTAAACACAAAATACCATCTATCAAGTATTAGAAAAGGTTAGAGAAGAACCAAAATGGAATGGCCATAAATAACTTATAAAAAGGGTAGTAGTATTGGCTTGCCTGTTAGAGGTTTCTTTTTTTTTTTCTTTTCTTTCTTTCTTTTTTTTTTTTTTTTTTTGTGACAGAGGTTTCTAAAGCTTATAGGGTCATAGAGCTGAGATCCTCAAGAAACACCTGACTGCTACCCACCATCACAAAAAAGGTGCAATTTAAATAAAGCACGCATTGACAACATGACCTCTGTGATCCATGCACCTTTGGTGACAGACTGCTGTCCTGTAGGACTGAAGTTATGTGTTTTAAAGCCAAGAGTAAATTCATAAAAAAGTAAATTCATAGGTATTCCCTGTCAATCCTGAGCTATATTTAATTACTTCTGTGTTATAAATGGTCGTCATGGATACCAACCCAGTGCTTGATGAGAAGTGAGAATATAGAGTGTGCAGGTCAGGATGGACAAATCACAGACTTGAATTTGTTGGATATCACAGAAAGGAATTAGAAGTTGTTTTTCTTTTTTTAATTGTGTTTCTCCTGGAGGGTCAGGATCTGGATTGTACACTTCATTGTCTCTATTTTTGTATGACTTTGGGATTTTCCTCAGATGTCCAACATTACTCAACTGAATTGCTGAGAATGTGTTGATAAAAATGAGATCCTCCCAGTGGCTTTCCTGGCAGCCTCAAAACCGGTTTTCAAGGAGTAGAACAGCCCAGTTTAGAGCCCTAAAACATGGAAAACCATCAAGGCTTTCCTTCACCCTAAAGGACTTTTTGGCTTTAAAGACAGGTGCCCCCAGGACATTGGAGACCCATCTGGAACTCAGCTGGCCAACTGGAGGAAGGCAGCAGACACCATAGCAAAGCCGCCAGGCAGAAGGCTCCTCTACCCTGAGTGGAGGTTCAGTGAGACCCTGCCCCCAAACCCTGCACACTATCCTTCAATTCAAACATCTACACAGTAGCTGCATTCTTTAGTTCCTCTACTTTAAGTGGAAAACCACAATTTTAAGTAATCCTATTATCCTGATTCTGTTTAAGTAACTCCTTTGCTGACCTAACGTTCTAGAAAAGCCCAGGTATCCTCCCTCTGCCTGATGCAGTGGGAGGGCTCTGAAACCCTTCAGGGTAAAGCCAGCCACTCCAAAGCAGGTCGGGAGTGGAGGGGTTGAGATTACAGCACATTCAAAACAGGCCTAGTTACAGTGTGATCGCATAAACATGGGTGCTTTCTTCTCTTTCTAAACTCAAACTGAGATCAGACATACTCACTTGATGTTAAAGAAAACAGAGAATATATTTAATTTCCAAAGGAAAAAAAATAAGCTTACTTCTTCAGCTGCTTCAGGAGGTTCTTCAGGTAGATTAAGAACCTAAAGAAAAGTGAGGGTGTGTAAGAGGAATGTAAATATTTTGAAGAAGAAAAAAAATCAGTCACAGTGAGAAGAGTTCCTTTTAATACAGAGTTTAGGTACATTTAAGCTTAGTGAAGTCTTTTAATAGACATTTATAAAGAATTTACAATATGAAAGAGCTCAATAAACATTTTTGGACAAGCAACTTTGTGCTAAGTAGATTATAATAACAGGATGTGAGATGACAGCTACCCATCTATGTGCATGTAAGAATCTTATTTTTATGATTTTCTAAGATATATAATATTTAAAGAAACAAAGGATAAATATTAAGTTTAACAGACTCCAAATTATTTAGGTTCATACATATACACACTTAAAGTGCATATTTTTCTTTATCGGCACTCGTCAGGGGCTGGGTAACTACCATTCACTTTGGTTGTCTTCACAATTTACTCACATTTCCCTAGTTTTACTTATCCATGACAAAACCAGGTGTTCAGACCATTTTCTCTCATTAAACACCGTTGCCAACAATTTCATCTTTGGGGATGCTTTTTGCTTTTTCATACTACTCATGTTTTATAGCATTTTATCTAACCAGCATTAATTGCATTTTATCAAATAAACCATCTGTTTTCCTTTGGTATCAAAAGCATATGACAGTCACCAAAATTTACCATCAACATGAGACAAATCACGTTAGTAACAAAAAGCAAAGAATCCTAAATTTTTACTTAGTCCTCACAATTCATTAGATCTTTGTGAAATGCTAGAAATAGTTCAGTGACCTGATTGCCCCCTTCATGCCCCATTAAGGGGCCAAGAGTCCTCAGACACAGAAGCAATACATGAGAAACTATTTTCAGGGAATATATGGCCTCCCAATTTTCCCTAAGAGCCAGTGCAAAGAGACTTATTTCCAACCTTTGCCACTTCCAAATGAGAGAGAGGAGACAGGATTGAAGATTGTAAAGAACAGAAGAAATAGGGGCAGCCTGGGTGCCTCAGCGGTTTAGCGCCGCCTTCAGCCCAGAGCATGATCCTGAAGACCCAAGATCGAGTCCCACGTGGGGCTCCCTGCAGAGAGCCTGGCTTCTCCCTCTGCCTATCTCTGCCTCTATCTCTCTCTCATTCTGTGTATCTCATGAATAAATAAATAAAATCTTTAAAAAAAAGAACAGAAGAAATAATAAATCTGAGCACTGTTCCAAAGTGAATGGTTGCTAACCCATTTCCTAGGAGGGCCACTAAGAAAAATGATACTCACGTGTTAATAATATTACCCACTCACTAGGGACGCCTGGGTGGCTCAGTGGTTGACATCTGTCTTCGTCTCAGGTCGTGATCCCATAGTGCCAGGATGGAGTCCCACATTCAGCTCCCCACATGGAACCTGCTTCTCCCTCTGCTCATGTCTCTCTCTCTCTCTCTCTATGTCTCTAATAAATAAATAAAATCTTGGGGATCCCTGGGTGGCTCAGTGGTTTGGCACCTGCCTTTGGCCCAGGGCGTGATCCTGGTGACCCAGGATTGAGACCCTCGTTGGGCTTCCTGCATGGAGCCTGCTTCTCCCTCTGCCTAGTCTCTCTCTCTCTCTCCTGGTCTCTCATGAATAAATAAAATCTTAAAAAAAAAATTACTTACTAAATAGGAGCCAATCATGTCTTAGATACCCACAGGAATGTATCCTTTAGTAATCATTATATTTTTCATTTCTACATAACTGAATTCCTTCATCAAAAAGAACAGAGTATCTTCAGGATGCCAGGGTGGCTTAGCAGTTGAGCATCTGCCTTTGGCTCAGGGCATGATCCTGGGATCCAGGATCGAGTCCCACATTGGGCTCCTTGTGGGGAGCCTGCTTCTCCCTGCCTGTCTCTCTGCCTCTCTCTGTGTCTCTCATGAATAAATAAATAAAATCTTAAAAACAAAAACTGAGTATCTTCAAAACCTATTAGCATTTACTTTCATGTCTTCCTTCTATGTGGGGTTCACAGCATTAATAGCAAATAGGAAAAGTGATTCTCAATGAAGCTGATCCCTTTGTAAGATAGTGGGAAGATACCACCTGGATTAAAAGCCAGTCCTAGTTTTCACCCAGTATACCACCTGGCCCAGAGAACAATATTCCTACTGCACACTGATAAAATTAAATGAATAGGCATTCGGTAATGAACCTCCTTCTGCGTAGGCTGCTCAGCAGATGGTGAAATTTTGGTTAGAGGCTTAGGCAAGTTCCTTCTCTTTGCTGCTTCTCTGTTTGATGTTTCAAAAGATGTCTGGCTCTCATTTTCAAGCCCCAAATCTTCGTCACCCTGGTCAAAAATAACAGACAATTTCTAAATGCTCTCTATTACCACCTTTATTCCATTCACAGTGGTTATTTCTCTTACTATGATGGCATTTCAGTAGAAAAACAGAATTTCGTTGGGGTGCCTGGGTGGCTCAGTCATAAAGCATGGAGCTCTTAATCTCAGGGTCATGAGTTCAAGCCCCACATTGGGCATGGAGCCTACTTAAAAAAAAAAATAGGGATCCCTGGGTGGCGCAGCGGTCTGGCGCCTGCCTTTGGCCCAGAGCACGATCCTGGAGACCCGGGATCGAATCCCACATCAGGCTCCCGGTGCATGGAGCCTGCTTCTCTCTCTGCCTCCCTCTCTCTCTCTCTGTGACTATCATAAATAAATAAAATAAAAATTAAAAAAAAAATAATTTAGTCATTATTAGGCCCAGAAATTTAAGGTATATCTCCTTAGACAAGAAAACATGGAGTTTAACATCTTGTGGAAACTACCCTTATCTAGCTCTGGGGCTCTCTCTGATAGATAGGCCAAGACAGCTTCTTCCATTTTAAGAGATCCCCAAGTTTTTTAGTAGGATGGAAGAAAGAAGAAAATCTGAATATCGTTTTCTCCTTTCATGAAAGGAAGCAAGACTAGTGCAAGGGATTATGCCTTAAAAGGCTGTGGAAATAGAGCATGTACATAAAAACATGTCTGTATGTGACCAGCAATACTTTCATAGCTGAACGTGGCCCTGTCATATATAAACATATTTTAGTTATATATGAATGTATTTTGTTCTCAAATTCAAACTCTGACCTTTCTTTTGAATTAATCACTTTAGAAGGAAAAGGATTTTATTCCAGAAATCATAAAGATTACTTTATTAATATTATTCATTAAAACTTTTTCACACGCAAAAAAATTGTCAAATTCTCAGATACATTTATTAGCTCAATAATGCCTTTTTGCCAATCTACTGACCTGTAAATGTTCCCTTCATCGGATTAAAAAGGCCACCATTTTAGTGGGCTTTTCCCCCATTCCTTTGCCCTAAGAAAACTTGGAAGAAGCAAGGTCAATGGGAATCAGGAGGTCTTTATGCTCAATAATTAACTGGCCAAACTTAGGCTGTCTGACTACAAATTGCCAGGTTTCAGCTGATGCCCATACCTCCTCTTAGCAATTAACATTCCAATTCTCACATTCTCAATTAATTGTCCTAAGAACCTTAAGTCATAACAATGGCAACGGTCTGCTCTGTCCCTGACTTCTTGTCCTCGCTAACTAGATTAAAATATATACTAGAGGGACACATGGGTGACTCAGTGGTTGAGGTCTGCCTTTGGCTCAGGGCATGATCCTGGGGTCCTGGGATCCAGTCCCACATCAGGCTTCCTGCAGGGAGCCTGCTTCTCCCTCTGCCCAAGTCTACTTATTCTCTCATGAATAAGTAAATAAAATAAAATATATACTAGTAGTGCCATGAAGACACAAGGCTAAAAGCAAGGGGCAGAATGACTAATTCACACTGTGACCATTTCCAAAAAAGATGTGGCCAGCTAAAATCAGGCTGTCAGTGTCCAACACCAAAAAAACAAACAGAAGACAGACTCAGAAGTAAAATCACTTCCCAGAGCAGGTGCATTTCACGTTGCACATCTTTCACAGTAATTTCATTACTCACTCTTGATTGCTTTATTACCTATTTAGCATTACAAAATGAATAAAACCTGATTCTGCTTCACTATAAGAATCTTGCTAACCTTTACAGGATCATTTTCTTTACAAGATGGTAAAAGGCATGATAGAAACAGAAAGCAAAAAAGAAACAAAACCCCAAAAAGTGTTTAGGACAGATATGACCTTATACATAAAATCTGTGACCAGTTACTCTAAAACTTCACTCCTTTATGAATATCCCTTTTCCTCTGTAACAAAACTTGAAATTGTTGGGACACCTGGGTGGCTCAGCAGTTGAGCACCTGCGTTTGGCCCAGGGCATGATCCTGGAGTCCTGGGAATGAGTCCCACATTGGGCTCCCTGCATGGAGCCTGCTTCTCCCTCTGCCTACGTCTCCTGCCTTTCTCTCTGTGTCTCTCATGAATAAATAAAATCTAAAAAAAAAAAAAAAAAACCTTGAAATTGTAAACTTCCAGTAGCAAATGACAAGTTCATACACAATGCCAAAAGCAAAAAAGAGTCAATAGTTAATTTGACTTTATAGAAACAAAGCCAAACATATGAGTATCATGTGAGTTTATAGTACCAGGAAGATCTTACTTAAGGAAAGATCTGAATTTCCTCATAAAACATATGGTGACTGATCAACAGTTTTCTCAAAGACTACCTTATGTGAGAGCTTCTCAGGCATCTAAGTTATACACTCTCTGGGCAACAAAAGCACTTAATTAGCCCTTCAACACACAAATATGCCCTATATACAATCATAATAAATAAAGACTCCTAAAAAACAGACCATACTAGCAGTTTAACATCATTTGAAAATTTTTAAAAATCAATATATATGATGGGACACCTGGGTGGCTCAGCGGTTTAGAGCCTGCCTTTGGCCCAGGGCATGATCCTGGGAGTCCCGGGATCAAGTCCCATGTCGGGCTCCCTGCATAGAGCCTGCTTCTCTCTCTGCCTGTGTCTCTGCTTCTCTCTCTTCTCTGTGTCTTCCATGAATAAATAAATAAAATCTTTAAAAATATATGTGATATACATTATACATTGTATGTAATATACATATGTTGCATATATATGAGAATTCAAGAAAAGAGTGAGAATTATTTTCTAACCCCAAGTTTATGACCGGTGCTTAACTTCCAGGTTTCACCTGTCATCTGATAAAAGCGCTCTTCCAGTTTTCTCAATTTCATTTCCTGGTGAGGTTTTAGAACATTCTCTATGTATCTGCTGGCCTGTTCAAAAAAAAAATAAATGAGGCATTGTTACTTTAACATTCCTAAGATTTTACGTCTATAAAGTTATGAAGATGAAGAACCAGGTGAAGAAACTGGGTTTTCACACTAACTCAATTTTGCCAAAAAAGCAGCATCTTCCATGTTTACAGTACTCTCTAAAAATCTACATTTATACATAATGCAGATAGAAACAAATGTTCTATATTTATGCTTATCTGGAAGTCTGTCTCTATAGCCTTTAGTGTGTTTTCATTTCTTTTTGTTTTAATAAGATTTTGTTTTTTAAGTAATTAAAAATGACTTTTAAGTCATTTATTTTTAAGTCATCTCTACACCCAACGTAGGGCTTGAACTCACAACCCTGAGATCAAGAGATCACAAATTCTGTGCTCCACCAACTGAGCCAATCAGGTGCCCCTTGACTGTATCTTCAATGCAATGAAAACTACTAGGTGTTAGGGACATAAAGATGCATAGGATGTGATTCTTGACTTCTAGGAGCTTCACATCAACACCATCTGTTGAAGGCATGATGCCCAACACATGAAGTCACTTGGAAGAACGTTCACTGAATAGCTTAATCATAGGAAAGTTAAACATATTTTTGGACTTAAAAGAAATGGAGAGTCTGGTTTTAAGATGACACAGTGAAATTATTTCTGCCTCCTTCTCCTCTTGAAACTCATCCCTAAAACCAAGAAACAAGAAAGAGAAACCTAAATTCCATCACTGGTGAAACAAAGAAATACTACAGGCACCAAACCCACTGTGTGTAAGGACCTATGGAGGAGTGGGGTAACTGATAGCACACAGTGAGAAAGCTGCAGCCTAAGTGTCTGCAGAAGAGGAGCACAGGAAAAAGAAAGCCAGAGTGCTCCACAGATGCAGAACAATTTAGGAAGAAGACACACCACATACCATGGCTGGGATGTGGGGTGAGGTGCAGAGCTGAAAATGGGGAGTGGCGGAGGAAGCCACACATCAACCAATGATGAGATTGTAGTGAACCACAGATGTCTTTGCATCTGAAGGAAAAAAGGGAGGTAAAAAGGGAAAAGAACTTTTGGACCCCCACACCCAGTACCCTACTGCATACCCAAGGATGGAAGGTTTATTCTCTGGGAATATAAACCAGAGAGGCTCGAGAGTCCCAGATCCCAGGCCGAGTGCGAGCAGGAGTGCAAACTGGAAGCACGTTGTACATGAAAATGTACAGATCAACAATTGAGACTCCCAGCCGCCTTCCCCACTTGACTCAGACTGCTGCCAGTCGGGCTTTCGCTCCCAAGGTGAGAGAATAGAGGTGCCCCTTCTGGAGAAGGTGAATGGCAAAAGAACAAAGAGACAATGACAAAGTTAAACTACTCCTCCATGACCCAAAGGGTAAACTGGTGTACACCCGACACCAGCAGACAACCATCAAACCCTGCCCCCATACACAGAAATTCCAATTAGCTTTATTTTCCTTTTGTTTTATTTAAGTGCAACTTACAAACATTAAAGAATCCAAAGCTTGATGAAATTTTACAGATGCATATTCCATCAAATAACTTTTTGGTGCATCTTTCTTAAAGCTCAAAGGACAGAGCCAAGGATTACCACACGATTAAAGTCTCCAACACAAAAAATGGAGACTACAATTAACAGAGAAAATGGAACCTGAAAAACCACACTGGAATTTTGAGGTTTAATGGTGCAGTATCTCAAAATTCTAGTGATTTTCAATCTGTAATTCTGTGCCAAATCAAACTATCAATCAAGTGTCAGAAGAGAAGACTTACCTTTTTACAATGCGAAGCCTCAAAATTTTATTTATCAGCAGGTATGCATCTGTACAAGTTGGGCACTTCACCATGCACACAGACTATACCAAGATACTGATTTATTAATTTTCTTTTGTCCAAAGAGAGAACTTCAATGAGTTAAAGACTTTTGCCAAACTAAAGAATCCTAACTTTACATACCCTTAGGAATTACCCATGCCAATTACAGATAGTTGGCCCCTAGATGTAATTATAATACTAATTATCATGGAAGGCTTTACAATTAATAGTTACTTCCACAGGAAATAACATTAAGCTTCAAAAGTTCAAATATTTACAAGAGAGCTTCTTACAAAAAGATCTCACAACAACACTTACTGTTCTAAATTCAGATCAGGGTAGTTACACGTGTAGTAATCTCCCAACCCCTAACAAATACATAGACTTTTACTCTTGTGATTTGTTTTCAACCTTCACTTGTTTACTTAAAAAGGAATCATTTGTTCACCAGAAGAACAAGTTGTTTAGATGTTGAAACACGTTGATAACAAATTGAAAACAAGTTGATAGCTTTCAAAATATTAATGTCCTTGTACTAAGGCCTTTGTAAAGAGTTTATGTTTTTAGGGACACCAGGGTGGCTCAGCGGTTGAGCGTCTGCCTTCAGCTCAGGGCGTGATCCCACGGTCCTGGGATCGAGTCCCACATCGGGCTCCCTGCTTGGAGCTTGCTTCTCCCTCTGCGTATGTCTCTGCCTGCCTCTCTGTGTCTCTCATGAATAAATAAATAAAATTTTTTTTAAAAAGTTTGTTTTTAGGGGCAGCCCCGGTGGCGCAGCGGTTTAGCGCCACCTGCAGCCTGGGGTGTGATCCTGGAGACCGGGGATAGAGTCCCACATCAGGCTCCCTGCATGGAGCCTGCTTCTCCCTCTGCCTGTGTCTCTGCCTCTCTCTTCGCTCTCTCTGAATTAATAAATAAATAAATCTTTAAAAAAAAAAAGAAAAAAGTTTGTTTTTAATATTTAGGTGGAAGTCCACAGGAGTCTCCTCTTTCACAAAGGTTAATCATCAATCTGCTAACTACCTGAGTGCTTACAGTTCAAGGTCAAGAAATAAGTGTTAGATAATCATCCATAGTAAATGTAATTCCTAGACAACAAACACAATCTTGAATAGGATATGGCAAAAGCAATGCTAAAAAGGAAAGTTATAGCTATGAACATCTAATTAAAGAAGAATGATTTTATTTATTTTTATTTTTAAGATTTTATTTATTTATTCATGAGAGACATAGAGAGAGAGAGAGGCAGAGACACAGGAGGCGGGAGAAGCAGGCTCCATGCCGGGAGCCTGACGTGGGACTCGATCCCGGGACTCCAGGATCGCGCCCTGGGCCAAAGGCAGACGCCAAACCGCTGAGCCACCCAGGTTTCCCAAGAATGATTTTAAATCAACAAGTTATCTTTACACTTTAAAAAACTGTAAAAAGGGGATCCCTGGGTGGCTCAGCGGTTTGGCGTCTGCCTTTGGCCCAGGGCGCGATCCTGGAGTCCCGGGATCGAGTCCCACGTCAGGCTCCCGGCATGGAGCCTGCTTCTCCCTCTGCCTATATGTCTCTGCCTCTCTCTATGTCTCTCATAAATAAATAAATAAACAAACAAACAAACTGTAAAAAGGACAAACTGGGACACCTGGGTGGCTCAGCAGTTGAGCGTCTGCCCTGCGCTCAGGGTGTGATCCCAGAGTCCCGGGATCGAGTCCCACATCGGGCTCCCTGTATAGAGCCTGCTTCTCCCTCTGCCTATGTCTCTGCCTCTCAGTCTGTGTCTCTCGTGAATAAATAAATAAATCTTAAAAAAAAAAAAAAAAGAACTAAACAGAGAATAGAAAAAACAACCAGAACCAAAATTGGTTCTCTGAAAGATCAACAAAACTGACAAAGCTTTAACTTGACAAAGAATAAGAGAAGGCAAATAATTAAATCAGAAATGTGAGGTTATTACTACCAATCTTACAGAAATAAACAATTGCAAATCATCAAATCAGAAAACCAAGATGAAGTAGACAAATTCCTAGACACATACAAATTGCCTAAACTGATTCAAGAAGAAACAGAAGTATCTCAACAGACCTAATAAACATTAAACATTAAAAACCTCCCAATAAAGAAAAGTAGGACCAGATGGATCTATAGGTGAAAGAATTCAAACCTTTAAGGAAGAGTTACCACTGATCCTGTTGAAATCCTAAAACATACAGGTGAGAACAGTTCTTTCTCAATTAATTCCATGAGGTCAACATTATCCTGATATCAAAGCCAGGCAAAGACACTACAAGGAAAGTACAGACCAATATCCCTTATAAATATAGATGCAAATATCCTCAACAAATTCTAGCAATGTAAATCCAATAGCATATAAAAGGATTATAGGCCAGCTAAGTGTGATTCACCTCAAGAATGTAAGATGTTTCAACATAAGAAAATCAATCAGTGTAAGACATATTAATAGACGGGGAAAATACGTTATCATCTCAATTGATTAAGAAAAAGCATTTTACAAAATTCAACACTCTTTATAATAAAAATACTCAGAAACTAGGAATAGGAAAGAACTTGCTCAACATCACGAGTGTCTAGAAAAAACCCATAGCTAATATCACATTCAATGGTGAAAGACTAAAAACTTTATAAGACCAGGAACAAGACAAGGATGCCTGCTTTCACCACTGCTATTTAACACTGTTTAGAAGTTTTAGCTAGAGTAACAGGCAAGAAACAGAAACCGTGCCATTTGGGAAAGACGAAAATAAAACTATCCCTATTCTCAGATGACATGATCTTATATAGACATAAACTGGAGATACTACAGGTTCAGTTTGCAATAAAGTGAGTATCTCAATAAAGCAAGTCAAATTAATTTTCTGCTTTCCCAATGCATATAAAAATATTTATACTACATTTATACTATAGTCTACTAAATATGCAATAGCATTACATCTACAAAAACAGTACATACCTTAATTTAAAGATACTTTAATGTTAAAAACAATACTAACCATTATCTGAGCTTTCAGTGAGTTGTAATCACCGATCACAGATTACCATGATAAATAATGAATAAGTTCGAAGTATTACAAGAATTACCTAAATGTGACAGAGACATAAATTTACCAAATGCTGTTAGAAAAATGGCACCTACAGACTTGGTTGATGTAGTTGCCATAAACCTTCAATTGGTTAAAAAAAAAAAAAAAAAAAGTAGCTGAAAAGCACAACAAAGTACAATAAAACAAGATTTGGCAGTATATAGAAAATCCAAAGAATCCACACACAGCAACCATTAGAGCTAATAAATAATGAACAAAGTACCCGGTACAAGATTAACATGCAAAAATCATTTGTATTTCTATACACCAGCAATGAAAAATCAAAAAAGGAAATTAAGACAACAATTATATTTAGAACAGCATCCAAAATAAAATACGGGAAATAAACTTAGCCAAAGGGTGAAAACTATGTACACTGAAAACTATAAAATACTACTGGAAGAAATTAAAGATATAAAATAAATGGAAGGACATTACAGGTGTATGTACTGAAAGACTTAATATTGGGACGCCTGGATGGTTCAGTGGTTGAGTATCTGCCTTCAGCCTAGGACATGATCCCGCAGTCCTGGGATTGAGTCCTGCCTGCATCGGGCTCCCTGCATGGAGCCTGCTTCTCTGCCTGTGTCTCTGCCTCTCTCTGTGTCTCTCATGAATAAATAAATAAAATCTTTAAAAAAATAAAATAAAATAAAACACCAATACTTCCCAAAGCAATCTACGGATTTTGTTGTAATCCTTCTCAAAATACCAGTCTTTTTTTTTCTTTAAAGATTTTATCTATTCATACATGCTAGACACAGAGAGGCAGAAATACAAGCAGAGAGAGAAGCAGGCTCCATGCAGGAAGCCCGATGTGGGACTCGATCCTGGGACTGCAGAATCACTCCCTGGGCCAAAGGCAGGCCCCCGACCGCTGAGCTACCCAGGTGTCCCCCAAAGGCCTTTTTTTTTTTCCCCAAAGGCCTTTTTTACAGAAATGGAAAAAGCAAAACAAAACAAAACAAAAAAACAAAAAAGGAAAAGCCAACTCAAATTCATATGAAATTGTAAAGAACCACAAATAGCCAAAACAATATTGAAAAAATTAAATTGAACCCCTACTTCAAACCATATACAAAAATTAACTCAAAGTGGGTTAATAGCTTAAATATAAAAGCTAAAACTATACAACTCTTAGAAGAAAATATATAGGAATAAGGGACGCCTGAGTGGCTCAGCAGTTAAGCCTCTGCCTTTGGCTCAGGGCGTGATCCCAGAGTCCAGGATTGAGTCCCACATCAGGCTTCTTGCATGGAACCTCCTTCTCCTTCTGCCTATGTCTCTGCCTCTCTCTCTCTCTCTCATAAGTAAATAAAATCTTAAAAAAATAATAAAAAAAAAAAGGAATGAATTTTCATGGCTTTTGATTTGGCAATGGATTCTTTTTTTTTTTTTTTGGCAATGGATTCTTAAATAGGACACCAAAAACATGAGGATCAAGAGAAATAAACAGATTTCATCAAAACTTTTGTCATCAAAGAACACTATCAAAAGAGTGAGGGGATCCCTGGGTGGCTCAGCGGTTTGGCGCCTGCCTTTGGCCCAGGACGTGACCCTGGAGTCCCGGGATCGAGTCCCACGTCGGGCTCCCTGTATGGAGCCTGCTTCTCCCTCTGCCTGTGTCTCTGTCTCTCTCTGTCTCTCTCTCATGAATAAATAAATAAAATCTTAAAAAAAAAAAAAAAGGAGTGAAAAGATAACCCATACAATGGGGGAAAATACTTGGAAATTATGTAACTGATAAAAGGCTAGTATTTAGAGTACATAAAGAAAAAGAACTCATAAAAAAAAAGATGGGGGCAGCCCAGGTGGCTCAGCAGATTAGCGCCCGCCTTCTGCCCAGGTCGTGATCCTGGAGACCTGGGATCGAGCCCTACATTGGGCTCCCTGCCTGGAGCCTGCTTCTCCCTCTGCCTGTGTCTCTGCCTCTCTCTCTCTCTCTCTCTTTCTCTGTGTGTCTCTTTCATGAATAAATTAATAAAATCTTAAAAAAAAAAAAAAAAAAAAGACAGGATGCCTGGGTGGCTCAGAGGTTGAGCTTCTGTCTTTGGAGTCCTGGGATCAAGTTCTGCATTGGGCTCCCTCTGCCTATGTCTCTGCCTCTTTGTGTGTGTCTCACATGAATATTTATTTATGAGTAAATATTTTTAAAAAGACAAAACTCAATCCAAAAATGGGCAAAGAACCTGAACAGATATCACTGTAAAGATATAGGAAGAGACATTTCTCCAACAAGCACACAAAAAGATACTCATCATCATTAGTCATTAGGGAAATGCTGATTAAAACCACCGTGTTATAACACTTCATACTCATTACAGTGGGTATCTAAAAGGAGGTGGGGATGGGATAATAAATATCAGTAAGGATATGGAGAAATTGGACCCCTCAGAAACTGCTGGTGAGAATATAAAATGGTATAGCTGGTGTAGAAAACAGTTTGGTGGTTCTTCAAAAAGTGAATACAGGGGGCATTGGGTGCCTCGCTCAGTGGCTGACTGTCTGCCTTCAGCTCAGGTCATGATCCCAGGGTTCTGGGATCAAGTCCCATATCAGGCTCCCTGCATGGAGCCTGCTTCTCTCTCTGCCTGAATCTCGCATCTCTGCCTCTGTGTGTGTGTGTGTGTCTCTCATGAATAAATAAAATCCTTTAAAAAAAATTATGCTGTACCTTTTCACCCTGTGCCTCTTGTTGTTTTTTTCTGACAAGTTTTTGCCGTTTCTCATTCTTCTCTTCTTCTTCTAAAACAGCAAACATAAAAGTACTTTTTATTTCCAAATATCATAAATTGAAAGTTTTCTCTGAAAGTAGTCTGTAGACAACATTTTGGAGACAAGAAGAGACAACCTTTCAAAAAACAGACTATTTTTCAAATAATGAAAATGACATATATACAGACAGTTCAAACAAAGAAATCCACAAGTAAAATCTATAAGAAAAGGTCTGAGACAACAATTTTCTGACATGTATTAATATTAAATAGTTGTATTTTTGGTGAGGAGGCTTCAAGAATGACTATGGGAGCACCTGGGTGGTTCAGTCATCTACACATCTGCCTTCAGCTCAAGTTATAATCCCAGAGTCCAGGATTGAGTCCCAAGTCAGGCTCCCTGCTTAGGGGGGAGTCTGCTTCTCCCTCTCCCTCTGCCCCTCCCCACCTCATGCTCTCTGTCAAAACAATAAAATCTTAAAAAAAAAAAAAAAGAATGATTATCTTGGGGAGCACCTCGTTGGCTCAGGTGGTTAAGCATTCGACTCCTGATCTCAGCTCAGGTCTTGATCTCAGGGCTGTGAGTCCAACCCCTGCATTGGGCTCCACTTTACTTAAAAAAAAAAAAAAAAAAAAAAAAAAAGGACTCCTGGATGGCTCAGGAGTTGAGCATCTACCTTTGGCTCAAGTCGTGATCCCAGCGTTCTGGGATCGAGTTCCACACTGTGCTCCTGGCAGGGAGCTTCCTTCTCCCTCTCTCTGTTTCTCATGAATGAATAAATAAAATAAATAAATCTTAAAAAAAAAAGTTGGATTTTTCATGTAGGCCCTTATAGGGCTTCAGCAGCTTCAAGACATGCCATGGAAACTCATTACTGCACATGAAGTGTGGAACACTGCACTACAGACATGAGTACCATTTGGTCACCCTTGGACATGATCATAAAAGCAACATGCCTGGGCACCTGGCGGTTCCAGTCAGTAGAACATGTGACTCCTGATCTCGGGGTTGTAAGTTCAAGCTCCACATTGGATGTAGAGATTTCTTAAAAATAAAATCATAAAATCATTAAAAAAATAATAAATGCAACATGCATATACTCTAAAGCTGGGATGTTTGGCAACTCCCATGACTGAACCAATATTAAGTTATTAGCTAAATGGCAAGAGAAAGGATTTTTGCTGTTTTATATTCTGGGTACACTAAGTTAGTTAGTTAAAGTAGGTTTGAGTTCACAACCCTGAGATCAAGACCAAAGCTGGTATCAAGAGTCGGATGCTTAACCAACTGAGCCATCCAGGAGCCTCTACTAAGTTTCATTTAAATTAATTTCATTTAACTGTGTTCTCTTAAGGAATTATCCATCCTTTTGAAAAATATATCCCTTAATGTGCCTGGCTCCTTATTTTTTTAAAAAACATTTTATTTATTTATTCATAGAGACACAGAGAGAGAGAGGCAGAGACACAGGCAGAGGGAGAAGCAGGCTCCATGCAGAGAGCCTGATGCGGGACTCGATCCAGGGTCTCCAGGATCATGCCCTGGGCTGCAGGCGGCCCTAAACCGCTGCACTACGGGGGCTGCCTGCCTGGCTCCTTAAATAGGAGCATTCCTTTGTCAACTACTTTCTTTCCTGGCAATAAATATTTCCTCAAGTTTATTAAGGGGAAAGATTAGGGCAGTAGCAAACCACATAGGAAATCAGGAGGCCACTAATCTGCTGTGTGATGAGTCAGACTTAATGATCTTAAGACTCCCTCCTGAACTCTGAGTCAAAGAATACAGCTTCTAAATAAATCAGTAACAGGTGGTTAAGGGGCCTTAATCCTTTTTTTTTTTTTAAGGAGACTCCATGCCCAATGTGGGGCTTGAACTCATGACCCTGGGATCAAGAGTCATATAATCTATCAACTAAACCGGCCAGGTGCCCCAAGGAGCTTTAATCCTTAAAGCCATTGAGAATTGACTACTTCTGAACTTTGATAGACCTCATCATGCAAATCTTTATAAAACATGGAGGATTAAAATTTTGGATGAATCTGAAGTCTTGTATCTCAACATCTGATGACACTAGGGAAGATAGAAAGTGTATAAACAAGCTGATTTTTTACTAATTTGAAGAAAATCTGACAATACTTAAGCACTTTATGCAGTTTTAATTACTTCTTTTTTTTTTTTTGGAAGATTTTATATATTTATTTGAGAAAGAGACCAAGAGCAGGGGGAGGGAGAAGCAGTCTCCCCACTCAGGAGGGGGACCGACATAGGGCTCGATCCCTGGACGCCAGAATCATGACCTGAGCTGAAAGCAGACATTCAACCAACTAAACCACGCAGGCACCTCTCTCTCTCTCTCTCTCTCTCTCTCTTTTTAAAGATTTTATTTATTTATTTGAGAAAGAGAGCACAAGCAGCATGGAGAAGGAGGAGGAGGCTCCGTGCTCAGCAGGGAGCCCAACATGGGGCTCGATCCCTGGACCCTGGGATAGTGACCTGAGCTGAAGGCCGACTCTTAACAACTGAGTCACCCAAGTGCCCAGCTTCTAACACTTTTAATATTATTAAAGGCTTTTAACAGTTAAACATTTTACTCATCAAAAATAAGAACAAGCATGGTTTCCTAAAGTTAGGAGTAAGCACCTAACTCTACAGATAAATAAGTGTAAAGAAAAACTACCGCAGTGAAATGAAAGATAAACTAGGTTGAAAAGCCTTTACAAATTAATGGTAGATACAATTACCAATTGTTGAATAGTTTATAAACTGAAAACCTCAAAGAACAATTAAACTGCACAATTTAGGGGCATCTGGGTGGCTCAGTTGGTTAGGCATCATGGGCTCAGGTCATGATGTCAGGGTCTGGACTGAGTCCTGTGTCAGGGTCCCTGCTCAGCAGGGAGTCTGTGTCTCCCTCTCCTTCTGCCCCTCTCCCTCCTTTCCCCAACTCCTGCACCCATACGCATGTTCTCATTCTCTCTCTCTCAAATAAAATCTTTAAAAATAAATAAACTGGAGCATCTGGAAGGCTCAGAGGTTGAGCATCTGCCTTTGGCTCAGGTCGTGATCCCAGGGTCCTGGGATCAAGTCCTGCACTGGGCTCTCTGCGGGAACCCTGCTTCTCCCTCTGCCTCTCTCTCTCTGTCTCTCATGAATAAATAAAATCATTTTTTTATTTTTTTTTATTTTTTTTATTTATGATAGGCACACAGTGAGAGAGAGAGGCAGAGGCAGAGACATAGGCAGAGGGAGAAGCAGGTTCCATGCACCAGGAGCCCGACGTGGGACACGATCCCAGGTCTCCAGGATCGCGCCCTGGGCCAAAGGCAGGCGCTAAACCGCTGCGCCACCCAGGGATCCCCAAAATCTTTTTTTTTTTTTTTAAAGAATCTTTTTTTTTTTTTTAAGATTTTATTTATTTATTCATGAGAGACACACAGAGAAAGAGAGAGAGAGAGAGAGAGAGGCAGAGACACAGGCAGAGGGAGAAGCAGGACTCCACGCAGGGAGCCCGATGTGGGACTCGATCCCAGGTCCCCAGGATCACACCCTGGGCTGCAGGCCAGCGCTAAACCGCTGCGCCACCAGGCTTCCCCCCAAAATCTTTAATAAATAAATAAACATGGGGATCCCTGGGTGGCTCAGCAGTTTAGCGCCTGCCTTCGGCCCAGGGCATGATCCTGGAATCCCAGGATCCAGTCCCACATCAGGCTCCCTGCATGAAGCCTGCTTCTCCCTCTGTCTGTATCTCTGCCTCTCATGAATAAATAAAATCTTAAAAAATAAATAAATAAAAATAAATAAGCTGCACAATTTAAAATTAGAGAATTTGCAATGTATCAATATAGAAATGGTATCATTTCAAATGCATATAAAGGATAATGTACAATTTCCATATAAAGGATAATGTACAATTTCCTTTATATGCATATAAATGTTGGGTTTAGGGGCAACTGGGTGATTCAGTTGGTTAAGCATCTGCTTTCAGCTTAGGTCATGATCCCAGAGTCCTGGGATTGAGCCCCACGTCAGGCTCTCTGCTCAACAGGGAGTCTGCTTCTCCCTCTACTCTTCCCTGCTCATGCTCTCTCTCAAATAAACAAATAAAATCTTTAAAAAAAAAATAATGTTGGGTTTAAGGGCATCTGGGTGGTGCAGTCAGTTGAGTGTCAGACTCTTGGTTTCAGTTCAGGTAGTGATCTCCAGGATGATGAAGCCCCTTGTTGGGTTCCATGCTCAGGAAGGAGTCTGCTTGAGATTCTCTCTCTCTCTCTCTCCCTCCCTCTGCCTCTCCCACTCATGCTCTCTCGCTCTCTCAAAATAAATTTTTTTTAAAAAATTTTAACTGGCGATTTATCGTCCATTAAAAATCAAGAAGAGGGGCACCCAGGTGGCTCAGTTGGTTGAGCACCTACCATCGGCTCAGGTCATGATCCCAGGGTTCTGGAATCCAGCCCCCCACTTTGGGCTCCCTGCTTTGTGGGAAGCCTGCTTTTCCTTTTCCCTCTGCCTGCCACTCCTCCTGCTTGTGCTGTCAAATAAATAAAATAAAATCTAAAAAAAAAAAAAAAAATCAAGACAAAAGTTGCAATGATTACCTTGAAGTGGCATATCACAAATTAACAGTAAATGGTTCTTGTTATGCAAAGTTCTAGAATCAACAAAGAATTTAAGTATAAAATTATAAAAGGGTAGCATAAACAATAAACTTACCTTTCAGATATACTTGAGATGATTTAAATGAATTAAGCCATGAGGTAGTCACAGAAATAATTAAAGTAAGAAGAGCAAGCAGTAAGAAAATCCGACCACACAGCAAAATTAGATCTTTAACTCCTTATAAAGGTAAAGAAAAAAAAATTACTATTAAAATTCAAGACACTTTTCTTGATATTAATAATAAAGAGTAAGGCATTAAGATTATTTAGAGTAGTAAAGTACAGTAAAAGCTAATATATGCAACTGTCTTACGATTTTTTTCATATAGTCTCCTTAGTAAGCTAAAACTCATTGCGGATATCATTACCAAAACAAGTTTTCAGAAAACAATTTTAGAATAGCTTCTGTCTCAGAAATACAATTCAAGTGACTGGCTACATTATAAACATTATGACTATCAATAACGCATAAATTCTGGTTTCCCTCTGTCCAGAGGAAATAAAATTATCCCATTGGGAATTAAATTTTGACAGTATCATCTTGTCAAATTCTCATTCTATTTAAAAAGTCATTCTGAAACATGAAATTCATATTTCTCATAGTTAAATTATGTTCCTGTATACTTCTCTATTCCTCAATATTAATTCAGTCATTTGCAAAGAAAATTTCTTTTTTTTTAATTTTTATTTATTTATGATAGTCACAGAGAGAGAGAGAGGCAGAGACCCAGGCAGAGGGAGAAGCAGGCTCCATGCACCGAGAGCCCGACGTGGGATTCGATCCCGGGTCTCCAGGATCGCACCCTGGGCCAAAGGCAGGCGCCAAACCGCTGTGCCACCCAGGGATCCCCGCAAAGAAAATTTCTATATACAACCATGTTTGCCTAGAAAAAAGTAAAAATTCAGTATTTTGTCTCATTTTAAGAATAAATATGAAAATCTGGGATCCCTGGGTGGCGCAGCAGTTTGGCGCCTGCCTTTGGCCCAGGGCGCGATCCTGGAGACCCGGGATCGAATCCCACGTCGGGCTCTCGGTGCATGGAGCCTGCTTCTCCCTCTGCCTGGGTCTCTGCCTCTCTCTCTCTCTCTCTCTCTCTCTCTGTATGACTATCATAAATAAATAAATAAAAATCTAAAAAAATATATGAAAATCAAATGAGCAAAAGTGTAATAAGCACCTGCACTTCATGTAACACAATTTGCTATATGGTGAGGGAGCAAAAATAAAGTTGGGTTAAAAATAATTTCTATGCTCCAGGAGTTTTTAGTTTTGTAGCTCTAAAAGTTTCCAGGCAAAGGTACAGAAAAACCATCACATTCAGGGCTGGTAATTAGTCAATTTAAGATTAATGAAGAAAATATATATACAGACTTAAATCTTTCTTTCTTTCTTGAAGTATCATTGACTACACTTGTGATAAAGATTTTATTTCTTTTAATTTAATAAATTAATTTATTTTTAAAAAAATTTTATTTAAGTAATCTCTGTACCCAGTGTGGGGCTCAAATTCACAACTTGGAGATCAAGAGTCCCACACTCTTCTGACTGAGCTAGCCAGGTGCCCCATAAATATTTCATTTTTAACTGAAAAGCGATATATGTTATCCTTTTCAAAAACAGCAATTTAAAGTTGTTTAGAGAAGAGATACTTGTTTTGCCTCACAGTCCTCCAATTTTTGCCAGCATTAGCTGTTGATTTAAGTGTTGTTCAAAACAACACCTAACTAAGTCTAGGGTATCAGAAAAGTAATTTAATACCGACAGTACTGGGGACCCCTGGGTGGCTCGGTGGTTGAGCATCTGCCTTCAGCTCAGGTCGTGATCCTGGGGTCCTGGGACTGAGTTCCGCATCCGGCTCTCCGCAGGGAGCCTGCTTCTCCCTCTATGTCTCTGCCTCTCTCTCTCTGTGTCTTTCATGAATAAATAAATAAAATCTTAAAAAAAAAAATACCTACAGTATTGGTATTTAGAGAAATCACTAAGTTATAGGATTTATGTTCCATAATACTGCTTTTGTGTTCTAACAAGCAAGCAATTTGCAAATGTCATATGGGAATATAAAAGAACTAGATTTGTGTGTACATCTTTCAAGTAAAAAATTACTTAATTAAATCGATTTTTTGGATACTTATTCTCAAGAGTCCATGTGCAGGGCAATCAACACTTGTAGTATTTGACTCCTTCCTGGGTGGGGGAGAGAGAAATATACAAAGCTAGGTCTCATCGTGGTCTCTACTTCAGAATTAAACATAAAGGGCAGCCGGGGTGGTTCAGCGGTTTAGCGCGGCCTTCAGTCCAGGGCCTGATCCTAGACACGGAGGATCCAGTCTCACGTTGGGCTCCCTGCATTGAGCCTGATTCTCCCTCTGCCTGTGTCTCTGCCTCTCTCTCTCTGTGTGTCTCTCATGAATAAATTTTAAAAATATAAAAAAAAAATTCAACATAAAGAGGGAAACATGAAGGTTAAACCCACCACTAATATATCCAAAAACAGACTGATTCTCCACAGGTCCACCATTTTTCCTGTTTTCCCTTTATCACTCCAACAACCAACTACTTAGGTAGTTGACTGACTAATAATCTCTTCGCCCACTGTGGAGCTTGAACTCCCGGCCTGAGATCAAGAGTCGCACGCTCCACAGACGGAGCCAGCCAGTCCTCTAGTGACTCTCAAAGCCTTAGGGATGCGCTTAACCTCCGCCAAGTCTTGTTTCCTCAAGCGTAGGATGAGGATTCTACTAAGTACAGACAGCCCCCTCCCCCCCCCCATAGTTATAATACAGATTGGATAAGATAATGAATAAACAGCACTTAGAGCGAGGCTTGTAACAGATGCCCAGTGACATGTTATCATCTCAAGCCACTCTCCCCCTAAGTCTCCCTGATCCATCAACAGTGGTCTTCAGCCCTTTCCTCCAACAGGTCACAATTCCTTTCGTCTGGAATGTTTGGACTCTGGCTCCGTAGCATTTCCTTATATTCCTTAGAAGGCCTCTATCACCTCACCCTACTTCTTTGTGAGCGTTCAAGACAATCTGAAAGTAGCGTCTACGCGCGTCCTGCGCTTCCCGCCAGCCTGCGTCCCCTTGCACGCGAAACCAGACGGACGCCTCCTGCGCGAAGACCGTCGTCGACCTCCCTCAGAGGGGCTGCGGACCCGGCGCCAGAAGAGACGGGCGCGGTGCAGTCTGGGAATTGTAGTCCCGGACGCCGAAGAAGACGCGACCGCGAGACTGGAATTCGATACAACATTCATGGGAAAGTTATGCGGCTGAGAATGCCAGAAGGGAAAAGACAACACTTACCTAGATCAGGGCTCCCACGCCGGAGCTCCAGACACAAGATGGGGAGAGCAGAGAGGAGGAAAATGCCTACAACCCCACGAGAAGCCATGGTGGCGGGAGCGCCGCGTCCGGGCGGGAGCCCCGCCTCTTCCGGTTGCGCCTTCCTCTGGACGGTGAGGAACGGAGCCCTTAGTGAGGGGGTGGTTTTCGGGGTCGGCTAGACCCTGAAGCCCGGTCGTTGGTTCGGCTACGATAGCCCCTGTTTTTGAACTCATACCCTGTAGCCTTATATCAGAAGAAATGCAGATCATCTCCCCACGTCACATTATGTCCAGAAGAGATGGCGTGCCTGGCAGCCTCCCTCCCTGGCCAGATGTGAGAAAGCAGAGCTTGGGCGCTGGCGGCTGCACCCGGGAGGCCGGCCCGCAGCGCTCGTCCCTCGGCGGCGAGCTGGACTCCGGAAGCTGTGAAAAAGAACTCTGAAGAGTAAAGCGTATTGGAAGATAAAGTGTAGTGTTACTGTGAATGACTTACCTTGGCGTCATGGTTCTATGACCTCATTGCCATCCCATGACTCGCCTCTATGGCGCTTCTGCCCACCTGCAACTCTTAAATGACAGTGGTCTCCACAGTTTACAAAGTTTCTTGCTTTAAAGTTTTGTGTTCTGGCCCATCCATCAGTCCTCCCACCTCACCCTTCTGTGGAGTCCAACACATTTATTGAACTCCACAGTGTGCCTGGTACTGTAGAACTATGGGAAATTCAAATATACGTAAGTTACTAAATTTGTCCTCAGGAAACTCAGTTTACTAGCCCTGCCTGTAAACAGATAAATACAGGGACGCCTGGGTGGTTCAGTGGTTGAGCATCGGCTTTCAGCTCAGGGACAGGATCCCAGTCTGGGGATGGAGTCCATCCCGCTCCCTGCAAGGAACCTGCCTCTCCCTCTGCCTATGTCTCTGTCTCTGTCTGTGTCTCATGAATAAATCCAAAACAAAACAAAACAAAACAAAAAACAAAAAAACGGATGAAAACAATACAGCACTTGAGTGCTATGATAGGGATACCCACCCGGTACAATGAAGTCTACCCCAACTGTTTGGGGGGAAAGCCTTCAAATTGTGTTGTAAATGTCAGGAGTTGAGTGGAGGAATGGCAGTGAGGACCAAAGGAAGAGTGGGATTATTATTATTTTTTTTTTATTTATGATAGTCACAGAGAGAGAGAGAGGCAGAGACGTAGGCAGAGGGAGAAACAGGCTCTACAAACCGGGCTCCCGACGTGGGATTCGATCCTGGGTCTCCAGGATCGCGCCCTGGGCCAAAGGCAGGCGCCAAACCGCTGCGCCACCCAGGGATCCCTGGAAGAGTGGGATTCTCAAATTTAGGAAGCAATGCAGAGGAATTACCAGTTTAAGTATATAATGGTTTAAATAGTTTAAATATTAAATACTTAATAGTTTAAAATAATGCAGTTTAAAGTTTGAATGGAGGGACAGCTCAGTGGTTGAGCATCTGCCTTTGGCTCAGGTCATGATCCCAGGGGTCCTGGGATCGAGTCCTGCATCAGGCTCCTCACAGGGAGCCTGCTTCTCCCTCTGCCTATGTCTCTGTCTCTCTGTGTCTCATGAATAAATAGTAAATCTTATAAAAAATTTTTTTAATTTAAAAAAAGTTTGAATGGAGGGACACCTGGATGGCTCAGCAGTTGAGCATCTGCCTTTGGCTCAGGGTGTGATCCCAGGGTTCCAGGATCAAGTCCCAGATCAGGCTTCCTGCATGGAGCCTGCTTCTCCCTCTGCCTGTGTCTCTGCCTCTCTCTGTGTGTCTCTCATGAATAAATAAATAAAATTTCAAAAAAAAAGTTTGAATGGAGATGTATACACAGGTTGGAGGTAGGCCCACAGGGAACTTTGCTTTGTATATGGGCTAAGAACTTTGTCCTGAACCTGAAAGTGCAAAATAGGAAAGCACAATCTCAAAATCAATTCGGTGAAGTAATATAAATTATAACATGACATACCAATTAAATAATTAAATATATTGACTCACTAAGAGATTCTTATTTGTTGTCTGTATGAACACAGGAAAAGAAAGTTCCACAGTTCTTACCATCTTCATTTTTATACAGTTTCCTCCTTTAGGTATTTTTCTTGTTATTGTTCTCTGGCTTTATATATTCCTTTTTTTTTTTTAAGATTTTATTTATTTATTCATGAGAGACAGAGACAAGAGAGAGAGGCAGAGACACAGGCAGAGGGAGAAGCATGCTCCATGCAGGCAGCCCGATGCAGGACTTGATCCTGGGACTCCAGGATTATACCCTGAGCTGAAGGCAGACATTGAACCACTGAGCCACCCAGGCATCCCTGGCTTTCTATATTCCTAATTTCATCTGTTGATAGCGCCAGTGAATTTCTGTCAAGAGAGTAAAGTGGAGGCTTGCAAGTACTCCAGGGTCATACACATTTTCCAAACTTTGTCCATTGTGAAATCTCTCTCTGTCCATTATGATTATCTATGCTAACTCCTTGCAAAAAGACCAGCAAAATAATCTGTTTTAGTAAAACCAAGTTTCCCATCTACTACATTAAGAGAGAATACTATCTTGACAAAGTCTTAATAGTGTCTCAGAGAAAAGGTCAAGGATTTTGAAGTTTAGATTGGAGTGGTTTAAGGTGGGCTTTTCGATTCTTTTGTGCATTGGACATAGTGCATGGTATAATAGTTTAGTACTGGTGGGCTGAGCAAGATACCAGACTTGACAGCAGGTGAGTTTCCTTTTTTTGGTAAAGAAGGGGATTTGCCAATTGAGTGATGAGTTCAACTTCTCAGTACCTGAGAGGGAAACTTTTTACCCAGATGAGCAACCTATTGTTCAGATAAATGGATTTTCAGGAAAATTTAAAGTTAATGAGTTATGTACTGACAGCCTACTTACGGGCAAGAATTTCCTGGAACAATAGTAGAGTCATTATGGTGATTTATGTAATTCTTTTTTTTTTTTTTTTGATTGATGTAATTCTAAGTGATTATAACCCATGGGCTACAGATGTCTCAGTTCTCACAATACAATCTTATAAACATCCTTGGGTATAGTATAAGAGAAAGATATTTTAAAATCTACATACTTCATATTAAATTATTAACATTCTTAAAACACAAATTTCACATTTTTCTTAACAAGCGATGCAACCTGTTCATGTATTAAAAAGTAGGATTGCAAAGAAAAAAAAAGTAGGATTTCCAACATATTTAAAAATTATATGTAATTGGGCAGCCCTGGTGGCTCAGCGGTTTAGCGCCACCTTCAGCCTGTGGCGTGATCCTGGAGACCTGGGATCGAGTCCCACGTTGGGCTCCCTGCTTGGAGCCTGCTTCTCCCTCTGCCTGTGTCTCTGCCTCTGTTGTGTGTGTGTGTGTGTGTGTGTGTGTGTCTCATGAATAAATAAATAAAATCTTTTATTTTTTTTTAAATAAAATCTTTTAAAAAAATTATATATAATCATATTTGGTAAGGGGACTAATATTTATTAAAATGTAGCCTGAATTATATACATTAAGTGTATCCAAAATGCTTTTGTGATGAAATTTTGGAATTTTGCATTTTAAAAACTCAACTAGTTGGAGCGCCTAGCTGGCTCAGTCAGTAGAGCATGCAACTCTTGACCTTGGGGTTGTGAATTTGAGCCCCTGTGGAGTATAGAGATTACCTATTTTTAAAAATACTGTTTAAAATTTTTTTTCAGGGCAGCCCAGGTGGCTCAGCAGTTTAGCGCCGCCTACAACCTAGCGTGTGATCCTGGAGACCCCGGATCGAGTCCCACGCCAGGTGCCCTGCATGGAGCCCGCTTCTCCCTCTGCCTGTGTCTCTGCCTCTCTCTCTCTCTGTGTCTCTCATGAATAAATAAATAAAATCTTGGGAGGTAGGCGGGGGGGTGGGGGTGACTGAGGTGGGCACTTGACGGGATGAGCACTGGGTGTTATTCTGTATGTTAACAAATTGAACACAAATAAAAATAATATTATTTAAAAATAAATAAATAAATAAATAAAATCTTTAAAAGTAAAATAAAATAAAAATAAAATAAATTTTTTTCAATATTTTATTAAGTTATTTTTCAGACAAGGGGTGCCTAGCTGGTTCAGTCTGAAGAGCATGTGACCCTTGACCTTGGGGTCATAATTCAAGCCTAATGTGGGGAGTAGACATTACATAAAAAATGAAAAGATTACTTAAATAAAACTTTAAAAAGAAAAAAAAATTTTCAGACAAGAAAGTTAAAAAATGTAGTGAGTATCCATATACCCACCACATTTTATTATATATATTTTAATCACATATCTATGAACCTGTCTTCTCTTTTTTTAACTTGTCTTTTTTTTTGAGGCATTGCAAAGTTGTAGACATTAAGGGCTCCTGGTGGCTTGGTTAAGTGTCTGACCATTAATCTCAGCTCAGATCTTGATCTCAGTGTCATGAATTCAAGCCCCACATTGGGCTCCACGCTGGGTGTGGAACCTAGTTAAAAATTAAAACAGGGATCCCTGGGTGGCGCAGCGGTTTAGCGCCTGCGTTTGGCCCGGGGCGCGATCCTGGAGACCCGGGATCGAATCCCATATCGGGCTCCCGGTGCATGGAGCCTGCTTCTCCCTCTGCTTCTCCCTCTGCCTGTGTCTCTGCCTCTCTCTCTCTCTCTCTATCATAAATAAAAATTAAAAAAAAATTAAAACAAACAAGCAAATAAACAATAGGTGCCTGCATGGCTCAGTCAGTTAAGCATCTGCCTTCTGCTCAGGTCATGATCCCCCAGGGTCCTGGGATTAATCCTGCCCTGTGGATTAATCCTTGCTCAGGATTAATCCTGAGCTCCCTACTCAGTGGGGAGTCTTCTTCTTCTTCTTCCTCTGCCCCTCCTTCCTCTCAGGCTCTCTTACTTTCTCTTTCAAATGAATCAATAAAATGTAAAAAAAAAAAAAAAAAAAGAGTTGCAGACATTAGTACACTTCCCCCAAAATACTTCAGTGTGCATATCATTAACTGTATGTTATGAATATGTATACTTGACATGATATGCATACTCTAGCATGCCTATCATTAACTACGAAAAAACGTAAATATCTAAACTGTACATTGCTTGAGTTCCAGTATAAACATTGTTAAAAGATAAACTAAAGGATATTAAAAACTTTAGGTATTTATTTGAGCAAAAATCTATTCGAATTGGGCAGCATCCGATCCAGGAGACACAAAGGAGCTCTGAGACTTTTATAGGCCAGAGGAAGAGAGAATAAGGAAGTTATTCTAGGCAAAAAATAGGTTGGTTATTGCAAGATTACTTTCCTTTAGGCGATGGCAGGGGTCTATCAAGCAGATTACCTAAGTAGTACTGATGTAGTTTTGGAATATAAGTGAGGTTTAGTGAGATGAGGTCAGAGCCAATGACCAAGAAAGAATTCTTTTTTTTTAATAATAAATTTATTTTTTATTGGTGTTCAATTTGCCAACACACAGAATAACACCCAGTGCTCATCCCGTCAAGTGCCCCACTCAGTGCCCGTCACCCAGTCACCCCCACCCTCCGCCCTCCTCCCCTTCCACCACCCCTAGTTCATTTCCCAGAGTTAGGAGTCTTTATGTTCTGTCTCCCTCCAAGAAAGATTTCTTGAGACATCTTTGGTGCAAAATGGTGGTTTTATTAAACCATGGGGCAGGACCCGTGGTCAGGAAGAGCTGCTGCCCGGGGCCTGTGAGGGGTGACTGATTATACACCTGGGAGTTGGGAGGGGTTTGAGGATAGTGTACTCTCTAAGGAATTTTGGAAGCAAGATTTCCAGGACCTTGAGGGGGCTAGCTATTGTTGGGAAAAGGTCACTTATTACCATCTAATAAAACCTGAGTCAGGAGACCCTTCAGATGTATATAGGTGGGCCATGTGCTTGGAGGATGATTACCAACACATATCTTGGGGGTTTAGAGATAAAGGGACATTTCTAAAGAAATTTGTTGTTGTTGTTGTTGTTGTTGTTGTTAAAGATTTTATTTATTCATGAGAGACACACACACACAGAGAGAGAGAGAGAGAGAGAGAGAGAGACAGGCAGAGACAAGGCAGAGGGAGAAGCAGGCTCCATGCTGGGAGCCAATGTGGGACTTCATCCCAGGACTCCAGGATGGTGCCCTGAGCAGAAGGCATACGCTCAACCGCTGAGGCACTCAGGCACCCTATTGCTAAAGCTTTTTATGATCTCCCCCTTCTTTCAAAATACATTGCTAACACAATTAAGTAGAGATTCAAAGGGTGAAAGAGCTATTGAGTGCATGTGTGATTTCCCCCTAGATTTGTCTTCTGAGATAGTATCCAAGTTCCCCACAAAGCGGACTTGCTGTTCTTGTCAGAAAGATTCCTTCTGCTTACTGTAAAATTCTTTGTGTTAATCTCACTTTCAGTTACAGCTATTCTCTATCTCTTCATGATTTATCCTTTCCTCAGTATTACACACTGAAATTGTGTAACTAGTAATATTTGTTTTATTCCTTCCTCATATTATTTTATCCTCATAAGTGACTGCAATTATCTTTACATATGCATCATAAGAAATGCATGTCATTGAGCAACCTGGTTGTGCAAGATTCTTTGTATACCATTATTTCCTGTACAGACTTCTCAGATTGTTTATAGAAGTACTATTACCACCTTCCATCTAGTATAATAGCTCTTGATCTGTAACCTCAAATAACACGAAGTTGTGATATAAATTAGTCACTGATGAGTCATGAATACATTTCCTACAAATTATACTATAGAGAGAATGCAGAAGGAGAAAGAGGCTACATTTAAAAAAGGGGGGTATAATGCTAAGTGAAATAAGTCATTCGGAGAAAGACAAATGCCATACAATTTTAGTCATATGGGGAATTTAAGAAACCAAGAAAAAATGAAAAGGAAAAAGAGACCAAAAAAACAGACTCTTAATTCTAGGGAACAAACTGATGGTTACCAGAGGGGAGTAGGGTAGGGGAATGAATGAAATAGGTGATGGGGATTAAGATTATGATGAGTATTGAGTAATGTATGGAATTGTTGAATCACTATAAATATGTAAATATGCATATATACGTATACATATACACATCATTGAAACTAATATAACCATATGTTAATCATACTGGAATTTCAAAAATCATGCACTTGTACCCACGTACAGTTGGTAAATTTTATGTATGTAAATTCTCAATTTTTTAAAAAGATTTTATTTATTTATTCATAAGAGACAGAGACAGAGACAGAGAGAGAGAGAGAGAAGCAGAGACATAGGCAGAGGGAGAAGCAGACTCCATGGAGGGAGCCTAATGTGGGACTTGATCCTGGGATTCCAGGATCACACCCTGAGCCTAAGGCAAAAGCTTAACCACTGAGCCACCCAGGCGTCCCCCAGTGGTTTTTAAAAATGGGTAAATGAAGAGATAAAAAATGATATTTGACATTTTCTCCTACACAAAATACCATGAAAAAATATTGGCTTCTTTAGTTTTTACCATAGGACACTATCTATAATGGTTTCTCTCCAGTAATTGTTAAGAGAATAGACTTCAGAGTTAGGACTCTAGATTTGAATTCCAGCTCTACCGTTTACCAGCTGTGTAGTCTTGTACAGGCTATTTATCTTCTCTGAACCTCAGTCTTTTCATCTATACAATGGAGATAATAATGGTATTTATTTCTTAGGTTGAGGAAGAGATAACATAAAGTTCTTAGCATTACACCTAATAAAGCTCTTAAGCATATTACTTATTTATATGTTAGTTGTTGGTTTATTTTTTTTAATAATTTTTATTTTTTTTGAAGATGTTATTTATTTATTCCTGAGAGACACACACAGAGAGAGGCAGAGACACAGGCAGAGAGAGAAGCAGGCCCATGCAGGGAGCCCGATGTGGGACTCAATCCCGGGTCTTCAGGATCATGCCCTGAGCCAAAGGCAGATGCTCAACTGCTGAGCCACCCAGGCATCCCTAATTATTGGTTTATTATTTTGACAAATATTTCACAGTGTCTTGGTGGAAATCACCTAAGTTTTCTAATGTTCGAAGAAAAATTCAATGATGAAATTATTAAGAGATGAAGTAATTGCTTGGGGTTCTGCTATTTTTCACAAAATAACTCAGTTTTCATTCTTGTCTTATTTTAAAAATTTTTTAAAAGATTTTATTTATTTATTCATGAGAGACCGAGAGAGAGAAAGAGGCAGAGACACAGGCAGAGGGAGAAGCAGGCACCCTGCGGGGAGCCCAATGTAGGATTGGATCCCTGGTCACCAGGATCACGCCCTGGGCTGAAGGTGGCACTAAACCGCTGAGCCACCCGGGCTGCCCCATTCTCACCATTTTTTATTTTTTATTTTTTTTTTAAGAAAAACTAATTTTTAAAAAGATTTATTTATTTATTTATTTATTATTTATTTATTTATTTATTTATGAGAGAGAGAGAGGGAGAGAGAGGCAGAGACACAGGAGGAGGGAGAAGCAGGCTCCATGCCGGGAGACTAACGTGGGACTCGATCCCAGGTCTCCAGGACCGCGCCCTGGGCCGAAGGCAGGAGCCAAACCGCTGAGCCACCCAGGGATCCCCCAGTTCTCATCATTTTAAAAGTTTGTTTATTTTATTTATTGATCTCTACACCAAACATGGGACTCAAACTGAAGACCCAGAGACCAAGAGTCACATGCTTTTCCTAATAAGCCAGCGAGTTGCCTCCATTTTCAGCATTTAATATCCTAAATCTACCTCTTATTAACTACCCTGACTATATTTTTAGTATAGCTGATAATTTTTTTCCTTGAAGAAAACTTAGAAACAGTCTGAAATCTTCAAGTGCTTGGGATATGGCTACCTGTTCCCCTTCCCATGTAAGTCAGAACCAAAACGTAAAAACACTTATATGAAAATAAAACATTTTAGTCCCAAACAATACCTTATAAATCTTTAGTTTCAACATATTGCATGGGTTTATGTAATTAGGTGGCAAAATATTCTTTCCTCCTTTGCAACTAGCAAGGATTTATATAGATCTTTACCTTCTTTCATCTTCTTTGTGTAGTTTTATGGTGTCATCTTTCTCTCATATTTCCTGGTTCAAAACTTGTCATCCTTGACTATTGTACCCTCCCTCCAACCTTCACTTAGTTATACCTGTCCAATCTGTTTCTTCCTATCTGTTCTCAAAACGGCCTTGGGATCCTATACAGTCAATTTTACCATCTCCAGTTCATGTCAGATATTTCCAGGGAAAGATATCTCAGAAATTTTCAGCAACTACTTATGGCCTCTGGACTAATGTCTAAACACCTTAGCCTGGGTACAAGCAAGACTTTCCAGGACTCCACCCAACTCCCATTACCCCCTTTTCACATTTCCTACAGTCCAATCTGTACTCCTCTACTGATGTATCCATCCACTCATTATCCTACCCCTATGGACTCATTTCCTACAAAGTTATCCTCTTTATTTGACATGCCTACCTCCTTTTTGCCAGCCTTCCCATTTCACAATTGAAGAAGTGATTATGACAATGTCTGTGGTAGGAAATGAATCCAAGTTTCTCAGACTCTTGACTCCTAAATACTTCAGTGATTCCTTAATACTCCAGTGTGTATCTCTTAAGAAACAAGGATATTGTCTCACATAACCACAGTACAATGATCACAGGAGGAAATTTTGCATCAATGTGGTACCAGGATATATTATATAGGCCACACTTCAAATATCACCAACTATTCTTTATAGTGAATTTTCCCCAATTCAGAATGCCATCCAGGATCAAGCCTGGTCTTTATTTCTCATATTTCTTCAATATTCTTTAACCTGGAATAGATCCTTTGCCTTGCTTTATTTTCAAGACATTGCTAGTTTCTTTTTTTTTTTTTTCCTTTTTAAAACTATTATTTGAAAAAAAAATTATTTGAAAGGAGGGGGGGCAGAGGAAGAGAATCTTTAAGCAGACTCCCCAGTGGAGCATGGAACCCATGGTGGGGCTCAATCCCAGGACCCGTGAGATCATGACCTGAGCTGAAACCAAGAGGGGGACACTCAACTGACTGAGCCACATAGGCGCCTCAAGACATTAACATTATTATTATTTTTTTTTAAAGAATAAGGCTAGTTGTTTGTAAAATTCTCCTCAGTGTGGGTTTTTCTGAACCTTACCTCATGATTAGATTCAGATTAGGGGGCAGCCCCAGTGGCTCAGCGGTTTAGCGCCACCTTCGGTCCAGGGCGTGATCCTGGAGACCTGGAATCGAGTCCCCTGTCGGGCTCCCTGCATGGAGCCTGCTTCTCCCTCTGCCTGTGTCTCTGCCTCTCTCTCTCTCTGTGTTTCTCATGAATAAATAAATAGGACCTTTAAAAAAAAATAGATTCAGATTAGGGATTTCCATCAGGAATACTACGTAAGTGAAGTTGTGTACTTCTTACTGCATCACATCACAGGGCACACTATGACAACTGTCTCATTAGTGACAATATTCAACTTCAATCACTTGGGTATGACAGTGTCTGGACCCCTGTAAAGTTGCTTTCCTCCCTTTGTGATCAATAGTAATCTGTGGAGGCATATTCTAAGACTGTCAAATTTTCACCCAAGTGGCTTTAATATACACTGATGTTTAATGACACACTTATCACTATGATAGTTGCAAAATGGTGACTTTCCTAACTGTTGCTCCTTCTACATTTATTACATGGATTTGTACTGGAGGAACTTTCCCTTCTTCCCCTATCTTACTTTTTAAGCAGGATTTTAAAAACCTTAAAAAATAAAATGGAGGAGTGCGTGGGTAGCTCAGGGGTCAAGCATCTGTCTTTGGCTTAGGTTGTGATCCTCTGGGCCTAGGATCAAGTCCCCTATCAGACTCCTCAAGGGAGCCTGCTTCTCCCTCTGCCTATGTCTCTGTCACTCTCTGTGTCTCATGAATAAATAAAATCTTTTAAAAAGAAAAAAAAAAAAAAAGGAAGAAGTGGATGCCATTTTAACCTGAGTGTAGTTAGTTCCCATTCTGCTTCAAGGTGCTGGGTGAGTTTCTCTGGACACGGACTTTCATTCCTGGGCCTCCAGTTGAGGGCTCTCAGCCTGTGGGTGATGGGCTGGGTCATATTCCTGCAAAGGGTGGACTATCATCACACAAATTCGAAGCCCACTCTTGTGTTGTGTATGCAGTTGGCAGTTCCAGATATTCGAAAAGGAAGCTCGAGGTGCTCCTGGGTGGCTCAGTGGGTTAAGCCCTGGCCTTCCCATTCGTCCGCTCAGTGGGGAGTTTGCTTCTCCCACTTCCTCTGTGATCTCATACATACATAAAACAACACTCGTCTCAATTGTTTGGGAATAAAATGCCTTTGGTCTCCATCTCTACCCTACCTTTCTGCTTCACTCGGGGGTCACAGAAACATTTATTCCAAATGTTTCCCAGACTAAATGTGCTCTACAGTCACCTGAAGGCTAGAGAATTGTTTAAAGCATGGATTGCTGGGGTTCGGCACCCAGAGAGTCCAATTTAACTCAGTAGATCTGGATTAAGGCCCAGGAATCAGCAATCCGGGTATAGTCTGCGGATCACACTCAGAAACATCACCTTCCAAAAGGATGAAGGGCAAACCTCCCTTCATCCAGACGTTGGCGCCACTGGCAACTCCCAAGGTGCCCGCCCGCTCAGGAAAAGGCGGGCGGGGGGGAGGGGGGAGACCAAAGCAGGGCTTTCACCCTCCCGCGCCCCGCGGCCTTCGGAAACCCACATCCGGTTGATGCGGGTGGGACGCGAGGTCCCAGGTGCGGGGTGAAGGCCGAGGAGTCCGCGCCGCCGCTCGGTGTGGGCAGGGCCGGCCGGCGGGCGCTCGGAGGGCGGGGTGGGGGCGGGTCCCCCTCGGCGCCCGCGGGGCCGCGGCCCGGGAGCCCCTCCCCGGCCCTGCCCCCTCCCCCCGCGCCCGGCCGGGTGCTTAGTCACCGTGAGGCTGCGCTCGCCCGGGGCCCGCGCACCCCCTCCCCGGCCGCCCGCGGGCCGCTCCCCTGCGCGCACTTCCGCGTGCATGGCCCTGCTGCCCCGGGCGCTGGGCGCGAGCGCGGGGCCGAGCTGGCGGCCGGCGGCGCGCGCCTTCCCCGGCTTCCCGCGGCCGCCGCCCGCCCGCGCGCTCTCCCGCGCCATGGCCTGCAGGCAGGAGCCGCAGCCGCAGCCGCAGCCTCAGCGCCCGCCGCCCGCCGCCGGCGCCGCGGCCTCGTTCGACTACTTGGTGATCGGCGGCGGCTCGGGCGGGCTGGCCAGCGCGCGCAGGGCGGCGGAGCTGGGCGCCCGGGCCGCCGTGGTGGAGAGCCACAAGCTGGGCGGCACATGCGTGAGTACGGGGCCCCGCAGCCCGGCGCTCTCTCCGCTCCGTGCGCGCTGCCTGTGCTCTTTGCCCGGTGCGGTCCGTCCGTCCGCGGCGGCGGGCGGGCTCCCGGCAGGTGTAGAGGAGCCCCGGCTCCGTTGTGGGGCCCCCGGAGCTAAGCCCGGGTGCAGCCCTAGCCGTAGGTGGTGCATCTAACAGAACTTCCCCGCATCCTTCCTCCTCCAGTGGGAAGGGTGCCGTAATCCCCCGCTTGATCGCACCCCCAGATCCGTGGAACAGAACTGCCCGTGGAAGAATTGCAGCCGGGCTCGGGGGTCCGGGTGTTGGGGAGCGGAATGGGGGACATGCCCTTGAGAGATGCGAATCCTGATCCTCTCCTTTCAGTTTCAGGGGCAGAGTGATTTTACACTAGTGGTTCTCGCCCTTGCCTTGCGCATTCGGAGCACCTGAGGAGTTGGAAAAATTCTGCTGTGGGTTCCACTCCCGTGGCTTCTGATTTCACTGGCCCGAGGTGCAGCCTGGGCTTTGGGAGGTTTAGAAGCTCCACAGGGGTTCTGATCGCAGCCAACGTTGGTAATCACGGACTGTAGGTTACTCCAGAGTAGGAGTTACTGAATTCTCAGACGTTTGTTTCTTTGTTTTTCGTTAAGTCTTTTCTTTTTTTTTGGGGGGGGGGGGTCACAGAAACATTTATTCTGGGTGGCTTTAATATGGGGGCGGAGGAGAGCGGGTTTTATTTTTTTATTTTTTTATTTTTTTAAATTTTTTTTTTTTTTTTTTTTTATTTATGATAGTCACAGAGAGAGAGAGAGAGAGAGAGAGAGAGGCAGAGACACAGGCAGAGGGAGAGGCAGGCTCCATGCACCGGGAGCCCGATGTGGGATTCAATCCTGGGTCTCCAGGATCGCGCCCTGGGCCAAAGGCAGGCGCCAAACCGCTGCGCCACCCAGGGATCCCGAGAGCGGGTTTTAAAACTGCTTCCAAAAAAGAGGGTCGTAAATCTTAACGATTGAGAAACCTCATCACATGTATTTATTTTTAAAGATTTTTATTTATTTATTCATGAAAGACACAGAGAGAGAGAGGCAGAGGGAGAAGCAGGCCCCACGCAGGGAGCCTGACCTGGGACTCGATCCTGGGTTTCCAGGATCATACCCTGGGCTGAAGGCGGCACTCAACCGCTGAGCCACCCAGGCTGCCCCAAGAAACCCCATCATTTTAAAAAAAATTTTTGTTCCCATGTTATCGGTGTGACCTTTTCTATCACAAGACTTGGGTGAGGTACTTGCTGTTAATATTAAAATTCTGTGTCCAAGACTAACCTGGAATTGGGAAGGGTTCTCCAAATTATTTTGGAAACTGGTGTTTAAATTATACCAAATTGGGAACTCCTTAAGGGCAGGGATGGGTTCCTGTGTTTGTGCACCTCTTATCATCTTAACAAAATATCTTGCTCAATAACCATACGTGTAATGAATCAAACTCAGAATTGACAGTTTGTGAAAGGGCTGACTCCATTGTCCAGTACTTATTTTTCAAATTCAAAATGAAAGTGGGAATAGAATGGAGGAAAGGAAAAAATCCCTGGTAACGATCAACTTGCACCTTGACATCTTAGTACATACCTCCACTAGAAGTCTTGTGTCTGCAGAAAGCAGATTGAGGGGTCCCCCTGGGCAGCTTGTGAGAGCACTTAATGACTTCTTTGTATTCCTTTACTTTTGTCTTTTTTTTTTTTTTTTTCAGATTTTATTTTTTAAGTAATCTCTACACCCAACGTGAGGCTCGAATTTATAACCCCAAGATCGAGTCACATGCTCTACTGACTGAGCCAGCCAGGCGCCCCTGTACCTCTTTTCTCAGTTTTCCACCTTGTGCATTATATCATAATCTGTTTGTGGCATCCATCATCATTGTCTGGTTCCACTGATATTAATCAAGAGAAGGGGCTGGCCTCATTTTTAGGTACTTGTTAGGAATATGAATTCACTAAGAGGTAAATTACTTCTGAGAGCGAGTGAAGGACAGGTTTGGACAGCCAGCCATTTACTGCTTCCTTATACAGTGCCTGGCCTTGCTTGTATCATTCTGCTACAGCAACTTTTGTTTTCCTGTGAGCATTGGTATCTTGAGGAAATCCCCTATTTCCCATCTTTATGACATTCCATTGGGGTTCTTTTCAAATTGGCTTTTGGTGTTGAATACAAGGAAGGGTGTAGGTATGTGTTGAATATAAGAGAATATATTACAATCAATAAGACCAGAATTTAGATTTAAGAATTCCAATTATCTGGGGCACCTGGGTGGCTCAGTTGATTGAGCATCTGCCTTCAGCTCAGGTCATGATCTTGCAGTTCTGCGATCTGGCCCCACAGGCTCCCTGCGCAGTGGGGAGCCTGCTTCTCCCGCCTCCCTGCTCTTCCTCTCTCTTGGTATCTCTGCCACTGTCTCCATTTCTCTCTCTCAAATAAATAAAATCTTTAAAAAAAAAATTCCAGTTATCTAGGCTATCACTAGTTGCAATATTAAACTTATGATATCCGGGATCCCTGGGTGGCGCAGCGGTTTGGTGCCTGCCTTTGGCCTAGGGCGCGATCCTGGAGACCTGGGATCGAATCCCACGTCGGGCTCCCGGTGCATGAAGCCTGCTTCTCCCTCTGCCTGTGTCTCTGCCTCCCTCTCTCTCTCTCTGTAACTATCATAAATAAATAAAAAAATTAAAAAAAAAAAAACTTATGATATCCAGTGATTTCCAAGCTGGTGTAGGGAACATAGGCCTTCTGAAACACATTATTTCATTTGTTCGAGTCCTCATTTCCTGTATTCTAAGTGCTAAGTACTTGGATTGAGGCTGGCGGAGAGAAAAGGGTAGATACAAACATATGTAAGGCAAAGATCCCCTCCCACAGGGAATTTGCAATATGGTGTGGGAGCAAAATGTGACGTCAGCTCCAAAGTGAGATGGTCTGTGTTAATTGCTGCAATAGTAAACAAAGTAGTTGAGAGTGTTGGAATCATCTTTTCTGCCTGGTTACCACGAGATGGATGGTTCTGTGAAGGAGAGAGTATCCTTCTGAACTTGAATGAATACCATGTTTTGATAGGGTAGGGTCAGAGGCAAAGGCAGAGAGGCAGAGTATGTTGTGTAATTGGATTTGACTGGAATAGGGGTGTCTCTTATAGAAGTAAGATAGGGGGAGCTGATGGGTTGGTTGTGTTAAAAATATGAAGTTTCCGGCAGCCCTGGTGGCTCAGCGGTTTAGTGCCGCCTTTGGCCCAGGGCGTGATCCTGGAGACCCGGGATCGAGTCCCACGTTGGGCTCCATGCATGGAGCCCACTCCTCTCTCTGCCTGTGTCTCTGCATTTCTCTCTCTCTCTCATGAATAAATAAATAAAATCTTAAAAAAAAAAAAAAAACATGTTCCCCCCCCCTTTTTTTTTTTTTTAAAAAAAAAGAAGTTTCTAGGGGTGCTTGGCTGGCTCAGTCCGTAGAGCATGTGACTCTTGATCTTGGGGTGGTGAGTTTAAGCCCCACATTGGGTGTAGAGTTTACCTTAAAAAAAATGAAGTCAATTGTGTGGAAGGGGTTTTGAGTAGGAGGAGTGCATCAATAAAAGTGGTTTTGTGATAGTAGTACTATTGAGAGCTGTCCTTTGGGGAAATCAAATAGAAGTTTCTTTAGTATTGATAGTTTGACCATTTTTTTTCCTAAATAAAATATTTTGATTCTGGACCTTGGTGAATATTTTAAGTTGCTGTGGGTGAATTCACATTGAAGATTCAAATTAAAGTCTTCCAGTAGTTAATGGGATTGTGTTTTTGTTTTGTTTTTTTAAATATTTAATTGATTTATTTATTTGAGAGAGAGAGCGCACAGCCAGGGGGAGGAGCAGCGGGAGAAAGAGAGGGAGAAGGAGAAGCAGACTCCCCACGGAGCAGGGATCCCGATATGGGGCTGGATCCCAGGACCCTGAGACCGCAACCCGAGCTGAAGGCAGATGCTTAATTGACTGAGCCACCGGGTGCCCAGTGTTTTTGTTTTATTTTTGTTTGCTCATTTACTAATTCTTATGCCAGGTATACAGGTACTTTTTTTTTTCAGGTACTTTTTTAGATGCTAGAATCATGGCAACAAACAAATCCCTGTCCTTGTGGAGCTTACTTGTTATCTGTAGTTTCTAAGTTTTCCATGCAATATTTTTGTAATTTTTTTTTTAAAGACCAAGTTCTTGTTTTTAGGGTTTTTTTTTTTTTTTGCTTTGTTTTTTGGTCTGTTGTAAACCTTCCTCCGTGAAAGTTTAGACTCATGGAGTGATAGAGCTGGAAGTGATTTTGGAGAGCCAATAATCCAGATTGACTACAGTCTTTTTTGAAGATAGAAGCACTAACATAAGCTTGCTGACTTAATTTTTTTAGAGTAGTGGTCTTTTTTTTTTTTTTTTTAAGGATTTTATTTATTCGTGAGAGGCAGAGAGAGACACAGGCAGAGGGAGAAGCACTTGATCCTAGGACCCTGGGATCATGACCGGAGCCAAAGGCACTCAATCACTGAGCCACCCAGGTGCCCCTAGTGGAGTGGTTATTAAAATTTTTTTCTGGAAAAAAAAATTTTTTTTTTCTGGGAGGGGATGCCTGGGTGGCTTAGGGGTTACATGCCTTTAGCCCAGGATGTAATGCTGGAGTCCCAGGACCAAGTCCCACATCAGGCTCCCTCCTCCTCTCTCTCTCTGTGTTTCTCATGAATAAATAAATAAAATCTTTAAAAATTTTTTTTTTTTTCTGGGCAGCCTGGGTGGCTCAGGGATTTAGCGCTGCCTTTAGCCCAGGGCATGAGCCTGGAGACCCTGAGATCGAGTCCCAATTCGGGCTCCCCGTGTGGAGCCTGCTTCTCCCTCTGCCTTGTGTCCCTGCGTCTCTCTCACGCTCTCTTTGTCTCTCAGGAATAAATAAAAAAAAAATAAATTTTTTTTAGATTTTATTTATTTATTCATGAGAATAAACACACACACACAGAGGCAGAGACACAGGCAGAGGGAGAAGCAGGCTCCATGCAGGGAGCCTGACCTGGGACTTGATCCCAGGTCTCCAGGATCACACCCTGGGCTGATGGTGGCGCTAAACCCCTGAGCCACCTGGGCTGCCCAAATAAAATCTTAAAAAAATTTTTTTTTCTATCACTGTCTTATTTATTTATATTTTTATTTTTTAAAGATTTTATTTATTCATGAGAGACACAGAGAGACAGGCAGAGACACAGGCAGAGGGAGAAGCAGGCTCCCTGTGGGGAGCCCGACGCGGGACTCCGTCTCAGGACTGCAGGATCACAACCTGAGTCAAAGGCAGACGCTCAACCGCTGAGCCACCCAGGCGTCCCTATTTATTTTATTAAAAAAAAATTTTTTTTTTAAAGATCTTATTTATTCTTGAGAGAGACAGGCAGAGAGAGAAGCAGGTTCCCCTCAGGGAGCTCGATGCAGGACTTGATCCCAGGACTCCAGGATCTCACCCTGAACAGAAGGCAGACTCTCAGCCCCTGAGCCACCCAGGTTTCCCTATTACTGTCTTTTTTCAAAATAAAAAATGATGTTTTAATAAGTAGGAGGCTTATAATTTCAAGTAAAGGACAGTTCTTGAAATTGAATACTTTTTTTTTTTTTTTTTAAGATTTCGAGAGAGAAAAAAAAAGTCACAAGCAGAGGGAGAGGGAGAAGCAGACTCCTTGCTGTAGGATCTTGACCTGAGCCAAAGGCAGATGCTTAACTGACTGAGCCACCCAGGCACCCCAATACTTTTAGCTTTATGAAACACTACATGGACCATGTTATTTTCATTTCATTTAGGATTGGACTCAGATCCTTGTAGTAATTTGGGAAGCATTGTTCTGGCTCAGCACCCTTACTTTACGGAGGAGCAAAGTGAGTGTCAGCTAAAATATGGTTGAAAACAAACCAAGCATACTGTAACCTAGGGAACTGATGGGCCCGGCCATCAGAAACTATAGTTTTGGTGTATTAGTATGGAGTAAACTGTGACTTGATTAACCTGTTTAAGCATTATTCTTTACTTCAGGGGAGGGGCCTTCTTAACTTCCTTCTTGGGAACCAGACAGCATTTACTCCAAAAACAGTTAAGGATCTACCACATAGGTCTTCACTACATAGCTCCTGATTTAGTAGGTGTGGTGTGAAGCAAAGCAGATGTATTTTAAAATCTTTTTTTTTTTTTTAAGATTTTATTTATTTATTCATGATAGACACACGAGAGAGAGAGAGAGAGAGAGAGAGAGAGAGAGAGGCAGAGGCAGAGACACAGGCAGAGGGAGAAGCAGGCTCCACGCAGGGAGCCTGACGTGGGACTCGATCCCGGGTCTCCAGGATCACACCCTGGGCTGAAGGCGGCGCTAAACCACTGAGCCACCCGGGCTGCCCGAGCAGATGTATTTTTAAAAAAGAGCTCCATTCTGGTTTTGGTGTAATGTGAGCCAGACACAGTGGCAGGGTCTTCATGGGAAGAAGGGACAGTATGAAGCATTGGGACGAAATCTGGTAAATTCTGCATAAATGTGCAGGTCAGATGACAGTGACTTTGGTTGTAGAGTCATTCATTTCCTGGTTGCATTATTATGCTTCTGAAGCAGCTAGTGGAGAATGCCCTTGAAGGTTGTCTCTACACCGTGTGACTGTCTGCCTTTATTTTCTGACTCTTCCTTCCTAGGAGGCTTTTTTTTTTTTGTAAATTTCTGCAATCTGATAGGGATAGATGCCTTCAAGAAGATACACATTTTCAAGATGAGTGATGCATCTTTGTGTTCGTAAGAGTTCACCTTTTGGGGCACTTGTAGGACAGTTGGTTAAGCATCTGCTTTTGGCTCAGGTCAGGATCCCAGGGTCCTGGGATTGAGGGCCCCCTCCCCCTGGCGTTGGGCTTCCTGCTCAGTGAGGAAGCCCACTCCCTCTCCCTCTGCCTTTCGCCCTGCCGGTTCTCTATCTCTCAAATAAATAAAATCTTTAAGAAAAATCATTTTCATTTAAAAAACTGAATTTTTTTAAAGATTATATTTATTCATGAGAGAGACAGAGAGGCAGAGACATAGGCAGAGGGAGAAGCAGGCTCCCTATGGGGAGCCCCATGTGGGACTAAATCCCAGGACCCCGGGATCACACCCTGAGCTGAAGGCAGCTGCTCACCACTGAGCCACCCAGGAGTCCCAAGTTCCTTTTTTTTTTTTTTTTTTTTTTTTTTTTATAATTTTTTAAAGCTGTTAAATTCAGGTATGAGATGACTTTGTCCCATATTGTGTTCTGTAGGGGAGGAAAAACTTTTCCTCTACCCTTTGAGGTTCAGTAGCTGGATCCTGCAAATTAGACCAACAGTAGACAGATATGTAGGAGTTTATTTCACATGCACAAGAGTATCACAGAGGGGAGGTGGTGGTGGTGGTAAAAGGAGCACTCTGGCCTGGAAGCTTAATACCAATAGAACAAAGGGTGATAAATTGTGGAGAAGTGACTAACAAAGGAAAGGGGGTTTGGGCTCCTAGTAGCAGTAAATTGTGGGAAGGTAAATACATGAGGGGAACATATGAAAGATAAAGGTTACTTTTTTTAAAGATTTTATTTATTTGAGAAAGAGAGCAAGAGAGTGGCATGCAAGGGGCGGGGGTGGTGGAGAGGGAGAACCAGACTCCCCGCTGAGCAGGGAGCAGATTCAGAGCTTGATCCCAGGACTCCGAGATCATGACCTGAGCTGAAGGCAGATGCCCAACTGGTGCCCCATAAAGATCACTTTAATAAGATTTTTTGTATAGATTCAGCTCAGTGTTAATTTTTCCATCTTTGGTGATAAAGGTTGTTCGCCTCATCCTGGCACAGAAGAGGGATGAGGGATACCTTCCCAAAGGGAAATGTATGCCCTGCTTTTAGCAGAAAGGGGGAGGGAGAGAGGTCCTCCTTTGCTCTTAATTATCTTTAGCTCAAAATGATCTGCATGCCAAAGTAGCAGGGTTTGGGGTAGCATATCCTGATCTTCTTTAGTTCAAAGTGAAAGAAGCAACAGAGGCCAGAATTGCTACTAAACTAATGAATAAACCAAGTCAAGAGACATGTGTAGCTCTAATAACCTGATTCCACCCTTAAATTGGTCTTTATTTTTTCACCATTAGGCAAAAAGTTGTAGGGTATTAGGTTAGATGCTAAACGTGGGAAACTGAAGGAAATCATCTACTTTTCCCTAGAATTCAGTAAGGATAATGATCTCTTGTTGCATATTGCAATTAAGTCATTTCTAAGGGCAGAAAAAATAAAGGAGATGACCTTCAAATCTAGTTTCTGGCATCTCCAAAAAGTTAAATGCAATACTTCTCTCGTGACCAAGGAGAAATGCAAAGATTGCCCACAGCCAAGGTAAATGAGAGCCTTCTGGGAGCTTTGTCTCTGCGGTTCAGTTTTCTGCCTACGCAGACGCAGGAGGAATCAACTTGAGGAGTTGTTTCTGATTTACTGCTCCCTAGGCCCCAGGGCCTGTGGGAGCACAAGTTCCAGTGTTCTTGCTGAGTGTGCTGATTTTGTGATAAGGAGTAACCGGGTTCTTGTGGTATACACGTGCAGTTCTCACCAATGAGAGTTGGTACTAAGGGTTAATTACTCGGCCAAAAGTTTTCTTTTTCTTTTTAATTGAGGTATAGTTGACATCTAACACTGTTATTAGTTTTGCTGTACAGCATAATGATTTGGGTATACTGTGGAATGATCACCAGCAGAAGTCGAGTTAAGCTTGTTGCCATACATAGTTACAAATCTTTTTTTCTTGTGACAAGAGCTTTTAAGATCTACTCTCTTAGCAACTTCCTAATAAGCAATACGGTTATTATTAGCTCCAGTCACCATGCTGTACATTACATCCCCATGACTTATTGATTTTATAACTGGAAGTTTGTACCTGGTAAAGACTTGATTATTAATGTCACTGTGAATGGGGCAGCCTGGGTAGCTCAGTGGTTTAGCGCCGCCTTCAGCCCAGGTTGTGATCCTGGAGACCCGGGATCAAATCCCACGTCGGGATCCCTGCATGGAGCCTGCTTCTCCCTCTGCCTGTGTCTCTACCTCTCTCTCTCTGTGTCTCTCATGAATAAATAAAATCTTAAAAAAAAAAAAAAGTCACTGTGAATGGTGTTGCCATTGGAGATGCCAGCAGGAAAGGGTGGGGGCTCATTCATTCATTCATGAGAGACACAGAGATTGAGGTAGAGACACAGGCAGAGGGATAAGCAGGCCTCCTGCAAGGAGCCCAATATGGGACTCGATCCCAGATCCCTGGATCACGCCCTGATCCGAAGGCTGACGTCAACCACTGAGCCACCCAGGCGTCCCAAGGCGGGGGTTTTAAAAGATGTCTGAGGGCAGCCCGGGTGGCTCAGCGGTTTAGCGCCGCCTTCGACCCAAGGCGTGATCCTGGAGACCCGGGATCAAGTCCCACGTCAGGCTCCCTGAATGGAGCCTGCTTCTCCCTCTGCCTGTGTCTCTGCCTCTCTCTCTGTGTCTCTCATGAATAAATAAATGATATTTTAGAAAATAAATAAATAAATAAATAAAATAAAATAAAAGATGTCTGAAAAACAGGCTTCTCAGTAGACTGTTGTTTGTATTTATCTAGGCTGAAAACAATGACTTAGCAACATGTAAATCAACCTAACTTGATGTGATAGTGTGTACTTTGATATTATGATGTCTGTATCTCTACATAAGGCTGAATATACTTCTTAAAAATTTTAATGGTAAGAACACTTAACATGAAATCTATGCTCTTAATAGATTTTTAAGCATACAATACAGTATTGTTGACTACAGTACAATATGGTAAAGCAGGATACCTAGAACTTACTTATCCTGCTTCACTGAAATTTCGTGCCTGTTGATTAATAACTTCCCATTCCTCTCCCACATCTGCCCAGACCCTGGCAATCACCATTCCATTCTTTGGTTCTATGAATTTTTTTTTTTTAAGATTTTAAAAGATTTTTTAAGATTTTTTAAAAGATTTTAAATAAGATTTTATTTGAGAGGGATCCCTGAGTGGCTCAGTGGTTTAGCGCCTGCCTTCAGCCCGGGGCCTGATCCTAGAGTCCCGGGATCGAGTTCCACATTGGGCTCCCTGCATGAAGCCTGCTTCTCCCTCTGCCTGTGTCTCTGCCTCTCTGTGTGTGTGTCTCTCATGAATAAATTAATAAAATCTTAAAAAAAAAAGATTTTGAGAGAGAGTGAGAGAGAAAATGAGCTGGGTCAGGGTGGGGGAATGGAGGGAGAAGCAGACTCCCCACTGAGCAGGGAGCCTGATGTGGGGCTTGATGCTGGGACTCCGGGATCATGACCTGAACAGAAGGCCAGACGCTCAATGGACTGAGCCACCCAGGCACCCTGAATTTGACATCTTTTTTTTTTTTTTAGGATTTGATTTATTTATTCATGAGAGAGAGAGAGGCAGAGAGGCAGAGACATAGGCAGAGGGAGAAGCAGGCTCCATGCAGGGAGCCTGATGCGGGACTCAATCCCAGGATCCCGGGATCATGCCCTGAGCTGAAGGCAGATGCTCAACCCTTGAACCACCCCGGCATCCCTGAATTTGAACCATTTTAGGTATCTCATGTAAGTGGAATCATGTAATATTTGACTTATTTCCCTTATTTTAGTATAATGTCCTAAGTTGAATGTGCATTTTTAAATGTACATTTGCATAAAGGAGATCACACACCTTCAGTTTTTTTGTTGTTGTTGTTTTGTTTTTTTAAGATTTTACTTCTTTAAGGGAGAGTGTGTGCACACGCATAACCAGTCAGGGAAGGGCAGAGGGAGAAGCAGGCTCTCCACTGAGCAGGAAGCCTGATGTGGGGCTCCATCCTAGGACCCTGGGATCATGACCTGAGCCAAAGGCAGATGCTTAACCAACTGAGCCACCCACCCAGGTACCCCAATACACCGTCAGTATTGACAGGTAGCCCTCAGAAACAGAAAGTTACCCTAATTTGTTTTGTGGGTTTAGAGTTTCATAAAGTGTGGCACACCTATATTCGTAAGTGCCAAATAAAGGAGTGATCAGAAAGGGTGGGGTTAGTTGAAGTAGGCAAATCCTAATGTTGAAATTGGTCTTTTGATTTACACTGTTGATTGTTTAATTTTTTGCACTAGGATTAGTATGATATTACTTTGCTATCTGCCTTAGAACCCACTAAATCTTCAGAGCCAGAAAAGAAAGGCTGCTTCTGAATCCGTCAGAGGTCCTATTTCTAAGAGGCACTTTGGGCTCAGCGGTTTAGCGCCGCCTTCAGCCCAGGGCCTGATCCTGGAGACATGGGATTGAGTCCCACGTCAGGCTCCCTGCATGGAGCCTGCTTCTCCCTCTGCCTGTGTCTGCCTCTCCCCCCCTCCCGCCCCTACCGTGTCTTTCATGAATAAATAAATCTTTAAAAAAAATAAGAGGCACTTTGAACAAGTCATAGCAGACTATTTCTTATAGAGTGGGATTGAAGGAATTTTGCGGAAAGACTAAAGACCTTATAATTAATAACCATTTATTCACTAGTTATTACAACATTAGATATTAAATTAGGATATAGGATCCTAGATCTTTTTCTTTTGGTGGGGGAGTAGATGTGAGGCCAGATGTTACTCTGAAGCACAGGTGACAGCTGGACTTGCGGATTAACATGTGAAGTAGGGGCAGCCAGCAGGCTTGAAGGACCAAACCCTCAATCTGTGGGAGCTGATGTTATCTCCAGGTAGATAATGTCAGAATTGAGTTAACTGGGGTACCTGGGTGGCTCAGGTCGTGATCCCGGGGTCCTGGGATCAAGTCCTGCCTCAGGCTCCTTGCAGGGAGCCTGCTTCTCCCTCTGCCTGTGTCTCTTCCTCTCTCTCTGTGTCTCATGAATAAATAAATAAAATCTTTTTTTTTTTTATTATTTTATGATAGTCACAGAGAGAGAGAGAGAGGCAGAGACACAGGCAGAGGGAGAAGCAGGCTCCATGCACCGGAAGCCCGACGTGGGATTCGATCCCGGGTCTCCAGGATCGCGCCCTGGGCCAAAGGCAGGCGCCAAACCGCTGCGCCACCCAGGGATCCCAATAAATAAAATCTTAAAAAAAAAAAAAGATTGAGTTAATTGCTTGATGGCCTGGAAAATTTTACACACTTTGGAGTTGGCATCAGTGTTGTACAGGCCAAGGGCCTTTAGTCACTGTTGGTGTGAAGCTGATGAAACTTGACAAAGACAGAGATCTTTGTTCTGCTTGCCTACTTATTCCAACTCCTAGGACAGTCATTCATTCATTAAGTGGGTATTCAGTATAGAGTTGCTGAAAGAATGAGTTGATGAATTGATAGGGTTTTGGTAGTGAATGATGACTGGTTCATCAGACTCTCCGTGTTCCTTCCCCATATTCATCTTGAACTAGATGGTAGGATGCAAAACAGGAATCTGAAGACTAGTCTGTGACAGGAGACAGAAGGGGTAACCAAAAGGAAGTTTACGGTTAAGCACAGGTGGCATTCTTGACAGGTGCAGTTGTCAATGGAACAAACCCTTGTTTTACCACCAACATGGGCAATGGGAAGTTTTTACTTAATTTCAGCTGAACTGAAGGTGAGAGAGCCCAGCCTATAAAAATGGTAAAGTGCGGGATCCCTGGGTGGCGCAGCGGTTTAGCGCCTGCCTTTGGCCCAGGGCGCAATCCTGGAGACCCGGGATCAAATCCCACGTCGGGCTCCCGGTGCATGGAGCCTGCTTCTCTCTCTGCCTATGTCTCTGTCTCTGTCTCTCTCTCTCTCTCTGTGTGACTATCATAAATAAATAAAAATTAAAAAAAAAAAAAAGGTAAAGTGCCTGAATGCTGCCACATGTATCATCGGACTCTTTACACGTTCTGTCCCTATTGGGAGAGGCCCCTGTCTTTACTGTGAGCGGATGCTGGCAGGCCGATGGGACAGGGAGTTGTTAGAGACGGATTGTCAGATTGCAAAGGAGACAAAGCTACCGGAGTGTCTCTGGCATTGGGTGTACTCAGGAGTTCGAGAAACTTGTCTCTAAGGCTTATTGCTAGTTAATGCCCCCCTAGGGAATGAGGGCTCTGCAGGGAAATTTGCCAGGTGGCGAATGTTGTTTCAGGTCTTATTGGCTGTGTGTGCCCTTGGAGAGTCAGTGTCCTGAGAACCCATCATCGTGGTGTGCCAGCCTGGGAGACAAGCTTTATGCCATCAGTTGATTCATTCCTGAAGGGAGCCAGCCACCAGGGACGTTTATCTCCTCTCTTTTCAGTAAGCCTTTTGTGAGCTTGGGGATCCAGCAGAGTGCAGAAATAATTCAGGGGAGTCAATCTCATCGTTAGATCTATTATAAATGAGAAAAGAGGTGCTTTATTTGCATTATCTCTCATCTTCTCAAAACCTCTATTATATATTACCATTCCCATTTTATGGACTTAAGAAACTGAGCTCAGACATTTAGAAATTTACCCACCAACAGCCAGTAAATGGGAGGGAAGGTTGGGATTCAAACTCATGTCTGTCTGACTCTATGCTTGTGTTCTTTCTGATGACCTAAGGCACTTGTCAGCTAGAGAGGAATAAGGTCGAACATGACCGTACAGAGCTTTCCACCCCTGGCTTCCTCAGCTCGTTTGATAACTAAAAGCTGTTTTCATCCTCACAACTGGCCATCAGTTGTGTTGTGCTGAAGTGTAACTAGGCTTGTAAAACCAGTGGAAAGCCCTAGAGGCCTATTAATAGGAGCTGCCAAAATAAATAAATAGATTGTATCTCCTCTCAATCTCTCTCTCTCTCTCTCTCTAAGATTATTTGAGAGAGAGAGCAAGCAGAGAGAGAGGGAGAAAAACAGACTCCATGCTGATTGGGGAGCCGAACACAAGTCTTTATCCCAGGACCCCAAGATCATGATTTGAACTGAAATCAAGTCAGCCACTTAAACAACTGACCCACCTAGGCACCTCAGGGCGAGTTATATTTCAAGGTCATGGGTTTCTTTTCCATTATAGCCCCAATCACAGACCCAAAGTATACTGTGGTCTCCTTGGCCCAAGAAGGTCACAATTATCCTCTCCCTCAAGATTTCTAGCCCAAGGCTTCAAAATTGTAGGGAATGGGGGCTCCTGGATGGCACAGTTGGTTAAGCATCTGAATCTTGGGAGGCCCGGGCAGTCGATGGCGTCCGCGATGGCCCTTTGGAGCTGAGGCTGGCCCGGGCCTTCCTTGCAGGGGTCAGGAGAGGCTAACTGACGGTGGCGGGGGAGGGGGGGCGAAGGCCACCCGAGATGGGCAGTGGAGGCTCGTCACTGTCACCTTCAGGCCGACCACCCGCCGCTTCTAGCTCCCTTCCCGTGGGCCCATCTTGATTTTGGCTCAGGTCATGATCTCAGAGTCTAAGATTGAGCCCCAGGTCAGGCTCCAGGCTCCAGGCTCAGCATGGAGTCTGCTTGAGATTCTGTCTCCCTCTCCCACTTGTTCTCTCTCTCTTTCTAAAATAAACAAATATTAAGGAAGAAAACACCATGAAATTTTAGGGATTGGAGTGATTCTGCTGCTGCTGCCCCTTGAGTTAACATCTTGGATAGGCTGAGACTCTGTTTGGAACTGTAGGTTCCATGAGAACAGGGACTAACTATACCTATTGAGGGCTTTGTTTTACATAATGCCTGACACAAGTGAATGAATGCTTGATCAATACTTCTTTTTTTTTTTTTAAGATTTATTTTATTTATTTATGATAGAGAGAGAGGCAGAGACACAGGAAGAGGGAGAAGCAGGCTTCATGCCAGGAGCCCAACGTGGGACTCAATCCCGGGACTCCAGGATCGTGCCCTGGGCCAAAGGCAGGCACTAAACCACTGAGCCACCCAGGGATCCCCTTGATCAGTATTTCTGAATGAATGAATGGTTGCAAGTTAAAATGTTTTAGAAGGCAAAAAAGGGAGAAACTTCTAAAAAGTAAACCAAAGTTAGTCATAACATTTGGCACCAATGAAAGTCAGGCCATCTTGGCCCTTAGAAGTAAAAGCCTGTCCCAAAGTTTTTTTTTGTTTTTTTTTTTTTTAATTGCCTTAAGTAACTTATAGATATCATCAGATGTACATGAAGAATAAATTGATGATGCCTGAGAGTGGTTCAGAACAGTTAGTACCTTAAGATAATTTAAATTGCTTTTAGAGGTTCCTGGGAAGCTGGAGACGGTTGACTATAGGACAAATACAGTGTATTTATTTCGTGTGTTGAAATCATCTCTGCTTTTGGAGAAATTAGTTTTGGAGTCTGTCATCATTGAAGCCTCTTAGTGAATGTAAGCTTTGAACTGCAGAGTGTAGAGATGTGGATAGACAGAACCAGGAAGCACTCTGCCTGCCAAATGAACTGGAAAAGGCAAGTCTGATGATAAAATCTTTCTCACAATGGGCTGGGATTCAGCTGGCTTCCTCTCTTCTACCACATGGGAAGCACCTGTCCTCCTCTTAGAATTGGCTCATTCCATCTATTCTCGTAACTCAGATACTTGGGAGTTGAGAAATAGCATGTCCTCTGCTTAGACAGATGGCAGGGCAGTGTAGGGAGAAAGCCATAAATTATTCTACTTGCTAATATAAAGTACTTTCTGAATAGCCTGCTTGTAATGCTATTGTAGGTGTGATTCCTGTATTTTATGAGGCTTGAATTCTGCACCCTCTTAATCCTGTGAGTTCCCACTTCTATTGCCTTCTGAAACCTCACTATAGCAAGAGCTCATAAAAGATCCAAGTCCACAATGACCTGTCTCTTTCTAGGAGAAAAACCTCCAAATGACTGATAGCTTGAAATTGTATGGAAACATAACTCTCACTCCTTTATAATTCCTGAGTGCAATATAATAGGATTATAATGAAATTGCAGGTAGGTATGCTGCTAGCAAGCAGCATGTGGAGCAACTAGAGTAATAGCAGGTGACTGTTCATAAGACCTTCTTTTTCAAATATACGAGATCTTAATGAGATTTGGGCAGGATTTTTACTCTAGCATTTCATATAAAGTCCCTTGTCAAGTGCGTATATAGTTCAGACCACAGGATGCCCAGAAAATATTCTGTGAGAGATAGGCTTGTGGGGTTCCTGGGTGGCTCAGTTGGTTGGGTGTCTTCAGCTCAGATCATGGTCCTGGGATCCTGGGATTGAGCCCAGCATCTGGCTCCCTGCTCAACGGGGAGTCTGCATCTCACCCTCCACCTGCTTGTGCTCTCTCTCTCTCTGTCAAATAAATACAATCTTAAAAAAAAAAAAAAGTACTTATAGGGAGCCAACCTAATTCCTCAGGGTCATGATCAGCAGATCTGCAAGCACCTAGTATAAATTATGTCCAGAAGACACCAGTATTTAAATATTTAGTCTTTACTCCATGCCAATAGGCATGAGGGAACATAACTGACTTTTTTAAGGATATACAGTTGAGACCTCATTTAAATCTCATAACTTCAGGGGCACCTGGACTTTTGATTTCGGTTTGGATCATAATCTCAGGGTTGTGAGATCGAGCTCCATGTCAGGCTCTGTGCTGGGTATGGAGCCTGCTTAAGATTCTCTTCCTCTCCATCTGCTCCCATCATCCCCTCCTGTCCCCGCTGTGCTCCTTCTCTCTAAAAGAATTTTTAAAAGTCTTATAACTTCATTGTAATTCCCAATATGTCACCAATACCTCCTAGGCAATATTTTAAGATTAAAGGGTATCTGCAATACATATTATATGACAGGTTTCCAGAGCTGAGGGGGTCTCTAATTTGCCCCTCAAAAGAGTAGGGAAGCCCAGGTGGCTCAGCGGTTTAGTATCGCCTTAACCCTGGGGCCTGATCCTGGAGACCGGGATCGACTCCCACATCAGGCTCCCTGCATGGAGCCTGCTTCTCCCTCTGCCTGTGTCTCTGCCTCTCTCTCTGTGTGTCTCTTATGAATAAATAAAATCTTAAAAAACAAACAAAAGTGTGAGAGTCTAGTTTTCCTTCTGCAACCAGCTCCTCTGCTAAGATATACCCAGTGTGTAACCATTTAGCTGAGTACAAATTTCCTCATCTTTGGGGCAGTTTTAATCAGTTTTACTGGGGACCCTGGGTGGCTCAGTCAGTTAACCATCTGCCTTTGGCTCAGGTCATGAGTCCTGGGGATCGAGCCCTACATCAGGCTCCTTGCTCATCCGGGAGTCTGCTTCTTTCCTGCCTCTGCTTGCTGTTCCCTGTGTTTGTGCTCTGTCTCTCGTTTTCTTTCTCTCTAATAAATAAGTAAAGTCTTTTTTTTTAATCACTTTTACTCTTTATTTTTTTATTGAATTCATTTAACGTGGGATCCCTGGGTGGCTCAGCGGTTTAGCGCCTGCCTTTGGCCCAGGGCCTGATCCTGGAGTCCCGGGGATCGAGTCCCACATTGGGCTCCCTGCATGGAGCCTGTTTTGCCTTCTGCCTGTGTCTCTGCCTCTCTCTCTCTGGGTCTCTCATGAATAAATAAATAAAATCTTAAAAAAAATTGAATTCATTTAACGTGTAACATTTGTGGAAGTTTAAGGTATACAGCATGTTACTTTGATACATTTATATATTATAATGTGATCTTCAATGTAATGATATTTATCACAGTACATAATTATATACAATATTATGGTCTATATTATAATTAATCTTACTCTTACACTCTTAATCTTACGCTTTTTTTCCATGTTATAAATTTTAGCATGCAATCAAAAGGAAATAAACAGATGTAAACAAAAATTTGTGTGTAAATATATATCACAGCTTGTTTACAGGGACTGATGAGAAGAATTTGCCTTTAGTCTGAGGGGTATGAATAGTTGTTTTCTTAAACAATTGGCTAGTTTTTTTGTGAAATCTTAACAACTGTTTGTTTTCCTTTGTGTTTTGGCAGCTAGAAGGCTAAGGATCAAATTTGTGGTCTGTCTCTATCAAGTATATAAACATGGATATATATCAGCATTCATTCATTCATTTGTTTACTTATTTATTTAAAGATTTTTTTTTTTTTTTTATTCATGAGACACACAGAATGAAGCAGAGACAAAGGCAGAGGGAGAAGCAGGCGCCCTGTGGGGAGCCCAATGTAGGACTCGATCCCAGGTCTCCAGGACCTGGTCTGGAGGCAGGCGTTAAACCGCTGAGCCACCCAGGGATCCCCTCAGCATGTATGTGTGTGTGTGTATGGACACACACACACACACACATATACAGATGTATATACATACATAAATACATACATATATACGTATATAATAGCATAGATGAACCTTACTGCTTGATTCTTCGTTGTCCTTTGGTCCTGAAAATGAATGTAGATTTCTGCTAGAGATTTTTCCAAAGGGGCATTCTGAGGGTTTTGCCCAGCATATACCAGAATAAGTTTCCCAGAAATCCTCTAGATTAGCTGCTCAGATGTTTCAATTGCCCTTATTCAGCTGGTGGGTCCTCTTCTTGCTGCTGTTTCTCTCTCTGACCTATACCAACCCTGCCCTGCATGGCGCCATGGACATGGAATTAATTTCTCTCTTTTTCTCAGTGACTATTTTTCTTGGGAAGATGCTGATGAATAAAATTTTCTGCCTCATCATGTAAGAAAAAGAACATATCTTGGGCAGCCTTTGTGGCTGCCTCTGCCTGTGTCTCTGCCCACCCCCCCCCCCATGAATAAATAAATTTTAAAAAATTAAAAAAAAGAACATATCTTTAACAACTCTGTAATAGAAAAAAGAAAGTACCTGTAGATTGTGACTTAGAACTTAAGGAAATCTCCTGGGTTGATGCTTGGGGTTCATTTCTTAAAGGTTTATGTGATGATTTGAGTTTAATATTCTTAAAATTTGTTCCTTTTTCCCCCCTAGGTGAATGTTGGATGTGTACCCAAAAAGGTAGAATTTTTATTTCTTCTTCCTTTCATACTCCTTTTACATATTTGATAAAGAAATGTATTGTTTATTAGCTTAGAGTGAGTGAGCGAGATTATATCTAGGTCCATTAATTAGGACTGGTCAATCTGTGCGGGATTGCTTTTTCTCAATTTAATTTACTGAATGGAATCTTCATAAGTATTCCCATTTAATTCTGTAGCCTCATGGATTCTCTTAACTATGGTGATTTTCACTCCTAGTATCTGTGGTACAGGGCACACTGAATGAACTTGTCCTTTACCTGTGACAAAAGAGGAAGAAATGGAAACTCTTATTTCCAAAAGCTGCATCTTGCTTATACTGGCAAATTATTTTAACTCTACATTTAAATGTGCTTTCAAAACATGTTATAATCCTAAATTTAGAACCTTTTGTTACTGAGATTTCATTCTAAACTGGCTTTTTTTTTTTTTTTTTTTTTTTGGTAACAGGTAAGCAAATGTTCCTAATCTCATCAGTGACACATACCTGAGTATAATGGCAGAAGGGTTTTTTATAATCTCTTCCCTAGTATAAGTAGGTGGGGTTTGGGTTTGGATGTGTGTTTGGGGGGGGGGGTGTGAGTGTGTGGGTGTTTTATCATAGGAAAGTTTCTTTTTTCTGTGGGACACTTTTCCTCAATTATTTTCTTTCCCTTTGGTCTTTGATTTTGGAATATGTTTTAATTGGAGTCATGCAATTATGATACATGAATTATGTAAATCAGTTATAAGGTGGTTTTATGTAGTTTAAACCAGTTATGGTAGAAAATCTGTTGATTGGTGCTACCTCATTATTTAAAAATATTATCTGGGCATAATAGTAGCCTGAGATTGTAATATTTTGTTCCCATATATTATATGTCATTTATTTCTTCTGTTCTGATGATACATGCAGGACACTTACCTAATATTTTCATAGGGCTCTACTGACTTCAAAGCGCTTTTGCATTTTTGAAGATCAGTTGGTAATTGCCTCTTGTTTTCTAGAACAGCCTGAAGCCTGGAGTAACTGCCCTCTAGAAGGGTGTAGAGTGAGACAGCAGTAGAAAAGGAATCAGATGGATAGGCCTGCTACTACCCTCATTAGGATGAGCCTAGAAGTCCAATGTAGTTCATATAGAGCACCTTCTCCAGAGGGTGTCTGATGCTGTAGCATCATATATAACATGAATTGGAAAAGAATAAATATGATACCAGGACACCTGCGTGGTTTAGTGGTTGAGCGTCTGCCTTCGGCTCAGGGCGTGATCCCAGTGTTCCGGGATCGAGTTCTGCATTGGGCTCCCCACAGGGAGCCTGCTTCTCCCTCTGCCTGTGTCTCTGCCTCTCTCTCTCTCTCTCATAAATAAATAAAATCTTTAAAAATAAATAAATGAGCATAATACCTCATGACGAGATGCTGTATAGTGTTTATTAAAATAACTTATTTTGTAGTATTGACAAACCTTTCATATGTATTATTTAAGATAAACAATCTAGCGGATAAAATGGTTAATTTTGTATCATGAATTTCACCTCAATTTTAAAAAAGGAGCAGAGTCCAACAGGGTCATCGCTTCTTCATCTTTAGACATAAAGGGAGAACAGTACAAAGAAGGAATCTAAGGCTTGTCAAAAATGGAGTCTCAGGCTTGTCTGACAAAAATGATAGTTTGTCATCTAGAGTTTTGGCTGCCAACTTGAATTCAGTCATCATGATGATCAGTCGGCATAAAAGGCCTTTACAGATGTTAGGCTACATTCCTCAGAGATGCAACAAACCTTTGAGTTCCAGGTGTCTGATTACACAGGTCCTTAAAAGGACATGTTCGTAGGTACCGAGTTTATGATAGGAATTCATTCTCTTAAGGTTTTTAGTCCTCATCCTGATCCCATAGCTTCTTCTAAATCACTTTACTATAAATATAAAGCTGCAGATGCAGTTCCATTTCCTAGAACTAATCACAGAAGATAGGGCTTCAACAAATCTGAAAATGTAAGCAATAATAAAATTTTTTAAAGATTTATGTATTCATGAGAGACACATAGAGAGAGGCCGAGACATAGGCAGAGGAAGAAGCAGGCTACCTGCAGAGAGCCCAGTGTGAGACTCGATCCTGGGATCTGGGATCACCCTGAGCCAAAGGCAGATGCTCAATCACTGAGCCACCCAGGTGTCCCAGCAATAATAAATTTTACCGGAAGGCTTGGGAGGTTTATAGCATCCTGCCTCTATAGGGTTTTTTTTTTTTTTTTAAGATTTTATTTATTCATAGAGACAGAGAGAGAGGGGCAGAGACACAGGCAGAGGGAGAAGCAGGCTCCACACAGGGAGCCCGACGCGGGACTCAATCCCGGGTCTCCAGGATCACACCCTAGGCTGCAGGCGGCGCCAAACCGCTGCGCCACCAGGGCTGCCCTATAGGGTTTATAATGTAGAGAATTTAATAGAAATAATTCCCCACGACATTTAGCCGCTTCCCTGCAAAATCTGTCTGGTCATATTTCTGAACTTTTCAAATGTTTAGTTTTGTTTTTAGTTTAAAGTTCATTATTTTTATTTGCCATTATATAGTTACCTTTCATACAGGATTTCTTTTTTTTCTCAGGACTCATGTACTACTGTTGTGGCTACTTTTTTTTTTCTTTTTCTTTTTTTTACAGGTAATGTGGAACACAGCTGTCCACTCTGAATTCATGCATGATCACGTTGATTATGGCTTTCAAAGTTGTGAGAGCAAATTCAATTGGCGGTAAGAGTTAATGCTCAGAGGGCTCTGTTTACAAATATAAATATTTTTCTTTCATGATTAAATGAACCATAAACTTTTTTGGGTGGGTGTTACAGTGGTAAAATCTATATAACCTAAACTTTGGAGGTGATCCATGTATCTGTGGCCTAGCTTGTGATGCTAGTTTTACAGGTATATGCTTCTCTCTAAACTCCTCAAGTTGCGTACAGTAAATATGTACAGTTTTTTGTATGTTGGTCTTACCTCAATAAATGATTTTCAAATACACACAGGGTCCATTTTAGTTATTTTTAAGTTGTCAATACAAAGTCATTAAGTACATTCCTAGGGGGATGCCTGGGTGGCTCAGCAGTTGAGCATCTGCCTTCAGCTCAGGGCATGATCCCGGGGGTCCTGGGGTCTACTCCTGCATTGGGCTCCTGGCAAGGAGCCTGCTTCTGCCTCTGCCTATGTCTCTGCCTCTCTGTGTGTGTGTCTCATGAATAAATAAATAAAATTTTTTAAAAAGAAAAAAAAAGTACATTCCTAGTGATGTGCAACCATCACCACCACCCCTTTTGAGAACTTTTCCATGGTTCAGAGCAGAAACAAAGGGTTTGTTAGATAAGAACCCCTTCTCTCCCCGGTATCACTATCCTACCTCCTGTCTCAATGAATTTGCCTATTTTAGGTACTGCATACGATATTTGTCCTTTTATGCCTGGCTTATTTCACTTAGCATATTGTTTAGAGAATTTATCCACGTTGTGGCATGTGTCAGAACTTCATTCCCTTGCAAGGCTGAAAAATATTCTCTTGTGTTCAGACCACATTTTGTTTGTTTATCCATTCATCCTTCAGTGGACTTCAAGGTGGTTTCTACCTTTTGTCTACTGTGAATATTGCTGCTGTGAACATTGATCCACAAGTCCCTGCTTTCAGTTCTTTCAGGTCTATACCTTGAAGTGAAATTGCTGGTTCAGATGGCAATTTTATTATTTTTTTTTAATTTTTATTTTTTCCCCACTTCCTCAAATGACAATTTCATGTTTAACTTTTTTTTTTAAGATTTTATTTAGGGGATCCCTGGGTGGCGCAACAGTTTAGTGCCTGCCTTTGGCCCAGGCCGCGATCCTGGAGACCCGGGATCGAATCCCACATCGGGCTCCCGGTGCATGGAGCCTGCTTCTCCCTCTGCCTATGTCTCTGCCTCTCTCTCTCTCTCTCTGTGACTATCATAAATAAATTAAAATTAAAAAAAAAAAGATTTTATTTATTTGGGATCCCTGGGTGGCACAGCGGTTTGGTGCCTGCCTTTGGCCCAGGGCGCGATCCTGGAGACCCGGGATCGAATCCCACGTCGGGCTCCCGGTGCATGGAGCCTGCTTCTCCCTCTGCCTGTGTCTCTGCCTCTCTCTCTCTCTCTCTCTCTCTGTGTGACTATCATAAATAAATAAATTAATTAAAAAAAAAGATTTGATTTATTTATTCATGAAAGACATAGAGAAAGGCAGAGACACAGGCAGAGGGAGAAACAGGCTCCACGCAAGGAGACCGATATGGAACTCGATCCCGGGTCTGCAAGATCATGCCCTGAGCCGAAGGCAGACGTTCAACTGCTGAGCCACCCAGGCATCCCTCATGTTTAACTGTAAGGAACTGCCATGAACTTTTAGAAGCCATCAAATTTTCAAAAATTTGCAAATCCAATCATTTATTCAACACATATTTATTGACTAGCCACTCAGTACTAGGCACTGTGCCAAAGCAACTCTCCCTGTCTTCTCTGCAGAAAGAAAACCACATACTGTGGATGCCACCTGAACATGTCCCTGGAATAAGGGTTCTCTATGTGTGGCAGGGCAGACGGACACAGGGGAAAGGGCAGCTGCCTTCAGATATACTCACCCATGGGGTTCTCGTTGACTGTTCTGTGTGTGATTCTCTGCTGACAGAGTGTTCAGGGACAGGTGCCCCAGTAACTAACTAAAAGGAGAGAATCCTGTTTCTCAGTACTGACTCAAGTTTCACTGCAGGGTTATAAAGGAAAAGCGTGATGCCTACGTGAGCCGCCTAAATACCATCTATCAGAATAATCTAACTAAGGTGAGTGTTCTGGGTTTGGAACTTTGAGAAGGAGCTGTTGTCTCTGCTGGAGTAGGTTATCAGTCTGGCTAGACAAAAACATAGCCTTTGCACATATTTCTTGTTGTTTCTTTTATTTCTTTTGCAATTAATGATTTTGAACAAGTCTGTGACTCAGTAGGCCTGTCTTTTTTCTACAGAGTGGGCAGTGCATACCATGATTGGTAGACCAGGTCTCACATGATGGCTGCGCCTTGAATAGGTCTGGCCTGCAGTTAGTTCTAGAAACCAAAAATATAAGAGACTGATTTAGGGACACCTGGGTGGCTCAGTGGTTGAGCATCTGCCTTCAGCTCAGGGCTTGATCCCAGGTCTGAGGATCGAGCCTGCGTCAGACTCCCTGCAAGGAGCCTGCTTCTCCCTCTGGCTAGGTTTCTGCTTCTCTCATGAATATATAAAATATTTTTTAAAAATAAATAAATGTATTTAAAAAAAATAAGAGCCTGATTTATATATAAATCAGCATTTATATAACAGCATGCCAGCTTATTAATTAAAATCAGAAGTACTGCCTGGCTGGAAACCTTCCATTGTTCATTTGCTCACAGCAATCTCGTCCTTGGCTACTTATACTCAAGAGAAAATTATGGTTCAGAAGGTTGCTTTTGTGAATGAAGTCTGATCAAGAACATGGGGCAAAGGTGTGTTTACCTTCAGCAAATATATATTGTCCTTTGCTGGTCTGAGGCTTTTTTCTGCCTTGGTGCTTAAATGTCATACTTCTTCCCCTAGGGGCTACTGGAGACATCGACAAACAGTGTACCAGCCAGCTGTCCTTCTTGACAGCATATGTCAGCCCACCCTTCATTTGCCTTTGTGGTTTCACTTTGCAATTTCTAAGATTTCTGCCTAGCTTTTTTTTTTTTTTTTTAAGATTTTTTATTTGTCTATTCATAGAGACACACAGAGAGAGAGAGAGAGAGGCAGAGACACAGGCAGAGGGAGAAGCAGGCTCCACGCAACAAGCCTGATGTGGGACTCGATCCCGGGTCTCCAGGATCACACCCCGGGCTGCAGGCGGCTCCAAACCACTGCGCCACCAGGGCTGCCCTCTGCCTAGCTTAGATTGTATTTAGATCAGTAGGTTGTTGGTGCTATTTGAGCCACCATCATCTGATTGGCAGCATGTTTATAAACCAACTTTTAGGGTGAATTAGTTCTATAAATGGCTCATGTATTTTTATATTGATTCTTGTTCATGGGTTTATTTTTTGGAGAGTGATATTTTCTGACCTTTATCACCAGTTCAAGGGGGAATGTTGGGGGGCCTTCACCCCCCTTTGCACTGCTGACAAGAGATTTTAAGACTGTTAGACATGACCACAGAAGTACTACTAGCTATATACTAAAACACCGACATCAATTTTTAAAGATTTTTTATTAATTTGTTTTTAAATATTTTATTTATTTATTCATGAGAGACACAGAGAAAAAGGCAGAGACATAGGCACAGGGAGAAGCAGGCTCCCTGCAGGGAGCCCAATGCTGGACTTCATCCCAGGACCCCGGGATCACGCCCTGAGCCAAAGGCAGATGCTCAACCACTGAGCCACCCAAGTGACCCTCAGTTTTTTTTTTTTTTTCAAATGGAGCAAGCTAAAACACTTTTGCCAAAGAGCTAGGAAAATTGCTCAGGGAACAGCTTTTTTTTTTTTTTATCACAAAATTTTTTTTAAAGATTTTATTTATTTATTCATGAGAGATGCACACACACACACAGAGGCAGAGACACAGGCAGAGGGAGAAGCAGGCTCCATGCAGGGAACCCGACGTGGGACTCGATCCCAGGTCTCTAGGATCACACCCCAGGCTGCAGGCAGCGCCAAACTGCTGCGCCACCAGGGCTGCCCAATATTCACAAATGTTGGTGTGTAGTCGAACTTACTGTGTGTGACCTCATGAGAAAGGAATTACTTACTGTCGATCCAGAAATTCTGAGTAGAAAAGGCAGCTTTCTGTCACATATCTTAGGAAATGAAAATAAAAATTGTATCAGTTCCTCCACCAAATGATTACTATTGCCAGTTGACGCATACCCCCTCTTTATCTAGCATCCTATGGGAAACCGGTTGTTCCCTCCTGAGGAGGGTTTTTCTTGTAGCTTCTGGCACTGATCTTGATTTAGCTTGGTTAAGCAGAGCATCTGTAGAATAGGCCTGATAGGCTGTTTGGGAAGAAGGAAATGACTTAATTCCAAACGAAGCATTTTCTGGAATGTTGAAACATGCTATT